>NC_044349.1:12856980-13519480 GCF_007364275.1 Archocentrus centrarchus | reverse complement strand
TACAATCAACCTGGACGTTCTCATTAAAAAACTGCCCTTCCCCCAAGCGCAGCGATGAAGAACTTCCTCACTGAGAGACCACAGTCGATGATGCTGGGCTCCAACCTGGCATCCACCCTCACTCTGAGCACTGGCTCTCCACAAGGTTGGGTGCTGAGCCCCATCCTGTATACCCTTTACACACATGACTGTACACCATCCCAGCTGTCAAATTTTATCCTTAAGTTTGCTGATGATACCACCTTGGTTGGGCTCATTACAGGAGAGGATGAGACTGCATACAGAGATGAGGTGAAACATCTGTCCACGTGGTGTTTAGTCAACAACCTGCTGCTGAACACCTCAAAAACCAAGAGTAGACCATGCCCCTCTCTACATCAACAGGGACGTGGTGGACAAATCCTTCAGATTTCTGGGAGTCCATAAATCAGAAGAGCTGACCTGGTCCGTCAACACCAATGCAGTGATGGTGAAGGTCCAGCAGAGACTGCACTTCTTGAGGGTCCTCAGGAACAACAAACTGGATCAGAGGCTACTGGTGACCTTCTACTGATCCACCATCGAGAGTGTGGTCACGTACTGCATCTCAGCCTGATACGCTGGGAGCTCGGCTGCAGACAGACATGCTCTCCAGAGGATCATAAACACGGCCCACAGAATTATTGGCTGCCCCCTGCCCTCCCTGGAGGAGATCGCTGGCTCCAGATGCCTGAGAAGGTCCACAGCTATTCTCAATGACCTCTCCCACCCAGCGCATCACCTGTTTGAACAGGTGCCTTCTGGCAAATGATACAGGTCAATGAAAGCCCACACATCCAGGCTAAGAGACAGTTTCTACTGCTGGGCCATTAGGACATTAAACAACCACTGATCTGGATATTTACCCTGTCAATGTCTCCATCATGTGCAATACCACCTGATGTTTATAACTCTATGCAATACTTCTGTTTATACTCTGTGCAATACCTATCAAAGTGCTGCGACTGTTGCTAATGTCAACACACATCTATACCAGTGACGTGCGGTGAGGGTCGTGACTGGTGAGGCACTGACGTCATCACATCAGATTTACAAACATATAGCTTATTCACCATTTGATTGGCAACAGTTGTTTTGTTTAACATTAACATAGTCTGAAGCAAACCTTTTAGCTCCGGTGTTGGTCTTCCTTTAATTATTATCTTCTGCTTCGATTGAAAGTCCAGTTTAGAAAATTCTTTCAGTTGAGTTATGTAATCTTCCATGTTGAACATAAGGCCAAGCAACAGGAAAAACTAACTGGCCTTGCTAACTGTTTATGGTAGCTTGCCGCCGAGGAGTCGTAGAGTCCCTGGGATCACCAGCGCCCCCTACCATGAGGCACGAGAACTGCGTGCCTCACCTAGTGTCTCTTCGCAGCAGTTTCATGATCGCTCAACACAAGAATGCATTACACACACATACAGTTGTTAATGAAAAAAACAAAAAAATAAACTGTGCATTATATACACCAGCTAAAATATGGAAATTTAGTTCATATAGTAAAAGTGTTAGAACATTTTAATAGCCACATGCAAAGGGAAAGTAATCCGGTCTCACTGCATAGCATGCCAGCACAGTTAGTAGTCATTGGCAATGACTATACTGAGCCGCACCACGGATTGCGCAATCCGTGGTGCGGCTCGCCGGGCTGGTGCCTCACCGTTCGTCTCTTAGTATTTGACCGGCAAATGCGAAAATTCAGCGATTTTGAAAAAACTAATCTAAAAATGGTGTAGTTAAATGGAAAAGAACTTTAAAATACAAATCACTGAATGAATATAACCATTTAATTTATTTTTTAATTTTATATTTCCACGATGACAGGTGAGGCCGTGCCTCACCTGCCTCCCCTGACTGCACGTCACTGATCTATACCCATATCACTCATATACATCTCTACTCATACTCTTGATAAGTATATTTATTTATTGTGACAGTTATCCTTAGCTGTGTAAATATAATTCCTTAGCTGTGTGAATATAACTTAAACAGATGTGTACAAAGTGTTTTATTTATCTTATTCTATTCTATTCTATTTCTATATGCCTTTATAATTATATTGCTGCACAATGGGAGAAGAACCTATAATTTCATTATATATGATGTATAAAGATAATAAAACTATTCTATTCTATTCTGGTTGTCTAATATAAATTACAGATTGTAATCAGATTGTTATTAGATGATAAATTTCCACATAATGATAAAAAAAAATTATCCTGTGTTTCATGAAGTGTGTGTAATTATTGCTATAAATGGTCCAGCAGTTCAGTGTATTTTTATTTTACTCTAATCATCTGAGATATAATTCAGCAATTTCACATTGGTGAACCATGTGTACTTCTGATAAGTTCCAAGTATAATAAGGATAAGCTATTGTTACATGACTAACATGTAACGGAATAGTGGAAGTAAAAATACCAAGGAGGAGGAGCCAGAAATACAAAGAGGCTCATTCTCGATAAATTCCTATGGAAAAGGCCAAGATATGGGATCAAAGCCAGCATCCAGTGGGAAGAGACTCTTGAAAACCTTTCACCTTAATGGTGTTTATAAATTAAAATAAAAATAAAAAAATCTCTGTATCTTAACATTAAAAACTACATTAACATTTTTAATTAATACTGTTTCTCAGTGCAATTCTGTCTGAGTTCTATTATTTTTAAATTAATGTCTGTTGAGGATTGACATAAATAGATTAAATTTAAGGATTAGTGGTTTCTTAAATTATGCTGCGTAAAGACTGCTGTTTATTCAAAATGACTCATTCATCATATTTTGCAGTCTGTGCTCAGTGCTGACAGGCAATCATGATGCTAAATATTATAAAATACCAACACTAAATGCTTAGCTTTAGTAAGCACTAAAAAGAGAGTCCATATTTCCTAATGAAAGCTGAGTGTCCTCTGAGGATCTTTTGTGTAAAATACAAACAAGTTGATGTTATTTTATATTACGCTACTTTAAAAAGCAACATGAGACTTTTGCCTCTTTTCCACTAGTACCTACTCAGCGTGGCTCAACTCCACTTGATCTTTTTTTGTTTCCGTTACAACTGAGTACCACCTCAGTGTGGGTGGAGTCGATATAGCAACACAGGCAGCAGTCTCTTGACGTAATCTGCATGTGACTCAAAGGCGGCTATTAGCTTGGAGATGTCCTGATACACTTCCTCATTTCTCGTCTGCCACCAAACACAGAAATGCCTCATTCGACCATGGTGTTGGTTTGCGTGCCTCCATTTACTTGCTATCAGGTTTTAAAAATGGAGCGGTTAACTCTGGTGAAGGAGTCGCTCTCATGGCTCAGCTAGTGACGACACTCCCTGACCAATCAATAGGCATGCTGTTCTTCGACGTCACATTTTAGGATCACCTCAGATTGCTTGGAACCCTGACTGAGTGGGTACTAAAAAAGTATCTGGTATCTGGTACCGGGACCTAATGGAAAACCCTACAAGCTGAGTCGATGCGTGCTGAGTAGGTACTAGAGGAAATGTGGCATTAGATTTAACTAGAACAAAGCATCTTTTAAGAAGTTAGACACAGAATGAAATGCAGGAGTGAGGATGGGTTGCAAAGTGGCTTGTAGTATGTATCAGTTAAACAAACCAAACTAATGAAGGTTAAAAAGTGCTGTACGAAAATTGCAAATTTGATGCCTGTAAGAGTGTAAGCTGAGCCCTCATCTGATGTGCACTGGCACTGAGGTTAGCTGCTATCACCTAATCTACCAGGACTGCAGACTGAAATTGAGCGAAATAAGGCTATGCTCAATTTCATTAACTGTAAAAGTAATTTATCAAGAAAAAAAACAAAAAACATCCAACTTAATAAAATGCATCTGCAGTAGAGATGCACCAATTGCAGTTTTCTTTCTAAGTACGATAACTGACAGCATATACAAACAAAAGACAACTTTTCATCAATACAAAATTATATCTTCATAATAGAAGAAATTACTAAGCTTTAAAATTTGCCCCAAACTGCATTAAGTTACAGGATCGTATCTCACTTGAACGGCTCTGAAAATAAAGTGCTCTGCTTCTGGAATGAGGTACAAATAATGAACTGAATATGAGCTGGTGTATATCCACCTTTCCCTTACATATTTTTTTTCACCAAGGAAAAGCAGGTGCAGCAGATTTTCATAACAAAGCAAATTTCAGGTACATCATTTTCCAGTATATTTACAAATTCATCAGATAACAGGATGTCGACCCCTCTGTGCCCTCATCTCCACAATTTTCATCGTAACTGCTTTGGTCTTTTTACTGTTCATACCGAGCCTGCTGGCTTGTGCCTAGCTCTGAGCTCTGAAGAGCTTTATCTTTAGCCACTTTCCCTTTGCTAGCTGGTGATATGTGTTGACATTGCAAATGTTTTCTTGATTGTTCCCCCATGATTTACTTTGGCAAACTCTGGGTCTTCCTCACTCACAATAAAGAACTCGCTAACAACCACAAGTAGTTGTAAGTGTGTGTGTGTGCAACTATTTGCCTGTATCACTGTGTGAAGCACATGCATGAAACAGACTGATGGTTCAGTCACCAGCCTCGGACGAGCACGCTGAAATTCACCCAATTCCAGTCTCTGGCCATTTGATCAGTGACTCTCTAATCTTTGGTTTTGAACTGCTAGCTGGTTGCAGACAGTAAGAGTGCCAGTCTGACATTAATGTAATTCTAATAATGTAATAAAACCAGAATGTCAGTGACATAGTAGCTCATCTAGCTCACAGTCTATCACGGTTCACACATTATTGTAATGTATGAAGTACAGAAAGGAAGTTATAAGTGCTGGTATAAGTGTTGTTATAAGTGTTTCACTGGTTGGCTGGATTGCACAAACTAATGAGAATTAAAATCCATTGAGAAGTCAAGGAGGTTCACAAACAGTCAAATCCAGGCCAAATTAATCCTGTTTTAGTACAATTGGACCAATACTGTAGGAGGAGGCATGATTCTTGTGAACTGTGGATGGATTGACGGACAGACAGATGAGTGACGGGTGCCTCAACATCACATAAAATCATTGGTCCTTTGGTGGGATGAGCTAAAAACATGAAAATCAATAGTGGAAAACTAAAGTTGCAGTTTTCCTTACACATTCTCGGTCGTATGTGCTACTCTTCTGACCTTCAGTATGCTGTAAATCTGAATTACAATAATTCTTATTTCACAGTGTTCAACGCCATGAGGTGAATCTATCACTTATGAAGGTGGCTGTCTTTTCAAAGGACAACCTTGTTGGCAGCTTTTCAGTACTCTTCTTACACCAGCCTAAGGTTCAATAAATGCCATGGGTTTGTGAAAGTCATGGCTATATAGAGCAAAACTGTCAAAGCAGCAATATGCTACCATTATAAATTACATCAGGTTATTTTAAACAAATGATGAGAACCTTTAGAATAGGATTTTCTCACCTTTGTACCAACTAGGTGACTGTGATGATGAATTCCTGGGCTAGACTTGGCCATCGCATCCTTGGCATCCCATCTAACTGTCTGACGGGGTCTGCTGTATCTCCTAGGCAACTGGGAGCTCTTCAATGGCAAGCACTGTGTTGTTATTAAAACATCTCGTCATCTAAGGCTCTACCTACACTTGGTGACCTTGAAGGGACATGGGGCTACAGCCACAGAGATGGTGTCGTTAAACACTTCAAATCCAATAATTATTTAGTAATTCACCAAGTCACTGGTAAGATGATATTACATATTAATACTGTTAAAGTTAATGGTAATATTATTATGGTTTCTTACTGAAAAGCCTTGAATTTTCAAGGGGATTTCTTGAGAAATCACCTCATAAAAGGCTTTGAGTGAAGGGAAATAAACTCAGCTGAGGGAATTTAAAGTTTAATCTGCTGCTGAAGGCAAAGATCAGAACAAAGGCAGTAAACAAGGAAAAAAGCCCATATGGCACGTAGTTTGTTCTGCAAATACTTTCTTGTTTTTATAAGAAATTGCTGCTGCTTTGTGTTTATAGGAATCCAGCACTGCTAACAAAATCAACGGGCAAATGTCAGCAATCACAGTGGCTCTGAGGAGGACACACTGCCTGGATATGGTGATTTGCAACACAATGAAGAGAGAAGGTGAGATGTGATCACTAACAAGTTGTTATAGAAGTTTGAAAGTTTTTCCTGGCACCCATGTTTGTGAGCCTGACAGAAGCAGAAAGACACAAAACCCGGTTTTCGTGCTGCAGTTTCATTTCCGATTTGTGTGAAGTGTCATACTAACACATCCACCACTAATAGAACTGTATCATTATGTTCCCTTCTATTTAACTCTTGTAATGTATGTTTGTTCCTGTTAATTAAAGTGTGGTCTATGTCAAACTTGAAATTGAAATTACACTCATGTTGACACTTGTCCGAATGGTTTGTCAGCCTCTCAGCAGTTCTGCTCTACAAAAGGAGTGTTAAGAGTGTAAAACTTTTTTTTTCAGCTAAACTACGCAACTTGTAAATGTGATTCTCTGTTGTCTTAATAAGCTAATTGTTTTGTGTATTTCCCCTTATCTAACTCTGTGATTAAATCTCTTTATCAGCTCCTGTTTTTGTCTTTTCCTTGACTCACTGATAGGATCAACTCTACATTCATAGCATCGACATCCCACTAACTGTAATCTCATAAGCCCTCTGGAAGCTTTGCAATCATACCTAGCTGACTAGCAACTTCAAGAACTCCATAAAAAAAAAAAAAAAGCAAAAAAAAAAAAAACATATCACCTGGTGAGAACATACAGGCAGGCCTTCAAAAGAACAAGGACACCCTGCACCAGAGACCTCATTAAAACTGTTTACAAATTCACCCCTTGGACTGGCACTAGAGCAGGACCACTGGAAGAGGAGCAGAGGTATCAAATTATACAGTACTATATACCGTGCAAAAGTTTGAATTCGTGTGCCTTGTTTTGGAATGAAAAGCACATTTGTTTTTATCTAATATAACATGAAATACAGTACCAGTCAAAAGTTTGGACACACTCGCCCGTATTCATATGAATGGGTGAGTGTGTTCAAACTTTTGACTGGTACTGTATATGAGAAATTTTATGAATAACATGCATTAATTTATGGGTTAGTCACATTAGAGTGAAAATAGGACAGTAACTTCCTTGTGACTGAGAAAACTCAGTGGTTGCCTGGTGATTATATTAATTTTTTTTTTTAACTGTCAAAGTTAGACTGCAAGGAGTTGTGGCAACCATTTAATTGCAAGGTGACTGCACAATGGGAGGCAACCTGTCTCCAAACAGTCATGGTCTGACTTGGACTGAGTGCAGTCACTCTCAAAGGCTTGCAAATAAAGAGTCTATAAACACAAACAGATTGCAAGCACACTGCAATAAATCTGAATCACCTTCGAGGATGCGTCTCTTTGCAAAAGGGTATTTGACTCAACTGGTTGCCAACTGGTTGTCTTCTGATTATATTCCTTTATAAATGCAAGGTTGTTAAATCGCTGTCCTACAGCAACTGTCACTATTTGTGGAGAAATTTCTGAGGTTCTGGCTAGACTTTGCAAGTAGTTCATATGATTTTCTGTTTAATGTGAATTTCTCAGTATGTAGACGGAAACAGATCTGCACTGATGTATCACAGTTAATCGCTTTATTATCACAACCAGATTGCATTTAACTGCCAGCTTGACACGATTCAACTGCAAACTAGTAGCAGACTGGTAGCAGACTGACAGCAGACCGACTCCATCTTATTGCTGTTTTTGTCTCGATGTGCCAAAGTTACTTGACTGTGAGTGGTCGCAGACCTGGCTCTCATCTTTGAAGCAACCATTTCAAAGGCAACAAGATTGCAAATTCATTGCCCATGGTCATCATGCTGCAGTCCCAACCACTGTTTTCCCTAGTGTGATAAGAGAATCATTAATCAATTATTATTTATTGAAATATCTATTCAGAAGCAGGTTCTGTGCTACCTGTGTAAATATATCATGTTAAGAGACCTGAAAAACTGAAAACTGCTTATAAAAGAAGCAATACATTTGGCCTTGGAAGATCATCTTTTGTGTGTGTTTACTTATATCAACACAGTCTCAATAGTCTGCTCTCTGACCCTGATACATACATGATTGATGACTCTTGTTTCCAGTGTCTTAATTGTCTTTTAAACATTACAGATTTATTGAGTATAACTGACTTGTATTTTTTAATACTATTTGTCCTGCACTATCTAAAGTTCTCTGTGCAAATCTCTATTTTTTTTAAAACGTAAGACTCGTTTGTGTACATTATTTAGAGCATAAAACTCTTTTTTTAATGCAGACAAAAAAAAAAAACCCAAAAAACTTATGAATAGGTGTCTTTTCATCACAAGAACAAACGCTTGTTTCAACACCGGAAAGTAGCACCAGAATGTGTTACTAAAGCTGAAGAGTGTTAATTTACACATGTCCAATCTGCTTCTATTACCACGATACTGCTTCACGTGCACAATGTGTTTGCTCCTCAGCAGCAGTGAGAACAGTCTGACAGGTCGTCAACCTTCAAGTTAAAAGAAAAAATCTTCAAAGGAATGCTCAATGGCTGCAGTAAATGGGAAAAAAAATCTCCAACAATATTATATCCCCAAAATTAATTAATAATTGCTTTCTCTTAACTTCCTCAGTATGCGTGGCAGTAGCTGTCAAGGCTGAGAACAGAAGGAGGTAGGGTACTTTCCAACAGGAATATTCAAGTCATTGCTCAATAAATTACTGAGGCAGAATCCTTTAAACATTTATCCCATTTTTTTGATTCACTTTTTTAGTCATGTGTACCATTTTTTCAGTGCCAACACTCTCTTTTGTGAAGAGTAATATATACGCTCACTCTCTCTCTCTCTCTACAGCAAATAAACTGTAGTAAAGGTTAAGCATCCATTCATGTGGCTCCACAGGGAGGGAGAACTGATCCAAAAAAATGGGAAACCATGGATGAGCAAACCTTTTCACTTCCAAAATGGGGCAGTTCATTGATAATGTCTCAAATAGAAGGTCAAACTTTTCTTCTGGATGAAGACCCCGTGAGGCTCATATCATCAGGGGGTCTCAACCTTTTGGAAGAACATTTGTCTCTAATGAAAGTAAATAAATATCATGACATTTGGAGGCCTAATGTAGCATTTTGCTTTATTTGACACCTGAAAAAGTACTGGGAAAATGTGTCTACATTGATCCTATTTGTTAATTAGGATATTCAAAATGGATTACATTAAAAAGCAGCTGAGACACTGCAGAAAAGTCTACTGCATGAGTAAACGCCCCAAAGTGACCCACAGGTTTAAAGACCTCTTTTCATGTCAAGTGGCCGAGGTATTTTATTATTTGGTTATGTCTTGTACTTTTATTTTATTCCATGTACGTGCTAGGTAATATGTAATATGCTAATGTGTTCTACTGTTTATTAACGAATATAGTTCTCACAGCGTGACTAATCTAGCAGAGAAGGGCGCAAGCAATAAATGCCTGTTTCAAAGACTCGACCTGTGTCTGTGTTGTCGTGGAGAGAGCTATAATGCCAGTTAGTTGCAAATCCAGCGTGTTCATTGTGGATATCAACTGTGGCTGTAATCATTTTTTATTTAGTTATTCATAAATGTACAGTATAAAGGAGAATGGTGAATGACAAACACTTCATATTTCAACCATGACTGTTGAGAGGAAAACTATTTCTTCTCCAGCAAACAATAATGTGCAAAAGTCTTGAAACAGCCTTCATTTCTGTATAATATGCTGGGAAAATATAAAGAGAATATAAAGAGATTTCTTGAAACGTGCGATCAGACAGAGTTTGTACAATTCTAATGAGCTTCAAAGTAATATTTGGTATGACCACCTTTATTCTTCAACACAGTCTGAACTCTCTTAGGCAGCTTGCTTGTCAGTTCTTTGAGTAGACCTCAGGAATAGTTCTCCAGGCTTCTTGAAGGACATTCAAAGCTTTTCTTTGGATGTTGGCTACCTTTTGCTCTGTCAAGATGATCCCACACTGCTTCAATATTGTTGAGATCCAGGCTCTGGAGAAGCCAATCCATGACACGTTCCATTGTGTGTTTTTCTAGACAGGTATGCCTTTATTGCATTGGCAGTGTGTTTGGGATCACTGCCATGCCAAAAAAATAAAGCTGTTGCTAATCAGATGCTTTCCAGATGGATCAACTGAAGGGCCAGGTGCATCTCTCAGATCCTGTATCAGGACTTTGGTGGATTTTTTTCCTGTTTCTTTAAGAGATGACTTTTAGATTCTGTTCATCTGCTGTAGATAGTTTTTTTAGGCATGCCACGTCTTTTCCCCTCTACTAGTTGAGTTTCCTCAAATTCTTTAAGGACACACTGCACATCATGTCAAGATATGCCAAGTTTTTGGCTAATAGCTTTTTGGGAATCACCCATTTTGTGCAAAACTACTATTTTATGCCTGTTAAACTGTGTTATCTTTGACATGTTGATAAGCTATCTGTTATCTGTACACACAACACTAGTTCATCACTTGAGTTAGGTGCCTGTTTTATGTTTGAATGATTCATAGGTCAGTGTTACGGTATGTGACTTTACAAATAAAAATGGCATTCCTCTGAAAATAGTCAGGTACAAGAATAGGACTGAAAATGAGTGAAAAAGCAGCCAATGTCCAAAGAAAAACTTTGAAAGACCTTTAGAAAACCTGGAGAACTATTGCTCAAGACCACTTAAAAAATTATAAGAAAGTCTGCCTCTTTGGAAGCAAAATATAAGGAAATGAGGAGTGGCTCAAGACTCAATCATCATAATACCATTTAAAATGCTTTAGCACATGGAATATGAAGACTGGTAAATCCAGCTAAATGTTATGTAGTATTGAATCCTAGAAAACGTACCACACACACAACGGAAATTAGTATAAAATAAAATCTGTGCCAGAATGCAGATGTGTGACTGTCTTGAATGATAAAAGTCAAATCACATTCTAAAGAGTAATTTACTTGCAAGCTCTAAGAAGTAAACAAACAAAGCTTTGAATCCCTACCCTGATCACCCAGTGATGCGTGGAGAATCTCATATGTAAAACCCACCCAGCGATGTGTCTGCTTGTGCTGCACTGGCAGGATTTTCTTTTCAAATTAAATTTAACTTATTTTCTGAAAAATGAAAACTGTATGAAGAATAAGAGGATGAATCGAGAATAGCATTTTCATCTGCCCTCCTAATCCTTATGTAACATAATGTAAGTTACACACGACTCACTATAGCCTGTAAGCAAGTGCAGGTAGAAGTGGTGAAGCTAGTGTGATGGGAGAATTTCTGTTACAAACAAATTAAATCAAGATGAAAAAATCCCAGTGGCTATGGTTGCTTAATCAATGAATAATGGCATACAGGAGAAAAAGCTAACAGGGGAATCCTATAGACCAGAGGTCCCCAACCCCCGGGCCGTGGACCGGTACCGGGCCGTGGGACATTTGGTACCGGGCCGTACATAAAGAATAAATAACTTAAATTATTTCCGTTTTACTTATTATCTGCGCCTAAACTATATTTTATTTTGAAAAATGGGCGGATTCGCTCCGTTACTTCCCTCCATGACTTCCTCTTGACGTGTCAAGACGTTTCTGCTCACATGATACGTCACCGCTAAAATTAAACCCAGAAGCTTCAGGCCTGTCTAACGAAATCGGTTGGTTGACCTACATAACGCTTCTTTAAATTTTTGAGTGCTCAACAAGAGTAGAAAAGCGCTATGTAAGAACTAGTCCATTTACCATTCTTATTTATCAACACCGGGGATAGCAGTGAGGTAGACCCAGCCATCAAACTGACTCTCCAGCGCTTGACACCGCGGCTCTGCAGCCACGCTCCATGTGAAATCGGCCGAACCCAGTCAAACCAGAAGCCAGCAAAAATGAGTATCAGAGAAACAAGCTCAGGGGGCTTACACTGATTCAGTGTTATGGTGAGTTGTATTTTTCATGCGCTTTATACAGTAAAAATCACCTAAGTCGAAGTCGCACAAATCGGGTTTTCGCTCTAGTTGGATGGCATCTGCAGGTCCTGATTTTTCCTAACATTAATTCCAATAAAATCATCACATAAATCCGTCGGATATTCACCTACCTCGGATGAAAAATCTGGTCCCATTGTAATAAATTTCCAGTTAAATGTGATCGCATAAACTGGATGAGTTTAGCGCTAAAACCCTCCTCAGCTCCTGTCCGCCCACTTCCATGCATCGGCTCGTTCGTGCACAACTACACACACACTAACAACGCCTGGAAATTGTTTTAGTGTTTATATCAGTTCATTTCACCGGGGACAATCGTGGCAAGTGTAAGCTACAAACTTGCACTTACGAGTAAAATTTCAGATTATAAAATTTGCAGAAGCAAATTCATAGATGAAGCAGAAGCCATTGCAGCGAAATTCGATAATAAGATAAGATAAAACTTTAATAATCCCACGACGGGGAAATTTGTGCATTACAGCAGCTCAATACAGAGAAAAAATGAAAAGGATGAGTAAGAACAAATAACTAAACTAAAAACTAAAATTCAATAGAATAAAATAAAATAGAATAAAATAGCAAAAAACTATACACATATACATAAGCACTATATACATAAATATATATATCAGTGTCAATACCCACATTTACATATACACACATATACACACACACGTCAAAACACTATATAAAGATATCAAAATATTATATACATTTGTAGCCGGTAAGGTACACAGCATACACGGTATGCATTATATGGGTGAGTGTAATAAATAAAATGTATCTGACTGTAAGGATAAAGTGATGGCAGTGGAGGTAAAGTGTCCAAGTGACTCAAGACATTATGATGTGTTATACAGTCTAACTGCTGTTGGGATGAATGACCTGCGAAAGCGCTCCTTCCTGCAGCGAGGATGTTTCAGTCTCTGACTGAAGGAGCTGCTCAGCTCACCCACGGTCTCATGCAGAGGGTGATGGGGGGGTCCATGATGGATGTCAGCTTTGCTAACATCCTCCTCTCACCCATCACCATCACAGACTCCAGAGGACATCCCAACACAGAGCTAGACCTCCGCACCAGTTTGTCGATCCTGCTCCTGTCCCTTTCGGTGCATCCACCCCCCCAGCAGGCCACTGCGTAGAAAAGGGCAGATGCTACCACTGAGTCATAAAAGGTCTTTAACAGAGTCCTGCAGACACCAAAGGACCTCAGTCTCCTCAGCAGGTGTAGTCGACTCTGGCCCTTCTTATACAGGACGTCTGTGTTTGTACTCCAGTCCAGCTTGTTATTGAGATGAACACCCAGGTACTTGTAGGAGACCACTGTCTCAATGTCCTTTCCCTGGATGTTCACCAGTGCTGTAGGGGGTGGCTTCCTCCTGAAGTCTATGATCATCTCCTTCGTCTTGCTGGCGTTGATTTGGAGTGCGTTGTTCTCACACCAGCCGACAAAGTCACTGATGACACTGATGATAATAGACCCCAAACTGGGCCATTTGAATCCGACTGAGGTGATTTCTACTGTATTTGTTTTTGCGGTGTATCTTATTTTGAAGGCATGTTTTACCATGGCTCTAACAGCTGACCAGGGAGCGCTGTGGGCAGAGAGCCTGTTATTCATGTTGAGGCGGGATGTTACGAGAACGCTGCTGATAGAGTTGCATACGAATACAAAGTGGATTCCCGTTTTTTATTATTATACGTAGAAAATATCACACTTGGTTATGGTCGTATCATTTATTTTGACGTATTTATTCGCCACACCTTAAAAGCCGGTCCGTGGAAATATTTTCTAACACTAAACCGGTCCGCGGCTCAAAAAAGGTTGGGGACCACTGCTATAGACAATAATTGTGTGAGCTGAAACATGCAGCAGAGGCGATTAAGCACGTTCAACCCAACACTCAATGTCAACACCTAAACTCAGCCCAAACATGTAGCAGTATAGCTAACAACTGTAGTATCACAATGCAAACCTCAGATCGTGGACACATGATCAGAAACAGGCAGAAAACACACCCCTGGTGCATTATGTTTTGCATGTAGCCTGTTCTTCTTCTAATAAGTAATTTCTAATTTGAAATGAATAAATACCTCTTTGTAAAAGATTTTTTTTGACATGGCTCAGCTCTCAGTGGCAACAGGAGTTTGTCTTGCAGCTGCATTACCAAGCACTTCTTGGTACAAATAATTCACAACAGGGAGCATCACCGCAACTCCTGCCACACCACCTGCCATCATGGATGTTCAAAATACCAGCTGCTGCCACTCCAATTAAGCGTTTTTCTTGCCTTTGCCACTTGTTTCGTTGTAATCTAGCACGGCCAAATGGAACTGAAAAGAAGGTGAAGATTTTCTTCTATCTGCTTTTCTTTGTGGCTGACAGTTGAAAATGCTTTTTTGTGCAAGCTACATGTATTTGGCATTTCGACTGTCAGACAGTGTTAGTCTGTCATGGGGATTACAGTCAAGTGCGTGCACGTGCTTCTCCTGAAAACCTGAGAGTGTAAATAAGAGAAAAGAAAATCGAGAGACTTCCCTCCTGAGGCCTAGGACTGAGAAATCCTATGAGACACAAGTGGTGATTACATTCAAGCAATACACGTGAGCTACACAAACCTACCTGAGCTCTCTTTGTAATGGTCACAGGTTTCAAAGTGAATCAGTCTGAGATCACTAAAGGTCAGCTGCTTTTGTGCTTATGGGATGGCAATTATTATTAAGGTCATAAAAAAGACAGTGTTGGTTTGAAATTTTGTTGATTTGGACTATTATTAGAATCATTGTTATCATAGGTTTGGCAGTAAATCAAGATGACAGCAAGATAGGTTTACTGATCCCCTCCTAGAACTAAGAAGTGGTCTGTGTGTACATGTTAATTAATTTCCTTCTTGCAAACAAAGGTGGACTCAGTGGCTATAAACTGCAAATAAAGCTCAGCCGACTCTGGTGACTCCTGCTTTCTCTCATTGGCTGGTCAAGACAAGGTATAGTCATAACAGAGTGTAGGCTATTTTTATTTTATTTGCCATCAAATCTGCATTTTGCTCTTGAGCTTCACAGTTTCTTTCTGTGTATACAGGAGATTTCAATATGTCACACCAGAATTAAATAACATCTGATCAACAGCCTCTCAACCAGCCTTTTTAAAATATTTTTTATAACAGAAACAGCTTGTGATTTAAGCCATTAAAGTGGGTGTATTTCAACATACAAGCCTTCCAATGCAGCTTTAATTCTGTTTGTAATAAATGAAAACACAAATTATTACTTTAATCAAATAATAAAAAATCTCCTGAGGCAAAGAGCCCCAGTTTGATTGCTGGCTACACAAAGCAAATATCCCAGACCTCCTACAACACAGACACTGAACAGGCTTTTAGAGGAGCCACATTAAGTTGGATTAGGAAAACCAATTAATAACTGCAATAGGTCTTCAGCCTCATATTGCTTCTAGATGGTTGTACAATAGCCAGACAACAAACTGAACCAAACCCTGTTCTGTTTTCATTCTCTAACTAGCCCTCAACTGCGAACCATTTTGATCATGTCTCATTACTGACGACATAGTTTTTGTTCCTTCATACTTTCTTTTAAGTATCTGATTTTTATGAGACAACAAGAAATCTGAGGATGCCAGGCATGAGCTGGAGGCTACTTATTGTCTGCTCCATGCTCTCTTTAGTTTCTGACAATTAAACTGATGTACCACTGTTAATTTGGAAATAACACAAAAATGATTAACATAACACAGCATTATCAGCGGCAGGGGGACTGTCTGCTGTCTGCAGCCAGAAGGCCTTCCTTTAAAACAGTAAGAAGAAATCCATCCTGTGCCTCTGTCTGACTAATCAGCACAGTGATTCCCCTTGACTCAACACACCAACAGATCTGCATCGCCGTGATGAATCACAGTCATTATGCTTACCGCCTCTTGTTTTGCTCCTAGAACTGATCTGTTGTCCATGCTTCTCATATTACCGGTCAAACTAAAACAATTACAGATATTACAGATGTATTATTTCTCTGTGAAGTGGCAAGGAGTGAAACAGGAAGAGGGGTAAACAGGCAAAGTGACAAGTTTCTCCAAAATAGCTTCATTTAAATAAATTACTCATACAGCTCACAGTAACACGTCGCTGCCAGAGAACTCAATACAGACAGTCATGTTTTTGTAATATCCTTTCTATAGGTTTCTCTCTGCATGATGCCTGAAAAATCTAACAAATATTTTATCATTAAAAAAGCTTTGTTTTTTTATTTGTAATCAGGAGGAAAATGCCCCTCTAAATTTAAATAAAAACAGAACAACATGATTTATATTTGTTGAAAACTAGATTTTTGAAAAAAAAAAAAAAAAAACCTAACTGAAACAATTTTGTGAACTTGGAAAACTAACTAAAATGAAATAAAACTATAAAGGAAATATCCTGCGTTTTAGTATCTGTTAGTTTGGTAAAAATTTTTATTACAACTGGTCTGATGGGGCATTGATGGATGTGTTTATTGAGACTGGCTTGTGTGGCAGGCAGGATTGGACCCCAGGATGCAGACTCACAAAAAATAGAACTTAAAGGTGGATTTATTGAGAAAATACAAGACACAAAAACTCAGCTAGACTGGAGCTGGACGGGTGCCAGAACTAAATACAAAACTACTGAGAAGGGACACACACACACAGCGAGGGAACACTGAAGACAACGCGACAAAGAACAGATGAAAACTGAGGGCTTAAATACACAATAGGTAATCAGGGCAAGAGGAAACAGCAGGGCACAGCAGGTGAAGCAAATGAAACTAATAACATAGGGGAATCAAAACTAAACACAAAGCACAGGGAACACAAGACTGGCAAAATAAAACAGGAAGTGACTAACCAAGGTACACGCAGACTAAATACAGGCGACTGGCACACAGACACGGGACAGAGACGTAGACTAGTCACAAAACTAGGAATAAAACTCAATATGAAAACACAGGAGGTCAGGGTCAAGACAAAATGACAAAACAGACAAGACCATAGATGCAGGGGAGACAGGGACAAAGGGAACAAGAGCATCAAAACAAACTGGGAAATAACAAAACTCAGGGAAAATAAAACTAAACACAAAACACTGGGCAGACAGCCCAGCCCTTGTTTTTGGAAACCAACTTGTAAATATCTTACTAGGGTTAGCACAGTATCCCTATTGATCAAATATACAACATATATCTTATTAGAGTCCCAGGCCTAGTCCTTCCATAATGTTTCTGGGTCCTAGTAACCAACATGTGGGACCTTAGGCCTCCGTACCGCAGGTCTAGAGACTGGTTGGTTGCAGTTTTTCAAATTTTACTGCCACTTGGTGGTTAGCTAGCAAGTGCTTGCAGACAAGTTGGCATGTAGCAACCAAAGCAATCACAAAAAGGTATTTGTCACAGCACTCTATTGGTGACCGATTTTAGTGGTGACAGCCAGCAACCTCCAGGAACCACTCGACAACCGGTTGAGGAATTTTTTCCTACTGATCAGAGGTCACCAGGGGGTCGCTGACTGGTCATTAGACCTGTGTCACCGAGGCTGTATTTTCAAAAATCT
This sequence comes from Archocentrus centrarchus, assembly GCF_007364275.1. Taxonomy (NCBI): domain Eukaryota; kingdom Metazoa; phylum Chordata; class Actinopteri; order Cichliformes; family Cichlidae; genus Archocentrus; species Archocentrus centrarchus. Next base: position 13,501,895 of record NC_044349.1, on the reverse strand, counting down.
TTTTGTATTTATACTTGAAACTGTGCTTACTACCAATTAACAAAAGATGCTGAGCATAAAAAAAGTTGGTTAAAGAGGTTCTAAGAATCACTTTTATAACATAAACATCTAAAATCTACTGTTTATACAGTATCAGTCAAAAATGTCCAAACTTTTGACTGATACTGTATGTTAAATCAACCTAAATTAACAGCACTTATCATGCAATTCTCTCTTCTATATTCAGAATCAGAAAACTTTATTGTCCATTGTAAAGGAATGTCTTAAACATGGCTCTCGGTGTATACAAATAAGACCGTAAGATAAGAACATAAGACACAGTGAGGCGACAAACAAAGTCAAACCTGCAGCCCCAGATCGCTTTATGCAAAGTCTAGACTTTGCATAGGGATAAAATAATTTCCACATCAAAGATTTTATACCCAGCTGCTTTAATAGGGTTTCCTTTGTTAGTCATACTTAAGTCTGAAAGACTGTTTTTTTTTTTTTAAATTATGTGGCATCCAGAACTGCAGCATCCAACTGAGAATTATCCCAATTCAGTAGATTCAAGAAAAGATGTCTCTCATCTATCATCACATGTGAAGTGAAGGTCAAATGGCATGAATCATGACTTGTTTTGAAAGACATTGCTCATTCATTAAATGGCGGCATCATCATCATCATCTTGGTCGGATCTAATAATTCCTGGGAGATGAATGTTGCAAGTCATAACCCACCACACATACACGATTTACGAGTTAGTTTGAAAGCTGTTACCATCCTTTTAATCTCTCTGTATGGGAGTGTTATTAGCCTTAGCTATTAAATTAACATAACAGATTGGATCCTAAATGAAAATGATAGTTGCATGGTCATCCAGTGACATAACAGCATGTTTAGAAACTGTTGGCACAGGTGTGTGCCATCTGACAGTTCTCCTAGATGGCATAAAAATGAAAACAAGAAGGGAGGCATGTAATTTTCCTTTTATTCTACCACTTACAAGTGTCATTAAACAAATGAAACGGGACTCGTGCTCCAGTGTGAGGTCAGTGCAAAGGCAAAGGTACAAGTCCGTGTTTGAGAGAACTGTTTGGTAATTCATTGAGGTTTATCAAGTGCTCCTGCATTCATTTCTCTGACCTGTTGTACCATGACTGAATCAGTGGGCACTGTATACACACAGACAAGCAGCACTTTACTCATCTCAAGAGCTCAATCACCGAGCTATCGCTGCACTGCTGCCAGATGGATCAGAAACCCTATTTTCTGCTGTGACTGCCAGCTACTCAGAAATGCTTGGTCACCTCACAACCCACACTTCAGCACATAAAAGGGAAAACAGGCTTTAGGTTTTTCATAGTGATTACAATCAACTTAGACAAGAAAGTAACTTCCATTTCTTGCCATGCCATGAAGGACTCAAATCGTCAAATCATATTTCTAAATATTTATAGTCCTTGGGTTTATGCTTTGAATCAATAACCAGCGAACATACAGTATGTGTGCTGTAACCTTCTTGCTGTGAGGCAACAGAGCCTGCTGATGCTAAGATTTCACCGCCTGACTACGTCTTCTGTCACTGGAGAACTAATAAAAGAAATTCTTCACATCACAGATACCGACTGTTGACTCATTTAATTTTTCACTTTCTGTTTGTCTGGCAATTAAAATTAATTGTTGCAGGCTGACTGGGAAGCAAGCCACCATGGGTAAGCAGATATTTTAAGATAGCGCTTTTATTGAAGGCTTATATTACAATGTTATGCCGCATCACACATATGCCACAGTCACATTGTTGTTTAGGTTTTGGCAAGACAAAGACCAGGGGTAAAATGTGTAAATGCCATGCTTGATACTCATTTTTATTCCCTGTCTAAAAGGTCAGGACATCATGTGATTGTTTTATTGTGAAGTCATTGGCTTTACAAAGACTGTCTGTTCAAATGGTTAAAAAATAACAAATTCAGATGAGAATTTTTTTCTGTTGTAAGTTCCAAAACATGACCCTGTGTGTGGAAGATGATAAAACTAAAAAAAGAAAGGTGATAAAATAAAGGTTTGGACACAGCTTCTCATTCAATGTTTTTTTATTATTTAAAAATTGTTCATTTCATTCTTCCCTACTCTCTATCACTTCACCCGGCTTCACTTCTTCTTTGTCTGCTAACTGACATTTCAAAATTCTGAGAATAAAAGTCAGAATATTCGAATTTAATCTCAGAATTTTTTACTTTTTTTCTCAGAAGGTTAATTAGGGCCACTGGGATTTTTGTTTTTCTCTAGAATTCTCAGCGTTAAGTCAGTTCTTCTAGATGAACGTTTGACATTTTAAGTTGACATTTTTTTGAAGGTCATGAATTAATCATCACGTTTTTTTATAATAACTTTTGTAATAAACAAAATCTGTTGACGGAAAATAAGGGTTTCATGGAAAAACGTTATCTTTTCTCAGTATAAATTAATAAAAGCATGATTGCTTCCTTTCCTTTGCATTTATTAATTTCCCAAAGCAAATTAAATATAGCCGCCTTAATTTTCTTGATAAATGAAATGCATGAGTGAATCAATCTGTTGACAATGTATGAGTCATAACTACACACATATTTCCAAAGTATAGCTTCAAGGTAATTTATGTTTCAACACTTGAAAATGAAAGCGCCACTCAGACTAAGGCCTGACAGAGAGACATTTAGTGCTCTTTTGCAGGAAATTAGGGCAGTGATTAACTTATCTGTGAAAGCATTACAGCATCATTAAACACCACATCCTGAGTAAAATTAACAAACAAGTTTATCAAGCAGGCAGCAGCGGCAGTTTCCGAGAAACACCTGACCTCTTCTCTGCCACCGGCGACAGGACTGCCTGGGAAACGGGAAAGAACTGCCGACTCTGCATGTGTCTTACCACCGACTGTTGGCAAGAGCACTGTAAGCAAGAAGGCAACAATCATTTGTTAAATGGATGCACCGTCACGTCACAGCTACACATCTAGTTTCGAGCTAACAATTCTTCCAGGCTGAAAGTTTATCTACATAAAATAATGCTGCAGAAATAAAGGTTTATACTGTGCTTGCAATAAATTAGGAAATGGCTGCACTTTCATCATTTGTAACATTATGGTTACCATGAAATCAGAGGAGGAGGAGAGTTTAAGGATGTTTGATCTCCCAGAGCTAAACTGTGTGTTTGCTGCACTGGCCAAGCACACACCCTGTCCATTACTGGAAAGTGAATCCTGGGATGTAATTAGATTCAGTTAGCTGCTAAGTTTAATTATATCTTGACAAGTGTATACCCATTGACCAAGCAGTTCTCTATTAGTTGCTTTGCAGTCCAAATGTGATGGCAAGACAAGATGGCAAAAGTCAGTGCGCGTTTTGTTCTTTAAGAAACAGCTACAGCTGCTAATTCCCCTGAATAATACACATTTTTCTGGGGAATTAGCACAGACAGTATTTAGCTTTAAGATACTGGCCTCATTTCTATGTGTAACACATAAATACCAACTGTAACTCTGGAAGAGAAAGTGAATAAGTGTTTTTTTCTTTTTTCTGGAAACATTCTAGATAAATATTAAAATTAATGTTTCTTTGTCTGGTCTCAAACTAGATACACCATCATGATGTTGATTTTAATGACAAATATATAGACATTATGTAACTAAAAGCATAATAATAAAAATGAGAATAATTGGATCCCTGTATTGCCAAAGCCAGCCAAACAGTTCAATAAATAAATAAATAAAATGGAAACTGATCTGATCATCAGGAATCAAGATGAGTAACCACTTGAAAGAACACAGATGTGATCCCAAACCTGAGAAGCAGTGCCACTGTTTGTCTTTATCATCAGGGACTACTATTAAATGTCAGCAAACATGTCTGTCTATTCAGTGAGCTCCAGGTTGTTTTGCTGGTAAATTAATTGAATGTGTGGCTCCGTCGTAAGCAAAGACAAAATGAGAGGAGTGGCCTCTGCCATGCTTTATTCTACTGAGGGTAAATTGAATCCATTATGCCTCACGAGTCTCTGAAGAAACTTAATAGCCAGCTGCACTTTAATAATCACTGCAGGCAAAGAGGTGCATCTTGATGTCTTGGGACATTTTTAATTCAACTTCCTTTCAAATAAATTTGCAATGTGTGTTTTCTGTGCAGTGGATTAATGCAATTAAATATATGACAAGGTAGACAACATACTGCACCACGACACAGATGCAACAATTAAACATCAGCATATAAAAGTGCAGATACCGTGAGATGCTTGGAAGTTGGGGATTACTGTGTAATTCATAAAACTTAAAAAAAATAATGTCACCCACAACAATGAGGGTACCAGGATACAGCTGATCTGTGATGCTCTGTATTTTGAAAAAAGTTAATGGACAATATCTGCATAAACTTGTTAACTCATTTCACTTCCTCCCTCACCTTTCTTCTTTTTGCAACTCTGGGTACATTCCCCTCATTTATCTGGCAAGCTCTGCCACAAGTGTCATAATGTAATGTGTCCGGTTAAGTCATTCGTCAGAGGAATCTGTTTAGAAGGCCTGCATGCTTTAATTTAAAAAAATTATATCTGCAAGAGGAAGAGATTACATCCATTACTGCATTGATATTTCATTCAACCCCTATCCAATGTGGACAGTGCAGCAGATAACATTACAGGAAAATCATTCACAGGTCACAAAAGTACTAAAATTGGTACTTATATATTTTTATGATTACTTTTTTGATAAAAGCCATTAGACATTTGAAAATTCTAGCTGGTGATCATTTTCAAAACAGCTGTCAACAAAGGCAAGAATATATATAAATGCATTAGTCAACTTTAGTCTGAAATGAGCTATGGGCCCCCAAAATCATGTTTATGGTAGCTCAGGATTTACAGCAGGCTGTCTAGTATTCAGAAGGTTGGGAATTTGATCCCCAGCTCATATATCCATATGTTTTGTCTTTGGGCAAGATACTGAACCCCAAATACTGCCATACCACCCTGAACCTGCCGATCTCGTCTGTTCTTGGAAGCTACGCAGGGTCGGGCATGGTTAGTACTTCGATGGGAAACCACCTGGGAATGCCAGATGCTGTAAGCTTGGGGTGGCTGTAGCTCAGGAGGTAGAGCAGGTCACCTACTGATCGGAAGGTTGGCGGTTTGATTCCTGGCTAATCCAGGCTGCATGCCAATGTATCCTTGGGCAAGATACTAACCCCAAGTTCCTCTCCGACGCAACCATTGGAGTGTGAATATGTGTGAATGTTAGATAATAAAAGCACTTAGCTTAGTTAATCATGGAAGTGCTTGTATGAATGGGTGTGAATGGGGTAAATGTAAATGTGTTATAAGCGCTTTGAGTGCTCAGACAGAGTAGAAAAGCTCTATATAAGAACTAGTCCATTTACCTAATACTCACACAAAAAATGTACAGTTTACAGTCCATTTACCAAGATCCAATCTAGGAGAGGGCAGGACATAGAGAACACTAACTAACTAACCCTATGAACAAATAGCTGGGCAGACCAGCTATATGCAACTCATTGGCTTGCAGTAAGAAGGTTCAAGGTTTAATTTGTCCTAAGATCTACTTGTCAGGTTAACTGGTGATTATAATGTGGCTGACGGTTTGACTTTAAATGATTATCTGTCTTTCTTTGTTAGCCTGTTAAATAATAAAAATGATGATATAAAAAAAAGTTGATGACAGGCTGTGACAGCACAACAGAGTCCTCTTCCCTCATCACCGTGTGTGTGTATATATTACCTCAGTCTCTCCTCGTCCTTTGTCGCGCCTTCCCCTCACGTTGTTTCCTCCCTCGTTCCATGTCTTCGCTTTAGTCTCTGAGTTTTTGCATTTCTGGCTCCAGCCCAGCCTTGTTTTGTATTTTGTGTATTTTTCCCAGTGAGCTCTGCAATGAAGCTGACTTCAGTTCATTCTCTGTCCTCTGAGTCCTGCACTTGGGTCCTACTCTGTCTGCCACACAGCTGTTTTGTGACAGAAACATGTAATTACAATTTTTTTGTTTTGTTGAGACAAAGAAGCTCTGAAGACATTTTTAAGAGATAAATTTGACTTACTTATAGTCAGAAGGATTAAAAAAAAGGTCAAGAATAAAACCTCTAAAATCTAATTCTGAAATAATATTCTGGACTAAAACAGCTGTTTCTTTCTATTGGAAAATTTGGCTAATGGGATTTTTCAAATTACTGGCTCCAAAGGGACAAACATGCAAATTTTGGTGCTTATATCCACTTTCAAAAGATTGTTTCAGTTATCTGCTGCACTGGGGCTTTTATCGAAGCCAAATAACAACAGGAGACCCAGAAAGTACCAAAGTGTTAGAAGCAGAAGGCTCCAGCATCCTGACCCTAATTATTATTAGCTAACATCTTTGGTGAAAAGAAAAAGAAAAAAAAAAAACTCAAAGACTGAACCGAGTCTCTGTGGACCACTCTGATTGTCTCGCTGATGGTGTGGAGGAAAGATTCCGGCTGCTTCGCATTGCTTCTGTCAGCTTTTCAATAGTCTGCAGAGATAATGAATCGATGTTCCTGCCACTGAACATTCATCTTTACCTTTTACAATAACAAATCTTTTCCAAGCACTACTGACTATTATATTAGCAATTTACTGATACTCCGTAAAAATTAGACACTAATGAATTCATCTCTTGGCCCAAAAGAGCTTTTGTTAGAATAACTGTATTATAAAGAGCAGAGAAATGCTCAGTGAACTGAAATTCCCAAGGTAATGTGTTTGTAGCACAATCAGCCTCCTTCCTTGAAATGAAAGAAAAAAAAAAAAAACCCACAACACATTAGCTGTTATCGCATGGTAAAACACGATCCATCAGCAGGCTCTAATTTCACTGGAAAATCATCCCCTGCAGGGATCGCAGTGGTTAAATGGTGTTGATTAAGTAATGGAACTTGATTAATGCAACATCCACATAATAAGTGGCACCTGCAGGTCAGCTCATATAGCAGGTATGAAACACAACAACATTACTTTCACTAATCCTCCCTTTAGTGATGCAGCCATTCTGCTTTGGGTCTTCTATTAACATGAGACTGGTTAGGTAACATTTAATTCTTCTATCAAGGAAGCCGCCCCCTCCTCTGATAACCTAGTGGGTAACCCTTCATGCCATTAACACTGGAAACCAGGGCTCCATAGCAACGGGTGTAATTTCTCACTATCACCCCATAAGAAGTGCTTTCAAAGCAGCCCATTCCCGTTTCAAGTTGACCAGTTCTCCAGATCACAGTTTCTTTTCTCACTACTCATGGCCTGGAGAGTGGAACCACGGGTAATGTATGAACACAGTGCAGACCTAATAACACGAGAACATCCTGCAGCCACAAAGCCAACAATCCGTTCCCTTTGGAAGCCGACGTGCCTGCATCAACAGGACTGTGCTGCTGAAGACCCCTCGAGGAAGACAGTGAAGCCCTATTTGCTAATTCATTGTAATTCAGCCTGAAGCACAGCCTTCAGCCTAACAAATAATTTAATCTGCCATGTCCATCTAGCCACTGCCTTTCTGTGCCATTTATGAGCCTGTCAGCAAGACCCCAGTTACATATATTAAAAGGCAGACCTGAGTATGAGGTGAATTTCAGTTATGCTAAGAAGCCTAAGAAATGAATTCAAGCCCAAGAGTTGTCATTCAAAACATCACTTTTGCTAAGAGGCTTAAAGCTTGAAAGCATTGTGTCTCTTAAAGTCTTTGGACTATTTCAGAGAAAATTATTGAACTTCCAAAGGGTGGCAAATACACTAAGCAGCCACTTTATTAGGTACATCTTGTTACAGTAGCATTCTGTTGGACCCACTTTTGCCTTCAAAACGGGAACTGATTTAATTGTTCCTGGCTTTGATTCAACAAGTGATAGAGTAGTAAAGTTAATCAAGAGATGTCCTTTCTGATTTCACCTTTAACTTACACCCTGTGTTGCACCCTGTGTTGCATTTGACACCTTCAGTTTGGAGGTGTCAAACTGGGAAGTGGATAATGAATAGCATTTATGTTATGCTTAGTCATGGGGAGTCAGGGGTTTTGGAACTTGATCTACACTCACAGGACACTATATTGGGTTAACCTTGTTAGTGTTCAATAATGGACCTACTTTTGCTTTCAGAACTGTCTTAATTCTTCGTGGCACAGATTCAACAAGGTGCTGGAAACATTCCTCAAAGATTTGGGGCCATTATGACATGACAGCAACACACAGCTGCTGCACATTTGTCAGCTTTCCTGTTCCACCATATCCCAAAAGTGCTCTACTGACTGAGATCCAGTCCGATTTAGTGGAGGCCATTTGAGTACAGTGAACTCACTCATGTTCAGGAAACCAGTTTGAGATTATTCGAGCTTTGTGACATGTCGTGTCATCCTGCTGGAAGCAGCAATCAGAAGATGGGTACACTGTGGTAATAAAGAGATGGACATGGTCATCAGCATTACTCTGGTAGGCTGCGGTGTGTAATGGATGCTCAGTTGGTACTAAGGAGCCCAAAGTGTGCCGAGAAAATATTAAAAAATTTGAAAAATCACCTTCTGATGCTCGGTTTGAACCTCAGCAGGTCGTGTTGACCTGCAAATGTGCTAAATTACTGCCACATGACTGGCTGATTAAATTATTTGCATAAACGAGCAGGTGAAGAGGCGTACGTAACAAAGAGGGTAACAGCTGTGGTCTGATTTCAACTATATTGATAAGTAAAATGATGGTGCAGAGAGAAATTTAGAAGCAACACTAACACTCTTATCTGTCATTGATGGAAGACAGCAAACCAAGAAAGAGCTCTACCTGTCACAAGAGAGATCCACTAGCAGAGTATTATTCTACACATCATTTTTACAAGGTGCTTTTGAAAAAGAAAAAAAAAAGCTGCTGAAGAGCTATAAAGAATTGCTAAATCTAGCAGCAAACTTGCTAAGTTGGCGACAGCGAGTTGAAATGAAGTGTGACGATCACAGCCGTTAGAGAGATAAATGTCAGCCAGCTAAAACTGACACGGTTTATATTTTCACATAAAATGGAACAAATGAATACCTGAAATCCAAAGCTGAAAAATAACTATCTAATAAAAAGATCTAATATTTGGGTACAGCTGTTATAACCATGTATCCATAGAGATTCGAGCATTGAGAGAGTCACCAAAAAATCAAAGTGTGGTCTACTGACTCATTTTTACTGATATCTTTTTACATTTTTTTTAAACCGCAGGCTCAAATACACAAAACAGGTGACTTCATAACTCATTAGGTTTTATATTGGGTCTTACATAAATTTTTAACCCACGTGTGTTGTGGATGATTTATATTTAAAAGTAATCTGAGTCATCCGGAATGATCCACAATCAGAGGCATTCTGGGACAAAAAAAAAGGAAATGCGTATTCAGAGCAGGATAAAGGCAGTGCCAGCGGTGTTGTCGTTGGTGGCTATAAAGCTGGCTGACTCACTGCTCTGACTCCTACCTACAGCTGAACCTGTTTGCATTTTCGCCATCATCATTCAGAGATGAGCAGCTGGAGCAGACGGCATTCACACCGGCAGGATAGTTTGGGGAACGAACGGACACGATAAAAGCAGCAGGCCTACAGTGAGGGTGAAGGAAGGGCTTGAGTGGGAAGCCGAGGTAAGACAGCAGCAGGATTCATTGTCCAGTCCACTCTGCAGTAACTCTACTATACAGTACAGTGAGCTTGGACAGTTCATTTCTATTTATAATTTGTTTCCACACATGCTTACACACACACACACACAAGCACGCATGCACACACACACACACACACACACACACACACACACACACACACACACACACACACACACATGCACACACACACACACACACACACACACACACACACACACACGCACACACGCACGCACGCACGCACGCACGCACGCACATATACTGTATCCCAGCCAAAGTAGATCTTTGCCAGTCTGTGCACATAGTATATTCTTCTTCTATATCCTACTATAATTTTCTTTTTTCTTTTGGGGCATTTTTTTTTTGGACCTCTGAGGTCTGGTACTTACAAATTGATGTGGCTTCACTGAGCACAGCCAGAAAAGAATTTCCAGTCTGTTTTACAGATGAGTCTTTATTGAACTTTCATCATCATTTTGTCAGCAATGTCAGACTGTGACCCAAAAGAAATGGCTGTCATGTTTGTAGCCTTTTTATCTTTCTATCTATTCATAATGAATCATGTTTAATTTAGCTGCTCTCACACTGGGGTTGTCACAATACTAGAAATTCAAACTTGATACAGATACCCAGGGAAATGCTTAATACTCAATAGCATTGTCTATACTATTTGTGGGTTACATTAACAGTCTATTAATGTTACAGACAGGCAGAATTGATAACATTTACTCCCTAGCTCCTAAATTAATAATAGCCATAGCCTCTAGCCACTACCTTAATGGCAACTTAACTGCTAATGTAGATAATTGCTAATAGTTAAACAGCTAATGTTAACACTTACTGTACGATAACTGCTGAATGTTGTTGAAACGGGAGCTTTACTGACCTCATGAAATTCCTCATTTAGACCAGGATATCAGTCTTTAAGATGCTTCACAGAGTTTCTTGTGCTGCTTTTCACGTGTTCAGCTGCTGGTGCGGGGAGGGGCTGTGTGCCTGCATATCTGCAGCAATGCTGTGTGAAGTTGTGTGCCAGCTGAAGGACCCGAAGACAGCATTGTTGGTATCAATACTACTCCAAGTGAGTATCTAATCTGATAGTAGTTTTCAGCATCAATTAGTATCCAAGTATCCAGCACAAAAAGCCCCACCCCTCCACCCTTGTAAATAAGGAAGCAGCTAGTATTTGAGTATCTTTTTTATTTTTAAAACAATTCTACTCAGTACATATGCTGCCTATGGTGCCTACGGTCAACAACCACAGGCTGGAAGCAGCCTAAATTTGAGAATTTGAAGCAAGATCTGCACACAAGTGCATGTTGTTCACTTGTGTGCAGATCTAATCAGACAAGGAAAAATTATCTTTTGTGGCAGAAATTGAATCATTAATGATTACGGCGAGGAGCTGATGACAAATGTTCAGATGAGAATGAGAGATGAAACAGGAACAAGCACCTAATAATAAGTCGGGCAGGTGTTTACTATCTCTTTTAAATGATTGCAAGTGCAGGGAGAAATTTCCTAGTGTTACCCCAAAGCATGTTAAGCATCAAATTAATCTAAATTCAGCTGCAGCATGTCAACACATGAACCAAATCTTGCATTAAGCATGGATGCACGTGTACATATATACTCACCTGTTTGAATTTTGGTTAGGCCTAAACTGTGGGGCATGCCTGAACTAAACCTCTCACTGTATTTGTGGTGCTGATGCCTGTTGGAGTTTTTTAATGGAATTATCTAAAAAATAATATGGCTTGTATGTATAGTCCAGACTATCCAGTGACTCCATACTCCAGTTTTGATGTGTGAGATTAGTATTTAGCAGATACTGGTGCTAACCAAGCTTAAAAGCATTAGCTGGTAAAGTAGCACTCCACCCTGAAGTTAAGACTTCAAAAATCCATGAGTCCACAAACCAATTGTCGCTACATCTGTCTTCAACACACAACGTACAGTACAGATCTTACTCCAGCGTTTCTCTGTCTTGTTACAGAAACAATTGTTTTTGGTGATTATCTTCTCATTTTCTTGGTGCACTACCAGGGGACAAAAAAAATACAGCACTTCAGCTTGTGTGTGAAAAAGCTCTGAGGCGAGACGAGCCGCCGCATTGCTTGTTGACAGCGAGTGGCGTCTGGGGAACAAAGCTGAACTGACAGCGGTTTTCATGCCTGTTCAGCTCTGTTGCAACCAATCACCAAGATATTTTGTGGACTTTATATTTCAGCTTTTTCTTTTCTATAAGAAACTCGGAAAACCAAAGGTCAGTGCGTGTCGCATAAAGACGCCAATGTTTCTCTACAGTCTTGTTAACGCTGGAAAGAGACTAAACTACCATGGCACTAAATCTCTACAGAGAAAATGAAATAGTAATGAACAAAAAATGAGTTTTGCAAAAATAATTTCAAATAAAATACATTTTACAAGGCTCTCAAGTTTAGAGCTTTTTCATTTCTTCTCCTTGGGTTAAAAGCACATCCTGGGGGCTCTTTTCAACCTCAATACAGTAAAGTCCCTCAAATATAGGTGAGGCACAAACCCCACACATCAGTCTCTCCCCTGGCTGTCTTTGGGTACAAACAAGTGAGGAGAGGAAGTCAGAACCTTTCCCCAGCCTGACCAAGGAGGGTTACAGAGCAGTTCGGTGTTAGCTAAATCCTCCCTCCTCCATCATTCCTAAAAAGTGAAAGGTGCAGAACACAAAGTCAAGCCTGAAGAACAGGTAGGCAGCTTGTGCAGGAGACACCCACTCAGCCACAGAGCATTATTTCGTGGGCTGAATAATCCAAAACGCCTCTCAGTACCATGATCAAAAGTGCAACCTTATATTTTATTTTGTTATATGTAAAGAATCAGATTAAGATCAGTAACTGAGAGGAAATTATTCAAGAATTGCATGTTACATGTTTTTATGAACTTGTGATAAGAGCATGATTTCATGTTTCCCGAGGATACAGCATCAAAGACCCCAATAATCACCTCTGAAACCCTCCTACATATACACAACTTCGTAACAGGACAGAAACAGCCTGAAACTAAAAGTCATATGAGCCTGATCTCTGAAATGTTCACAAGGATACAATTTATGCACATTTTCCTCAACACAATCTCACACAAACAGCATACAAAGTACCTTTAAAAAAAAAAAAAAAAAAAAAATCTCTCCAACACCACAGACCATTTTGCAGGTCCACATTTGAATTTGAAGACAGCAGTCTTCAAATAAAATTATAAAGAGAAATAAAACAGGACCAGGTTTCACATTTTGTATATGTTAATGATATATTTTAAGTGATATTATTTAGTATCAATAATGACACTGAAGGGAGATTTCAGGGCCCTAATATATTTATGACACATGTGTTACAGACAATCTATCCAGTTAATATTTTTTTAAAACACATCTTTTTAGCTTGGCATTTGTTTGTTTTTATTATTCTTTGTCCTGTTGTGAAGCACTTCGTAACACCTGTTTTGAGAGGTGCTATATAAATAAAGCTTTACTTACTTACTTACTTACTTAATATCTTTGCACTGTGTGTTTGACAGTCTGACAATCATCATCTGTTTATGTCAGCAGGGTTCAAGGTTTTGGTGGCAAACACCACTGAGGCAAAACAGACCCCTCCACCCCCACTCCCACGCCCCGGCACTGCTAACAGGCAGCAAAGACCGGTGGCCTCGCGTCATCTCTGCTGAGCTACATAAAGAGGAAGGTGGCAAATTGTGCACTTGCGAGAAATGCTTATCACAAGTTACACCGTTTCATTTTAGCTTCATAGATTATCAATAGACTTTGATAAGACTTTGGTTTGCGGTTCTCTTCTGAACCCTGAAAATTAAACTAACGACACGTCATAGCGAGCATACGTAAGTTATTTCATCATATTATAAGTCACAGTAACTCTTTTCGTCGCTTAAGTGGGTGTTATGAACTTTCTGGGCTTTTCAAGTTGACTACCATCCCCGTAACATTTGGAAACTCTCTTAGCGAGCAATTAATTCACCTGCGTTTACTTCAGACACTTCGGAGAGTAAAGGGGGTTACCGTTTCAGCGAGGAGGGCCAGGACATCCGCGGTTTCTTCAGTCCGGGACGGAGCTTCTCCAAGGTCCGGTTGCGGCACAGGTAGCGCTCGGTGTCCGAGTTGAAGCGCTGTTTGATGCGTATGTGAGTCCTGGGCTGCCGCCACAGATGTTTGGGCGGCTTGGCGAGACCGGCTCCCTCTCTGCTCAGCGTGGCGCACTCCATATTCTACTTTTACGGGTTCACACGATTTTAAAAAGCGACTTCTGAAGGAAAACGGATTCAAAGAAAAGCGTAAAGCTCGTCTGCGAGGACTGCCTGCGAGACTGTGAGGAGGAAACCACGCGCTTCAGAGCGGCGCGCGCGGCGTCATGGTTCACTGCTGTCCACGAGCCGGAGTGCTGAAACGACTGTGAGCCTCGCAGTAAGTACCAGCTCCCTCCCCCTCTCTCTTTCCTCCTTATTCCTCCCTCCCTCTTTTCCTCTCAGTTTCTCCCTCCTTTTATCGCGCTCTCCTCCCGCTCTCTCTCTCCATCCTCACCTCTAACTGTGCTTCTCTCGACCAGCTTCCTCCTGTCATCTCCATCTGTTTCCCTGTCTGTCGCTCTTATCTGTCAAACCGCCAATCATCAGCATTACACAACATTGTCTTATCTTTACTGTATTTACTGTGGCAGAGCAAGACTGTTTGTTAATGAATAGTAATTAATTTTTGGAAAATCTATCTTTTGTATCATATATTTTGCCAGAGATGCGAAAGAGTCAGTTCTTGGGATTTTTACTCTTTAATCAAAGCAGCACTGGTTAAACATATTTCATTAACAATGGCTCATTGAATCATCATGTACAAGTCCTCCAACTAATAAATAAAGGCAAACCAGTATCTAACTGAATGGAGAAATGGTTGCAGGTTGGGATATAGCCTATAGTTTAATGCCTATAGTTTAGCTTCCATGGGTACCCTACATCTCATTACTATCTGGAAGATTGGGCCGCATTTTACAAATGCAAATAAAATTCAGCTTTATAGGCACCACAGGAAAACAGCACAGGGCTGGCTCAAATTACAGGATGTCACCAAACCCACTTATTATTATTATGTAGGAAAACTAGGGGCTGTATCATTAGCTAACGAGCTGTTTATACAGGCAGGATTTTCAGTCTGAAAAAAAATATTATTACATTACAAAGACCACCCTTTTATAATTAATGCCTGGACAGCATACACATGTTTCTAGATGTTCAAACATGAACATGGTCAGCTTTCCTGTCTAAGAGGAGAGCGGGGAGATACCGGTGCTAAGGAAATACACAAGCACACGCACTCACACTCATGACCTTTCAGTGACAGCATTCTAACTGTTGTTGCAATTACCAGGCTTTTTTCTTTAAACAGGAGAGGGATTTCATTATCACCAGAAGCTACAAAATACACACATTTATGTCACACAGACAGGCTGTCTTGTCTGCTGTTTACCAGCACTGACCATACCAAAACACTGACCACAACTGACCACATGAGAGGAATGTGCTACAGATTATTCTGCTTGCTGAAGAAAGAAAGAAAGAAAGAAAGAAAGAAAGAAAGAAAGAAAGAAAGAAAGAAAGAGGCAAATGTCTAAGTGCTGAGTTTGACTCATGTAATTTCCTTTAATGAAACAGAAACAGCTGCTCAAATCAAGACGCCAGACCTCGTTTCTTGTATTAAATTAACAAGAAAAAAAAAGAAGAAAAAATGCTGCACAATTCTTTAAAAACAAACTTTTGATTAGAAGCAAAAAAAAAAAAAAAAAATTAAACTAAAGTACTGTGCAGAAGTCTTGAGCCACCACTCATTTCTTTATATTTTTATTTTAGGTGCAGCAATTTATTAAAATGTGAAAACATACAAGGAAATACAATATATAAAGTAAAAACAAGTTTGTACAATTCTAGCAAACCTAAAAGTCATTATTTGATACATAACCTGAACTCTCTTAGGCAGCTTTCTTTAAGTAGTCTTCAGGAATAGTTCTCCAGACCTTTTTGAAGGCCATTCAAAGCTCTTCTTTGGAAGTTGGCTGCTTTTTGTTCCATTCTCTATCAAGGTGATCCCCACTGCTTCAATATATACAGTACCTGTCAAAAGTTTAGACGTGTGTCCAAACTTTTGACTGGTACTGTATATATAGCACAACAACAGCCGCCTCTAAGCGATTTATGTTGTAAGGTAAAGATGTTGAGGTCCAGACTTTGGGGAGGCCAATCCATGATTGATACTGTTCCATTGTGTGTTTTTATATCCAGCTATGCTTTTACCGCACTGGCAGTGTATTTGGGATGATTGTCATGCTAAAAAAATAAAGCTGCTGCCAATGAGATGTTTTCCAGATCATATTGCATGGTGGCTCAAAATCTGATGGTACTTTTCTGCATTCATAATTCCATCAATTTTGACAAGATCTCCAACACCACAGGCTGAAATACAGCCCCAAACCATGACAGAGCCTCCACCGTGTTTTACAATGGTAGATACTCACTGTTGGACTTCTCCCCTGACTGCCTCCATACATATTGACAATTTGATCCAAAAATTTTAGGCCATCCATTTCTTCTTTTGTCTATTGCTCAAAATGTAAGAAAGTCTGGCTCCTTGGAAGCAAAGAATTAAATTAGGGATGGCTGAACTTTTACACAGTACTGTACGAGAAGTTGTCATCTTAAATCATACTGTTTAATCTCTATATTACATAGAGTAAACACATGCCTATTGCATAACAAAGTCAAAAGAAGATCGGCTTTTTTTTGTCTGTTTCATCACATTCACAGCTAACTGCAGGAATCACACAGAGGCAAAACAAGCAAGCAAGCAAACAAACACAAACAAACAGTGTGTGTCACCTACCGGTGGTCATCATGGTTAGCCAGTGCTTGACTGTACAGCTCTTCCAGCCGGGCTAGCGGTAGGCTGTGTACTGCAGATGGCCGCCGTTGTTCATAAGAGTGGTCCTGATGGGAGTGTCTCCTCCACAGCGGAGGCAGCAGCAGCGGGCCTGAGAAACGCCGCCGCACCACCTGGTTGACCATTGGGCGCGGATCCCTACACTGCTGCATCCCAAAGGAAAAAGCAGGAGAAAAAACATGAGTAAGTAACATATTGGTAAGTTTTCACATAATGTTTTTCAGCAGTCAGGATGATGCATCTGGAAACAAGTTGAGACAGAAGATGCACTCATCTTACAGCCAGTGAAACTAACACAATATTACACAAGAGTGCAGAAGACCTCTTTAAAGGATAATAACTCTTAAAAGGTGTCATCATAATGAGATAATTATCTTTACTCATTTCACATATTGGTTTTAATGTTGTGGCCACTTGGCATATAGTCAGTGGAGGCTGCAGTTCGCTGGAAGTGCTTGTGCAGTTGTGGGTCTGAGTGAAATGTCTCAGCAACTATGGACTGGCAACAAATTGGCCCAGCCTAGAAATACTTTGTAACAAGTGGATAATCAGGCAAAAACCCAAGTTGTGCTTCCAAACAGACATTCTCATCAGACTTTGCTTTACTTTGTATTTCTTGATAATTAGAAAAGTCATCATTACACATGATAAAAAAATCAGCATCTTGGCACACTGACAGACCGTAGTTGAAAGTGTTCACAGAGCCACGTTCACGGCTGCATATTTATAAATCTTGCTCGCTCTCTGACCCCCTGTTCAACAGGCCATAGTGCATTTGAAATGCACATTTTGAAACCTTCTGCATGCTTCACATGGCCACACAGGGTTTCCACTGAGTAGCCTACATAGTGAACTCTATGAAATTAGGCAAACAAGATTACAAATCACTCAAAGATTCATTAATAAAACATTAGAGATGAGACTTTAACATCACAGTTTTCCTGAAATATCATCTCATCGGTTACAATTACCATATATTTATAATGCATTACAGTTGATGCATGAGTATATACACTATTTAATAGGGAAAATAAGATTCATAATCGTATACCCGTAACAAACTGATGGCTGAAATTATTTTACTGTGGCAATTATAAATAGTTCCATCAATAACTATAATAAATGTATGTGTATTTTTCCAGGGACATGAGGCATCTGCCCAATCTTCCCCGAGGGTACAGCAGGCACTGCATGAACACTTTCCAGATTTGAGACTAAGTATGAAGTTTGTTTACCTCCCTCATCATTGACCTTTTTTGCCATTTAATATCCAATGACTGCAAAGTGTTTAAACAACAGGCAGGCAGACAGCAGCTCTGTCTGCCTGACAAACAACTATATGCGATTGTGGGGTCTTCTTTAAACTGTACATAACCAAGTCTACCATTAAAAAGGTCAAATGAGATTGAGGCACCCAGGGAAATATACATTCCCCAAAAATCTATGTCCATTTTGGCAGCTCTGAGCCTCTGCTGCCTTGTAATTTGGGCTTCGACTGAGTTCACGAGTTGAATTCAGTGAAAGCTGATGGATATTGATCTGCTATCCAGCAGGTCTCCTTTCCCTGATCGGTGCTGTCAAGCATCAAACATGACATGACTGTCAGGCCTGCTGCCCACCTCAGGCTACAGGACACACCTATCATCTCAGACTGCGTTGCCTCCAATGATTTGGTTTTCTCTGCCCGTCTCACCTTTGGTTATTTTCTCCCAATCAATGCAAACAAACAGCTTCAACCTTTGTATGAGAGTGACATGAAAACGAAGCATCTTATACTCGAAATGTACTCTGCATGACATTAGCTGACCCTGTTGGAAATGTCATTTAGCAAGAGTTCAGTCCACGGCTTCTTTTCACCTCCACACATTTATAGAATTGCAGCAGACAGTGGGTATGAATGTTGAATAGCTGATTTTGGCAGAATACAGAGATTGTAAAGATGTGGGGGATTCTGGAGCTGCCCGACCATCTGATAAGCTGTTCAGATGAAACATCTTGGCAGCTTAAATGTTCCTGACTGCAGACCTGGTTCTGCATCTTAAATCTGGTTTGTCGCTTTATGCTTGTTGGCCAAGCGAGTGCAGACTTGGAATTAAAATCATTTGTCATTTGTTGCTTTGTCAGCTGCTGTTTGCGCTTTTAAATCCACAGTAAGTGGTCAGGGGGAAAAAAAAAAAAAAGGAAAATATGAACTTCCAGAGATGCCTGATGAAGGATGTGTGGCTGAGGTTACCAAAGAAGTAACTGTCACATCTCCTGTTGTTAATTACCCTGTTCTGTCCTTAATTTCTTTCAACTGCTGTAGTAAATCTGTTTCACACAGGGATCTGAAATGAATTCCATTTCTTATGTGAGCTTTTCTGATAAGTATGTTTCGTGTAGAGTCAGTTTTGTTCAGACTGTCCTCAGCTATTTTATATAAAGTCTATTGCGGTTTCTTGTTTGCATGTTCAAAAGAGGGTCGACTGTAACCCAGTTATCTAACAGCTTGTGAACAAACCACAGGTTTTGAACATCTGCACTTCTATGTAGTACCTAATTTACCTGCTCATTTGAACTTGGTTACTGGGAACACAGAAATATTTTTTCTTTTTTATTGACTAAATGGATAAATTTGAAAAACAAACAAAAATTGCAGCCTATTAATGAACAAAAACTAGTGTTCTTTGTGATACCTGTACACAGATGTCAGGAGGAAGCATATGGCTCTGTTATCATCTGGCCGATCTCCTGCCATGCCACACACAGGAAGTGAAAATGAGTTGGTGGCAGTAGGCCTTGTGTGTGATGAGATGGGACGGCAGGTTCTCAGCAGGCCTCTGCCGCTAAAGAACCAGTGAGCTGATTACTGATCGTGCTGGTCTTTGCCACACTTTCCCTTTAATCAAGAGTACGAATGAGCACTAATGACTCACCCGTTCCCCCCGAAGCACTTGTGGTGTGTTCGGCTTGGTGAGGAAGGGCACAGCGGGACTCAAAACCCAAAGCACAACTGTATCTGTGCTCGAGTAATGGTTCATCACGGCTCAGTGTGCAATACAGATGAATGTGTAGTGAACAGTAGTGCTGATAAATCAACAGTCCTGCATTTAAGCTTCCAGCATTTAAAAAAAATCCCTGTGGGATTAACAAGCCTAAAACTGCAGAACTATGTAAAAAAAAAAAAGATTTTTCTTTCTCAAACAAATTTATTTGCTTATTCATCTTTCAGGGAGATCAGCTAGGCAATATAATGATATTCATATACTGGTTTAATAGTTTGTAATTTACAAAACTGTGAGTGATCAATACCAAGCCTGCCACAATGCAAAACTCCCAAATTTACACTATGAATGCCAAGGTCAGCCTGATCTGAATTCAGTCCTCCACTTTGGTCGAAGCTTCAACTTTTGAATGGTTTGCTGTGGAATATTATATTGACATTTTCAAGGTCAAAATTTTAATCTGGCCAAGACTTCAATTTATGACTAGATGCTTGGACAACAATGATTATTATTAATATACAAAATCTCTGTATGTCTGTTTATTTGTCTGAAGTCCAGGAACTGAGCAACCAATCTTGGGACACAAGTACATCTTACGACCCTGAAGGTTCTTATCTATATCAGATATTATAATGTCATCACACTGCTTGCCAACGACCTAGCAACAGGTAAAATGAACTGTTTTTAGCCTTTATGCACTTCCAATATTCTATGAAAGCATCCTATAATATCTCATCTATAGCCACAAAAATTGAATTATACATGCCTAGCAACCACTACTTTTCTCAGTGTGATTAAGGATCTCAGTTTGCCAACAGCATGAACATTGGCCAAATAATACTCTAGTGGTGTACTAATATAATATGTACTAGTATAATATACTGAGTTTGGTTAGTGTGGGGTGTTATAGAAAACTCAAGATTTCCCATTTCTTCTTCACAATAAAAGCCTTCAAAGAGCCACTGAAGACTTTCATTGTAAAGTAATCCCAAGAAATCAAATGAGCCACCACCTCTTAATATCTTTTTGAACTGGGGACACGTTTTAGAGCTTCAAGGTTGGCAGATTCTTTTCCTTTTTATTTATAATTGCAAGAGCACCATGATGAAAATGGCCACAAGCAAATTGGTAATGCAAACAGCTGGAGGTGATGAGTTCTAAGTGGAGTGTAGACAAATTTCAAATATCGAACATGTGAAACCTCAATGTGACCTACATAAAGCTGGTTAGAGTCACAAGTGTGCTTTATTGCAGCTACAACCCCACTGAGGTCACGGTAATGTGACACCCTGAAAGGCATGCTTCTAGATCAGTGAAGTAAGGTTAAAAGAAAAAAAAAAAAAAAGAGTTTGAGGTTAGTAATTTACACTTAAAAAAGAGGAACCACTGACTGCACCACTGCATCAACAAGCATACTGCTGTTGTAACATCACCAAATCTCATACATATGGTTGCTTGTGACGTTGCATTTCACACATACGACAACACGTTATAAATTAGAATCTACCCAGAACATCTAAGTAACATTTTCTGTCTGAGCTGGGACAGCTTGATTTTCTCAGTATTACACTGTTGCTAAAATGATCCAACTGGAAAGGTCCAGACTGTCTGCAATCTGCTGTAGCTTTTCTAGCAAGTCTTGTTTGTAATTTTATTTCCATTATGATAGTTTGTGTTGGGTTTTATCCTGCTAATTTGTTGTATAAACTGAAATGCCATCTAGGCCTCTCTATTTCTCTCTGCCTCTCTTGCTCTTGCTTATGCAAATTACTTGATTAGCCTGTTGTGTAAATGAGGCAATCAAAAGTCAATCAAACGCTCGTGTGTCACAAAACAGATCCTCGTAATTTGGCTCTAGACCCCTTCCACCAATCATTTTCTTCCAGATAAACACTGAAATGCTGTTCATAATCCATCTCCTAGTGCTTATAATAAACAAAGGTGCCAGTCTTCATCAGGAGGATGCAAGTGCCTAATATTTAGGATCTGGCAGACTTCGTTTATGAGTGACTGGGGGATGTATGCTTGTCACAGTATGGTAACTGATTGAGATGCCAAGGTCAAATAAAAAAACAAAAAAAAGGGCAAAAGTTGTGAAGTGGCAGATAATCTCACAGTGGGCATTTTATGCCATCCAGTGAGGCAGTACCTGATATTCAGAGCGTGTATTAGCATGTGTGAAGAGTGCTAATTGTAGCAGGCCAGACACCTTGCTGCTCTGACCACGGACCAACAAGCATCTGATGCTTAACACTACAGGTATCCCACAATTCACTGGGCTCCCATCTGCCCTGCACAGCAAAGCATTCATGCACTGTGCTCTCATGCATGAAACACAGGTACGCCTGCACATAATAAAAAAAAAAAAAACACGGCACACACACACACACACACATCACAGCCCAGCAGACATGCTCTTCCTGTTAATGGCACGATGATGTAATCAGAGATAATGAGAGCATTTCATCAGGACACGCCGATCCTTCTTAAACTTATGAAAGCAGTCACTGCCTGTGATTGCTTTCATAAGGTCGAGAGAACTTACGAATGCTGTTTTTCTAAATGGGAAAATGGATACTAAGGCACCATAGCAGCGAGAGGAGGGGAGCGCCACAAACCTTCCCATTGTGCATGTGATGTGTGCATCACTCCAGAAAGCCAGAAGAAATCTGCTCCTCTGATGCAAAACTGGCAACATTTACCTATACGCTTAATGCCACCTGGAGGTGCAAAGAGCACGATTAGCATCGCTCCAGAAATAGAACCAATCAGAGCTCTCCTCGTCGCACCCCTCTGTGCGTCTGGAGATGCGTGTGTGCCATGATTAACTCTGCAGGCAGACAGAAACTGGATGTTTTCATGAAATTTTCCAGACAGCACTTCAAAAGTTAACTTACCTGACAGCCAGGGGTGAGGCCGTGGGGTGGTGACATTTCTAAGATTAGTGTTTTAGAGATTACCTGTCTATAATTTATCCAACTGAAAACAGAAGGCAGGAATCAAAAGTAGAGCAATTTTACATTTCTTAGCTTATAGTTAGAAATATTAATGCATGTATTTCACCTAGAATTAAATAACCTTAACAAAGGAGGATGTAGGTTTGTTTGTTTATTTACAGTAAGATCAAGTTATTTCAATCAGTTCAATCTTGTTCATATAGCGCCATACCATCTGTTATCTGAAAGCTCTTTGCATAGTGAGGCCAAAATCTTACAATTTTAGAGAAAGAAAGACAAACATTTCTCCTTGGGTAAGGATTTAGCTGCATCGTGAGGACAAACAGGAAGAACAGACAGAAAAGGCTTCAAGCCGGGCTGCTGTCCTCCTCCACCTGTTGGAAAAAGGACTACATCTTTGTTGCTTTTGTTGTCGGGAGGAGTAGTTTTATTCCATGTGCAGTTCTGCAGCAACTCTGTATGCGTGTGTTTAAAAAAATACTACTTCATGGAGGAGGCCCTGTGGTAGACCCAGGACACGCTGGAGGGATTATATCTCTCGGCTGGCCTGGGAACGCCTTGGGGTCCCTCCGGATGAGCTGGAGGAGGTGGCTGGGGAGAGGGAAGCCTGGGCTTCTTTGCTTAGGCTCCTGCCCCCGCGACCCGGCCCCGGATAAGCGGGAGAGAATGGATGGATGGATGGATGGATGGATGGATGGATGGATGGATGGATGGATGGATGGATGGATGGATGGATGGATGGATGGATGGATACACAACTAAGCTCTGATTTTTGTATCTAGCTGAGCACCTGATTCTGTCTGCAGTTCAGTGTTGAGCAGGGGAGTCAGTGGATCAGACATTAGAGTGGACTGTGCCTTAATTCCAGGGTTGTTGTTTCAATCCCAAGTTCAAAGTATGCCAAAGTTTCCTTGAACAGGACATCGATACTGAGACCCCACATTAGTCCTGGTGGCAGGAGACCACCTTGCACAGTGCTATGCTGCTGGTGTGGGTGTGAGTGCATAGTTCACACCTTAACACAGTTTGCAAACCCACAAGTAAAAAGCTGCTGTGTTAGTGCAGTCCATTTAGCAGTTTTTTTCTTTATTTTTACTGAAAGCTGTGGCAGTCCTGAGAGCCTGCAGACTACAACTTCCGAAACCACATTGGAGCGTTTAGAAAAACACACTCTGCAAACACAGAGTACAAGGGAAATGTTTCCACAGGGGCACTAACAAGTGAGGGATACTGCTGGGACTGGCTTGAAATCAACTACCTGGCAGTGATGCTGGAAAAAGAGCCAACAGGTTTAGTTTTCTGTTAATCTGAAAGCATCAAACTTAAACAAAAAAACTAAAAGCAGGATTATACTTGGCATATTTACGCATCTGCACGTCTGCACAGCTCTGCTCGGGTCCGAGTCATTCAGGGTCTGTGCATATGATCGTGCACCTGCCTGTTTTTTGTGACTGTGCAGACTCGTCCGCAAAGAATTTAGATTACAATGCACAAACTACATATGCGCCCCAGGCAGCAGACTTTAAAGTAGTAGAACAGGATTGACTGCACAGCCGTCAGGTCTCCAGCTGTCCACGCCTCTAGCAGAGTATAAACAAGGCCTAAGAGGCACAATAAGACATGCTATAGCATAAAATATTTACTTAACACATTTACAGATTTTTTATCTAATATTATTTCATATAAAAAAGCTTTACCATGGTCCAGCACACTTGCATGGATACATTGTTGTTCACACCAAGTAATTAATTGGTTATTACTTTGGTAATAAAAAGTTCTTACTTAAATATTACCAATATGCTATCAACTTGTTACCCCCTTATTACCATGTTGTTGCCAATCTGCAAAGTGCTAATAATATAATATCCTTATCTTTACTGTGATAAATATACATTTAAGGTATTACATTAAAATGGATACTAGCAGTAAAATGCTTGAGGACCAACTAACTTCTATAGTTGCAGGTGTCCTTTAGACAAGTGTACAACTAAAGCGTCAGAAAAACATATAAAATGTAAACAAAGACCAATTTTTAATCTTTATAATCTAGAGTCAATTAAGCAGTAAATTCAGAGTTGTAAATATGCTCTGAAATAAAAATCCACATGCAACAGATTGTCAGCATGTTATTTTAGTGGCAAGAAATATGAAAAGTCTCAGCTTGAAATGTTGTGAATTTTTTGAGAAATGTGAAAGCCGTCATTCAATAATCTCACAGTCTTAGCACAACCTGTTTGTGGAATTCCACAAACTTCACAGCTCTAACTTTTAAACCTTTCTGTGGGCATTTATGCCCCAATGGCTGCAGTACGATTTAAGAGCCTTTGAAGCAAACTCACGCTTTTTACATTAAGATGCTATCAAAAGCCCTTTTGAAATGCTTCTCACTATGCACAACTGATTCTGCTGCAAACAATTGATTTTAAATGTGCACGCGTTTGTTAGGCGTCTCCTGTGTCTTTATTAGCTGTGAACAAAGCCCTGAAGCACAGATAAACCTTTTTATGACTGCGGGCCAGTTCAAACCAGTCATCATCTGACAGGAAGGTGTGTGTCACACATGCAGCAGAGTCAGAATGAGGTTTGGTTATTATGAACTTATCACTAAAGTCAACAAGAAAGTAGAAAGGGGGTGGGTGTGCGCGCGTGTGTGTGTGTGTGTGTGTGTGTGTGTGTGTGTGTGTGTGTGTGTGTGTGTGTGTGTGTGTGTGTGTGTGCGTGCGTGCGTGCGTGTGTGTGTGTGTGTATAAAAAGAGAGGCCAATCAAATTATTTACCTCAAGCCGAGACATTGGTGTTGGTTAAATGTTGCAACAGCAAGACAGTAGCTGAAAGAAAGAAAAATACAGAGTTGGTGTTAAAGTGACACTCATTACACAGTAACTTCAGACAACAGAAGTCCAAGTTGATCTTTAAACTAACAGAATGGGTTTGGTTTCAAAAGGAAATGAAAGAGATAAAAAATATATATATATAAAAAGCTTATCATGTAAAAATGTAAGTCTCTAAGACCTTTAATAGAAAACTCTTTTAAGAAAAAATCTTGTTGAACTGGGATTCACATCAGCAAAGTATGACTCATTAACACGACATGTGCTGATGATCCATGAGCATGCCAGAGGCATCAAAAAGCCTAAAAAGCCTTTCTATCCAGCCAGTAAAGCACACAATAAAGCACTTTTATTACTTTGATGTACTGATTTTTTAAAATAATTTTTTTCTTCACTCTCTCGCACATAGTGTTTAGCCCACACGGGTTCCAAGGATGCTGTTGTAAAAATAAAATGTAGCACAATAAACTGAAAATATTACACAAACAACAGCAGGGACAAAATGTGCCATCTCCCCTTCAAAGCCAGATTAAATTAGCAGACATGGACATTCCTCAGTGCTTCATATAAGAGATGATAAATCAGAGAATTGCAAAAATGCTTCTCAGTACCTCATATTAAGGATTCAGTTTTTAGATTCAGCATTTAAGCTTATGGACAGAATTTAGGCCAACAAATTGTATTTTATTACTGCCAGTTAGACACTTAAAGGAACACAAAATGTATTTCCAGATGTTTTTCAATCAAATGGAGATTTAAAGATTCTGCTATTCTTCTTAAGCCACTGATTCTCTTGCTTTTTATCATGCACCATACAGTAGACAGTGGCAGCCACATAAGCATTATCATTATTCACAGAGTAGCGTATGTGAGAATTGTGAGAATTGATGGTTGTTCTGAATGAAATTTCGTTATGATGGAATGACATTATATAACTTGTTGTATGATCTTGAATTTCGTTGTCTGTATAATGACAATAAAGTTTATTCTATCTATCTATGTGTTTTTTAGCTGTAAGATTAAATAGTACATTCAAAAGGGGACAGAGGCCTATTCAGCTTTGGGGGAGAAAGACACCAATGCACTACTCATGTGTGTTTTATTGTTGATGTTGAGATAAGGGTAGGGGAAACTGCACTGCAATCAGATTAGATGTCATATCAGGCGGACAAGGACTTTGAGCTTCTCTTTTAAACTTTGATGTTTTGTTGTAAGGATGCAAAACTGCTGCTGAACTCACTTTATGGTAACACCAGCAATTGTGTGCTGTTAATTTTCTGAGAACACACAACACACAACCAGCACTCAAAGGGAATGCAAAACACACCTGGTAGCCTTGATGCAAACAGGTAGATTACAAATAAAAAAATTGCTTTGAATCAGACTGGATTAATCCAATTATCTCTCTAATCCTGGTTAATCGTGGGGTTAGGTTAATTGGTGATTCTAAATTGCCCATAGGTGTGAATGTGAGTGTGAATGATTGTCTGTAAGGGCGTACCCTGTCTTTTGCCCTAAGGCAACCATGATCCAACCCTGAACTGGATAAGCAGAAGAAATTGATGGATGGACTATGGTACTGTATACATTCACCGGCCACTTTATTAGACACACCAGTTCAACTGCTCGTTAATGCAGATCTCTCGTCAGCTAATCACATGGCAGCAACTCATGCACTTAGGCATGCAGACACAGACAAAACAACTGAGCCTCAGAATGGGGGAGAAAGGTGATTTACGTGACTGAATGTGGCAGTTCTCTGGGTGAAGATACCTTGCTGATGCCAGAGGAGAATGGTCAGACTGCTTTAAGCTAATAGGAAGGTAACAGTAACTCAAATAAACACTTGTTGCAATCAAGGTATGCAGAAGAACACCTCTGATCACACAACACGTCAAACCTTGAAACAGGTGGGCTGCAGCAGCAGAAGACCACAGCGGGTGCCTCTCCTGTCAATTAACAGGAAACAATTCTCACAGGTTCACCTAAACGAGACAACAGAAGATTGGAAAAACCTTGCCTGGTCTGATGCGTCTCAATTTCTGGTGTGATGTTCAGATTGCAGGATCTAAATCTGGCATACACAAAATGAAGGTATGGATCCATCCTGCCTTGTATCAACAGTTCAGGCTGATGGTGGTGCTGTAAAGGTGTGAGGGATATTTTAGTAGCACACTTTGGACTTCTCAGTACTTGAGGATCTTGAGCATCAATTAAACACCAAACTGGTTTCCTGAACACGACAATGAGTTCCACAGTCACCAGATCGCATCCCAAAAAATTTGGGATGTGGTGATATGGGAGATTCTCATCGTGGATGTGCAGCCGACAAATCTGCAGCAGCTGTCATGTCATCATGTCAATAGGGACCCAAATCTGTGAGGAATGTTTCCAGCACCTTGTTGAATCTATGACAATAAGAATTATAGCAGTTCTGAAGGCAAAAGTAGGTCCATTATTAACCAGTAACAAGGTGTACCCATAGTGGCCAGTGAGTGTAGGTCAAGTTCCAAAACCCCTGAAACCCTACACCCCCCATGACAAAGTGTAGCATAACTGGTATTCATCGTGCACTTCCCTATTTGACACCTCCAGTTTGTCAAATGCAAACTGGAGGTGTCAAATGCAACACCTATAGTTTCTAGTGCAGGGTTTAGGTTAAAGGTGAAATCAGAAATTACATCTCTTGATGAAATGTTACTACTGTCATTGTAACCAGTGGCGCAAAAAGGGGGTATGCACTATATGCAATGCATAGGGGCGCCGCACAAGAGGGGGGCGCCAAAACGATGTGGGAAAATATTTCTCTAGTTGCATTTTCTGTATTTAGCAGCTGTGCATATGACATGATCAATAACACAGAGGCGCTGCGCTGATTAGGCGCCCCTGCGCTCCTTCACCTCCCCTCCTCCTGTCCCATTTAAAGACAGTCGGTAAGTTATGTCATAGAAGTCTTGTATTTTATAAGTCCATGAATAAGTGATCTGCACACATGAACACAGTAAACGTTGAGAGGATGCGGATGGTGTGTGTGTGTGTGTGTGTGTGTGTGTGTGTGTGTGTGTGTGTGTGTGTGTGTGTGTGTGTGTGTGTGTGTAGTGTTCTAGCTAGTGGTTGATCACAAGGCGCGGCGCCAGGCTGAGACGCTTCACTTTCGGAGCTCTGCTGTCTCTGCATTTAGCAAACAGGATTTATTTAAATCAGTAAAATAAATTTGAATGGCCAGAATACAGCAGCTTTTTTCCTCAACACATTAAATAAAATTTAAAATTATATTATTCTTCAAAAACCACATTAGGAAAAATGAATATATTTCAAACTGATGAAAAGTTGCAAATTTTTCAGGTAAAAACTGTAATGTGAATTTCTGCGCTTCACAGTCGGAAAAACGCTGCAAAAACTGCGCAGTGTGTCCAGTTTATCAGCAAATAGCGGAGCTGCAAACACAGCGGTGGAGACAAGTTATCACGCGGTCTAGTCCCCAAAGCTGCAGGGACGCATTATGATGCTTCATGAGAAAAGTCGACTCTCAGCCACCTTTCATCCCGGAGACCTGCTGAGGCTTTTCCTTCACTTTCTATGAACTGACAGATTTCCTCAGGCAGCTCATCGCACCTGTGTAATAAGGCGCGTCACCAAATTCAGAAACTATTTACTCCAGAAGAGACTGAAACTGCCTCTTACAAAGTTCCCTGTCTGTGTTTCGGTGTTTATGACGCGTTCTGTCTTCAGGACTTTGCTGCGCGGCGTTTCCTGCTGTGTGACGCAGTGATGCTCTGTCAGCTCACCTGTGCAGGTCTCCCTCTTCATCTTTTCCGTATCTGTCCCACCAATCCGCTCTTTCCCCGGAGCGCAAGTGAGGAAAAGAGACAGATGGTTTACCTCCGATGTCAGCGTTCAGGTCTTTTGCCTCCCACCTGTTTGGAAAATCCCTGTTTTCCACTTTTCGTTTGGTCATTTTTTGGCGAGTCAGGCAGCTTAAATGTCACTGTAAAAAGTGCTGACCGATGTTTTACCCGCTGATCACTGATCAATCTGCAATAGAGAAAACGGGTTAGCACACAGTTCTTGGCCTGCCGGCAGCTGCTGCAGTGCGTGGAATTTGTAGTATAAGTGGTGGGAGCACATTTACCCGCGGGCTATTAATAATAACTATATGAAATCATCTTGCTGGCCGTATAAAATTAGATCGTGGGCCGGAAGTGGCCGCAGACCTTGAGTCTGACACATTTGAAATAGAGAAAAACTGCAGTACAGAAGTTAAAATGGACAGATGAATTGTTAGTATGAAAAATTATTTCTTATCTGATTACTTGATTAATTGATGGAATAATTGATACAATACTCGATTCTGAAAATAATCGATAGCTGTATTCAGAAAGCCATAGTCAAACATTAGTTTTCAGCACCAGTGGAGCTGTGAAAGGCCTTTAAGAAAAATGACATGCACCTCAAGAAATGTAACTACAGGTTCACAAAGACTGTGATTACGCTTTAGATGTGCTTTTTGGTTACATGTGTAGGCCCCTTCACTCAATTAACAATCGGGAGCAGCTTTTAGCGGTTAGTATTAGCTTGCTAATTAGCATTACCACCCCCGCCCCTAAAAATGTGTCCGCATACACCTCAGAAAGTATATAGCTGCGCCCCTGATTGTAACATTATGATTTTGAAAATCTCTTCCCGAACCCATAAGACAGATAAGTGTTCTTCACAATGTGCAAAATTGCTAAAATTATGCCTTCAGCAGAGGATCCTGCTGCCTCTTCTAAGTCACTCACCATGCAAACCATCTCCCCCGCGAGCAGTATCTGAGTGGTTTAGACCTCATTGGATTATTACTCTTACTATTACACTGTTCAGCTTTGACATTACGCCTGACAGTTACAAGCTGCAGTAGCTCAGGGGGACAAGATGTGGAGAGCTGAAACACAGGACTGTGCTTGAAGGATCAGTTTGATCTGTTGTAATTCCTGCTCTTAGTCAATTTGAGTGAAAGAAGACCATGGATTATTAAACTTCCCTTCAGGCCATAATATAAAATTCAATCTGCCACTCAGCTTTATATTTGTCCAAACAACATAAAAACGCAGCATAGAAACAGTCACCACCAACATTTACAAGCACCTAGCATCCAAAGATGTCAGGTTAGCACGCACAGCCATTCAGGTTCTAATAGCAACACTCCTGTGCAGATTTTATAGATTTATAAAACAGATCAGCACATGTGCACTTTATAATTCTGCCTTAAAGAACACATATTTGCAACTGCTACAAGTGCAGAATTTTAGTTATGCCGTTTGTCATTTACGAGCCTTTACAGGCCAGCATTTAGGCAGTTAGTAATCTTCTTTTCAGATTGTGACTATTTCTATGATTTTTCCAAACTGACAATCCGAGCATTCACACTCACTTTACACTGTGACTGGCCAGTTATGTGTAGGTGAAAGGAGACAGAGAATGAGCTAAAATCTTTTTTTTTCTGCAGCATTTCACATGAACACGGTGCAACACTATGAATGTCATTTAGGAGAGACTGTTTAAAAATCACCATTTGCTTAAGAGCATTCCTAAGTAGGGTCCCAGTGGGAATGGAGCCTGTCCCAGCTTAGACCGGGTGATAGGCAAGGCACGCACTGGGCTAATGTAGAGTCGCTGACAACCATTCACACGCACATCACCAGTGAACCGAACATGCATGTGTTTGGTAGCTGGAGTAAGGCTGTGGAGACACTATGATACAAACCCCGAACCGTCTCACTGAGAGCCCCCCCATTACTTTCATATTTAAACAATACCCCGACTTACACTTTTCTAAAATAAAGAAAGCCCATTTTTTACCCTTTCCAGTGCAGCTATTCAAGACACATAACCACTTAACATTTCTGGCACTGTAAGACAAAATGTTATACCAGTGTGTTTTTTTCTAACTCAACACTGTTCTGCAGGGAACAGCTCATTTTGCCACAAGACATTGCCCTTTCCATGCACCGGTAGCTGTTCTATAAAACATGCACGCAGCTCGTCACTTTTCTGCTGTCTTCTGAACCGCACATGGATGTCTCCATGGACATGCAGCTTGTGCTGTTCGCCAAACCTATTTGCATGCTGAAGGCAGATGCTAGACTGCACATTTGAGGTTAAATTGAACAGCATTAAAAGGATGTCATGTTTGCGTGCGCAGTCTTATAGATCAAAGTGATGGGAATGTACAGAATGAGAAAAACAAACTTTGTTCAGCATATTAATCATAAATCTAAACAGGAAACTCTTCTGTGGCACCCACAAGTAGTATCTAAGTTTGTGCGCTTGCACAGACAATAGCATGATAGTTTCACTTCAAATTGAATTAAAGAGGTGAAAGTGCAACATGTCTAACAGCAGTGGAAGTTAAGGGTTCAGTGATGCTGGCTTTTCCATTTGTTAGACAGCAAATCTCTGCGAAACCGGTCACACGCAAAGCAACAAGTATTAAAGGAGCAGGTGTAAATGTTAACACTACCACATTAAAGGTATTTTCAGTTGAGCTGCTCAAGAGAAAGTACTGCTACACTGATATGAATGAAACTCAGAGACATGAATTGCATTATCATTCATCCAAACATTATCTTCCACTTATCTGACGTTAGGTTTCAGTGGCAGCAGGCTAAGCAGGGCAATCCAGATATACTCCCATTCTCCTCAGCCACACTTTCCAGTTCCTCCGTGGGGATCCCGAGATGTTTGCAGGCCAGCTGAGAAATACAATCTCTCCAGCAGGTTCTGGGTCTACCCCAGGGTCTCTTCCCAGTTGGGTGTATCTGGAACACCTCCAAAAAGTGGTGCCCAGGAGGCATCCTAACCAGATGTTCGAACCACCTCAACTCAGAAAACCCCTAATGATACTGAGTTCTCAGAGCTGGTTAACCTCACCAAGAAGCGGGAAACTGGGGCCTGGGAGGGGAGCCCAAAGGTGAGCTTCTGGTGGCCAGATCTGTGTCCATGGGACCCACCACCCACAGGGGCAGGCACCGCAGTTGGGTGCAATGTGAGCTGGGCGATAGGTAAAGGCAGGGGCCTGGGCGTGTGGACCCTCA
Organism: Archocentrus centrarchus; assembly: GCF_007364275.1. Lineage (NCBI taxonomy): Eukaryota > Metazoa > Chordata > Actinopteri > Cichliformes > Cichlidae > Archocentrus > Archocentrus centrarchus. The sequence goes on along the minus strand of NC_044349.1, from coordinate 13,469,428 downwards.
GCATCACAGACTGGTTTTTGGGACGTGACCTGTGTTTTGATGCTCACCAAAGCTTGTTTACAGGCCTTTTTCACAAAATATGTGTTGATGCACCACAGCAGGAAAATGATGGTGTAAACAAAAGAAAAGATGGCTGAATCCCATTTAACTGCATGAGTTTTGACCATTGCCAGCTCACCGCTGAATGAAACAGAACTATCATTACTGGAGAGAAGACAGAAAGCTCAAACTGTGCTGCATCATACATGTAACATGCCTCACTACCCTCAAAAAAATACACTAAACATGCCCTCTCAATTTAAACTGCAAATTTTCCCTTCTCTCCCTGTGACGTCTGCGCCTGCTGATTTGACCCCTTCACCATCCCTGCATCCACCTGCTGTACCCCCAGGTACAGCAGGTGGATACACACACAAATGTGTACCACAAATGTGATACATGAGAAAGCAGGGAGTGATGAGCATGTTCTATCAGTCTCACTGATAAAAATACAACAGTGCCGATAAGTCTCAGTTAATATTTATAGAGAGATTATTCAGTGATAGCTAATTTAAAGTACTTATTTAAATGTCAGCATGAAATGCAGCAATAATAAAGTGAATGTGTGTGTGTGTGCCATTACCACACGACTCAAAGTTTTAAAGGCAGCAATTTAAAATTAAATTCACCTTAGAAGTGATTGTTAAATGGCCTCCCCCAGTTCACACAATCCTATACAGTCAATATATATTTTAATTGCAATGATGATTCAACCGAGAAAACTGCAGAGGTGCCTCTGTGTGAGTCATGAAATACTGTCTATGGGAGAAAAAAAATGAATGGGAGATTTACTTTCAGAGCAAGGGAAGCTCAAAATAGCTGCTTCCACTTTAGAACTGCATGACAAATGAAAATGTCTACTGTGAAAAAGGCCTGTTGTATTAATGCAATGATGCTTTGACAGAAGTATTCTCATTTCAACAGTAAGTGGACCCTTCTTCATCTTTTAATCTTTGGAGCGCTTACAGTGATGCTGTAATCTTTATTTTCTTTTACTTTTGAGGGAAGAAAAGAAGTCCTAGAGGCCTGAAAAGCCTCTGCCCTTTGAAACACAGCACAACAGTCATCCAGGGCTTTTTTTTTTTTTTTGATGTTCTAGTTTCAAGATGCTTTTTGGTGGAGTGCAGTAACAATTCTTTGAAATTCTGTCTTTTTTTTGGCAATCTATCACTTCTTAAACTAATGCCAGACAGTCTTTTTTTCCTTTGACAGGAATGGATGACATTTAAACTCAGAGGATGATGAGTTTCTCTGGAGATTTCCACCAAAGGCAAAAATCTCTTGTAAGTTCTTACTGGGGACATTGTGACCCTTCTGGTGTAACTACCACCTTCCTTAAGAGCTGCTTTACAGCAGTGAGGACGCTACTGGTATTGTGCATGCCGGCTCCCTGACAGTACTGAACAGAACCACAAACAGTGTTTTAGTTATGTGCGCAGTTGTCTGCAATGGCTATTTATAATATGTGCTGGAAGCAAAACTATCAGTCTCTCAGATACTAATGAATGTTCAGTATAAGTGCTTCCTTGAATGCAGGCATAGCAGGAAGGTTAACCGCTCAAATACTTAAACTGAAAAGCAATTCCTGACTTTTGCGTCCCTGCACTTCATTGAGTTGACTGACCTGGGATCATGACATATGGTTTCTCAAATGAGAATGAGCACCGCAAGAGGACTAACAATTAGCCAGTCAGTGTTTTTGTGCAACTGTGTGTTGGGGCCAAAAAGGAAGGAGAATCCCCTTTTCTACAGAAATCAGTTAGACCGGTGGCAACATCAGACTGAAGATGGAAAGTGCAACGAGTTCCGTCTGATATCAGGCAAGGAGGGTACGCTCCTTATTTCAACCAGTGTATAAATGCATGCTTTGCAATTAAATAAAATGTTACAGACATTTCTCTGTAAACCGAGTATCAACACTACCTTGTGCTGCAGTCATCCAAAAGTTCACACATTGTGCTAGTTAAACTCCCCACCCTTGTACAGCACAGTTTGTAATGATTAACTATAAGAGCAGCGGCACCTTCTTACATATTCTCCAATCTTGTTCCCATAAAGTGAACACCCAAGCTGTTTTCTGATGCTGGTATTTGTGGTGACGCACAGCAAATAGCAGACAGGCTTCTTTCAATCCAGGCTGATAAGACTCAGAAAAACTCTGTGCAAGAGTCAAGCAGGACTTAGGCGTGCACAGTGCTATAAACCGAATCGGGTGTTCGGCCTAAAATGTAATGATGAATGTTTCTGACATTTAAACTGAAGCAAATCCCCACAAAGTAATAAGCATGACAGATGTCATGAGTCTCCTCATAAATGCTTGCAATCTGAATGGTTTCTGTGGCTGGACGAGCATAAGGGTCATGGCCAAGACTAGTAATTGCATGAAAAAAATGCTGCTGATAAATAGTCTGTATATTAATCACATATCAATAAATGCCCTGGTGATTTTTCTCCCAAAGCCTCCTCTTCTTCTTCTCACCAACGGCAATTCTAAGAAAGTGACAAGAGAAATCTCATTTTTCTGTCAAACAGTGAGTCATCCAGTTTCAGGCACTGACTGTGAATCCTTTCAGATGAAGACAGCAGGAGGCAGCGGATTAGCGCTGCAGCAGGCTGCCATCTAATGGACACACCGGGAACAGTCTCCCTCGGGCTATGCCTCCGGTTGTAGAGTGGGTTCGCTGTCCGGTAACTTTGGGGTCGGAAATTCAATTATCCGAGGAGTCCTTGGACAAGACACTGAAGCCTGAAGTGCTGCTGGTGACTCCAGAAGCTGCAGATCATTGAGAATGTCTTTTCCTGTTTATCTGTATTGCTCAGATTGATGACACCGCAAGATTTCAAAAGTTTCCCACGGCAGAAAAACTGGTCTGACTGAATGAGAGAAAACTGCTGAATTGTGTAACTTTGCCGTCTGCGTGAAGGCAAAGCTCTGTCTCACTGAGAAGACTTTATCTGGTAACTCCTGCTGATGGTTGATGGATGGAGGCTGACAGAAACGCCGCTGGCCCAACAAAAACGTTTCTCAGCTCAAAAATTCTCACAGAACTGGGCAAAAATTTAGAAAGAATACATGCCCAAATTCTTGAAAACCTGAAACCAGCCTATTGGTTTTTGTTTTGTTTTGTTTTGTTTTTTAATAAAGGTAGAGCATTTATTTACAACGTTTAAAAAGAAAACACAAAACATATTCCAGCAGAGTTCAGCTCAGTAAAGATATGTTTTTCTCAAATCAAATATTTAGAAAAGCAATTTCTGATCTGTCATTCCCAATCAGTAACAGCTGCAAGGGCTGTATGAGCATTTTCTATTTAAAAAAAAAAGACAAGAACGAAAATGAAAAAGTAATTAAATGGAGGCGCTAAAAAAAAGCCTGCAAAATCCTTCCTGACCATGCAATGCATCAGACAAATAATGAATCACTCGTATTGTAAAACAGACCAATTAGAAGCTTTACTGGAAAAGGCAAAGATAAGTGTGCATGCTGAGACAAGAAGATGTGGCGTTTTTTCCTTGTAACTCGTTGCTTGGAAAATGTGTTGTAAGAAAGCAAGTCAGAAAGAAAAGCAGATAACCAATTTGAGACGATGACTGATTAAATGAGATAACATTTGAGTTATTACTTTCAGTGTTTGGTTGAAAGCAAGAAAGAGAAAGAAAGACAAAGAAAGATCTGTGTCAAAACTGCGAAGACGCGCTGAGTGTGTGGATCACAGCGAGAGAGTGAAGGAAGCAGATATGGAGGAAGGAAGGAGATAAAGGAAGGAGGGAGGAGGGTACATTCCATGTGGCTTTAACTGGGAAGATGAATTATTTAGAAGCTTTAAACACACACACGGTTCAACTGCTGCCTAAAATCCGACAGAGTAAGGTGAAAGAAAACTCCTGCTACTCATACTGCTGGATACATCCTTCACTTCAAAGGATTATTTAAATATATTACAATAGTAGTATACTACTACAATATATACTACAACAGAATCTTATCATGAATATAATGAAGACCCTCCATAGAAATTTGTGTTTTTTTTAATAAGAGGATGACTGCATTTACATTACAGAACCAGGCGAGTCTGTTATAGTGATCAGATGCGACTTTAGCTTAATTAATATCAGTCTAAAATCAATGCGCAGTATCTAAGTAAGTTTCTAATCGCTCCTACAATAGTTCGATAGGGAAACTGGTATTCTTCTGAATGTCCTCTCTCATGAGTGCCAGCACCTTAAGTTTTTATTGTCGGATTAGTCCGTTGAAAACCTGCTTGTAGCCAAAGCAGCCGCTGGCCATCTGAGCGCATTTAAGATGCAGGATACAGTGAGTCTGGGCGTTAATGTTAAAGACTTATTTTGACTCACCGCAGCGATCCACCGTCTTGTTTCGTCTCGTTCCCTCGCAGTGAAATACGGCTGAACCTGCTCAAGGTGTCCGTCACGTAACACTGCTGCACTTATCGCCCTTTTCCATTTTTATTGCTGCAAACTAGTCACTTACTTTTAGACTTCAAACTCTGCTACATGTAGAGCTCCGTGTCTTTCCGTCACTGCGACGTCAGCGAGCGGATCACATGGCAGGAAGTGAAGCCCTGAGACGTAAACAACTTTACTATACCGGCCACGAGGTTTCCCGCAGCCTTGATTCACAAGCCAGCTTCACGCCCAGGTGCTGCTGGGTGCACTTGGCTGAAGCGCCAAGTGTATCATTTTACTACTCAATCTGTCCGACACACACACCTAATTATGTTTGTTTTGTTTATCTGTCATTTATTTAGGTCACATAAATCTTATCAGCAGTGATATTCTATTTCACTTAATTTTCTTCAGTATCAGGCATTTTTTTCAGCTTTCATCTGCTATTTATGAACTCTTTCAGTGGACACTGTTAGGTACACCTTGCTAATACTGGGTTGGACCCCCCCTTGCCTTAAGACCCGTCTTAATTCTTCATGGCACAAATTCACCAAGGTGCTACAAACACTCAGAGATTTTGGTCCATATTGACATGACAGTGTCACACAGTTGCTGCGCATCCATAATGAGAATCACCACTTCCTCCACATGCCAAAGAAGCTCTGTTGGGCTGAGATCTGGTGACTGTGGAGGCCATTTGAGTGCAGTGAACTCACTGTCATGTTCAAGAAACCAGTTTGAGATGATTTGATCTTTGTGGCATGGTGTGTTATCCTGCTGGAAGCAGCCATCAGAAGATAGGTACACTGTGGTCATAAAGGGATGGACATGGTCAGCAACAACACTCAGCTAGACTGTGGTGTTTAAATGATGCTCATTTGGTACTAAAAGGATTCAAAGTTTGACAAGAAAACGTCTCCCACATGATTACACCATTGATACAAGGCAGGATGGATCCATGCTTTCATGTTGTTTGTTCTGACCCTACCATCTAAATGTGGCAGCAGCTATCTAGACTCATGAGATCAGGCAACATTTTCCCAGTGTGCTATTATCCAATTTTGCTGAACTGTGGCCTCAGTTTCCTGTCCTAGCTGACAGAAGTGGCACCGGGTGTCTTCTGCTGCTGTAGCTCATCTCCTTCAAGGTGTGTACTTAGCGACGCTCTTCTGCATACCTTAGTTGCATACCTTGAGTGGTTCTTTGAATTACTGTTACCTTCCTATCAGCTTTGAAGCAGTCTGGCCATTCTTCTCTGACTGCTGACATCAACAAGGTCTCTTCACCCAGAGAACTGCCACGTTCAAAGTCACTTAGTTGTTTTGGCCGTGTCTACATCCCTAAATGCATTAAGTTGCTGCCGTGTGATTGACTGACTAGATATTTGCGGTGTAAATATAAAGTATAAAGTGGCCTGTGAGTTTATACTACATGTCTTGACTTTCAAACCACAAGCGGACCAACTGCTAGTGATGGGCAATGACACCTATCTCCACAGTGACACCTACTGGCCAATTTGGCTATCGCTACATCTTGATAACACTATTCTGTGAAACAATGACACGGACAATCACTGAACAAAAAACAACTCATTTGTCATGAGAATTTCCAAGAAATAGATCGTCTGTGATTAATGGAGGTGTTTTTTATTTTTTCTACAGTATGAATCGTCTTTCTGGCTGCGCAGTTTGACCGGTTAGAGTACTTTAACCCGACACCTGCAAAAGGATGAAGTCTCTCGATGTAAATAATATTAGAAAGTGGAAAAAACTAGAGAACAGACATGAGTATGAGCTGAGGCTTTCTGTCTTATTTTTCTCCTTGAAATCAGAGGCGCTTTTTATTGAGGTAATTAGTGAATTTACAGCGCAGCGTGTCGCTCTCTCTCTCTCTGCTGATATAAGTCAATGGAGCTCACCCAGCAGTCTCGTTTTCACTCGCTCTCCCATCTATAAGACAGTAATCATTCAAATAAGCCAATATTTATTTAATTAAACTTTGGTCTTGGGGTTTAAGTGAATGGATAGCCTACATCGGTCTTCACAATCCACAGCAAATCCACTAACGGTAGTATCAAAAACTTTCACTCATCAATTACAAGTCCCAGCCCAAATGGCTGGAGTTCCTAAAAAATAAATAAATAAAAAGGGAATCCTGGCGCCTCGTTTGCCTGGAAACAGCAGGTAAGCCACCTTTCGAAACTGGGATGAAACGCACCAAAGCCTCACTTAGCCACGGCCACGTGACGTGCGTGGTTTGAACCCCACCTCGGAGCAGGGTTTAGAAACATCTGCGCGACACAGCGTCGAAACATCTGTATCGAGCGTCCCATCCATGTGCGTTTGGGTAAGTTTGAGTTCAATTTGGAACCTTCTACATTTACATAAGCCTCATTTATTTTAAACATTTTAAAAGTGCTTCTTTACTTCAAGATTACAGAGCGTGCTTTGCATTCCGTTTGGATGTAGGTTGTGTGTGTTCTCAGTCACAAGATTAAATCGCATGGCTGGAGGTGTTATCATAAAGTGAGCTCAGCAGCAGTTTTGGGTCATTACAACAAAAGCATCAAAACTTAAAAGAGAAGCTTAAAAGACCTTGTCCGCCTGATCTGCCATCTAACCTGATTGTGGTGCTCTTTTCCCCGTTCTTATCTCAACATCACCAATAAAGAAAACAACAGAAGTGCAATAACGTCTCTGTGCGGTGCCAAAGTGGAATTTAACCAGATCTTTCAGCCTGTGCTAATTAGGCCTGTGTTTCCTCCCTAGTATCAGAATCTTTTTCAATGACTTTATCTTTCTTTCTATCTTTAATATAAACTTGTTTTTTTATTATTTTTAAGTTCAGCTACACACATAAAAGGTCTTCTGTTTTAACCCAATAAGGCTCTCATGTAAAAATGTGGAATCTGAGATTTCCACATTTATGCTTTTGTGCCTCTCTTAAAGGGGATAAAGGGTTCACAACATTCAGACATCTGTTAATCATATTTACGATTGTAATATAAACAAGTCCATCGAGTGTCTCAGTAATGAGGTTACAGCCACATGGAGACGGCACTCTTATCTAGACACCCATCCGGTTTAGCCACAATCTCCAGCCCTCTTACTAGTTCTGGCCTTTTTGGGTAATCCTCACCATCAAGCCCTGGAGACGTTGTTCTTTATTTCTGGAGTGTGAGTCATGCGTCTGAGATTTGGCATGTTGATGTGCTGGTGAAGACAACAGTCAGGAGGTTAAAGGAAGTTGTCGGCGGGGGTTCTACTGGTACCCGACTGGCTCAAAGATTTACATAATATTGACTTGTGGGAACAACAAGAGACATAGTACAGGAAAGTGAAATAAACCAAACAAATACATTAGTTTTTATTAAAACATCACAGTTATGCACTTCACACACAGCATGTGGTCATCCTGATTTACAAAAACACTGACTTACTGAAACTGCTAAATCAATGTGTTGAAATGGCAGGGGTGCCCCACAAGCTTCATGTACTAGCATTTTAGAGCTACTTTGAGCCACAATTAAAAGGTCTAGAAATACAACTTTTATAATCTTTCTGCAGGCTAGTTTTGGATTATCATTTATTAAAGACAGAAAGGACCAATTCTATTTCTGGATCTGTTTATAAGCATTAAAGCAAAACTGTTTGTCTTGCTGATTTTGTAAATTCAAAGTAGAATTGCACCTGTGTTTGTTGGAAGACAGTGGCAGCATTGTCCTAACAACTAGGAGATTAGTACTGCAAAATTTGCAAGTACTTTGGATGATCTGGGCCTCATAATAGCCTTAGAATGGATGTGTTATTTGCTGCCAGTGCTGGTGGATTAACCGTTACAGAAATGTGAAAAAATTATTTTGGTAATTATCAATCCTGTTACTTTAGTGCAGCTGTGGCATAAACCTTTAAATTAGGTGGTGGTCTAATAAATTTGCTCAGCACAGGAACTCAACCAACACATTTTCTTCTGCCTCTGACCACTGTGTGTACAAAAGACCCCACATTCCATAATTCATACATTATCTATAGTAATACAAATAAGATTACTTACACTTATATGTTCCAATTACGGCTTTGTTTGTGTGTGTTCGATTATGCAATGACAGATTTGTGCAAGTATGTACGTACATCTAAAAAGCACTATGGAAAATAAAAGCCTATTGTGTTCTTATAAAATCACAAGTTTAATTATGAGTTGTAGTACTTTGAAGATTATGCCTAATCACCAGTTTAGCAAATATTGCTTATAAAGTTTTCACCTTTTGGGCTTATTTGCTTTTCAGGTCTCACGGTGGAGGAAGTGACCATTGACTTTAGTTGATTAAACCTGCTTAAAAATGAATTAAAACTGCTAAATAAAGAGGTCAAAGGTCAAAGCTGAGCTCAAACTATTCCACTGGCATTGAATAAAGTGCAAGGTAAAGAAGAACCTGATGAAAGATCAGCAGGTTGGACTCGTCCTGGCCTTTGATGTCCCACAAAGCGCAACTCTGTCATTTCGAGTACTTGGCGAACGGAGACTCCTCGTTCACACTGCCCTGAGATACACAGAAAACAGCAAACGAATGGTTAAAAAAATAAAACAAAACAAGCCATTCATAGGTCACCAGCAGTGAGCCTGATGTTAAGATGCCTGTACTGAAGGTCCACTGTGTTACCTGTTTTACCATCTGAAATAAACTTGAGCGTGTGCACTGCAGTGTTTCATTTCCAGTACAATATATTCTATTGTTTTCCTTCAGCTGATTATATTGGTTGCCTGTAGGCAGTTTCTTTTGAGACATCTTACCTGGAGGTGAAGTCTTTGCCGTACTTGCTCAATGTAATTAACATTTAGGACTGACAATCAGCTGACCGAGGCAAGCATCTAAAATGACTGAAATATTAAATTGGTGACTGTGAAACGGGATTGCCATGTGAATATGAGGTTGACACTGTTGAGAAGCTCCTTGGGCAGGGAAGCTTAAATGTTTCATAAAATTATGTCTGTGTAAAAGCTTTTTGTTTTTTCAGCCTTATCTTACTTTCTTTTCTCGTAAAGTCGGAAATAATGAAAAGAAATTGGTGAGAATGAATGAACAAAAACAATAAACCCACACAGACAGAAAGATCAGCTAAATGTGCAGCTTCTTTTTTTTTCCTGGACAAGCGAAGGGGGTGGGGGTGGGGGTGGGGGGGGGTGATCTTGCCCTTATTATCAGTTTTTTTTGTTTTGTTTTGTTTTTGTTACAGGGACTCGTTTGTCATTTATTAACCCTGCAAGTTATCTTTCAATCCTGACCTGCTCATTTGGGAAGATCAGTTGTTTTTCAGCTCATATTGTTGGTTATATAGCTCATATGGTATAAAGTGCACTACAGCACAATGCCCTCATAGATTATTACAGCAGCTCCAGTCATGCTGCAATAAAGATTTATACTCGCCGTTCACGTTATAAAGAACACCTGACTATTCCAATGCAGTCCAGGGCAACAGCTCCGCCATAACGTTTACATATTATACATATCTATTTCATATTTACTGGCAGCCTCATTGTAGGTGGTGGTCTGGCCTGATTAACACTGTAAAGTCTTGATGACATTTTCTCTGCACACAAAAGCCCATATGTCGACTTGTGGCAAAACTGAACTGCACTAGTTTGACAGGAATTCCTAACAAAGTGTTCTGTGAGAGTGAATTTGATCAAGCGTGACAGAGAAATCTTGTTTTTCAGAGATTTGATTCTTGATTAGACTTTAACTAGACATGTGAAGCCTGTGAAGAGATGCCAGCGGTGAATGAGTACCTGCTGACGCACTGATGGCACTCTAATGATAAGCTTTTCTAAAGAAAAAGCTTAGTCATAACATCCTCACCACACTTTTCACACACCGACAATCCACTCACACTTCCTGTTCGTGTAAAAGAGAGCACGGCAAACCACTGTCCTCGTTATTGAGGTGACAGAAAGAGGAAGAAAAAAACATTTAACATGGCAGAAGTTTTACACGCCAGTCCTAACACACGGCAGGACTGAGAGATAAAATCCTGTAACGTGCTGCACTTGCACTACATCCGTGTCGCAGGCATTTTCTACATGATAACCAATGAGTGTCTCCCCTCCCTGCAGGTAGAAATACCTACAGCAAGCAGAATCTCATATAGTTACTCATTAATTACCCCGCCCCTAGTGGAGGGGGGTGGAGTATGGGGTAATGTTTTTGGTGTCTGTTTGTTAACAATATTACAGCAAAACTAACACTCTGATTCAAACCAAATTTGCATGAAAGATGACCAGTGACCCCTAGATCACCTGTTTAAAGTTTTGCCATAATTGGGCTAAGTTCAGAGGTCAGAAAATCTTGTGAACGTGAAACTCGGGAACATTGTGACCTAGGATGTTCAAATTCATACTTTAGATGTAGCTACTAAACATCATGGACAGCTTAGTTCCTTAGTTAGTACCATAATAATGCCAATCATAAAAAGTGACAGTATTCTCAGTGGTTTGTATCTATTATGATTTTAGCATTTCTTGTTCCTGGTTCTTACTTAGCCATTTGCAAGTCACTAAGGCTCACATGCACTCCATTAAGAGCTAATGAGACCTTAGCACATGTGTGCTACCTACTCCCAGGAGGCTGCCGGGTGGCACTGGTGGCTGACAGTATTTTCAATCTTAAATTTGGTTTAAAAGTGAAAGTCATCCAATCCAGATTCTGGATTTGCAGGCTACTTGAATTTTACATGGGAAACTCCATTTACATCCATAAAACAAAAGTTATTTTAGTTAAACTTTGTAAACCTTGGAAAAATTATGGGCATGGACAATAAGACCTGTGTGTTATCTCAGTGATTCAGTGCTTGGAGGGTGATGTTTGTCAGATGGACAACATTCAAATCAGCTAAAACCTCTGCTGGGGGCGGGGTTTGTTGTGCCCAGTTTCACCCTCTGGAAACTATGAAAATGTCTCCTGTTTTCTATCTCACCATTGGCATGTCTTCAAGCCTCTCAAACTTGGAGCTCGATGATCGGATACATTTCACCACAACAACCACTAGAACGAGGGTGAGGACGACACAAAAGATGCAAATGATAGCCACTAGGCCCGGGTTTGATGCCAGGTCATCTTTTCCTGAGCCAGATGGAAAACCTGAGTGGGAGACAAACAAACAAAAAAGCTACTAATACAATATCTGCTTATGTAAAAAAAAAAAAAAAAAAAAAAAGAGGACACGAGTAAAACTACAGTAATGTAAGAAGAACTCATATTTGCCCATTGGAATTTATCTGTGAACTAAATGTTGTAGTATAACCTGCAACCTGTTAGTTGCACCAGATTTATTTGCACTACATTGTGTGTGCCAAACAAACATGTAGGTGTGGGCCCACTGTGGGTAGCTATAGGTGAACTGTGGGGCTGTGTGGGCAGGGCAAACCCAGACTTATCTCAAGTAGGGCCCCTGTAGGCTAGCTCACGAGGGCCCAAAAACCCACACTGTCCCCCCTGTGGGTTAGACCACGCATGGCCCAGAGTAATTTTACCCCTGGGCAACACATAGTGGGCTTGCCTGTAGAAAAACTATTTAGAAGTCCTGGGTGGGGCCCACCGTGGCCTCCAGTACCAGTGAGAAAGGTGGTTCACAGGGCCTGGGTGGGTATGCCACAGGCCTTTCAATGGGGCCTTTCTTTGTGGGGGTTTAGTGTGGGCAGCTCACAGTCAGTCCTCACAAAACCATGTCACTAAATTAAGAGCTGCAGTAAACAACAAGCAAGCACTGATCTGTGACGTGATCTTAGTCTCTTTATCATGTTGCGCTGGATGCACATAACATGTCAAGTCAAACTTGTTTTGATGAAAATCATACTGTTATCAGCTTACTACAGTTGGAAAGGGGTGTTGTTTGTATGTTATTAACACTCATTATGAGTTATTGATTTATAAGGTCAAATTTGAGAGCCTCTTTCCAACTAAGTAGCAATTAAAGAGGAGTTCTCGGTTTGGCCTAAAAGACTGTTCTCTGTATGTAGACTTGTCTGATGCACATAAAATCTCAGTAACTTGTCATCAAGAATTAATTTAAACCTGAGAAGAAATCAATCAAAACATAAGAAAGAATTTAATCTTTTGTGCATGCAAAATTATTTTGTTTACTATGAATATATTATATATTTTTTCTCTATATTGCTACTTGTGGGCTCTGTAGAAACAAACAAACAAAAAAAGTACATTATTTTCTCCTAGAATTGTAGAGAAGAGGGGTGAGCTGGTTTTGATGGTTTTGACCTGTGTTGGTGGTGTTCACAGTGGAGGATGCAGTGGTTCTTCGTGACGTTGGTGCAGATGGGAGTGTTGACACAGTTGACAAAGCAGTCTCATTTGATGTCTGGTTGATTGCTGTCGTCTGAGGAGGTGGGCTGGGATTAGTTGCCTCTGTCCTCTGTGTTTGTGATGAATTTGAAGTGATGGCAGTTGTGATCTGGTATGTTGTTTTTTCAGCTGTAGTCTGGTGCATTGTTGTTTCAGCTGTAGTCTGGTGCATTGTTGTTTCAGCTGTAGTCTGGTGCGTTGTTTTTTCAGCTGTAGCCTGTTGCGTTGTTTTTTCAGCTGTAGTCTGGTGCATTGTTGTTTCAGCTGTAGTCTGGTGCATTGTTGTTTCAGCTGTAGCCTGGTGCGTGGTCGTTTCAGCTGTCTGGGGTATTGTTCCACTGGTAGCCTGGTGTGCTCTTGTTTGCGGCTGTGGTTTGCTAGTGGTTGTTTGTGCAGTGAATGAAATGGCTAAAGTGGAGGACATGGTGGTTTCTGCAGAGAAACAAACAGCGCATATTGCGTGATGATGCATTCACACCTCACCAAAATAATCATCAAGTGGTTTACGGGCATCTTAAAGGTAGATAAGATAGTTGAAGTTCGAGTGCAAGTATGAATGCACCTCTGCTTAGATACTTGCCTTGGCTATTTTTAAGTGCATAACTGCAATCACATTGACAAGCGTGGCCTAATGCTGTGCACTATGAGCACCCAGATTGTTTTTGAACATTGAGAGTTATCGTAGTTTTGTTTCTGTAAGCCACCTCTCAGGATTTTAAATCAAATAGACTTTCAGCTTTAATTCAAAAAGTTCTGAATTAGTTAGTTAGGAATTAGAGCCTAATGGACCTTATTGACCTAACTATGTAGCATGGGGAGATCTCTTTTTTTTATTTGCATTTTGATACCAGGCTCATCTTCTAGCTGTGATTCCTTATGTGGCAGAATAGTCTTACAATATAGTCATATTTTAAGACAAATGTAGCTCATGGCTGTGAAATGCAGAAACAGAGTTAGTGTTCACATATTCTGTATAAGAGTTTGGACATTTAGATCCTGAAGATGTTTTTCAAAATCTTTACAATTTGAGCACACAAAAAGAGCTTGGATCACAGAGAGTCTCATAAATTTACTAAACATATTGTGCAGTTTTGTTTTGTTTTTTTATATGGAATGGCTCATTAGCATAATCTTAACCTAACCCTAACTTATCCTAAATCTAACCTTTAATATCATAGATTAGAAATACTGAATGCTAGAACTTTACGTTCACTAACAGCATTTCTATCCTGGAGCTTTGCTGCTTTTATTTAAGTCACACACAACTAACATGTGACTGCTTCTGCATTAGTCCAAAGCTCTTTGACACAGAACTCAAATGAGTTTCATCTTTGAGTCGCTGCCCACACCAACATGATTACCCACCCCTGAAACACATTTATCATAAACTCATCTACTGAGTTTAAAGGAAGCCACACATGAGACAACAACAATCTGTTTCTGTGTCATCTTTGACTACTGAAAATATATATTAATGTAGTTGCAGTTTTCTCTAAATTTGATCCTTGTTGTAAAAGCCGAGCAGCCTGGGATCAAAGTTTAAACTATAATGTACCCATATGGCAGATATACTGTATCAGTGCAGATAATTTCTTCAGGCTGGAGTCCTGTTAAACACGACAGCCATTTACATTAGTTCACTACACAAATACCTCCACCAGCTGCTTTGTGCATAAAGAGAACACACTGGGAAAACCCTCAAGACACTCAAAACTGAGACGAAGCTAAGATTTTAAAGTTTATATTTAATTCACATCAAGAGCGTTTAGTAACTGCTTTGGAGCTTTAAATCGTATTACTGGGTGCGCTTGTACACAGTGATATGGTCAAAGATCCAGAAGAGCTTGAGGTACGATTGCTGTGCAGGAATGAACTTAGAAAGTCAACTTTTAAACTTTAAAAAAAAAAAGAAAAAAAAAAAAGTAAATTTCGGACAAATATGACATGATCACATGCTCCGCCCCAAGGGTCAAAATGCAGATTGTTGTGACACAGAGCAGTCTGTCAGGTAATTTTACAGTAATGACAACGTGTACATGTGTGTTCAGTGAAATGTTTGCCAGTGGGCTTAGGCTCACTTCCACTGATTAAATATTAGCCCCAGTTTACACCCAGGTGTGAACTTCCCATTTACCTTAACTTTCTCTTACGCTGTACAAATCAGCATTTTACTTTGATATGAATTTTACAGCAATGCACATCATTAGGCCGCATATCCAAAATGAATACAAATGTTTCTGTGAAATCACACGATTGTTATTCAAGTCCTAACCTCAGATATCACTTCATATTACCATTATGAGCGCACAGTTGCACTTAAAACAAGAACCTGAACAATAATGCCTTAAACAAACACGCAGGCTCTCACTGCATGAAGCTTCCTGTTTGAATAAATTTGTATTTTTACAAGACTTCCAGCTAACACAGGTGTACTCAAACACATTGAACACACAAGTTTGCGAGGTAAAAACTTGTTAACTTACCTCTACATGCTGCCATTATTAACAGGGACACCATGAGAATGAGGGACATTGCTGCGGACATGTTGAGAGAGGAAGTGGCTGATAGTCATATCAATGAAATTCAAATACATGCACGCATACGCAGTGCAGCTATATCCTTGACAGCAGGATGTGCTGAGTGCCTGAGGAGGAGTGCTCTAAACATTGGCTGTTGCATATCAAGCATCAAGCCCTTCATGCTATCAGTCAATATTTGAACAAGGCTGTGTATTAACTTTCAGTTCCATTCTTGGGCCAGCAGCTGTGGATTTGATTTTGCTTTTAAAATAGATTTTAAACGTGAAAGTTGCTTGAAGTTCTGATCCGTTACTGACGGAGTTCCATTGTGGGTATTTCTATCCAAGTTTGCTTTTACTGCATTGGTAGTGTGTTTGGGATCAGTCATAAATAAAAATGAAGTTGATGGTAGATCAAAATCTGACCGTACTTTTCTGTGTTCATAATTTCATCAATTTTGACAAGATCCCCAACACCACTGGATGAAAGGCAGCCCCAAACCACAACAGTCTCCACCATGTTTTACAGATGGCTGTAGACATTCACTGTTGTACCTCCCTCCTGACGACCTCTGAATTATCTTTGCCAATTTACATACTCAACTAAAAAAATGGGAACAAATTATTTAAAATTGAGTCTTTGCCAAGTTGTTTGTTATGTGTAGACACAATAGTGGTTCATCCCTTGAGATGGGAGCCTTTTTTTTTGTGCTTGGATGATTTATGGGTCAATGTTAATTCTTAAACAAAAACATATTCCTCTGAAAATGCTCAGGTACAAGAACTGGACTGAAAATGAGTGAAAAAGCAGCCAATGTCCAAAGAAAAAGACCTTCAGAAAGCCTGGAGAACTACTGCGTAAAGACTTTAAAAATTTTAAGACAGACTGGCTCCTTGTAAGCAAAATATAAAGAAATGATAGCTGGCTCAAGAGGTTTGCACGGTACTGTAAAATGTGTTTTTAAAAATATGTTATATAGATTGGTGAGAATAACTAAAGTTAGCTTCCCTAATATTTCCTGTTATGATACTAATACAGTGATGGTAATGTCACCCGAGCCGCCATTTGTAAACAGAACTGAAAGTGAAAAGTGGATAATCACATTATTGTATAACCCTAAAATAAATTAGGGAGAGATCTTTTTTCTTGTTTAATTCTCCATTGATTCAATAGTCATAACCTCGCCTACGCAATTTTTTTTTGTAAGGTACATGAGTACGTAATTTGTCCAACTTTGATAACTGCATGAATCAAGATGGATAAAGAGACTGCACCAAAAGAAAGATGTTTTATTTCATTTAATTGTTTAAAAATCATAAATCATTTGAAAATAATAAAAAGAACACTTATTTAGGATTCAGAAGTCTCTGATATTTGCTTTTCAGGTAGTACACCAATGATACATTTTATGTGTGGACAACTGGAAAAATATTTCATATAAATATATGAACACAGCAGCAGCACCAAAAATGGTGTGTCCCCCCACCCACACCTATCCACCCACCCACCCACAGCTATCCACCTTTATACTGACACCATTTACACTGCCACCCCCCCCCCCCCACCCCCCCTTACATAAATTAAATCATCACTGGACCTGCCAAAGCTAAAATCTCATTAATAAATAAACAAACTGGTAGAAATTTTACAGTCACGAGTGTAAAACTACTGCACAGTTAAAAATTACTTTTAAAACTTACAACCAGGTTTTCAAGCAAGTATGCGCATAGTTATTGATCATGTGTGACATAACAGAGACACTTCCACAATCATGTTTTATTTTACCTCAGAGGGTTAAGTTAAAATGGAGATTATTTAGCATTAAAGCAAGCACAGCACTGGGCTATATATTAAGGCAATGTTTACAGAGGTCCAACAGGGCTTAGTGTTGAAGGAAACTCAGTTTAGGAGAGCTCTTTCACTTAAATACTGATTTGATTTTTTTTTTAACCCCACTAAGCATAAAGGACAGAAATAAAAGTATGACAAGAGCCGGGTTTAAATTATTATTATTTTTTTTTAAATAAACCGTCTGTTGGAATTTTTAAACTAACTTAAATTCATTCCAAGTGCTGTGGCTGAGGGCAGTCAAATAGCTTTTCATCCCTGAATGCATCTACATGAGCACACATGACTCACACATAAACACATGAGAACTCTTCAGGTATTAAGGAAAAGCATACTGGCACTTAGTACGGTCAGTTTAACCAACATATAAAACACAACTTGCTGCATGCACACAACAGTCTTGTAGTTTCCAAGGGAGGAAAATAGGTATGAATGCATAAAAAAAAATGGATCATCTCTACTGATCTCTACTCTCTACTGAGCGCCATACAAGCTGAATCTTTAAGCCTTCTCCTCCAAAGGGAGCACTTCCTCCTGTACTTCCACGTTATCGCTGTCCGATGCTAGCTCAGCAGGCTGACTGTCATTCTGTCAAGACAAAAACCAGTGCACGTGTCAGCATAATCACTTCACTTTTGTTCATATGCAGTGAACAGAAAGCTCAGACAGTGAACCTCATGAGCAGCAGTGAGGAGCAAGTTTATAAAGTGAGGTCCAAGAGTCTAATGCATCTCTTCCACTAGTACCACAGATTTTTGGCTTGACTCAGCTTGCTCTGAACCCCAGCTTAGTAAGTACTGTAAAAAAAAAAAAGAAAAAAAAAAAAAAAAAAGGCACCTGGTACCAAATACTACCACCTAATGGAAAACCCTAAAAACTGAGTCAAGCTTAGCAGGTACAAGTGGAAAAGAGGAGAAAAAAAAAGTGTGGAAAATCTGCCACATTTAATGTAAATGTGGAAATAATAAGTGAGCAAACATATTATGACCACCTGCCTAATATTGTGTTGGACCCCCTTTTGCTGCTCAAACAGCTCTCACCTGTCGAGGCACGGACGCCACTAGACCCCTGAAGGTGTGCTGTGGTAACTGCACCAAGATGTTAAGAGATCCTTAAAGACCTGTAAGCTGTGAGGTGGGGCCTCCATGGATTGGACTTGTTTGTCCAGCACATCCCACAGATGCTCGATTGGATTGAGCTCTGGGAAACTGGAGGCCAAATCAGCACCTCAAACTCAATGTTGTGCTCCTGAAACCATTCCTCAACCATTTTTCTTTGTGTTAAGGAGCATTATCCTGCTGAAAGAGGCCACACCCATCAGGGAATCATGTTTCCATGAATGGGTGTACATGGATTGCAACAATGCGTAAGTAGGGGGTGTGTGTCAAAGTAACATCCACATGGATGGCGGGACCCAAAGTTTCTGCCGGCTTGTCTTCTTCCCATAGTGCATCCTGGTGCCAGGTGTTCCCCAGGTAAGTGATTCACATGCACCCGGCTATACAGGTGACATAAAACAAAATGTGATTCATCAGACCAGGCCACCTTCTACCATTGCTGACTGGTCTGCAGCTATGCAGCTCCATACACAACACACTGTGATGCACACCTTTCTATCAAAACCAGCATTAATGTTTTTTGGCAACTTGAGCTACAGTAGCTCATCTGTTGCATCGGAGCACATGGACCACGTGCATCAATGAGCCTTAGCCACCCATGATGATGTCACTGGTTCACCACCGTTCTTTCCTTGGACCACTTTTGATAGATACTGACCACTGCAGACTGGGAACACTTCACAAGAGCTGCTGACCCAGTCGTCTAGCATCACAATTTGGCCCTTGTCAAACTCGCTCAAATCCTTACATGTGCCCATTTTTCCTGCTTCTAACACATAAACTTTGAGGACAAAATGTTCACTTGCTCTCTAATATATCCCACCCACTAACAGCTGCCATGATGAAGCGATAATCTGTGTTATTCACCTGACAGTGGTCATAACGTTAAGGTTGATCCATGTATAATTATGCTCATTCCCTGTTCCACATATATATTTTTGAACTCTAGACCAACTTTGCTTGATTCACAGTTCAAAACAATCCTCATTTATCTTATACTGAGCCTTGGTGCAGCCTCTCAGTTCATCCACTGTTGGAGACGAACCTTAAGTTAATAATTGGTAAAATAATAAGTAAATGCATGTCCTGTGTGGCTGACTCACTCTGTGTTTGAGGTAGGAGAGGTAGGTGTCCCACCCTAAGGTGATAAAGTTGATGTACACAACGCGAAACTTGGGTGAGAGAAAGTAGAAGTTGATCATCTGAGCAGCGGGCCAAACACAGCAATCTGCCTGTCAGAAAGAACAGCACACATTAAGATAAACAAGCAGGTACAAATTAACAAACACAATTAGCAAACACTGCAGAAAATGAGACAAGAGGAGGCTGTGTGTGCTCTGTCTGCTCGGCATGCTGGGAACAAAAAAAAAAAAAAATCAACAGCCCGAGGGCTGAACAACGCTACCAACTGAGGCTGGGAGGTTGTGTTTACTCTGTTGGCTATTTTTGACCTGCTAAGCAACGACAATTTCAAGACTTAAAGACAACTAGAAGAGTGAGGACCGCAATTAATACACAGTCTTTACAAGTCTTTGTATTGCTCCTCTGTTTGCAGTGTAGTTATCTTTTTAAAAATGGTATCCAAAACCAGTGCTTATGGTTAACATGGCTCAATGTGTCCCTGTGAGCAATGTTGTGTAACTCAGGGATTAACAAATTTAGTTCTTTACATTTAGAAAGCTTTGCGGAACTGAAGCTCATTCAACTTTCCTCCTTATTTTACATATATAAATAAAAACAGACACCAGTCATGCTTAGAGTAATAAATGTAAACTCGTCTTCAGTTTAAAACAAAGAACTTGATGAAGCCAATAATTCACATTCAGCCTTTAAGTTTACTTACCTTATACAATTCCCAAAACTTGTTCCTAAACTCCACCCACCCATCGGATAAACTGCGCCCCTCCAGGAGATCCATACCTGCAATAAACACAGCTGTCTGTCAGAAGTGCATCAGCTTCAGATAAGCTCTCTAATAAACACGAATAACTGAACTTGAGTCTAATCCAAACAAATACGGTTCAAACTCCATACGGCGTGTTTCACCATACCTGATCCACATCTTTATATGCAACCTTTGCCCCTGTACATGATCGTGTGTGTGTGTGTGTGTGTGTGTGTGTGTGTGTGTGTGTGTGTGTGTGTGTGATTGACAAATTGCTCAGATGCTCACAGACAGATTTTGAGGAATGCACGTGTGCGCTGTATGAGAAAGAAGACGAAACTCAATGTAATTAATGCCTTAAAAATCGTTCTCACCTAAAAAATACCACATGCCCAGAGTCGGGGAAGCAACCAGCTGGTCCACCACAACCTTCTTGACCAAAGTGTTCAGAGCTTTGCCCGCGTACACTCTGTCCAGCCAGAGGTACCAGTAGTGCAGGAGTGGACCCATGGAGCAGCCCACCGCAAACATGCGACCTTTAAAGCCAAAAAATGTGACAAAACACTGGAAACTAAATAATTATTGCCTAATAGATGAAAGCATTACAAAAGAGTAGAAGTGATGGTTATATTTTGAAAAAAATACTTTAAAAAGATTAGTGTTTGTTAATGCATTTTTTATGGATTACACCATTAATTTATTTTATCCCAAATGACTTAAGTTTGTTCAGCATGTATTTTAGGAGGCGTACAGATCTGAAGCTCTCCTGCATATCAGCCGAAGTAAGAAAGTTAGTCACCTGTCCTATTCCAATCTCTGACTTTGCCAGGGTCCTTGTGCTTCTCCCAAGACTGCTGCAGGATGTCTCCCAGAGACAGCATGACCCCTCCGCTCATGATATTGGTGAACAGCAGGTAGCGGCCCTGGAAGAGCGGCCTCCAGGAGAACCGTATGCGGACCAGAAACTCTTTACCTGCACGAGGAAGCATGATGTGTAGATCGCAGAGAGAGCAATGTCATCTGTGGAGGAGGAAAACGACAACAACAAGGCCTGTCACTGTGGGTACAGCTATAACACAAGTCCCCCAAATAATACCTGTGCAGTTACAACACAACTCATAGACCACTGAAAGTGAGCTTAGCAAGTACAGGGGAAACCATTCACAAGCTCAAACAACTGGAAGACATCTGATGGCAAGGAGTTCGTGTGGAGAAAGCCGGAGGGTAACTACATTCATTTCACTAAGCAAACTTCAAAGAAATAAGCAGAAGTAACAGAACTGGATGTGTCAGCAGGATAATCCACAGCTTTTATCCAGAACAAAACTAAAACGTTTGAATTTCACATTTTAACAGAGCACCTGTTTGATGAGAGAAATACAACTGAAGGCTTTGCTGGCTGACAGGTGGATCACCTGTGAGAGTGTAAATGCGTGTACAAGTGTAAATTACTTTTTAAATACCAAAAATATCGTGAGATTTAGTGAGACCACCATTTGGTCCCTATTATGTGTTCATTTTGAACTGCATTGTTTTCTCAGTTAAAACTCAATAACTTTGTACTCAAAGTACATTTAAGTTACAAACCTCAATAAGAAAAATCTCAAATCTGTACAGATTTTCTTTCTTTTTTTAAACACGGCTGTAAAGCTCAGAGTTCAAAGTTCACGCAGCCATGTCCACTCTGCAGGTTCTACTCATTAACTAGATCAGAGACAAACGCTTTATGCCGTCGGTCTGAAACAAGTCCAGGCATTGACCTTTGCATAAAAATGTACATTCGGTTTCACAATGATCCACTGAACAGGACATGCAACAAACCTGCGCCGGCGTGTCGGAGTTTCCCGGCAAATACGCGTTTCCCCACGCTAAACCAAGCACCATTAATAAACCCACGCAGTCCACCAGCAGTAAGCACACAGATACGAGGAGAAGGAAACGCTGCAGGAGGATATTTAGCTGTACTGACAACCTGAACGTCGAGCAAACGCCTGCTCTGCACACTGATAAATGTACCGGTAGTGGCGACACCGGCTTCTTCTTTATTGGCGGCAAACAACGAAATTGTGCATTACCGCCACCAACTGGTATGGTGTGTGCACTGAAATGTTGCTTAAAAACAAACGAGTGTGTTTTTAGAAAACAATGGAATGTGACCTGGTAATTTTCACTTCTTGTCCAGTTTTATTTTCATGTTACTAAGGTTTTGGATCAGTTGTCTTCTCTCAGCCACATATTTCTGACAGTGGAATAATTGTTTTAAATGCATCTGTGCAGAGTCTCAGAGCCTGATACTGAATACTCTTTAGTCTATGGAGACTAGACCCACTGATGAATTATATGCTTCACACCCATAATCTAATCCTGACCTGAGTGACCTGTGTACATGGCTTTCCAAGAATTCCTGTCTGCTCCCCAGTCACTTCCAACTAAACACCTCGTTATTTTTAACACTTTCTTGCACTTGTCTACTAACTTTTGAATATGTACAGCCCGTGTCCCTCTTTCATCAAACCACAACCCAAAAACTTAAATAATCTTACTTTTTTCAACTGTAGTCCATATAATTTGAGTTTGATTTCCTCTTGAAAAGCATTTTAGTCTTTCCAGATGAAAATGTGAGCCCTCATTTATATGACCACTTTCCACCTTTAAAACTGCTCACTGTAGCTTCTTTACAATAAACTCTAAATTTCTTCCTCTCCTCCACATTGCCCCACCATCTGCAAACAGTGAGAACCTCATCCCACCCTCTAGATCCTTAAACACAACATTTATCAACCTCCCAAATAAATCCTCCCTATCATAAAATAAAATAAAATAAAATAAAATAAAATAAAATAAAATAAAATAAAATAAAATAAAATAAAATAAAATAAACAAGTGTCAGTGTGAGTGTGAATGGTTGTCTGTCTCTGTGTTGGCCCTGCGACAGACTCCAGACTCCAGTCAAACCTGACATATGTATTAAAGGTACTGCAGCGCAGTACCTTTAATACATATGTCATGCTCTAATCTCTGTAATAAAATGTTATGGTCAACAGTATCAAAAGCTGGACTGAGGTCTAACAGGACAAGCACAGAGATGAGTCCGCAGTCAGAGGCCGATGAACATTATCTGAAAGTCTTTAACAAATAAGGACATTTTTGGTTCAAATCGTACGTACTGAGGTCAGGAGAGAGGTACAACAATGAGCATCTGCACCCATCTGTGAAACACGGTGGAGGCTCTATCATAGTTTGGTCCTGCATTTCAGCCAGTGGTGTCAAAATTTATGCAATTATGAGCAAAGAAATGTGAAGTCAGATTTTGATCCACTATGCAGTACACTCTGGGAAGCATCTAATTGGCAGCTGCTTCATTTTTCATCATTTCTCAGGCTGTGATCTCAAACACAGTAAACACATACCTGGATGGAAAAACACATGATGGATCACCATCGTCATGGATCGGCCTCCCCAGAGGAAAAATAAGTGCAACTTTTAAAATAGATTTATTTTCAATACTCATTAAAGTAACTATCATTGCAAATATTTTACAAATTACAAGACCACAGTGGAAAGGCCTTTCACCTGTATATTTGTTATACATCAACAAAAATTGTATTTTATATTTTTTAATGTAGTTAATATTCACACTTTGCAAAGCCATCCAGAATGGGACCCTTTGGTGGACCGGTTGAAGCCCCTGGTCCTCATGTTTGACACCACTGCTTTACTTAGCTTATATTTCATTATATGGTGAAATCGTGTGAAATTATTTCATCCACCTCTTCATTATAACCTGCTGTAAAGGTCCAGGCTGAATGAGCTGTGAAGACTAAAACGTGTTTCTTCAGCTGCTCCCAGTTCTTTAACAGCACTGAGTCGTTCTTGCATCAGGATGTTTTAATGTATGTGAGCCTCCACGCAGGTCAATTGCCCCATTAAATACAGGCGTAACACTAACAAAGCGTTTTATTACACCATTGTGTAAACATTGAAATCACCATAATCCATCACTTGCAGGTGCAAACAGGAGGAGATAACAAACACATTCAAATTTCTCTCAACTGTTACCAAGAACAGGACACTGTTGTTCTCCAGTTATGTTTATGGTGAGACTATTTACACAATGTAAACCAGATTACATATAATACTAATTAAGCAAGTAGGTAAGTGCTATTCACAGATGTGAAGTCCCAAATGACTGTACAACAAAACAGAGTCAAATAAATAAGAAAGTTAAGTGCTGTAACAGCAGTATAATAGGAATACAAAATCAAGTTAAGACACAGAATAAATTAGAGTAAACTGAGACATGCTCAAAAAGTTCCCAACACACATTTAAAGAGAAACAGCCTGACGAATACTAACATAGTGGCCACAACTGTATTTTCTCTTGCCTTAAAGACAAATAAAAGAGGTGTTATGACTATTTATTACAAGTTACAAATCGTATATAAAGATTTTTTTTTAAGTAAGGAAATGTGAATGCCATGCTGAGTGAATGTACATTGTTACATAATTACACTAAATCTTAGTCTGCATTACTTTCTTACTAACTGAGTGATTAACTTTCATAAACTATTGCAAATAAAATATTTTAATCTGTTATCAGCACCGACCCGAGAATCTCGTTAGGCATTTAATGTATTAATTTTTTTTTTGTATCTGCTTTATTACTGAAAAAATTTAGGATACAATTTAAAAAAAAAACAAAAAAAAAAACATTTGTTGTATCTGATTTCAGCTGGCTGGCTCATAAATGCAAACACACATTAAACATTAAACTCAGGTTTGCCTGCATCAAGTCTATGTGCATTGCTCCCTGCTGTGCTCCTTCTCTGTAGTTATTAAGAAATATGAATACTTTAGAAAATACTGCATGGCCACTGATATTTTACATGATGCACTTTCTTTTTTTTTTTGCAGTGACAGTTTTACAGTACATTATTGGACCAGTGTCTGTTATTGGGTGGGAATGGACTCAGTGGTTACTGCTGACCTCCTGATCAATAATTCAGCCTCTCCGGCAGCTTTCATCAATAATAAACGATCAGTTCAGTGTTTGAGGTGGAACGTTTCAGGACGCTTCTTATGGCTCCGGATTCGTTGGACTGGACGTCAAGGTTCCACACGTCCCCCTAAACCCCGCCCACTTGTCATTCATTTAAGTCGCCTTCATGAACTGAGTTACAGAAGGACTGGAAATCTTTTTTTTTCCTTTCAAAATAAAAGCCAATATTAAATAAATAGGTTACAAAAATTTGTTTAAAAATACAGTGAGGTATGAGTTATTTGTTTATTAATCATTGGAATTACAAGTGCATGTATGAAAAAGGTTTTTTTAAATGATGTTTTGAGGTACTTGCACTTTACTGATGTAAGTATGTTTCTTAAATAAGTAACCAAACAAAAACAAATAAATACAAATTATTAAAAAAAAAATCATGACTGTGGCTTTTCATATGTGAGGATTTTTTTTTCCTGTTAATTAATTTGGCAGTTACAATTTATTAATATTTTTCTTTTGGGTTTTGATTTTCAGTTTAACAAAATAAGAATTGGGGGTTTTGGTGTTACTTTGGGCTCTAAGTAAATTTAAGAACATTTCTTATCATTTCCCAGATTTTTACATTATACAGTAATCATTAACAAAAAAATATATATAATCGAGAAAGTTAGTTATAGAGAAAGAAAGATACAGTTCTAAACAAACCACGTCAATCAGGTGTCATTGCAAATGTTCACAGAGTAATATGTCATTTGCATCAATCAAACAATATATGCAGCATGATTATTGTGCATAAAGGCAATAATCTGCTTCGTGACATTTAATACTGGTGTTTATTTCCACTTATCTAACAGTTTTAATGCAGAAACAGGTAATTTTTTACAGTGTGGCATTTACCTTTATAAATGATCTGAAGACTTTATCCACCCCTGCTTAAAAAGTTCACCAGGTAGCAGGTTTTGCAGGGGAAGAAAAATATGTTGGCTGTAGTTCTATTGTATCCATTATCATCTATTTTAAAAGTTAACATAATAAAAACAAAGAATTGTATATCCTGTTGAATGATTGAAATCAATTTTATCTTTCAATTTAAACTTAAAAAAACATTACAATTAAATTGTATATTGCATTTATAGCTTTTGAAATCAAAATAGTCGCTACACTTTATGCAGTATCAGAATTAGATTTATCGGGAAGGCATTTTCTCCCATTTACACAAACACCGGTTTTTACGCCTTTTATTTTGAAATCAACGATAGGATGTTGTGTTGCGCAGCGTTTCTGACCTGACAGTGGTGGTGTTTCTGCGGGTGCTGGACGTGGAGGATAGCAGCAAGATAGAAATCTATAAAGGTGGGTTTTGTCGCATGGACATAAAATCATACATTAACTTTTAGATGGGCTGTATTTTACTGTTTGAGTTTCTCTTTATTTTAGTCATCCAGTAAAAACATTTCAAACGATAGAACATGAGATGCCTGCCTTAGCAGATGTTTCCATTGTGAAAACCACAAAACCGTCGCAGATGCAGCCCGTAAAAAAAAAAAAGCTGATTGTTGTTATCTGTGTGGTTGGTGGTTGGATGAGGGCTGATGCTGCTGTAGTGGTGGTGGTCTCTGGCTTGACTCACGGCCTGTCCTGGAGGAAAAGGCGTTCACACCGTCCGATGGGTTAAATCAAGTAAACAGGTTTAAATGGATCTGAGGAAGGGTCAGTGGAATACAATATAAACACAGGTAGAGCAAACCGGACTACAGTAAACAATTGTAACCTGTGTTTTTTTTTG
Source organism: Archocentrus centrarchus (assembly GCF_007364275.1). Classification (NCBI taxonomy): domain Eukaryota; kingdom Metazoa; phylum Chordata; class Actinopteri; order Cichliformes; family Cichlidae; genus Archocentrus; species Archocentrus centrarchus. The sequence continues at coordinate 13,442,477 of NC_044349.1, read as the reverse complement.
TTTTGTTTTTTTTAACGCATACAGACAATAATTTTTGAATAGGCTGAACATTTAGTATGTTAATAAGTATCATATAATAGCAAAAGGTCAGCGCAGAGTATCATACAACAGTCCGAATACCAGGAAGATTACAAGAATATTGCTGGTATTTAATCCATGGACCGCGCTCTACGGGGAGCCATATGGAGGACTGTTGTGTTCCCGTGCTGAGCTAAAACACTGAGTCAGATCTCTGGGAGTAAGGACTGAATGAGGGCTGTTCTTTCATTCACAAGAAAAATATTACATATACAGACTTGTGTATACTAAATTTTGCATATTGTCTTTATATATTTGAATTATGTGCTGCTACAGAGGTATATAGATGAACGCGCGCGTATGTGCGCGCGCATGTGTGACAGAAGACGCATAGACTCTCATCTACTGTAATTCACCTGCTGCTTCAGAGCTTTACAGCTTTATGCAGGAGCCTACTGACAACTATGCAGTAAAGTTTTGTTGTGTCAGCTTATTAGCCAGTAGTTTGGCTTTCAAGGTTAATCGATATATATAATAATACAATCAGACAATGCAAAGAGCCCGGTGGAATTGCCTGCAAACATGCTATCATGCTTTGGACAGAGTCTGGATGTGAGCTCACAGCCTGCAGACCACATCTGCATCTCCTCTGCTGACAGTAAACTTACTGGCTAAAGGCAAAAGTGACGCATCTGCTGCTTCACATGGCAAAACACACACACAGAGATGCTACTGATATGCTGGGTTGATGTCTTTTTATTACATTTCAGTCAGTTTGTCAGCATTAGGAGTGACTGAGAGATGCCTGTCTGAACACGTGCAGAAACGCAGACTTAAAGGTTAAATTTCTTAATCTAAACCACGATCATCTAAAGATACTTTAGAGGGTTGTTTTTTCCCACACAAAAACTGTCTGAGACCAAATCTCTATGTAAGCACAGCATAGCTCATCAGCTTTTAGGATGAGACAGCTTTAATAACAGGCTCTCAAAAAGGTTTATCCAAATACACCATTCTTAAGCATAAAGTAAAGTGTGGGAAGAATCAATATGATTTTGGAATTTAAAAAGCAAACACATGCAGTGGTGTACAAACATGTTGATTATTTTTTAATGTCTCAGATTCACCTGCAGACTGAATTCCCAAAAAGCATCTCTCAGATCCTGGCTGCTCTCTTTGCTGCTTTCTGTTTTCTGTGGAGGGGGGGTGAGCAGAGAATGAAGTGATGATATTTTTAGCTTCCCCTCCTCTCATCTGCATCTCCACGCTTCCTAGAGAAAGAAGGCACGTGATTGGAGGAAAGGGGTGGAATGCTGTCTCAGGCAAAACTAGGAGCAGAGTAACACCACTGCTGTCTTGTTTCAGTAGGTTGTTAGTTATTGTTTCACACATAAAGCTGGTTAGTGACTGTAAATGTTCCATCAGATGGGTTTTAGTAAATATCAACATGGTAAGCTGAGAAACACCGACAAGACTTTGGATTTATTTTTAACTGTCACTGCATCAAAAGCACAAAGGAGAACGGTGCAGGAGGTAGCGAGGAAAGACGCAAACACCAGCATTTTGCTAAAGAGGTCAGAGGTGAAGTGGCTGCTGACTTCACTTTTAAATGGCAATAGCCCTGCCAAATCAAGCAGATTTGAATTTAACAAGCCTCTTGGCCAGTGTGGAGTGGAATAAACATGAGCGAGTGAGGATGGAAAGAGTTCCACTGCAGCATCCGCACACCCATCGCGCTTCATTCAATCTAGTGGCAGATGAACAGTGGATTCATTAAAGCTCTTCTGTGCCATGTGTGGGTGTGAAGATTATGAGTAAAAGTAGTAAAAGTAATGCGACATTAAAAAAAATGTTTTATCAGTTAATTAATACATTTGACTTAAGTACAAATACTTTTTCAGCTGAATTGGCCCTCGTCCTCTCATTGTTGGATTATTATGTTACTGTAGTATCAGTTATGTAGACTAAACAATTCTTTGGTCCATATGAAGCTGATTATATGACTGCCTGTTGGATTCACAGCAGTGTGTCCTTTTATAAATGCACTGTAAGCTTGAAAGTATGTAATAGAGTAATGTAGGTAAGTAATAAAATGCAGCGTTTGAGTAAATGTAATTCATTAGTTTCATCACTCTATTTGTTCTAATAAAGAAAGGAATGGGTTGCAGATAGGTGGATCTCATCACTCTTATCATTTACAAGGAAAGAAGGTGGCATTGACGCCTTGATTAAGAAGTATTGATCATTAATGATACGTGTGTTTAACAAGAATGATGCTGCAAGGTGGGGAGTGCAGAGATGTACAGCAGGTAGAGTTTGATTTGTAGATTTGTTAAACACTGGTCCCCAAATAGTGATTATTATAATTGCTAAACAATCTGCTTATTATATTCTTGATTAATTGGTTAGTCTTTTGGTTTAAAAGTGTTAAAAACCCCATCATAATTTAACAGTTATGATGCAGAGCAGGTTTTCTACCATTTGGAAGGTTGGTGATTTGATCCCTGCTCCTCTAGTCTTCATGTTAAAGTATCCATGGGCAAGTTTCCCCAGATGCATCCATCAGAGTGAGTGAGTGAATGTTAGGCTAAAAGTGTTTAGGCGTAAAAAAAAAAAAAGCACTTGTATGAATGAGTGAATGAGGCTTCTAGTAAAAAAGCTCTTTGAGTGCTCAAAATTGAGTAGAAAAGCTGTCAGTACCATTCCAGTCTAAAACAAAAAGATCCAACTAACTGAGCAGCTCTTAAGGAGGATAGCACCATGAAACCCTAACCAAGACAACTGTTTTGTTTTCCACCTGACAAAACTTCCACAAATTCAGCCAATAACTGTTCCCATAAAAAGGCCAAAACCTTTAGTTTGATGGATAAGAGACACTTGGTAGAATTTTGAAATCCAACAAGTCACCTCATCCCCATCAGCAGACCAGACTAAGATTTGAAAAACTCATTTATGCTCCAGCCAAAGCCACAAATCAGAACCCAAACAATCACTCGCTGACAACGATGAAACTGTTCTAAACAAATGCAGCTTGAGTCCATTTGATGGAACAAAAATAAAGCAAAGCAAGCGGTATCAGTCAGAGTAATGACACACAGCTTTTTCACTGTGTGGCATGCTTAGCAACCTTTGAAAAATGGGAGCAATTTTAATAATAGATAGAATCTGTCCTGGTACAGGGATCTGCAGGGAGTGGGACTGTTTTTTTTTTTTGTTTTTTTTGGTACAAATCAGAAACACAAACACTCATAATTTTCTGATTTAGTTACTTGTAATGAACTTGATTGGACATGCTAGGCTTGGTAACCCTCTGTGTTCTGGTAGCATAACTTTCCTGTGACTTTGTTGAAAAGAGATGTTGAAAATCTCTCTGTGAGTCATCTCAGTAACCGTCTTAAAGCAAGGAGGTGTTTGGGTGATCTGGGATCAGCTGCGGATTAGCTGTCTGCACAAAGTCTGCCAGTCCTGATTAGATGAACCTGACTGGCTGGCTGCAGGAGCACTCAGCTCTGGGTCCGTCGAGCTCCTGCGGGACATCAATCTCTTTTAGGTGGCAGGTTTAGAGGAGAGCTCGGTGATGTCATCATCCAGCTCTGAAACCTACAACTCTTAGTCGTGATTGGATTAGTGTGAAGAAAAAAATTAAGACGTTGTTTGGTTAGAGAGACAGTGGCATGAAGCTATAACTACTGACAAGGTGCTTTTGAGCAAAGCAGAAAACCATGCTTCAGTGGAAATGCACAGACAAGAAGCATGTTAGGTACTAAAGAGCATTGTTAATTATAATAGTTAATTATATTATTTTTTTAATCAAGCTTTAGTGCTTATTACATAAATTCTTCCTTGATATCACCATTTTCTTAGTGACTCATCCTGATCTTACAAGGATATATTCAAAGCAGCCAATCTAAAACTAAAAGTCACTGCAGTAACAGATTTGGTTATTATTAGCTTTATTAGCTCTGCCTGATTAAGGCCTGTTAAAGCATGCTCCCGCTCCTCCATTTCTCCTACCCTCTCCATGATGGAAGGCGTTATCTTCAGCAGCGACTGTCACTCTCGGGCTTGCAGTCTTTTGCCGTCCTAGCTTGAACTCTGAATAAATTTTCCTCCTGGCGTTCAGGCTCATCTTGCTGCTCTTCAGACTTCGGGAGCAATTTTAAAATCTCTTTTTCTTTGATGGGACCCTAACTGTGGAAATTTGCTGCCTGTGTGAAACGGGGTGCTATTGTGGTTTTCTTCTTGCAGCTTTGAACCATCATAATCACCTGATTGCAGGAAGCCTAAAAAGAAAAACAGTCAATATTAACCAAACATCACTGTTTTCTCCTCGACTTACATACATAATTTAGTTTAAAATTGCTGGTGTTATTTATATATATATTTCTATACTCTTTAATGCATGATGCAGATGATGACTGTATTGTTAGACCTGATTGATCCCTGTGGGCAAACAGGGATGTGAGTCAGCATATTCAGCAGTTGAGATGACATGCACAAAAATTCAATATCAAATATATTATACCAGGAAAATGGTAAAGGCAACGGTAAGAGGAAAGAGGCGAATATGCATAACAGATCTTGTCACCATCATCTGCAATGATTTTGATGATTAATTTATAGCTTTAGATTTTTTTAAAAATGGCAACAAAAAAAAAACAAGACATCTGAAGATGTCACTCTGGGCTGTGGGAAATATTTATTTCCTACATTTTTCAATATGCTATGACATTTTACAGGCAGATCCAACAATTTATTATTCAGTATTAGAATAAACTATATTGGCTACAGCTGTGATAACAGCTGACTAAGCAGCACAAGAATCACAGCACGGGTTTGTAAACCTTTAAAGGTTGAAATCTTTCAAATTTTGCTGCGGCCTCATGAGGCTGATAATATCCAGGCAGCTCTTACAGTGGCCGAACACCTGATGTTTTGGCAGTTTACCACCAAAATCAAATGAAAGCAGCAGCATTCTGGAGGCTGGAAGGCACTGGCACAATGGGAATTTGTTAATTACTTTGAGATTAAACACAAAGGCCTCTCTCTGTAAGCTTCTGTATCGAATTAGTGAAGGTTAAACCAACTCTCTTCTCCGCAGCTAATCTTGGAGGAGCAGAGGAAAAGCAGCAATAATCTCACCACACCGTCACACACAGCCGACGCTCAACTGTTTCTTCTGAAAGCCGGCAGCAGCCTTTGCAGTGTTCGCCAAGATCCACAGTTCCAGCAGTGGCTGATCATTTTTAAACTCCTTGAATCACTGCTGTCAATAATGGAAAATGGCACCACTTAGGTTTATAAAGGAATCAATACAAATGCATTTTAGGGGCCTGATTTTATGAAAGAGGTTGTGAATCACAGCACTAAGACTGTAGCAAATGTTTCTAAAGGTATAAATAGAAATCTGAGAGAATATGGACTTTTAACAGTACAGCCAGCAGAAGGAAAGTATATTAATGCAACAAAAAAAAAAGAAGTAAGGCATTACATTTGACAGTCTGAACTGACTGTGAGACCTTGATTCAAATGTCTCTAAGTGCAAAACTTGATGTAATTGCCTGAGGCGCTATCACTTTAACACCGCTGACTCGGCTCAAAGAAGCCCGTCGATAACAAGCACATGGACAGAAATATCTGCAGAGCTGAGCAGACACTGTCGTGCAGCGGTAACAAGAGTAGATACATTTTTAATAAGGCTTGCCAAAAAGGAAATCAAACACCAAACCCTGACTGTGATCAAGTGCGAGCTCACTTCCAGCTGGCTCACTGAAGCTTAGTCTGAAGGTAATTGTTGAATTTTAGGCGTCAAATCTTATTCAGCCTCTTCAGACTTGATGCTGATATTTACAGCTGTGATCAGATCATTTTTCTATGACTGGCTGAGAAGGAAGCACTGATGTATTTAACCTCTATTTAACCAGGAAATGAAACAGCCTGTTTTAGTCAGGGATACTTAGACTGTCCTAGTATTGTTTTGACAGCCAAAGAAACCAGAGCTCTTGGACCAGTCCTGCACGAGCACATGGAGGTCATGCAAACTCTATGCTGCCATTTATAGTATAGTGCCAAATCACAATATATACCATCTACTTGTTGACATTGAGGAGTAAAAACTGACTTAATCAGGAAGAAAACCCCACAGAGAACCAGGGTGGGGGTTTTAATGCAAACTGGGCCATGTAAAACAAACAAACAAAAAAAAAGAGCAAAGCAGTGACATATAGGCCAATCCTGAGGCAGAGCTCTGACTAAAGGCTGAAAATAATACTCCATTTCCTCAAATGCATGAATAGCTAAATATGAGCATGCAATTATATGGCTAATCAATAAATTATATATTTTTTAAATTGTTTTTTTGATCTTTTCTCACTCGGTGCAATTCACAGACACCACACTGCACCATGAAGTTTGCAGGCACGTCTTCCTTTAAATACTGCAAGGAATTATGGGATGCAAGTATCTCCTGTTGTTTAGGTTGGCCCTGCATCTGTCAGGAACGGGACGGGAAAAGCAACAGTAAACTTTTTTTTTTTTTTTTTTTTTTCCCCACTGTGCCATAATTGCGGATCACTTGATTCAACACACTGGTCGTCCCCTTCAGCTGCGTGTTTGCTTTTCATTTTCTGTTGTTTATGTGGATTATGCTCATCACAGTCAGTGAGTCACACTGCAGTGCTCCTGCTGTGACTGAAACTCCAATTTTCCAGCATGTGAAAAGGAAAGAAAAGATTTAGACTATCAATGCTGAGCTGCACCTCATCAGTCTCACCTGAAGTGAACCGACCAATTAAAGACTGAAAGTGAAAGAGTGAAAAGGGATTATGCTGTAAGAGTGGGAATATCAATGAACCCTATACTTTTTATGTTTGTGTATTAGCTATGGACTTCTGCAGAATGCATTCCAAATGAAGAAATGACTCTTTCAAGTTAAATGCAGCCCTTTTTGTCCAGTTTTAGGGGTCAGAAAGCAGTAAGACAAGTGAATCAAAGTATTTCTTCTTTTGCTTCATATTCTTTGTTTTTACAGTCACTTAAATTATCACCGTGCCTTTCCTGATTGTTACCTTTTTTGCTTGTTTTGTCCTGATGCTGTATGATTAAACAGTATCTTGCAGCCATCTTAGAACACACTTTTCAATAAATTACAATACTGTGCAAAAGTTTTGAGCCACCCCTCATTTCCGTATTTTTTTGCTTACAAGGAGCCAGACTTTCTTGGAATGTTTTAAAATGGTCTTGAGCAATAGTTCAGATAGTTCAGCAGACTTTCTGAAGGTTTTTAAAAGTTTTTCTTTGGGCATTGATTGTTTTTCCACTCATTTTTCTCCAGTACCAAAATTCTGTTTTTGCCGTATATACTTTATTTCTATGTTTGCATGTTCCAATAAATCACTGCACTTATTTCCCATTTTCCTAGCAAAATATAAAGAAATGACTGACTAGCTAAAGATCTTTGCATAGTACTATATGCTTTACAGAGAAAACATATTCAGATCTAAAAATCTATGGTAATATTTGCAAATTTAGGGAAAATGCATTAAAAACAAGGTACATAATTTAAAAACCAAGTTTTATATTTCCTTATTGGGATTCAGTAATTGCAAGTTAATCACGCATTTCAAATCCATAATTATTATTGATTAGATCTCCTCTTTCAAAGAGTATGCATGGCTTATTTTTGAAGGCTGTTGAAGTATGCACAGATCCTGAAGCTGCAGATTTGTGACGTCACAAGCAGAGCAGAAGTCATCAACTAAAAAGATATTGGCAGCCATGTGGCTGCTGCATTTTCAGATGCTCTCAGTTTAGAAACCTGAGCAAATCCTGTTTACATGAAACAGCTTCATGAATGTTTATGAATGTTTTCCGTGAGCCTCCGTGCAGCCTTCTGACTGCAGGTTGTATCACATCTCGACCCACCTGCTCAGCCCCCGTTTGCTTAACAAAATGTGATGAGGAAGGGTCGGAGCTTCTTCATTATTTAACAAGCATCTCTGTGTTCCTGCATGTAAGCCGATAGGCCCGAGCTGTGAGGGGGGTGCAGTTGTTTTGTTTGTTCTTTATTCTCTCAGAGTTCTAGTGTCCCACTGCTGCCGAGTTGAGATAACAGTCTAAATATAGAGGCGGGTGAAGGCACTGAGTCCTGTGGGCTAAAGCCATTGTGCTCTGAAGAGTCGCTGTGTTTTCTGAATCCTTTCAGGTCTTGTAGGCTTGAATCTTTGTAGTCCTGGACAGCTAATGCAGTAACATAACAGCGGTGCAAGTTTCAGTGAAGCCGCTGTTGTTCTCAGGCATGTCAGGATGTTTGGCTGTCTGTTAGAGCAGATCTGCAGTCTGATTTAAAACACAGCAACGGCCTGAGGGTCCCTTTTTAAAATGTAGTGAGCTTCTTTTAATGTTTGTTCTTCTATTTTCTAGATTGAAAGTCACTATTGCACGCTATAAGCCACAGACACCAAACTGACCCCAACCCATTTGTGGCTACATTTGAATTTTTCTGGTTTTTTTTTTAATGTTTTAGTTTCTAAAAACCTTTTGTTTATAAAAACCATACAAGTCAACAAATCTTAATGGATGTTCATGATTTTGTAGATTTTGACCTTGCTGAGTAAATATGTAAAACTAGCTCATGCGTATCTTCCATTTTTTGATGTTAGGATCCAACTACTAACCAGCCTCATTGTTAGAGCCTAACCTAAGGACATTTTTGTGTCTAAAACTAACCAAACTTCTGATGGAAATAAGAGGCACACAGTAATGAAGGACCAATATGTTTTCATCTATTGTCAGTTTCTCTTTTAAAATAAAACACAGCATTTCAGTATTAGCAAAATTCACTACAGTAAACTGATTACCATCCTTTATCACCTTGATGAAGTCATGATATTGAGGAAGAATTGTTACAAGTGAGCTTGGTGTTTATACACAGACACTTCAACAGCTTTCCAAGAAATTCATTAAACTTGAATTCTAGTCCCCTTGAAAGTAACAATCTTGTGCTGTACATATGGTAAACATAGACTGGAGTCCCCTTGAAAGCTTCATGGCTGCTGTAGGAAGTTACATAACTGCAGACAATAGTTTCTCCTTCTGTTCCAGGAAAATTAGTCCCACTGTTGTGTGTAAAGTTTGGACACACTAGTGATATTGGTATTGTATGTAGGCAATTTGAAGTTATTACTGTCATATACTTACTTCTCTGTGGTGTTGTTGGTGTACATGTTAGGCTGCAGAGCGTAACTTCACCTGTAAGTATGTGACTCCTGCAGTGAAGAACTGCCCATCATCAGCAAAAGATCTTCCTGGACTTGATCCTTCATATGGTAGCAGCACCTTTTAGTCATCCATTTTGCAAAGAAACATTTGAAATCATATTTGGGGGTAATAATCTTTAAGCAACCATATTTTTTTGCTTAGATAATTGAATAATTGATTGAAATAGAAAATAATGGATGCGACGGGCTTTCAACTACATGTCCAGCTGGTGAGAATCAAACTCCAAGATAAGTTCATGCTGCATTACTCCTCACACACCCCCATCTCAGTGTGACTGATTGCCTCCAACATTTCACCAATGAGGAAAACTCAGATGGGGTTTTCTATTTTCCCCTAACATTGCAATATGTGGTTTTGATTAATGCCCATGAAGCAAATGTGCAGCGTGTAAAGCACGCTAGTTAATCACTATCATCTGTTATGCTGAGTCTAACAGATGCTGACAGCATCTTTTGTCTCAACACGCATTAAATGTACGACCTCTTCTGTGTTAAACAGCTCCACTGTTGTTGTTTCAGCGGCCTCGTCTGCTTTTGTTTATGAAAGCGATGCTCATTAATTAAGCATTCTGTCCACCTGCTAATGTGCCTTAATGAATGCCTGCGTTTTTATTTACTACATTGTTTATTTGTAGGCCCAGTATGCAGCATGAACCACAGCTTTTATAGCCTTAGCTAATTGGCAGTGCCCGTCCTCGTATCACTGTGCCTCTTTGCACTTTGCACTGTGCAGATGGACGCCCACAATCTGAGGGTCTATCTGCCATCGCCAAGAAGGATGACCTCTTCATTCCTCATCTCACAGATCAAATCAGCAAGCTTCCATCCTGCTAATTTTTAATGAGTCATTCATTCGTGAATCATTTTCTTATTAAAATGCTGGTTAGAGGAGAAATAGTCAGACAAGTCTCTTTTGAGGTTTAGCCAACAGTCCATAATCCTTAGAATCTGGATATAGCAACTTTTTAGCATTTTTGCTTGGAACATTATTAAAGTCATTTATGCCAATTAAGTTCTTGTTAATCACCTCATTTCTGCATTTTCCTCTTACAAAGATACAAGGTTTTCTCTAAAGCTTTATCGGGTCTTCTGATTTGCTTTTCTAGTAACCACAGTGAAATGTATATTGAGTATGATCCTGGCTGACTACCAGTTGCTGATATCCATCGTCTATTTCTATATCAACACCTACTTTATATCAATTTTTGCTCTTTGTTGCTCTGTTGCTCATGATCTCGACACCATACGTGTACAGTGTGGATCTCGCTTACTCAGAAACCTTTAGTGTGTGACTCTACAGAGTATATTGGAATGGAAGAAACACAAAATTGTCATTCCTGTTTCAGAGAAAGTTACTGCGATCTGTTTACATAGTAACCCCTGACAGTGAGGTCACTTCAGGAGTTTGATTTTCTCTGTTGTCTTTGTCCACAGATGGCCTCGGCAACAGCAACCTACGGGCAGAAGGAGTCCTCTGACCAGAACTTTGATTATATGTTCAAGATCCTCATCATTGGCAACAGCAGTGTCGGCAAAACCTCCTTCTTGTTTCGCTACGCCGACGACTCCTTCACACCGGCCTTTGTCAGCACAGTTGGCATCGACTTCAAGGTGAAGACCATCTACAGGAATGACAAGAGGATCAAATTACAGATCTGGGTAAGATGACAAGACATGAAAAAGGGGACATTTTACGAACCAAAAACTATGCTTAATTTGCTTACTAATATCTAGTTGAATTTAGTTTATTTGACAGACTGACTGTAAAGAAAGAACTGAGACACTGCAGTAAAAATGGCTGAAACAACTGAAATTTTACCTGTATGGAAATAATAATTGATTCTTGACTCTCTGGCTATTTTGCTATATTTTTTCAAAAATAAAGGTCTTTTGAGTATTCTTCTTACACTGTTCTCAAAGTCTGCTTAAAAATGAGTGGGGCTATATGAATTTTTGCCACTCTTTTAGCCCACAGGAAGCACTTGACATTTATTTATTTACCGTACTTAAATTAAAACTCTGTGCACTTGGTTTGCACTTGGTGCACCTGATGTTATAACCACATTTAAGCCATCTGACCGCTTCCTTGAGTTAGTTTGAAATAAGACATATAAGTGACTCATGGCAAATGCTGCCTAATGAGACCTTTAATTAGCAACACCAAGTAAGTACATCACAAGTTTGTTTGTGTGTGCAAGCAGCACTGCGCCTCTTCACTTTTTTCACACACACTTGTCGTCCAAACTGTCCTCATTTTTTCCATCACTTGATCAGCTGCAGCTCTCCACAGTGTCCCAAGCAACTTTTTTTTACCTGTTACCTTTAGACCACGTGTTTACAGTGTGTTTGCATGTTTTCCCACCAAGGCTGCAAAAGCATTTATCCTTTCTTTCCTCTGCTTATCAGTCATAGGTTTTGTGCACAGCAATGCCCAGGTGGTATCTACATGCAAACATAAAGTGATTTCTTCAGTGACATGTGAGATGGGTGTGTGGATTTGAGAAATAAAGCTGGGTTTCAGTTCCTTTTAAGTCTTTTTTTCATTCCTTATGCAACCATTTTTGCAGGCAACTGCAAAGCCATAAATACCTTCCAGGAAGGACTGTCCTGCACGTGTACAGTATTCAAGCCATTTTTGCCCCTGTCTGTGATGTCAGACTTTTAACCTTGCCTTTAAAAGATATCATCATTATTTGATTAACAAATATAGATATTCACGTGTTCCGATGGGATCTCATAATAGGGCAAATAAAATTGAAAAAGATGTTTCATATCAGGTGTTAAAGAGTTAGCTGCTTCTCATTGAAATCCTGCCCTGTGGTGTAGTTTTATTATGCAAAGTCAGATGCCAGTTAACGCACACATTTTGCATACAGCAATGGCTTCGCTGCAGCCTGCATGCCCACATGAACACAAACAGAGCAGAATACATTAGAACTGAAGTAATGACAAGAAAAAACACAGCCAGTTACAGTAACATGCCCCCAGGAGCAAACAATAAGGTGTTTAGAGTGATTTTCCTCTGACATAAGTTGGCTTCTAAGAGCTCAGCAGTTAAAGACGGCCGAAGCTCTAAACTGCAAACTAGAGACAAGCATGCTGGGAAAACAGGCTCTCAGAGCCGAGCTGCAGGAAACTGGTGTTTGAGTGTCACGCTGTAGACAATTACATCATTTCCACCTTCACACCAAGTTCAACAGCAACCAGAGCTGTGATGGTGAGCAAAGCATTGTGTGTATGTGTGCACATGTGTATATATTTTGTGTGTAAGGCTGCCTCTGTTGTTAGCCTTTCTCAGGTCTTGCCTCTGGTGAGAAAGACACGATTGGCCAATCAGAGAAGAAGAAACCGATGACTGGGTGCTGCTCTCCCCCTCCCCCATTACTACACATCTCAGAAGATGTCCCCCTTCCCTTTCTCCCTCACACACACATATACACATGCACACACATACACATACACACACACACACACACACACTCTCCCTCCCCCACTGTTCAGCTAGCAGAGTAAAAATGAAAATGGTTGCATGAACACACAGTGTGTATATTTATGTCACAGTGTGCACTTACTCCAGTGTATGGTGATTTATGCAGACCTGTGACATATACTTACACAATCACACATGTTATTTAAAGTCACGTTTGACTGTGTGTCACGTTGCAGCTAATACTGAAGGCCAGAGATGCTGTGTGGAGGCTCATGCTGCTGCTTCCACACAGCCACTGTTCATGATTAACAGCAGCAGTAGATGTAGGGCTGTAAATTGTTTTGATGATGAGACATTTAAAAGTTTTGTTCACTGTTTCTCAGAGTCCAAAGTAAAGACTGCTGGTTAAACCAACAGTCTAAATATTCAAACAGATTACAGTTAATGTTTTATAAAACTGAGAATTGCCAGGTTTATAAAGGTAGACAGAGAAAATGATTGGCATCCACAGTAATCGCACTAATAAAATCTGTCAACTGACATCCAGTTAGACAGACATATAAAAACCAGTCAATACTCAAGCCTTCCTTAGTGGAGGGTTTGAGTTCCTTCTACAGTAGGTGTCTTCAGGACCATATTTTGCCATGATGAGACACACACACACAAACACAAGGTGAAAATGGTAATGTCACAGTGCATAACAAAAAATGATCAGTTCGCCTCTCCATGAAAATGCTATGCTACATTATATCTTGCCAGATGGAAAGATTAGCCTTTTTTTCATTTTTTTTTTATTGTGCATTAAGCCCTTTACTCTTCTAAAATTGATGGTTAGTTCAAAGATGAATACTTCAGTGTTCATTATATAACACCACTCAATGCTACCTACACGGACATTTTAGGTATAGACTAGAGCTGATGCACTTATCCAGAACAACCTGCAGTGCACACTTAGTGGATGTGCACAAAGAGGGTCCAAACTGTAGCTGCAGAAAATAATAAGCAACAGTTTGGAAAGCACAGATCAAAGCTAAAAATGCAACTTTCCAGTGACCTGAGAACAATAATGTCTGACTGAAGGAATTGACATATTGATGACACACAGTTTTTCTGCACAAGATGCTGTTTTTCTGTGCATTTATCTGCTTGTCGGGACTTTTATCAAAGATGTGATCTTTAGATTTTTCATTTTAAATGTAATTTCTGCCTAATGACAGGTAGACCTTTAGTGTGAATGAGCATGTTTGTACCAATAGCAGTAATAATGGTTAAAAGCATGATATAATATATATATACATATATATATATATATATATATATATATATATACATATATATATATATATATATATATATATATATATATATATATATATATATATATATATATATATATATATATATATATATATATATTTTTTTTTTTTTTTTAGGCAGGAGCTGGTTAGTTTAGAATAGTGAGCAAAACCAGGTAAATACAGCTAGTCTTGTCCTGTTCGAAGGTAACAAGCACCAATAAAGCTTGCCTGTTAGCACGTTTTCTCTTTTTGCATTTGCAAACAACTCTATTCATAAAAGATATGGTTTCAGCATAAGCATCCCACTGTTTTTAGCCACAGCATTTTGAAGCCTTGACATTAAAAGGTTGCAAACCTGGCTAGCACATGTATCTGCTTATCAGTGCTAACTAACAGACTGATAAAATATTAGAATTTCACTCACCTAAACCAAAACCAAAACACTTATTGGATGGACTGTGCCACATATTATTTGTCAGATAATTCCATTAGAAATGTCCAAAAAGTTCAATACTAGTTGTAGAAGTGAATGCTAAATGAAAGAGTAAAAAACTGTCTACATTTCAGTATATAGACTAAGGATGTGGAGGTGAGGCTCACAGGGAGATTCTTCTTTTCAGTAGAACTTGTACCTTTTGAGCAAAGTCAGTTTTTGAAGCTCTTCGCCTGTCTGCCTCTGGCTGTCTGACGCCCAAAACAGGTTAATAAAGTTATAACCTGTCCCGGTAGAGCACTCTTCTGCTCGATATAATAAAGACTCAACCCTTCACCTTTGCCAAACAGACATAAGAGCGGAATCAATCGACTTATCCGACTCTTGGCAAGAAACTAAATAAGAACATTTCCCAAAATGTCAAGCTGACACTTACAGAAAAAAGCATATCTATGAATGTGTGCATTGAATGTATGAGTATTTAAATGGTCATGAATGTCAAAGTGTCAAACAAACATTTGTTACTACTGTTTGCTTCCATCTGGACTGTGAAGTGTAAAACAGCATGAGTCTTTTGCTTTGCGGATCTCTGCGCTGACAGCTGAGTGATGCTGTTGGAACAGAGGCTGCTCAGCTTACAAGGCGAGGCAGGGTGCTGGCTAGCAGAAACACTGCTTTAATTCCCTGAGCAATAATCAGGGCCTAGCACTGAAATTCAACCTCACCTGGATCTCCGGCCAAAGACAGAGAGAGAGAGAGCAGGGAGTGCAGAGACGGGATAACTGTTTGGCAAACATTACATTGGAAAAAATGAGAGAAGAGGTGATGAACTGTCAACAACCACCGGAGACCTTTTAATATGCGAGCTTTACAAAGCGCTTGAGAACAATAAGTGCTGTATGCTGAATATGATGCCTGGCAGTTTTGCACATGTCTCATGTTTAGGCTCACTTTGATTCCAGTGGCTTACATATCTGCCAAGTTCATCAAACAAGTGGAACAAGGTTATCTGACGATTATTTGATTGGATAAAAACATTCAGTTATAATAAAAAACTAATCTTTAATCTTTAACTAACTAATCTTTAAAGTTGCTGCACAGGACTCTAAGAACCGATGGGGTAAGATGCTGTAAATGTTTAAATAAAAGGGTAAAAATGGTGAAATAATTTGACTAAACAGGTCTTAATGTACTTGAAGATACTAAAGATACTCAAATTCAGGAAACTTAAAACATCGAATCAGTGCTGTATTATCAGCCTAAGTGACTGATAAAGTCAAATGAAACTTTTTAAAATAAAGTCACATGCTAGTGCATTTGCTGATGCGTCAGAGCTGTTAGTAAAGATACATTTTCTAATATGTTCTGCTCTGAAGTTGTCAGCACCTTTCCAGCAGCAGTGAGGTTTGTATTTTTACACAGCATAGATGCACTCACAAAATACACCAAACACACGCGGAGCTGCTAGCTGCTCTCAACATTACTTCCTTATAGAAACTGCCGTGTGAGTTCAAAGTGTTAACCAAAGCACGCCATAACGTTAAAACACATACCTGAGTGAAACAATGTGGCACATTGTCAGTGAGCTTTTGGCATCTTTATTGATATAAGCGTATTGCATGCTATGAGCTTTTAGGTGCCTGAACCACACTGTCCTGTGAGGTATAACCACGTGGAATTAAATTTGCTTTTTCTGGGTACCCATATTGTCTTTTTGTTAATAAAAATTTGGAAACAAAAAGGAAAGTTTTGATTAATATATTAATAGTTTGTAGTGTTTGCAGATGAGTGTGGGAAACATTAAGGGATTTGTGTCTAACAGCTGACTTAATATCCTTAGACAGAACTGCCAGAATTCACAGTTATGATGTTATTCCACTCTTTAATTCTACTTCTTTTGGCTGCTCCCTTTAAGAGTCACCAGAGCAGATCCTCTGCCTCCATCTCACCCTATTTAGCTCACTCTAGCATCCTCTTTAGTCACACCAACCCTCAGCATGTTCTCCTTCATTACATCTCTGAATTTCTCTGTGGCTTTCCTCTTTTTTCCCCTCTTTTTCATCCTTTGCACAACATGTCCACTATCCTCTGCACATTTCCAAACCACCTCAGCCTTACCTCTAACTTTATCTCCAAACTCTCCTTGTCTAAAGCACTCAGCACTAAGTTGATTTAAAATAAACTGTTATTAAGTTATTCTTATTTCCTCAGGACACGGCTGGCCAGGAACGTTACCGCACCATTACCACAGCTTACTACAGAGGAGCCATGGGCTTCATTCTCATGTATGACATCACCAACGAGGATTCCTTCAATGCTGTCCAGGACTGGTATGTTATTGGCTGAAGTAGTGCTGATGATGAGGTGGGGAGATTTACATGAGTGTTTGCAGTAACAGTATATGGGAGGAGCATCTAATGAGGCGCTAAAAAGCCCAGTAAAAATCCTTATTTGGACATGTTAATCAAACCAAGGCCTTTCAAGTAGAAATCTATTGTGAAAACACTGCTCTTACTTTCATTTGCTGTTTGGTGCAGTTTAGACACTAAAACTACTTGGTTTTCTTATTTACTTCAGTGGTCCTCCCCTGTGGGCTTTCCCACGAGGGTGTTTTACATGCTTACATACATGCTTACTCAAAAAAATCAACCTCTATTACTGTTTTTCTGGTGAAATCGGGCTTTGTGAGAGGGAGAGTTGAGTGGATGATGAATAAGCTGCATTGGTCTAGAAATAGATGCAGGGATGCAGGAGATAGAAGAACAGAGCCACCGATCCAGTTCAGGTTTCTGTCTATTTTAATAGACCACAATATGTGCTTCCTGTCTCTGCAGAAGAATGAGATGTAATTGTGGTCTTTTATCCTTTTCGTCTCCTGCTAGAACTGTAGTTCTGTTGTGAACCTTCAGTCTCTTGTGCCATATAACTTTCCCAGAACATCATAGTGGAAACATCTCTTGTGTTCCATTTTTGGTCCACCTACACTTTAAAAGGGCAAAGCCTCAAACCTTGTTAACAAGCAGAAAGATAAACTGTGATGATATTCCCTGGGTTTATGGGCCATTCAGTCTTTATGTTTCAGTAAGTAATGACAATGAGATCAGTGAGATTGTGCTGCTTTGGTTAATCCACAACAAAAAATACCTCCTTTGGTTATTCTTAAAACACTTTGTATGTTCAGTTTAACAATATTTAGATTCACATTTTTCTTTTAGCTTTCCAATCAGTGTGATTCTTAACTGAAAAGCTTTATGTTGCATTCAGACATTATAGCCTTTGAGTTTCCTCTCTGATTGCTGGGTTTGTCGGCCTTCAGGTCGACTCAGATTAAAACGTACTCGTGGGACAATGCCCAGGTGCTGCTGGTAGGAAACAAGTGTGACATGGAGGACGAGCGAGTGGTGAGCTCAGAGAGAGGCCGTCAGCTGTCTGAACACCTTGGTGAGTTCATTGGGCACACACACACACACACACACGCACACGCACGCACGCATGCACACAAAATTAAACCTCTGTGTTTTCCAAGTTTTACAGGATCCGTAATTTTTATATTCAAATGGAAGCATTCAGAACTCTTTTTGGAGACTAATAGTGCTTGTTATTTGTAGGAACATGAGTGGAGCCTTCTCTTAGGCTGGTACCATCTGATAAACTAGGAAGGAGTTTGCAGTCTGCACTCCATCAACCCCTTTGGGTTCAAACAGGCCGGCCAGCTGTTGTTTTTCTGTGCGGAGTTTGACTGCACTCCCTCTGCCTGTGTTGGTTTTCTCTGGCTGCTCTGTCTTCCTCCTACAGTGCAAAGACAAATATGCTAGGTCAAAGGTTATCTGCCTCTCTGTGTTAGCTTTGTGACTCACTGGATTAGCTCTGACTGCACCAAATATAATCTGCTGAGTACATATCAAGGTGTATCCTTTTTGACTGACAGACCGAATGTGGCTCAGTGACCTCTCTCTCTCTCTGTTTCTCCTCTAGGTTTTGAGTTCTTTGAGGCCAGCGCCAAGGACAACATCAATGTGAAGCAGACCTTTGAGCGTCTGGTCGACATAATCTGCGAAAAGATGTCTGAGAGTCTGGATGCCGGCGATCCCGCCGTCACAGGGGCCAAACAGGGGCCTCAGCTGACAGAGCAGCCCGCTCCTCCTCACCAGGACTGTGCATGCTAAAGCTGACTACTTTCCAAAACCCTTTTCCACTGTCTTTCTCCTTGTTCTCCTTCAGCAGGACCACAGGTCCTTGGGTCTGTACTTCATCACCCATTTCACTCCTTTTCCTGCTTGTCTCTGTAGGAAGATTGGCTAAAGGTCACAAGAATCAGGTTGAAAAGTGTCTGAAAAGCTCCGGATTGGTGTTTTTTGCTGTGATTGCTTCTAGTTTCTCTGCATAAATGAGCTAAAAGGTTGTCGTTTTCACTAAGTAAGGTGCTGGTATGATGCCAAAGCACTTTAAATCAAACCGTAGCATGTCAGACTCTTCGCAGCCCGGTTCTTGAAGCTTTCCAACCCATCTTGTGTTGTCTCCCTGTTCATCGGTGTGGTTTTACAAGAAGGATTTGACGGCGTAACGTACATCCTCAGAGTGCCATTTAAATCCTTCCCATGTTTACAGTTCTTTGTTTCAGTCAGTCAAATATCTTGAAAAGATGCCAGCCTTGGATTTGGTGACCAAGAGGGCCACTGCTCAGTTACATGGGAGTGATGATCCAGCTGAGATCTGCTCGGTATCAGTGTAATGCATTTCATATATGTCATAAATGTTTCTTTTTGTTGTCTCACCAAGTTTCAGAACATTTGATATTCATCTGAGCATTTTCATTTTGCCTTTTTTTATGTTTTTTACCTTGGTGCCCTGTTTGTTCTTTTCATACACTCAAACACTTACGGGGTGGGAGGGATATGAACAAATTATAGCTAGATGAAAAATAGCAAAAAATGAAGAGACACATTTTATTTACTTATATTTATTTCAAATGTACATATAAATGTTGTGCAATATATATATATATATATATATATATATATATATATATATATATATATATATATATATATATATATATATATATATATATATATATATATATATATATATATATATATAATATCTACAGGTATGCATTTCTGGAGGAAAATATCTAATATAAAAGGTCTTTGGTTGTTTGGAAGATATATTGAAGCGTCTATTCTGCGAGCCACTCGGTATCCCTCTTGGTTATGTCTCATGCTACTTTCAGAAATAATGCAATTTCAAAAATGTAAACTTTCTGCTAAACATCGAGATAAGTCATCGGTTACTAACATGTCTAAATCTGCCTGGTGTGATTTTCACTACTGTGAAATGTAGCATCTTAACATAACTCCTATATTAGAGGAAGGAGAAGAATTTCTTTTTTTCAGAAAAGTTAGACCGCTTTAGTCTTAAAGTCATCAAATCTGTCAGTATTCTTATAATCCCAACAACAGAGGTTTTGATGCTTCTTTGTCTTCATCACCGAAAGCTAATGTGAAGATGACTAACAAGCGTTTTGTACAACACGGTTGTACAGCTCGTATGAAAGTATTTTCCATCAGGCAGAGAAAATTCTGCAGATACCTCTTTTTGTAAAATACTGATGCTGGACTCATGTAACAGCTGAAACCTTCTGACTTCAGGCTTTCATCTCTTTGATAGCCGTCCTGGGAGTCACAGCTCCTTCATCAAATATCAAAACACTGAAACATTTCAACATTCCCTAAAACACGTTGGCAAGGGTTTGAAGGACGAGAACAATGTTGTTGTTTTGTTGATACTTCGGGGTATTTTGCTTTTTATTGGTAGCTTGCTTGAAGGCAGTGAAAGAAAACATCAGGACAGATTAGGATGATCCCCAAAAGGACCAGAACTGAGTTTGTTGTGGTTACTTGGTAGACCTACCAATCTTTGACAGTGTGCCGGCTTGCTTTCAAAATTATTTGAACTGCACAGAAATGACAGTTTCTTTCTAAATAAATCCAAATCACAATTATTTGGATTAACAACTACAGTCCTGAGTTTTTGTCTTGCTGGTTGAGGCTTAAAGACAGTAAAGATCATACTGACACATGGCACAGCATGATAGTGGGATTCAGTACAGGGAAAACATTAAATATACTGCAGCATGAATGGCTTATATCAGTATATAAAGGGACAAAGGCATTTACTTTGATTTCAAATCTAATTTGCACGTATGTGTTCAACTGCATTATTCCAAATGAGACATCAATTCTTTTCTGGACAGGAGACGACATGCCAGAGAACATTCTGACTTAACAAACACTATTCAGACTACTAAAGCCTCAGTATCACAGAGCATTTTGTCCAGATAATTGAGGGCTTTTGTGCGGACGTCGGTTTATTTGTGTGTTTGTGTGTGATCTCAGTCTTCAGGTTAATTATGGACAGCACTGTTTAAAGCAAAGCAAACGTCGTGCAGCTGAAGGCTCACTGTTCGCTGAAGGCTCACTGTTCGCTGACCCGGGGAGCTCGAGCCAATGCAGGAGTTAAATATTCTGTGCTCCGAATACTCAATACTCAGAAAGTATTTGCACTTTGGTTTTATTGCAGTTTTCACAGTTAAAACTGGATTGCCGGGTATTCCTTCTTTTTACTTCACCAAAGATTGCTCACGAAGCGGCTCGCTGTTTTTGCTGTGGGATGCCAGAATGAAGAGTGTGACCAGTTTTACGAGTTTAAAAAGGTAATAAACCAAGTTCCTCTTGGTGCAGTGTTGTGAATCCTGTTCATATCAAAATGATTTTATGCCATTGTTAACCCATGTTAGACTGTAGCAGTAAAAACACAGATGGAGAGGATGGCGTCTGTTTGACTGAGAGGGCAAAGCATTATGAAAATCAGTAATGAAGGACTTGCTGACAATGTCTATTAAAGCAAATCTGAGTCAGACAGGCATCTCTGGGAGGAACTTAAGTACTATTAAAAATTCAGAAACCGAGTCTTCATTCAGAATGATGTTATTAGAAAAGGAAGTAGTGATTTGGCTGCTACATATCATTACAAACCGGGGCGATGATTTTGATCCTGCATACATTTTACTTCTTAATGGTTGTGACTGTTTCCTTTCTGGTAAAATGCAAACTTTGAACTGTTCTCCTTTCTAATATGTCTTCCTCTCCATATAAACCCAGTCTGTAAATACTGTACCTTTGAGTCATATGTGTGGATTGTGTTGTATTGACTCAGGCTTGCATTAAAAAAAAAAAGAAAAAAAAAGAAAAGAGGAAAAAAGACCTGAAAACCCCCCAAAAGCCATGTTGTACTGTATTCTGCATTCATTTCTAGGCCTGCTTGTGAATGAATGTGTCACTCAGCTATGAAGCAATACACACTACAGTATGTACACAAAAACAAACGCCATCAAGCTTGGTAGAGGTTGCCGACTGTAGAGCTTCTACTAGCACGCAGAAAAACATGTGACTCGATTTGGTCTTGTATCACTGCCTCTTCAGATCCTTCTCAGTTTGGGCCATTAAAGTGAGGGACTATGCTGTGGATGTTTTTATCTGTACTTTGTGGTAAAACAATAATAAAAAAAAGTTGCTAACAGTCAGTTCACTGTGGTTTTTGACGAGTTTGTGTCCTCAGGGTCAGATTGGGTGCTTTTATCTGATACTTCTTCGACATCCAGCGAGGTTTTTAACCTGAAGTTAAGAGTTGTATTAATTAAAAATAATCAGATATTTTGGTATTATGATGCTTGAGTCACCAGGGTTTAGCACAAAATTGTCATTTTGGTGGAAAATGTCCAGCTGCTACTAGCCACAACCATCCTCAGGATGTCACTGTTTCACTTGTAAAAAGAATGAAGAAAATCTCAGCAGCAAAAAGCAAATTGTGGAAACTAATCAGTTTACTTTAAAGACCTGGGGGGTGTGTTAAACCATCTCCAGGGTTTACAGGGACTGGTCTGAAAAAGATAAAATATCCAGTGCTCTGGGTGAAAATGCCTTGAAAATATCAGGACAGACAGAAGCTATCAGTTGCTTTAATAATCCCTTGCTGAAACCAAAGTATGCAGAAGAGCACCTCTAAACGACCAACATGTCGAGCCTTGAAGCAGATGGTTTACACCAGCAGAAGACCACGCACGACTCTTTAGTTCCAACTGAGCCTTGTTTAAACACCACAGTCTACCCATCTTCTGATGGCTGCTTCCAGCAAATATCAAATCACCCTTAACTGGTTTCTTGTATATGACAATGAGCTCACTGCACTCAAATGCACTCCACAATCACCAGATCCTAATCCAATAGAGCTCTTTTGGGATGCAGTGGTATGAGAGATTCACAAAACAGTTATTTACATTCTGCTCTGCCCTGAAATGAATAACATCCAAATAAATGCTTCAGATGTGCAGGACGACCAGGAATCATCTCCATGGTCACAAGAATCAAAAGCAAATTTCCCAAAATGCTCTCCAAGTCATTATTGCATTTGTAATTTCACAAATAACCAGCAGAGGGAGAAAGACGCCAGTCTGATGCTTTGATACAGAAAACTACACGAGATTAAATTATGCTGCCAAAACTGTGTTGCTTCAATACCGACTCACTAATTCTGAATAGCAACCTATTACTGCAATCCTAAAAAGATAATTCCCATTGAATGGCAGAAAAAATAAACAAACAAAGAGCTTCACAATCATTCTAGCAAACTGTGAACACTTATAATCTCAGCTTTGCTTTGGCGCTATAATGTAAAATGTAATTGTCCTTCCATAGCCTCATCTATGGGCCTGAACCATACATTCATCTCCACCAGCTTGTTTACTGTAGCCTATATGTGGACCTCATAATGTGCAGATTAAAAAAAGGAGACTGACTAACATGGAGGAAACAGTGTTTATTGCCCAGCAGCATTTATTTTAGAACACAACCGCATAAAGCCGAATAACTGTAGGCTAGGGGTGATCGCAACAGTCAGCGCAACAGAAAGATTACACTCTTCACTTCTTTAAAACAAGAACACATTGGAGTAAGGACACAGTAGAGTAAAAAAAAAAAAAAGAGAGAAATACACAAGTGTGAAGGTTACAGATAATAAACACTGATTAATTCCTCATGTGAACCCATCAGCGGGCAACATTCGAGTTTGTCAGCAACATGCAACTTCTTCCCTACAGAAATACACAGCATATAGGCTATAAGTGTAGATCAGCTCTCATATATCAAATATGGGTGTGGTTTTTTTTTTTCTTACAGGCAATTACCTATATTTTAAGGGTATATGAATCATAAATGTGTATATTATCATGGATCTGTTTGGTCCAGCTGAAGACTGCATATAAACAGTCAGTAAACACATATACGCGACTCTTTCTTCCATTAGGAAAGCCTATGGCATAATTTCATTGAAAATACTGGCAGTTTAAAGCTGCCTTGTTCACCAGTAAACATACATAGGAGGTAAAACAGAATTAGTTGTGTAGACTATATCAGAGGCAAATGCCCTTCGTTTCGGCTTCATTTCAGCCCAAAATAAATACACCAATTTTACTTAAAAATCAAATACATTATATCGATTTGTTCTGTCCACCAAGAAGGGGGCGAATGTGAACAAATGCTCCAGGAATACAAACACACCTTGGCTCGCTGCTGGCCGAGCTTAAGTCCATCATGTTGATGTATTTTCTGCCAGGTGTGTTTACGTTTTACCAATCATAAAAGCTCTTTTTTTTTTTTTAAACAGCCGATTATGAATGTACAGTTTGGGCCTACGTGGCCTGGCATTCATCCCCTGCGTGGAACGGCACACATCTGGGCTACAACACACACAGAAACCCCAACATTAACAAAGTCCAAGGAGCTTATAAGCTGGTCAGTAGCCCAACAGCAGGTCAGTCCCCCGGACTAGTGCACTTGAACTTCATGTGGCAGCAGCTGGCAGCCGCTGTTGACGTGGGTGAGGACTTTCTGCTTCAGCTGGGCCACTTGCTCCCTCAGCAGGCTAGCCGTGGAGGCCAGATCGGTGTTTTGGGTTTTCAGCGTTTTGACCTTGTCCTCCAGCCTGGAGATCCGCTCCAGTTTGCGCCTCCGACACTTGGAGGCTGCAATTCGGTTCCTGAGCCTCTTCCTCTCGGCTTTGATGCGCTCCTGAGAGTCCATGTCTATCGGAGACAGCGGCGGGCTCTCACCGAAGCTCTGAACGTCGGGGACCGTCTGAGGCTCCTCCTTCAGCGGCTGGACCCGAGACAGCTCTGGTTGCGGCGGGGCTGCCCCTAAATGATGTGACGGAGGAGGCGGGAAAGGGACTGTGTCCGTGGTGTAGTTGACAGTGGTTCCCAGAGGCCCACTGCCGTAACTGTTCAGGTTCGTGTACACCGGTAGATCCGGCTGCACGGTGACCGGAGCGATGTTAGCCCCCAGCTCCAGGGTGCTGCTCGGCGGCGCGGGTCCGTTTAGCTGGTTCTGCTTGTGTAAATCCTCCAGCGCCTTCACGAAGCCCTCGGCGAACTCCTGCTCGTCCGTCACCGTCTTCGGGTAGAGGAACTGAGAGCTGGTCGGAGTCGTGGTGACCATTCCGTTGGACTGGATGATTAGCCTCTCCAGCTCCGGAGAGGCCAGCTTGAGCAGCCCCAGATCCGGGGAGCTGAGGATGCTCTCAGCGTCGCGGAGATGCGGTTTGAGGTCTGCGTCGTCCGCCAAGCTCAAATTAATATCCTTCTTCATCATTATTTCCGTGGGTAAAATGACAAGTGGCGCTGCTCGACACTCCCTCAGAACAGTGTCCTGCCCATAACCTCACAGAAGCAATTTATTTATAAACAAATTATCTGTTCTCAAAATGAATACTTTAACACTTAGTGGAACCCCGCGCCACTCTTCTCCTCTCCAACAGGATCTAAATACACGCCCGCGCGCACCGCCCCGAGCTTTTCTAGTCAGGCACGTTCCATTATGTCATACCAGAGCGCGCGCATTGGGTAGAAATTACGTTTTCCCGTCTTCTATTTGAATAAAAGGACGAGGAGCAGCGCGGGTAGAAAGAGGTCTCACTCTGCGCTGCTTTCATTTGTTTCCCCCTTTTGTTTAGTGTTGCATTTGAGTCATTCGTTTTAAATCCAGCATTACGTACACCTAAAAGCAACTTACAAATAAAAGTGACTCAGAAATGTGTCGAGTAGTTTATAATTATAGCTAGGTGCACAATTTGTTGGACAAAGACACATTTGTGTTTGTTTGTTTGTTTGTTTGTTTTAAAACCAAAGTCAAGATGGGATTGAAGTGCAGACATTCAGCTTTAATTCGAGGGATTTAACAAAAATCTTGCATTAACTGGTTAAGTGTTGAATTTGTATTTTACAGCTTTTCATTGCAAATTTAAATGCCAGAACCAAAGAGATATCAGTGCAAGTGTGTGTGTGTGTGTGTGTGTGTGTGTGTGTGTGTGTGTGTGTGTGTGTGTGTGTGTGTGTGTGTGTGTGTGTGTGTGTGTGTGTCAACCAACAATCAAATCAATAATCTGGTACATTCTTAAGCAACAGCAACATCAAAAAGCCTGAAAGATCACAGAAGACAGCTAAAGTGCATGATGGCATTATTATTTCCATGGTTAAGAAAAAACACCTTCACAACAACAGCCACATCATTGTTAACGTCTGCATGTTTCTGCCTGTAAATACAGAACATTTACAACAAGGTGCAAACCACAGGTTACACTCAAGAACAGGAAGGCCAAATTAGACTTTAGAAAACATTTGAAAGAGCTCCGCATTTCTGAAAATATAGGTGCCGTTTACACGAAGCCGTTTTCACTGGAAACGGTGTCGTTTTGATGCGTTTCAGCCTTTCGTTTACACGATGGCGTTTCAGAAACGATCCGCGTTTACACGAGGACATGTGAAACGATGAAAACGATGTAGTTCCCATGCCAGGCCACAAGTTGGCGTTGGTTTTCTCTTTGCAAAGTTTGTTTACGCAAGACGCGCATGCGTGGAGTGACAGTAGGTAGTGCGGCAAATTGTTCATTACTTACAAAACGGCCAATATGAGAGGTTTTGTGTGGACCGATGATGAGGTTGGATCGCTGCTGCACACAACGCTGAATTACAAAACGGTAAAAACACAGGAAAAGCATAAGAAGCACTCGTGAATCCGCGAGTACTGTTTATCAGTTTGCGCGTGCGCGAAAAACTGGCCGTCGCAACCATAGTGCGCATGTGCGAGTCGAGCGTTTTCAAATCACCCCGGTTTCAAGTGTTTACACGAAAACGCAAGCCGGTGCGTTTCTGAAACGCTCCACTCTGGACCCCGTTTCTGAAACACATCGTTTTCACTCTGTTGTCGTGTAAACAGAAGGGCGAAACGCATCAAAACGACACCGTTGTCGTGTAAACGCAAGGCCGAAACGCATCAAAACGACACCGTTTCAAAATGAAAACGGTCTCGTGTAAACGGCACCATAAATATTAAATATAAAATGTTGAAACTAAGTTTAACTTGTACCAGGATGATGGGAAGAGAAAAACATGGAGAAGGGGAGAAATAATTCATCATTTGATCTGTCAAACATTTGATTATCTGTCAAACATGGTGGAGGCAGTGTTATGACAAGGACACGCAGGCTGCCAGTGGAACCAGGCCGCTGGTGTTTATTGATGATATGACTGGTTATAGAAGTATAAAAATGACTGTAATTCCTAAATAGTTAATGCAACTTTTGCTTTTGTAAAAAAAAAAACTTTGATTAAAGCTGAAAGTCTGGGCTTTAAATACACTTTGATTGTTTATTTAAAATCCCCTGTGGTGATGTACAGAAGGAAAGCACAAAAACTGTGTCTTTGTCCAGCAAATTATGGACCTGTCTGTGGTTAAAGCACAACAATGCATGATCATGTATCCCCACATATTCACACTGGGTTGTTTCTTCAGTTTCTCCAACCACTGGAGACCAACCTCAATACCGAATGGCCTTACACTAAAAAGTCTATAAACTTCAAAAGTTGATTGCACAGATTTTTTTAAAATTATTTTTATTTCTTTATTTTTAGTATTTTTGGTCATCTCTGTTGTTTTGTTGTTTTTTTTTTTAATATTTCCAACTCAATCTTGAATAAAATGATGGAACAGGTGGGGCTTTATATAATATTCCAGATGTTATGTATGCTGTTAAGCATTTATTGCTTTTATTCTGGCTTTCTAGCACAAACTCCAGCCACTTCCAGGTGAAAAGTCAACATATGCGATAAAACAAGTGAAACATGAGTTTTGTAGGAATTTTAAAGAAATACTTCTGGTAATTTTCTCGTAGTCCACAAATGATCATGTAACTTTTTTTTTTTTTTTTTTTTTTTAAAAGTCTTGGACTTGAATGTTATTCCAAATGTTTTTTTCCTATGGAAAAGAAGCTGTACAGACCCTTGAACTCACTCACTGAGAGAAAGGTCTTAGTGGGTTTTCCCAAAGCACAGCAACAGTGGAAATAACAAAGTGCATGATCATTTTTCCTAGTAAGTAACCAAGTAAATATAAACGCAATATGTACCCTGGTAAACAACAAAACTGTATGAAAACTATAATGTAAATGTGAGCTATCCAGGGTGTACCCTGCCTCTCACCCTATGGCAGCTGGGATAGCACCCTCACAGCCCTGAAAAGGATAAGCGGAAGAAAATGGATGGATGGATGCATATGAAAAATGATAATAGCTACACATTATAATGATACAGCTGTTTGTGCAATTCTGGACACAAGCAGTTGTGACTCATTAGTGAATCTGTGTGCTCAGACTTAATGTTTTTCTCAGAAAAGACTGATCACTTCTGTTTTGTGCTTTCAGTCTCAGACTTTAGGACATGTGAATTTGGGGAAGTTGAATCTGAAACTGGTCTGATTTCAACATTTCCTTTGGTCAGTGAACAGTTTCCCACTTTTGGTTTTGGTCTCGCATTTTGTTCATTTCATCTCTACTCGAGTTTCCATTCTTTTACACAGCTTTCCCAGTTTTATATGTGAAGGGATTCTTAAGGTGAACCACTTTTTAAACACCTCAATAAAATCAATATTGTATACAACAAAAACACTTCAAACAGCAGTGCTGTCACTTAAACAGCAATTGAAACTAACACAATAAACTGCAGTGATGATGGCTTGAAGAATCCTGTGTTGTTTGCCTCCCTTTTCATGTGGTACATGTGATTGTTTCTGTTTTGTGCATAGAAAACTCAGAGCAGCGACTGAACCAACTGTGACTTATTCAGCTAAAGAACAAACCCTGGCTTCCTTCATCAGCAGTTCTCTGGCTTGTAAAGGGTTACAGAGAGTGGGTATGTGCGTCACTGGTAGGCCCCATCCATCACTGCAAAGCTCTGTGCGGGTGGATCACATGATGGACCCTGTGATGTCAGATCTCTTAACTTGGCGGAAATGGAGGTGGGGGGGGGGAGTAAACCAACTGAGAAGAGATATTTTTGTGTATGAAAGAAGTGAGTGGGGGTGTTGAGCCTGCAGGCACTAGCTGGAAAAGGATGTACCTCTCTCTTTCTGTCACACATAGACACACACACTCACACACATACCCCCTTTTGAAAAAATTTCTCTTGCCTTTAATCTAAAAGAACCAAATACAAAAAACTATCATATTTAAAAATGAATTTGGCCCTAACACAACACATTTGTCAACACAAATAAAAGTTTGTCTTTTATTCATGATGTGTTATTAAGGCATGCTGACATTGTATTTAGTTATGTCCTGGTGAAACAATGATGGCCAACACACTGAGAAAACACACTGTAGCTGGAGTCATGTGAGAATGTCTTGGGGAGATCTGATTATCATAAGAAATCTTGGTTGATCAGTATTAGAATCCATCGTAACAAACACAGTCCAGCTTTGGTCACATAAGCATGATTACATTACATTATTTTATCCACTTTTCAAATATATAGCATTACTGCATTACTTAATTAACAATTTATCTGTCCAACAGTACACCAGTCACAGTGCAAAAGCCTTGGAACACCCCCATTACCTCCGCTTAGGAGGTTATGGTTTTGGTAGTGTTTGCATACATGCGCGTCATTCTGTCTGTAAACACAATAACTTGAAAAGTTTTAAATAAATTCTGATAAAACTTTGTAAGGTTGTAGAGTGGGGTCGTGTTAACAAACAAATTTGGCTTACATCCACCAAAGTCTTCAATGTCAACTTGATGAACTATTGATCAGAAATTGACAAAAAGCCTTGTACCTTAAAAACTATGAGTCCTAATCTTATTGTCATCATATAAAAAGTACCATATAAAGATTAAAATATCATGTCAAATTTGACTTCTAACCTTTCCTTCAAGGTCAATAGATTGATATGAAGGTCAAAGTGATAATAATGGTATATAGAGCTATTTAAAACTATGTTTCTTCCTGCCATTGTTTGCACTGACAATATATCGGCATATATTGAATGATATATGCAGATTCTAAATTGTTACTTTGGACTTCTGACCTCTTCTTCAAGGTCATATAAGGTCAAACTTTCAAAAAATGTCTTTTACCTTTAAAACTGCTTAAAATTCCCCTGCCTTTGTTTGAATTGGTAACATTTAGGAAATTATACCAGTATATGGGGATTCTAAATACACATTATAGGTTGCATCCAAATATCATGTCACCTTTGACCTCTGATCTCACTTTTACATTGCACATCAAGCCTGTAACTTGCACTTGTTTTTAACTGCTCTACAACCATCTAATGATGCATCTGCCCAGTTGATCAGTTGATCCATCTACTGTTCACTGAAGCCTCATCAGAACTGGTCTCAGTGGAAGGGTGGCTGTCAAGAAGCCTTTCTTAAGAAAGGAAAACAGAGAGAAAAGACTGAGGTTTGCCAAATTACCCAAAACTGGACTAAAAATCAATAACAACAGGTCTTACGGAGTGATGAATACAAATTTGAAAGTTTTGGTTCAAATCTTTGTCAGTATGTATGGAGGAGGCTGGGAGAGAGGTTCAACAGTGAGTGTCTACAGCCATCTGTAAAACACGGTGGAGGCTCTGTCATGGTTTTAGTTGCAATTATGCCATATGAGAATGATTCAACCCACCATTCACAAAAAAACATCAGAGCACAGTTAGAGAAAAGCAAAAACCTAAATCTGCTTGTGATGCCTATAAAAGACAACAAAGTCCACTGAGGAACCCAAAAATATGTAGTAAAGTTAATAGACAATAATTGTCCAACCATTTTACTCTGGGCCAAAGGCTATGTGAAGCAAGTAATAGCAAACAGTGCCATCCTTTGGCTGCACCACCTACATAGTACCAGAACATCAGTGATGTAGTAGCTACTGATCCTTTACAATCCACAGATTATTGTAATGTGTGAAGTGCAAAAAAAAAAGTTATGTTTTTTTGTTACAGTCATAATCAGGACATAATCAGTCATAATCAGGACAAGTGAATCGTCAACAAATGGAAGTGTTGGCGTTGAGGAGCATTAAGACTACATGGCCATTAAAAGCATGAAAACATGTGTGTTGTAGCCTTTGCCATATTACTGATGTTAACATAATGGTGATAGGAAGGCTCCAACCAAACCTTCCTAATGTGTGAGTCCACCAATAGGACCACTCCCTACATGGTGATGACCAATAAGATCATGATCATCACTATCTAACAGGACATGGTATACAACATGTGTGGCAAAGAGTTCAAGTTTTCACATCATTTAGTATTTCATTAAGTTCTTTCTTTATCATTCATGCATACAAAATGTATTAACACTGAGAATCTCATGTTAATGACTTTGCTAAATGAATTGAATCAAATAATCTTCAGCACATCTGGAGCAACGATCTGGTGAAATTGTAAGTAGCGTGCATGAAAGTTATGCTGTGAAAATGGAAAAGTACCCATAAAATTTGATCTTTATCACAAACATATTTTGGGCCATTAGGTGATCAGTGTGTGCAAGTTTCACTAAAATCTGGCCAAAAATGTACGAGGAGAAGCAATTCATGTGAATTCTGAACAGACGGATAGAAGTCTAGCCATGGCAAACAAAAAAAAAAACAAAACTAAATATAGTGTGCAACAGCAAATAGACTAATCCATAAATGAATGAATGACTAAATAAAAAAATACCTGCAAGCTCCTGCAGTACAGGCCCTCCGATCTCATACTTGTTTTATGGAGATTCCTCACATCTCATTGCAAAGTATACCAGAAAACAACACTTACTGGAATGCCAGTGCATCACATGATTTCTGAATGTATCAGCAATAATGTTGTGGAATAAACTCAGGTCTCCAAGAATAATTTTCAAGCCTGCATGTTAAGGCAAACCACAATGAGCAGTCAGGAATGCTTGGTATTGTTTATTGGAATGGTTCCTCTGTGCTCCAAAGAGACCATTAGTGCACTCAGCAACATGTGATTGATGTGTGGTTTGTACTTTAAGGATTAAATGCGAACAAAGGAGAAGAGTAGCACAGATATGGGCCCTTTGAAGAAATAAGTGTTAATTATCTATTTCCAATAATTTCTTCATTTAGTGATTTCAGGTTTGAAAGTGCGCTCAAGAAATAAAAAAGCATGTTTTCATGTTGAAAACAGTTAACGCAGGTGTCACTAAACAATGTATAAGTTTGCTGGTGCTGCTGGTGTTATCTTTGTCAGTGTTAAACTGCCAGCATAGCATGTGACACTATGTAGGCATCTGCGCCCAAAAATAAAACAGATGTTGAAAAAAAGTGTCTCAGCTCTCATTTCCTTTTGCAGTGCTCATCTTTCACACGTAATCATTCTGGTTTCATAGAAATATACTTTATCAGTATTTGTTGAGCTGTGACAGTTTTTACCTTCCTCCTACACATGTCAGATGTGGCAGCCAATTTTATTGCTTTCCAGCAGATATGGAAATGAGCCGGGGACGTGGAGGTGAAGAATTAGCAGGATTCAATCTTATCGCATATGCTTTTTTTCATTCTTCACAACCGACTCTTTCTGTTTAAGTGTAAAACATGAAGAAGGTTCTGTGTGTTGGGAAGTGGTTAGAACTAATGCCTGACAACAACAAAGTTCCTGGCTCAAACATCCTGGTCAGCTGGAACTTTTCTGTGTGTGGAGTTTGTATGTTTTCCCAGTGCCTGTGAGGTTTCCTCACACAGTCCAAAAACATGTTACCCAGCCCGTGTTCTTGGCTTAAGTTGGGGAAGCAGTTAAAAATTGTATATGAACTTTTTCTGTTCCTTTCCAAAGAGTCTGGGATTTTTAGGATTATGATTAAAGGCATCTTAAAGATGTACTTACAGTATTTACAAATCAAACGTGTGTGTTTAGTACTGCATGTTCAGTAGTAAATGGAGTTCACTAATCCTTATTAATATAGGTACACATGCATTTATGCAAGTTCCACCAAACTGCTCCTCTGAACCTATTGACGTAGTTTCAAAGTGTGGGTGAAGTTCCACACTCACGGGGGATGTAGGAACTGTATGTGTGTGATGTTGCTTGGTACAAAACACACCGAATCCACAAAAGCACACTCTGACAATTTTAATCAGTTAACCACAAAACCTCACGGGCCTACACCTTTTCATAGTTATGCATTAGCTTCTGAAGAAAAAGGTATCATTTGATAGGTTTTTTTTCCACTACATGTTACTTTTTTCCACTGAAAGTATTTTTGTGATATGAGGGATCAGAACATTTAACAGTAACCCAATCATTTTTTCAGTACTTATCGGGTTCATCTTTTTAAGCTGTTACAATGCTCTAATAGTCCAATCTAATACCTATTATGTTCTTATTTTTCTACTACAACATTATTGTTTTTCTCTGTGACGCTTCTATTAGCAACAGTATGATAAAGTGCTAACAAAGAGTCTCAGTGATCTCAAAAACAGGTTTCCATTTATTTTCCAGATCAGCTTTGAAACTGAAAAATGTAAATTACATTGTTTGAAAAAAAAAAAATCTAAGATTGAGGCTTTAATCAAGACTGAGTACCTGGTTTTATGTTACAGTAAATGTCATCCCAAAGACAAGCAGCACTTTCCAAAATAGCCATAAGTTTTGCTTTTTATGTCTTTGTCTTGAGTATATTAAAAGATTATTAAAGCCTCCGGAGCAAAGGTGGAAGGACAGGTTGTCTGTCACGTGTGAACAGAAACTCAACTGCTCAGCGGTGGCTCAGTGGTTGATACTGCCGCCTCACAACAAGAAAGCACTGGGTTTGAAAATTGGCCCCGATGGTTTCTGAGTTTCTGCATCTCATGTGGGTTTCCCTTTGACACCCACGTTTCCTCCACAATCCACAGACATGTGGGTCAGGTGATATGATATGATAAGTCGCCTACAGGCTGGCACTTATACATACAGTTCACATCATATTGCATCACAGAAGTAGTTACAGACTAGATCATCCACCTACTCTCTGCCAGACTCAGCCTACGAGGAATTTCATTCATTCTCTTAGTTTGTTAATAAAACTCAGCCTGAAGTGACCTTTTTCCTGTTTGGGTTTTTCCTTTGTTTGTTTTTTTTTGTTTGTTTGTTTTTTAAACCCTGTTAGTTATTTCAAAATTCATGAGATTGTAAATCTCACAGTTCTACTTTTAAGTGCAAAGTGCTGAAAAGACCATTATAAGTTTATAGTTTGTAAAGATGCGCCTCTGCGTTCAATCCTACGACTGCTATTGTTGTTTTGTTTTGTTTTGTTTTTTTCATTTGAACCACTAGCCTATGTAAAAATCTACCTGAATAGTGTGCTTATTCAGGTAGGTAGGCTGTCATGTGTGTATTGTTTAATGTGTGTGTTTTCTGTACTCCATTTTAGTACAGTGGTTGCGTAGCTCAGGTCCTGTTGGAAGTTGACTGCCGCCTCCCCAGAAAATCATATATTTTGTAATGTTGTCATTTGATACATATATTTTTTTTGGCCAGTTATTGCCAAAATGTCACCTATCTTTGCTATCTTTTATGGACCGTATACCTGACCCATTCTATTTGTCGTAAGCTTGTCATAAGATGTAAGTTTCTGGTGTAGTTGCTATTATTTACTACCCCACCCCCACCCCGCCTCCAAAGCCATACTCCAGTGGGTAATGTCGCTACATGAAATGGCTAATTGTTGCTCAGTGACACTGATAACATACAATGGCTTGATTGGTGGCTTCCTTTGGCACACCTCACAGTGTGGCAGTGGCACAACTACAGCCTTGAACAGTCAATTAATTTTCTTTCATCACTGGATGCCAACTCTGCCTGACATGATCTTAGTCTATAGTGGGAGTGCTATAATGCATTTCACCAGGTATGACATAACCTCAGGACATGTAGAGGGTGCTGTTTCATGTCTTGGATCTTACAGTCAAGTTCTCAGCGATAAATGGGAAATGTAGCAAAGAAGACTTTTAACTGCATAACTGCAGAGGGTGTATCATTTTCTATTTATAGTTATATATCATTTTCATTTTGTTCATGGTTTTGAAAAGTTTTCCTTTAAAAAGAGTATCATGAGAAAAATGTGGTCATAGACCTTCACTTTAGTTCCCTGAGGTTTGTTAGAAACTGTGAAGCTGATTTAACTTTCACTTCTCTAAAAATATAGAAAAGCAAATCTTAAAATAATATCAGCAATATTTTCCGCTACTGCACAGCCACAATTTTAAGCTCAGGGCTTTCTTAATTATTTTAATTGTTGTTTCATATAAAGGGAAAGTGGAACCATAAGACTTTTATTACATGTTTAAACCACTGTGTTTACTTTTACTGTACATATGACTTCAATTCAATTCTTATTTTATTTATATAGCACCAAATCAAAACAGTTGTCTCAAAGTACTTACAATAAATACAATAAACATCAACAACAACAACAGGATTTGGCAAGTGTGGGGACCCTAAAAGCAGGTTTAGCAGTGCAGCGTGTCAAAGAAATACTTAAGTCACATAATAATTTGCTTTTTGAGCTCCAGTAAAGTTCTCTTTGTGTACCAACTGCAATCAGCTGACATGTGCTGCTCCTCCCACTGCTCTTTGTGTATTTAACCATCTGAATTCAACATGGCATAAGGAGATGTTACGTAAGCTATATTTCCAACAGCTAGACTCTATGAAGCTAGTATAAAAGGTAGAATTCAATGAGTGAATCTGATCATTATCATCACAAATATTAAGGTCTGCTACTCTTAATGTAACCTAGTAACAGCACCCTAGATGTAACCAGCGTAGCTGCAAAGTCACCAGTGTAGTCGGCACTAAACTAGCTAGTAATTACATGCAGCCTTTGAATAATGAAATCTGTATACTTTCATTTGCTTTGCAAGGCCTTTCACAATTCAGCAAGATGTCATGTATAGATCCATTATTGGATTTGAAAGCTAAAATGAATGAGGACATTACATATAAGCTTTATATTTCCACTTTATAAAATGTCACTTGCTGAGCAGTCCTTACCTTTGAAAATCTCTCATCTTCCTCGCCTCTCTTTCTTACTCTATCTCAGAGTTGCACATTAACATTTTTTTTTTCTGTCCCTGGGAAATACAGCAATGGCACATTTTGCTGTAAGACACATTTTGTAACAAACTGTACAGAAACAGTTTGTGTGTTGGATGACATTTGTTGAGCTGCTTGAAAAATTTCATTTGAAATTATCTGGCACTTATTCTGTTTATGCTCGCTCCTCTTCTGCTAAGTACCGCAACCACAATTTTATGTCTGCACCATGAATGCACAAAAGTTCTTGTTCTTGAAGGTGTAAGTGGGCTGTGGATGTCATTATTTTCTTATTATTGAGCAAGAATCTACATGCTCAATAATAATGGAAGCAATACCAGGCTGTAGCACGTGAAAATTAACTCATTCAGTAGTAATATGCATTAACCTGCCTATCAGTTTTAAAAACTCATTAACTGAAGGTGCTCCTGTATATACGTGTGTCCCATCCAGTAGGGAAATTTAGTTTACCCAATCAGATGGAAATGAACCACTGAGGGGGAAGCTGTTGGTGATTCAGCACTAGGTAATTCAAATTTTTATGTTCTTTTAATTAGAAATGTTTATACAAGTTATCTATTTACCTAACCAGCATCTGCATGATGGACAGGCCACGGGGCTTGAGGTCCATCCAGAAAGGTCACAGTGCCCCCTCAGGTGAATTCTACTGGCATACTTTTACAAATACAAGTAAAATTAAGTCATACGATTTGGTAATGACAATGTTAACTACCCAAAATGTTATTGTAGTGACAACCAAGCCCATGTCAATGATTCTGTTAATAGTAGCTTAGAGCATCTGTGTCAGTTGTAGCAGAAAGACTGAGGAGGACACTGATTTTGGAGCGTATGCAAGTCAGAGCTTGGGAAGTTAGCCACCCCTCACACGTGTCTTTGAAACTAAAAAAGGTCATCATCAGCTCATGAGGTTATCCTCAAAGCATGAGCTCACTTGACACTTAGAAAACAAATTCTCTGAGTGTACTATGCGTTTATGCATGCTGGTTCACTTGGATAGGTTGTTTATGCTTGAATTTGTTGTGTAGGCTCTAAAGGTAGCAGCATTAATCTGTCCTCTTTTTTTTTTTTTTTTTTGAAAGAGTAAAGTAAGTTGAGCCCTCCTGTCAAAGTTTAGCAGCTTGATTCAGACTGTATAAAATGTAAAAAATAAATAAATAAACAAAAGCAGCTCTGCACAGGCCTATATCAGTCTGAACTTAGCATTTTGAAGGAATTAAAGGAATTATGTGAATATTAAGTCCTAAAATGTGGAACCCCTTTGAAGTAGTGCAGATCAGCACTTGTTTAGTCCAGTCTAGGTTGGCACAGAAAAACCACAGCAGGCAAGCAAGAGCAAGAGACACAATTACACAATTAGACAGTCTGAAATCATCCATATTTTTCTGTATTCATAATAAGATGTGCATATTTATTCTTCCCTTGTCCCTTTTTTGTAATTTGTAGATTTAACACCATGTTGATTTAAAAGATTTTGAAACACATTTCTTAACGCTCATTAAATACCTGTGTAGCATAGCTAGTTACAACTATGTTATACTGTCAGTATAACAGATTAATGTTCTTCAGCCTAAGCAGTGTTCATCTTTTCAACTATAAAACCAAAAAAGAGATAATGAAAAGAAACCTTAGTTTGTGGTAAAAATCAAGGGAACAAACTCCTCCATAAACATGATGCCAGAGGCCGCTCTCATGTGTTAGCCTACTTCACTGGAAAGCATTGTTCACAAAAGTTTTACTAGTCATTTCCTAAGAATGTCAGGGAGTGCCCTTTATAACAGTAATCATGCTTTAGCCATATTCACAACAACCACAAGTGATAACATTTACTAGTTACTGTTGTTGGGAAACTAAAACATGAAAAGTGTTGATTAACCTTCTCCCAGTTTAACATCTGGGTGTGTACAGCAGCTGTTGTTGACACATTAGATACACAGCCACATGACATGTATTTTTCATTTTTGCATCCATCGTGTCCTTGACTTGCAGTAGTGTATGTGGTATCTTTGTAACATTGTCTAATCCCACTCACATTTTGTTTCTTCACATCATTATGTTAGTTCTTCCCCTAAAACTGCAGCAAAGCACTGACTGTGTGTACTGCCTCCTGGTTTCAAAATGACCAGTCAGTTGCAGAGTCATGCTGACTTCCTTCACAGTTATCCTTCCTGGCACAGCAGACAGAAACCTATTAAGCGAGAGTGACCTTGAGTAAAACAGTGGTTTTTTTTTTTGTTTTCTTTTTTAGTACAGTACCAGATATGGGGGCTCCACCAATCCCTGACTCTCATCACATCTCAGTACCACAGATAGATAAAACACAGATATTCAAACAAGATCACTCAAAACCTTCACAGGTTCTATCTCCTCAGCTCAAAGGAAAAATATGCCTCGAAAGGAACAGCTTTTCTGAGAGATGAATGGAGCGAGAGAGAGCGTGGGGAGAGATGTTTCCTGGCAGGCTGGGATTAGATGCGCTTCCATAAATATGTTGGGCAGCTTGGTATACTTTGTGCCCACTGGTAAAAATAGGCCTTCTTCCCAAGGGAAGTGATGACGTGTGCAGCCTGCCTGCATCACCAGCCACGAGTCGGCTTCATCTTCATACTGGAACAGCACAGACAAAGTGTGGGGGGAGCATCACTGATCACCATGGCAACACATGCAGAGTGACGCAGGTAAAGGCAATAGAAAGGAAAAGAGGTAGTGATTGGCTGGCAACTGCTGCGGTGTGCATGTGTGGGTGGCAAAAAAATGAGGAGGAGGACTCAGTAGCCCAGCATTGAGATTAGCCCCCACACCACAAACACACACACACACACACACACACACACACACACACACATAGACACTCAGTGTCCAAGTCTGTTAGCACGGTCAACAATTCAGCCTAGGAATGAGATGATGTGATTTAGCACGCTGCTTGAGCACTGACTTCAGAGGCAGTAGAAAATTGTGTTACTGCCCTCCCTCGCAAATGCCATCTTGGATATTATGCATGCATGCATTAATGAAGAAAAATATTCCACAGTCTTCCCTCAGATGCACTCAAACTATACAGATGTTCCATTTCAGTCCTCCTAAAATAGACCTTATTGGCAATATGGGTACTTTTGCAAAGTTTTGTTGTCATCTGGACACATGCTTCCTCACATTCTTCCTTTTCTCTTAGGATTCTCCCTTCAACAGTTTTTACAACAGTGCAGTACAACACCACTTTAAACTTTGATGTGATAGACATGTACTTGATTTACAAATTACCAAACACTGTCACCACAAAGTGAATACTATAAGCTTTTCAAAGATGTGCAAGTTTTGTTGTAATATTCTCCTTACTTAATGTTACCAAAAAAGTAACAAGTTACTGCAGAATACCCCATAGTAGTTTGCTACTGTGTTGGAAAAGATTTTTAGTTTGTATTTCATAAGGCGTAATATTTGAAGATGAGGCCCTGGGTCAGTGCTGTTTTTTGTTTGTTTGTTTGTTTGTTTTGTTTTGTTTGTTTGTTTAAGACATGGCACTTCCTATTACTTATGACTAGTGAATATAACTATGTTTTACACTGTAGATGGGGATAAGATAAAAAAAAAAGTTTTATGTTGATCAATACTGCCACCTAATGGCCACAATTGGCCACATCTAGAAGCAGAATTTTTTAAAAAAAGGGGGGGTGGGGGTAGGATTTCTAAAAATTATTGAATTTCTTTTTCATTGCTTTGTGATACTACTGTAAAGGCGCCAATGATGCAACTTTGATGTCTGATTTTGACAGTTTAATGATAACTAGCAATAGTTTAATCAACTAACAAGTATCTAATTCCCCTTTTCCCAGCTTTCAAATGTGAAGATTGGCTGGTTTTCTATATTAGTAAATGAAACATCTTTTGCTTTGAGCAAAAAAAAACACAACTGACAAGATTTCACTTTTTATTCTGTGTGATTATTTTTTGCTCAATAGGCATAGTGGAACAAAGGAGCCACAACTGTTACTCTAAATGAAAGTGAAAGTGTCTTCCCAGCAAACCATGTAATATCAGTTGCTCCCAATGTCATCTGGTCACATTCTTGTTTTTTCTAGTTTTTGTTTCTTATCGCTTTTGAAACAGTCCAGAAGAGCACTTTCTTTTAACTATGTCCTCAGTAACAAACATATAATAACATTTTCAGATTTCCAACATTGTCACGGAAGACTGAATGTTATGAGCTTTGAAATGTTTATGATAAAACTCTGTTCACTAAACACTGCCAATGTAAGAAAATAGCAACCAGGCACTGCAAAGTACCCCACAGTGCCTGTTACTGTGTTTGAAAAGATTTGTAGTTTCTAATGCAGCTCATAAGGTAATTATGCCTTAGCCATATTCACAACAACCACAAGTGATAACATTTACTAGTCCTGGTTTCTTAGGAGACATGGCAGTTATTGTGCTCGTGGGGATTGACATAAATGCACAACAGTGGCAGCTTGTAGTCAGAGCTTTGGCATTGGGGAGTAGACAGTAAATGTCCTCGACTGCAGCTTCTTGGAACTTTGCCTTCAGGCTGCTGTTGCTTTGCAGTTCTTACTCCATTTTTAAGCAATGTGGCGACATTAATAGTGGCAGGATTTGTAAATATGGCAAAGGTTGAGCACTGTGCTTTAAAGTCAAAGAAGCACCTATCAAATTCAATAATCAAGTGGCTTACTTTTTGCACCCAGTTAAGTGCATGAAAAAGCTTTTGGGACTGTCTGATCTTTTAGGAGATGTTCTGGTAAACAGGAAAATTAGTAAGATTGTGCCATTCCAGCTGGGACTTCCAAAGCAGCAGTTTATGCTACAACGCTGCAATCACATCATATATTTCATTGATGACTAGTGTGTGGCCCTGCAGCCTCTGAATCATTTCAGTGAGATGTCACACAACATGGCAAAATCACACAACCAGTTTGGATCTGACAGTCTGGACAAGGGTTTCCTTTGCACAAAGAAAGCAAGTTCCTCCTGATGCTTGAAAAATAATTTAATGACAGCAC
Source organism: Archocentrus centrarchus (assembly GCF_007364275.1). NCBI lineage: Eukaryota > Metazoa > Chordata > Actinopteri > Cichliformes > Cichlidae > Archocentrus > Archocentrus centrarchus. The sequence goes on along the minus strand of NC_044349.1, from coordinate 13,401,516 downwards.
TCCTACTCAGCCACCTTACATCTGTACGGCAGATCTCCATGTACCATGCCCACCTCCTTCAAAAAGGTGGTGGTGATTCAGGGCCTGCTTCTGAAGGAAGTTCATGGTTTTTGTGACAGTGATCATTATATTATCCAGTTCCAGTATCTTGCCACACAGAGCTTCTTGGTGGATAATGCAAGTTGCTAGAGGTGTGTGACGCCTACTTTGTCCCATTTTCTCCTTCACCATTGAGACCAAACCAGTACTCTCTCCACAGAGTGCAGATGGACCATCAGGCAATTTCTTCAGCTGCAAAAAAAACCTGCTTTCAATGCTTCAACATTTTTTTCCTGAAGCTTTGGCAAATATTCTGCTGTTGCTTTCCATTCATGATGCCTAAGATTAGTATACTTGGCGCCATCACATTTCTGCTGCTGAAGAAAACATTTTCCTGATTGGTAGAGCTAAGTTGAAATTTCGAGATATTCTCTCAAAAATTTTATTTTCTCAATATTTATTTATTTTCTCAGAAGTTGGTCAGTTAAAATTTTGAGATTTTCTTTTTTTTTTTTAGTGGTGGAAACAAGATTCAATGGAAAACTGCTCTGAATAATAGCTGTTGACGAAACACTGTGCGGAACACAAAAAGCAAGATGCATCATGGGACACGTAGTTTACATGTAAACTTTGGTCATTTTACTCTTTTTAAGCTCTCGCGGGCCCAGATTCAGCCCAGGGCCGTTGTGTTTGACATACTATAACAATCTGAAGATGATGGCAATTCCTGCTTTACTAGCAGTCATGACAGTTCTTGGGCTCTTGGGTATCAACTTACAGACACCTTCTATCACTAAACTGAATATGTTAAACAATAAAGTTACATTCTACCTTCTATTCTTACTCTGCAGATTATTTAATTTTGCATACGGTGTTGTTTGAAGTACTTAACTTAATGTTTATCCTTAAATCTTGTTGTTCTGGATTGTTTAGGGGAAATGAGGCCAAAACAGATTAAATATTTCAGATTAATCAATATTTAAGTAATTAATATTGCCACCACTAATAATGTAAAGAAAAAAATTGAACTAATCTTCAGTTGCTTTATGTTACCTCTGTATTATAAGTGACAGTTTTGCTGATAAAAGGTTAATAGTTTAGGGAAAAGGGCCTAACAATATTCCCTTTTCCAAGCATTTTCTTTTTCATATGTGAATAAATGAAACATTTTTGGACTTTGACTGAGAAACAAAGTGGCAAGACAGAACTTTTGAGTCTGTGTGATTATTTATTTCTTAATAGCTCAACTGGCATGGCGGGGGGGAAAGCCGCACCTTTCACTGTAAATGAAAATGAAAGTAAATGTGTGACTGAGGAAGCTATAAAACACCAGTACCAGCTCAGACATTCAGTGTTAAGCATGTAAGGAAGAAGAGGACACGAGGTAAGTTATCTAATGATTATCCTCACTGACAATAATATTACATTATGTTCAAGATTGAAGTATTGTATCTGTAATGTTAAATATTAGGTTAGCCATATTCAGATGTGCTTTCATGCATTTTTATTCCAATATAATTTGGTCATCTGTAACAGTATTAGACCTAACTTTAACTTTACTTCCTACTAAGTTTGAGTGCATTCCTAATGATCTGGTCATGGAAGTGAGACAAAATTAATCTAAATCAGTCATTTTAACTGTTAAATACTGCTACATAATACAGGGTGTAAAATATTGTACAAGATAAAATTGCAGTTATAAGTTCAGACAAAAGAAACTGCTAATGCATTTGTTGAACGGAAAGGTCTGGAACAGGTGTTGAGGACAAGGAAGGAAGTTTAAAGTTTTAAATAAACCACACTGTTACTGTTAGAGGAACTGAATGGAACTCTATGCCCCAACTAAGCTTGTTGATGATATCAGCTGCTTCCACAAAGCTTTCCACATGCTTTACTGCTCTTTTCTTCTTAGTCTGGCAGAAACACACTTTTAAGTATGGCCTCAGTAAATAATATATACAGTTCCAATGCTGTCACTAAAAACTGAACATTATAAGCTTTGCAGAGATCTGTAACTTTTTTGTTATATTCTCATTATTCTTTTTCAGTGTAAGAAAGTAAGCATTGTTTTAATTACTTATGACCAATTTATTATATAACTCTAAAATCACTGGACTGTGGATTGTTCACAGAGATTCAGGTTATAAAGTTGAAAACGATTTAGTCTCTAAGAATAATCAATACTGCCACCTAATGGTTACAACTGAGCACATTTACATGCCTTGCCTCTTTAAAATTAGAGAATATACCTAAACTAAACAATATCATTAATAATAGTGGTAATAATGCTCTGGTAGTAGCAGTACAAAAAAACATTTAGAAATTCTTATGACAAGCTAAAATAATCTTCCACTGCTCTGTCATACAGCTGTATTTGATGTTAAATATTAACACCTAACAACACTGTTTTTTTCTCACTTTCAAATATGAATATTTGTTGATTTTCTGTAAGTTCTATAAGTTTTTTTTTTTTCAACCAACTATTTTATCACCTGTTTTGTGATAAAACTTTTTTTACTAAATGATACTGCTGTAAAGAAAGTAACGAACAGCAAACTGTTGTTCCAGTTTTTTATTGACATGTCACATGACAGTTCCTGGGCTATTGACCTTTGACATAAATATATCCACTCATGCCTGTTACTACAGTGAATATGCCAAAGAATAAAAATGCAGTCTGCCTTTCTTTCTGTTATATGTGCAGTGCTGTTGTATTTAAGGTCTGACACTAAAATCTTGTCACTGTGGATGGTTGACGGGTAATAAGGTTAAATCAGATAAAGTGTTGTAAATTCATCAACACTGTCACCTACTATTTTTGTGAAGCAGCTTAAATTCTGCTTGCAGTACTCAATAAGGGCATCACAGCGTTTCTGTTATTTATAATGTTGTATTTTATTTCAGGCACATCATGTTTTGCCCTGACTGTGGAACTGAAGCAGAAAAGTCATTTAAATTCTGTCCTGAATGTGGCTACAAGTTATTTCTTTTGACCCCAAAAAAGGCCCAAGGTAGGTTTCCTATCACAATGAAAAAATATTACATTTAACCCCAGTCCAAGGAGTTCATTTACAGCCATAAAACAATCCTGCAGGTGGACGTTTAACCAGAACAACAATCCTCTGAAACACAACTCTATAAATGGTTGTCCTGTTATCCCATATGTTTGTATCTTAAAAAAGACTCCAACCATGCCATATTCACTGTGATTAGATATTTGTAACTAACAAAAAAAATAATTATTAAACAGATGGGGCTTCATCAGCTCATCAAATTTCAACCCCTGCTGAGGAGAAAAACCAAAAGGAGGCCCAAGACCCGGCTCCAAAAGAAAAACAAGAAAACACCACTGAAATACAGGTAAAAACAAAACAAAACAAAACAAACAAAAAAAAACTAAGAAATACATATTATATTTACCAAGTTACCAGTGTAATAAGCCATTTATCCAACAATGGTTGAAGAATTCCTGGACCCAAATGCAGATTCAGAAAACAGAATTAATAAGCAGAAAACAAATCTTTATTCAGGTGTAGAAAAGTTGAAGTTATAGCTGAAAACAAAGTCCAAACCTATAAAAACACTTGGTCAAAGATCCAGGACTATGGCACAATGTTTAAAGAGCAAATGAAAACTTCTTTCTGAAAACAAAACATTGCTCCTGCTGCTTGTTTTACACCAAGATTATCAAAGGCAATAAAAAGCTCTTGCTCTGGCTTTTAGAGACCTTCCAAGTTGATGCATGCTCAGTGACCTGTTTGTCTCGGTCAGACTGTGTGCTAAGTTATCAGTTTCATTTAGTTATGAGTTGTTTTCAAAGATGAATGACTGGAGATGAATGAATGAAGCGGCTCAAATTTTATAATTTATATGCGATAATACGTTACCTCCTCCCAGGGGGTTATGTTTTTGGTAGCATTTGCATGCGTGCGTGCGTATGCATGCATGTGTCATCATTCTGTCTGTAAACACAATAGCTCGAAAAGTTTTGAATTAATACTAATAAAAAGAATATAAAGATTTAAACTATCATGTCACACTTGACCTCTGACCTCTCCTTCAAGGTCAGTAGATTGACCTGTAGGTCTTGGCAGAGGTTCATGCTCTCAGAGTGCTTCTTGTTGTAATTATAACTGGCTGTCCATCCATGGATGGATTGATGGATATTATGTTAATAAGGTGAAGTTTCTTTGTATCCAGTTCTGATGGGGTTTAACCTTGGTTACAATGATTCCAGGGTTTCTTTTGAGTTCTGAATGATTAATGTGTTAGTCATTTTCTGGTCACTTTAATTTTAACTCTGATCACACTTTGGTCTTTTTGGATCTTTAGTTCATGCTACTTTTGAGAACTACTGTTTAAAATTTGCTATTTTGTGTCTTGGTTTATTATTCTAGCCCCCACCAGTGTTCCGCCATATTGTGTTAAGTGTGTGTATGTTTCCTGTTTCTTTGTTTAGTTAGTTCAGTGTTACTTCCTGTTTACTTGTCTTGTATACTTTGCCTTGAGTTTTACTCCTTGACTGTGATTGCACTGATTACATTCAGCTATGTCTTACTACCCTTCTGTCTCCACTTACCCTGAGTACCTTTTGTGTGTATTTATTGCCTGAATTTGAAAGTGTTCTTTGTCATGTCATATTGTGTTAACTTCAAGCCTGTCTCTGCTTTCTGCATTTGGGTCCCATCTTCCTACAGTTTTATGACACATTAACTACAAATTTAATTCCTAGTTCCAGACAAATCTTGTCTCCAATAAATATTCATAATGGTATTTGCTGAGCTAACTGTGTAGTTTTCTTTAGGGACTCTTGGCTACTGATGAATCAGAGCAAGACAACAAGGGTGCTACACCATCAGATAACACTGCTAAGCCAGACACAGCAGAAAGTGGAAGCACATCCTCATCCCTCCACCAGACACAGCTGAAAAGTGAAATAGCAGCTTGTAAGGCGAAAGAAAAGCAAACTGTGACTGCTGAAAGCAACTCTCAATCATACAATGAGGAAGCAAACCTGTCTGTTCCCAAAACACCGCCTTCTCCTACACCTGCCCATGGCAAAATACCAGCACATCAAGCAGAGGATCCATCAGCTATTAAGAAAGATGACAACACTGATGCACATCAAGCTCCTGCTGAGAAGCTAAGTGATGTTCATTCTGGACCCTTGTCCAGCTCCATGTCATGCCCAACAAATAAAGAAACAGACTCTACTGTCCCTGAATCTGAGGAAATACTGAAAGAAGGCAAAGTGGTAACGCAGCCTGCTGAAGAACAAGATGCAGATGAGCGAACATCTCATGAGTTACAAAAGCTGTCTGGGAAGTCAGATGATAATGAAAACCACACAAACACAGAACAAAATACATTCATAAAACAGCCTGGCAGAAAAGAAGACCAAGTAGCTGATGATAAGAGATGTGATACCAAAAAATCAGAGAATTCTCCAAACCCCAGTCCACTAACAAAGGAAACCACCAAAAGCACTGAGGTATGATAAAGTCGAATACAGAGTTTTAACCATTTAAAGTGAATTTTTGTACAGAAATACAAAATCATATCATGAGTAAAAAAAAAAAAAAAATCATTTTGTAATGAAAAAGATCATGCAATAAGGAATATATTTATCCAGCAATATTTAAATAGAAAATGAAAACTTCCACTTTCTGACAGCAAAACATAATTTTGCCTTCTTGTTTTACACCAAGATTATCAGCTGCAGTAAACAAGCTCTTAAAACTAGAGGAACCTTTCAAGCTCAGGTTGCACAATGAACTGTTTATCTTGTTCAGTGTGCTAAGTTGTTAGTTTTATTTAGTTATGAGTTTGCAAGGATGAACATTATTTTTGACCTTAAAAGTTGCACAACTTTGTATTAGAGATGATACATTATTAGGATTAACTATAAAAAAAATTTATTATTTTTGGTTCCAGAGAAACCTTGTCTCCAAGAAATATTTATAATAGTATTTGCTGAACTAACTGTCTAGCTTTTTTTTCAGGGACCGTTGGCCACTGATGAATCAGAGCCAGACAGCAAGGGTGCTACACCATCAGATAAGACTGCTAGGAAAGCCATAGCGGAAAGTGGAAGCACATCCTCATCCCTCCACCAGACACAGCTGGAAAGTGAAATAGCAGCTTGTAAGGAGAAAGAGCAGCAAACTGCTGTGACTGCTGAAAGCAACTCTCAATCACACAATGAGAAAGCAAGCCTGTCTGTTCCCAAAACACCACCTGGGACCATGTCTAACTCTGCATCATCCCTGACAACTACACAAACAGACTCTACTGCCCCTGAATCATCTAAGAAAATATTGAAAGAAGGCAAAGTGGCAACCCAGCCTGCCCCAGGACAAGATACAGATGAGACAACACCTCATGTGAATCAAAATCTGTCTGGGAAGTCAGATGATAATGAAAACCATACAATCACACTACAAAATACATCCATAAAACAGCCTGGCAGAAAAGAAGACCAAGCAGCTGATGGTAAGATATGTGATACCAAAAAAACAGCGAATGCTCCAAATCCCAGCCGACCAACAAAGGTAACTATCAGAAGTCAAATACAGAGTTTTAACTCTGATTCTTTTAACTAATAATAATTAACAGTCTATTTTATAAGCAAACATTTTTTTTTATGAATACCTATCAGATTCCTGACTTAAGGAATTTGATTTTCTTTAACTGTATATGTATGTTTTATTTTAGATGAAGTAATAAATAACTTTTTTTACACTTCAAACTTTAATTTTTTCAAAGGTTGCTGACACTAATTCAAATGAAAAAAAAAGTACACACCTGGCTGTGAGACAGGAACAGCAACCAGCCAGCAGAGATGTAGGCATCTCTGGGCCACCAAATTCATCCTGCCCTCCCAGTTATAGGGATGTCCTGGTGGACCACCATGTACCACAAATGTAAGTAGCAGGATATGTACGAGGTATTTGAGGTTATATTTTTAACAATGAAATTAACATTTACTGAGATTCTTTTCATTGTTTTTTTACAGTTCATCCATCAGTGAAGGAATAACTCTGTACTTTCATGCTGTTGTTTCTAAAGACTTTAATTTGGATCCAAAGAAAGACATTGTTATGTTGAAATCTGATGCATTGTTTGGAAGCTGGGATAAAGCTATACAAATGTTTGCCAGGTATAACATATAATATTATTATTATTAGTAGCAGTAGTATTATCATCAACAATTGCAAAAATAATGGTTTTATATATTTTTTCCTCTGGAAACTAAAAAGAGTGAATTTAGACTGTGATTACCTTTAGTCATATTCAGATTTTTCCAGCATAAAGACTACAGTTATTAGCCCCCACTGAATGATTAATATGTCACATCTCTATATGTCCCATCACTAACAATAACTGTTTAATAGGCCTCTTGGAGACAACCGATATCTTGTTGAAGGACTTGTTACGATTCCCAAAAAAATAATTCAGAGGAGCATACCCTACAAATATGCAGTTTACAAGCACAGTAAAAAGGAGCTTATCTATGAGACCATCTACCAGGAAAAGGAAAATGAGTACATCAACAGATGCCTGTCAATCAAACAGGAACTTCTGACAACAAAAGGTATTTTACATTAATTTTATTGATGCAGACTTTGCAAATGTTCACAGACTTACTGTTTTTAATAAACACAACAGCAGAGTGTGCTGTCAATAGAAATCAAACTATTTAACATGGGCTTGCAATGCTTGACACTTGACAGACTGAGAAGTCAAATATATCGTGGATTAAGGTTTTGCAGTAGGATGTCACAGACTGCCACCCCAGTGTACAACCATAATCCAACAAACTGAAAGGAGAAGTTGCAAATGTAATTTTTTAAAGGCATTCTATATGTACATTATTAATTATTAGGCATACTGTATTTTTTAGACACTGTGGTCTCATTAGTGAGAACACTGAATTTATGATATGTGTTTTTGATGACGTACATTGGCCAAGCTGTTGTTTTAAGCACATTGCAAAAAGCCTGATCAGAATTAAACAAGGTTTACACCAGCAAGTAGCTGCAATTATACTAGCTGTGGCAGGATTTTTAATGACAGGTCATTTTGGGATGCTATGAACGGGCAAGTGTCAGTTCCTTTTAAACTTTTCTCATAGTCTCTTCAGGCAACAATACTCCAGCTAAGTCCAAGAATAACAATATGAGAAATGAACAAATAGGTCTCTTGGAAAAGATGCTTTCTGTCCTATCTCAGTCTTATTAAATAACTTAAATGCTTCTCTGTATAGAGAAATATGAGGGTGAAGCTGCTGTTGTGCAACTGACATGTTTATTTTTCTATGAGACCTGTGTAGACATATAATGTAATATAGTATTTTAGTGGCACTCTCAACAAAAGTTTTTTTTAAAAATGCAAAATTTACAAACAGACACATATAAATAAAACATGAGGAGGTGTGAGGGAAGGAATATATTAAGTTCTCTGCTTAATATCAGTGAGAACAAATACTTGTGAACATTCAAGATGCGCAAGCCAAAATGTTCTAGTCCTACATTCCCCCGAAAATATAATTAGAGAATGAATCATTAAAACAAGGTGTTTAGTACACAGAATCTACCATTATTGGCCAAAGCAACAGCATGAATGGGCCAGTTGAATGATGAATGCAACTATCACTAATGTCATTAAATGTTGTGCTGTTGGGCTTTGAAGGTGAGTGGCACCAATATGATGATGTGATCCATCCCAAACTGAAGAGTACCTGGAATATCTGGACTTCTGCAAAAAAAACTGTAATAGAAGGGAGAACCCAAGCTGGGCAGCAAATGTTAAAAATAATCTTTGATCTTCTTACAACCTGGAATGAACAGAATGTGGAAAACTTCTTTGTCCTGCTACAACAGTTCCTTCATACATACAGCTGTCCTCTTCTTCACGATGGTATGGAAAGATGGTGGGAATTATCATATGGTGTAGAACAGGTAAATAACAAGAATTTTATGCTACAACACATTACATCCAGAATTCAACAATTCAAGAGACCAAAGAATAGTGTTTTCCATAGTGCATTGTGTACTGACATCAGTCCTAACACTCATCCTTCGCCTTTTCTAGGTGAAAAACCTTCTTAAACATTTTCTGGAGGAAAACATTAGTTATAAGGCCATAAAGAAGACAGAAAAAATACCACCTCTCCATGCGGGGATCATTAGATTGCTTGTCTACAACATGTACCTGAAGGACAGCATGACAAATCAACTTTCTAGCCTATGTGATCTTCTTTGTCTGCCTAATAAGCCACAGCACCATTTCTCCAAATTCTGGGAAAACTTTGCAAATCCTTTGGCAGATAAAAACAGGTATTTGATATGTAGTTTCTTTTCAAGCACAACAAAGGTATATTAGATTGTATTTTTTAATAAATAATATAGGAGATAAGAACAACCAACTTCAAGTTACAGGTTACCTAAAGATAATAAAATATAATTGTTTATATAAACTTAGCACAAAAAGTAAGGACATTTGTGTTTAGTTGATTATGCTTTTTGGCAATAAATCTAATACTGTTGGAAAGCTTGTTTATTTCCCCTTAAATGGTGCCACATTTGTATGAAAAATGCATTTGTGGGTTGGGCAGCAGAGTTGAGTATGTGGCTTGCACCCATGAAAAGCTGCCAAATCTTCTCTGATAATCCCAAACAGCGAATTCTGCTGTTGACTCTTGTTTGGTGTCGTTTATTGGATTGGATGATTAAAGTCATAGTCAAGTCAAGACATATTGGCAATTTAACAATTTATTCATTTACCATTCATTTAACAAACAGGCTCCCACAGCAGTGTGTGACCAAGCTGGTGACCAGCATGAGGAGGAGGTGCCAGGCTGTTGTGGTTGTTTGGCTCTTCCACATGCTACTGAGGCCCCTGTTTGTTAAATGAATGCTTTTCTTTGGTATAAGAAAAACATTCATTTATTGCCAAGACGTTTTGTTACAACAAAGAAATAATTGACCAAACACAAATTTCCTTAATTTTCAAGTTTACAATAGTTGAAAAACAGCATTTTATCATCAATCTGGAATCCAATCAACTACAATCTGATCAACTTAATTTGATTTTGGTGCATCAAAAAATGTTGCGCTGGAAACAGAAAAAATTTATTTCTCCTGGTCTATATTATATGAATTTTATTATATTATATGAATGACTTGTCTAACCGCTGACCTTTTTACTTAAATAGAGTTGCAGATGCAGTTGAGACCCTTTGCCAAACTGCTATAAAACACAGTATTGAGAAGTGGGTCTTGGTCATCCCTCTTATTCATCTACTGAGAGGAGAAAGCAAACCTTATGAGCCAGTCCCACCTGTCTTGAATCCACAGTTTGACTCCTGGACAGGCTTGAGTGGAATATACTCTCACTGGAGAAAATATGCTGGCAATGCACAGTAAGTGCCTATCACCTGTAAATGAAATTTAGTCAAATTTATCTGGTCCGAATAATCAGCTCTGACTTTAAATTAGGAATCTGATCAAGCTCATGAAGGAACATGCATACCTGGCAGACATCGATGGCCTTCTTGCACACTCTTGGATGTCTCTTATGCGGGTGGATGACCTAATGAGCTTCATATCAAGCATGCAAGTTGAACTTCTAGACATTCTTCAATGTTTGATGTTCAGGATCAAATCTGACATACCTCACTCCATGTTTATGGTATGTATTCTTAAAGCAGCTTTATTTTTTCTAATAAAAACATCATCATGACAAAATGAAACATTTCCATATCCCGTCATAGTGTTTTAGTGAGCTCTATTGACAGCTGTAACCAAAATATAGCATCTCTTAACTTTATGGAAACAGCACATATAACAGCACATGTTCACAAGTTTTTTGTTTTGTTTTTTTAAAAAGGGGCGTTAATGCTGTATCAAGGTGATGGATGTCTCAAACTGTAGCTGGTGGCACACATGACATGTTGGTTTGCTCCCTGTTTCATCTATGGGATTAAGACACCTGTCAATACTTTTGGGGGGTGGGGGTGGGGCTTTAAAGTCAATGTGAAAAACAAAACAAAATATGTAAAGCATGAAAATAAAGCTCAAAAGGAAAACAGGAGCTTAGGGCTCTCCTAGACCGCAGGAATTTATAACAGTGTTTTTCAACCAGTGTGCCGTGGGAGATCGTCAGGTGTGCCGTGGGAAATTATCCAGTTTCACCTAATATGCCATGAGTGTCTGTGCTGTAGTAGTGACTGGGAGCATAATCATGTAATACTCTTCCATATCACTAGACTAGATAGCAGCAGGTAGCGAATTGCATTGTACATAGAGACAAGAGAATTAAGGCGCTTTTCCATACAGAACGACTCTCCGGGTGGACTGGACTCGGCGCGATTTGACGGCATCTCCATTAGAATCAGGAACACTTTGCCGGTCCTTTTTCCGTACTCACTCACCCGAGGTTCTAAGCGATCCGAGGCGATACAAAAATATGACGCGGAGTTCAGCATGCCATTGATTGGCCAGGGAGTGTTGTCACTAGCGGACGCATGAGAGCAACTCCTTCACCACAATCATTTTTAAAACCCCACAGCAAGAAACTGGAGGTGCAAAGCACCGGTTGAATGCCCAGACTGACAGTTTGCAGCGGTAGTTTTGCAACATGAGAGCCATCTGAAACACACACACAGCGTACACATTTATAACCCTATACTGCCGGGCGTTCGCCGCTACTAGCCGAACAGCTGGTTAGCACAGAGCCTGTGGCGGCTGATCAAAGGAAATTTGAGTTACCATAATAGGGCGACCGTTTGTCCTATCGGAAAAATTCAAAGTTTCTGAAAGCTGAGAAACTGCACTTCCCAACCAACATGGTTTTATTACGGTAATTGTTGCCGTAACTCCACGAACAGCGACACTTTTGAAGTACACTGAGCCGATTATGACATGTTCGGTGGTATAGGGTTATAGTTAACAATGATAGCCTTCATCCATTAAAACATTGTACTGGGACTTATGCATGATGATGATATTAAACTGGCATTAGCTGTGAGCTTGCCTCTTTCTCATGTATTGTTGTGTTGTGTTATTCCTGGTAATAGAATGCTTTTGGACAGAATTAGAGTTTGCAAAACACTGAAGTTTTCTACTATAAGACCACATTGTTGTAGCATTTATGTTCAAGCTGTGTTTTTGAAGTGGACATGTTAAGTGCACTTTTTATTTGAAAGAAGATATATATTGTAGCGTCCCTCAAACAGACCACAGCGAAGCTTTTGCCAGTTTACTTGCTGTTTATTTGGAACCCAACACAGGCTACTGTAGGCCGTAGCCAATGCCAAAACAACAGAACTGTTCCTAGAAACTACTGCAATGCTCTTTAGCCGTCTCTCTCTCACTCTCTCGCGCGCGGGCACCAGCCCACACTCCCACCCCCCATGCACTCAGCCAATCACCAGCATGTTCTCTTGTAGACTCTCTATTATAGGTAACTAGAATGATTGACAAGCTTTGCAGCCTCTAAGTCATTACACATTTAAGGACACTCAGTTAATCCTATTGCTGCAGTGTAAGAGTGCCTCTGCCTTAACTAAGTAGGAATTCTGAACACTATAACGTTAACACATCAAGAACTTATAGTAACTCAGTCTGTTACACTACCCCGGCCCCTCAAAGTCCCTCGCCCACGAGGGGCAGATAAAGTCTCTCAGACCAGGCAGCCTGTGAAGTCTCCTAGGACGAGAGCATCCAGAGGAAGCAGCAGGCAGGGATGGAGAAGGGCCCAGGCAACGAGGCAACAGGGCTGCATCAGAGGGGGCCACTGGCCCAGGAGACACAGGGCTCACAGAATGTGGGTTTGAAACAGGGGAATCAGGCAAGGCCACATTGTTGGTGGGAGGACCTGTAGACGCCGAGTCTGCCTGTGATCCACTAAGTTGCCCCAGGAAAGTAGCTGTGCCCTGATAGGGAGCTAGTCTGTCACGGTGTAGGGCAACCTTCCGTCCCCTTGGGGGTAATTGGACCCTGTACACCACCTCCCCTAAGCGCTCCAGAATCTTACAGGGCCCAATCCAATCACTGTCCAGTTTGGGGCACCTACCCTTCTTCCTCTGGGGACTATACACCCAGACCAATTCTCCAACATTGAAATGTCGGCCCCTGGTGTGTATGTCATAGTTCCTCTTTTGCCTTGCCCCTGCACTCAACAGTTTCCCCCTTGCAAAGTCATGTGCAGACTCCATGCGATCCTGATGCTTCCTTGCAAAGTCGGGTCCTGGTGGGACCCCAGCAGTGTCAGGGGGTCTGCCCATCATCATCTCTGCAGGAGTCCGAATCTCCCTGCCCAACATCAGGAGGGCAGGGGAACAAGAAGTGGAGTCTTGGGCTGCTGAGCGATAAGCCATGAGGACCAGGGGTATGTGAGCATCCCAGTCACGCTGGTGTTTAGCCGTTACTATCGCTAGCTGCTCAGCCAGTGTGCGGTTAAATCTTTCAACCAGTCCATCACTCTGTGGATGGAGGGGTGTCGTACGGGTCTTATGAGAGCCCAATTTCTTACACATGGCCGCAAACACACGGGACTCAAAGTTCCTGTCCTGGTCCGTATGGATTGCTTCTGGCGCCCTGAACCTGCTAAACATCCCCTCCACCAGTGCATCCACAATGGTCTCAGCTTCCTGGCCAGGCAGGCTGTATGCCTCTGGCCACTTTGTGAAGTATTCCATAGCTGTGAGGACATAGCGGTTTCCCCTCTCTGTATGGGGAAAAGGACCCAGGACATCAATTCCCACCCTCTTCATGGGGTACCCCGCCGGAAACTGCTGGAGTTGGGCGTGAGACCTGGCCACTGGGCCTTTTCGTGCTGTACAGCTGTCGCAGCAGCGGCAATAGTCCTCCACATCACGCCTATGCTGGCCCCAGTAGAAACCCTGCTGGAGGCGGCGAAGCGTCTTGGTGACGCCAAAGTGGCCAGACCCTGGGGCCCCATGCATCACCTGAAGCACTGTCCCCCGCAGGGTCTGTGGCACTACCAATTGCCACCTCGTTTCTCCTGTGGCCGGCTCTATCCAGCCCCTTTGCAGCATCCCATCGTTCTGCCGTAAAGCGTCAAACATGGACCAGAGTCCTTTTGTGGCCCGTGATAACATGGCAATCTCCTCCCACTGGGGTTTTTTCCGTTCCTCAACCCACTGGAGTACCGGGCTGATGTCAGCATCCTCCTCCTGTTGGCGCTTCCACTCTTCTGCATCCACAGCAACCAGCCCCCAACTGTAAGACTGTTCCCCCAAACCTGCCACTGCACACCTTTCGTCAGGCTGCGATTGGTCCCTCTCCTGAACCTCCTTTCTCTCACAGTAGTGGCATCCATCTGGGTCACAGGGTCTGCGGGATAGTGCATCTGCATTCCCGTGGTGGCCCCCAGGTCTGTGTACCACCTCAAAATCATAAGCCTGCAGTTCCTCGATCCAGCGTGCAAGCTGTCCTTCTGGCTCTTTAAAAGACATAAGCCACTGCAAGGCAGCGTAGTCGGTCCTGATGGTGAAATTGAGGCCCCCGAGGTAGTACTTAAAGTGCCGCATGGCGCAGACCACTGCAAGCAACTCCCTCCTGGTGACGCAGTAGCGGCGTTCAGCCTTACTGAAAATCCTGCTGTGGTAGGCAACCACTCTCTCCCCATCTGGTGTCACCTGGGCCAGCACATAGCCCCCTGGGAGGGGATATGGGTCTTTTTTAGTCACTTTATTCAGTAGTCAGAAATCTATGCAGAACCGCCAATCATCCTTAGATTTCTTCAGAACCATAACAACTGGAGAGACCCAAGAGCTGGTGGATGGTTCAATGAGCCCTGCCCGTTGCATCTCTTGCAGGGCCTTGTCTGCTGCAGCCTGTCTAGCCAAGGGGAGGCGTCAAGGCCTCATCCGAATGGGTTGTGCATCCCCAGTGTTGATGTCATGCTGAATGAGGTCAGTTCGGCCCACATCATCTTCTGAGAGGGAGAAGCAGTCCTTGAAGTCCAGTAAAAGCTGCCATAGAGCGTCCTGTTTACTAGCAGTCAGTCCATCACAGTTCTTCCTCCACACCTCCCTCACAACTGAAATTCTCGCTTCCTGATCAGGTTGTTTAGCAGGGGGGAAAAATGGGCAGAGATCAATGTCAGCTACAGGTGAAGTCGGAGCAGCTGGATCGCTGGGGAAGGCAAGGCTGGGAGTCGCGTCCGGTGATGATTCGGCTGTCAGCACAGTAATGGTATGGGCTGCTGGGCAACCTGGTTGGGGTGGCCGCCGTGACATCTGGATAATGTGTCCGTCCGGGATGGAGAGCGTCCCCCTATTGGTATTAATAACACAGTCCAGTGCCCCGAGAATGTCCAGTCCCAGAATAGAGTCCTCCAGGTTCGCTACCCACACTGAGCAGCGGACTGACTTCCTCCCAACACCCAGGGTTAACAATGCCTCCCCCAACATGGGGGCCCGCTCCCCTGTTACTGTCTGGAGCTTCACTGTAGTAGGGAGGACAGTTGTTCCATTTCCGACAACATCAGGTCTCACCAGGGTCGCTGAAGACCCTGTGTCCACTAGGGCTGAGCAGCACAGTCCATCAACCTCAACTGGGGCATACCAGCAGTTCCCGACCCAAGTCCGGCCCAATGAAACAAGCTGCTCTGACGGCCCATCACTAGCCCCAGCGGATTGTCGCCCGTAGTCCATATACTGAGCTGTTCCTCCATGCATGGAGGACCGGGACACAGACCAGAGCCTCGTAATCACTCCTATCCTCTGGGCTCAACAGCAACAGGCTTGACAGGGCGTCACTGGTAAGGCACACAGCTAACTGGAGGGCCTTCTCTTCAGTGGACCACCTCCCAGCCCGTGCCAACAATTCAAACTGTGCATGAAAGGCTTCCCAGTCGGCCTTGCCATCATACCTAGGGGTCTTCATAGAGGCGCAGAAGGGGTTCCCACGCGCATGCACTCTCAGTACTCCCAACAGCTGTCCCACAGGCGTCACGTTGGACACCCGAGCGATTAGAGCATGTAAAGCCAGCTTCATTAGCCATATTGGCAGTCATTTGCCATACCTGCTCTCTGTGCTCTGCAAACATCCGGTCCCCAGCTGAGCTGGAATGTCTACGGGCATCTGTGTCAGTTTCCCGCTTAATCTTGGAGCAGTCTACTGGAAGCATTGTTGTTACTAGCCACCAAGCTCTGCAGCCCACACAGTAAGAAAAAGGCAGGAAAAGGAAAAAAAAGTCCAAAGGCGAGCTTTCCGTTTACTTCTGACACCAGTTGTAGCGTCCCTCAAACAGACCACAGCAAAGCCTGTGCCAGTTTACTTGCTGTTTATTTGGAACCCAACACAGGCTACTGTAGGCCGTAGCCAATGCCAAAACAACAGAACTGTTCCTAGAAACTACTGCAATGCTCTTTAGCCGTCTCTCTCTCACTCTCTCGCGCGCGGGCACCAGCCCACACTCCCACCCCCCATGCACTCAGCCAATCACCAGCATGTTCTCTTGTAGACTCTCTATTATAGGTAACTAGAATGATTGACAAGCTTTGCAGTCTCTAAGTCATTACACATTTAAGGACACTCAGTTAATCCTATTGCTGCAGTGTAAGAGTGCCTCTGCCTTAACTAAGTAGGAATTCTGAACACTATAACGTTAACACATCAAGAACTTATAACTCAGTCTGTTACAATATTATATGATAAAGTTTTTTGTATTTATTTGATAACTATTCAAGACACTTTGATAAGAATAACTATATTGTTAATACAGGCTACAGAGTATCATATTTTTTAACATTTTTGGCTGGTGGTGTGCCTCTTGATTTTTTCAATGAAAAAAATGTACCTTGGCTCAAAAAAGATTGAAAAACACTGATTTATAATATGCTGAAAGGTTATCATAAAAGCTATCTTTATCTTGATCCACAGTTACTCTTGGAGTGTGTGTGTATGTGTGTGTGTGTGTGTGTGTGTGTGTGTGTGTGTGTGTGTGTGTAGCATTACTAGCATAAACCAAGAAGTGTAAAAGCCAATAACCAAACCATTACAATAATCACAATTAAATTGATGAGACAGATTATTAAGTTTACATAGAGCTGTTTCAGATGTCCATATTCTTAGCCATATGCTATGATCAGCTGTGCTGTGATCAGGTGGTTTGTTACCACTCCAGTTTGCAGCATTGTGCTGGTCCAAGTTACAAAGAGCTAGCATAGATTGTAAGTATAGTAAATGGTGTCATATATAGGAAGTGAACTTTGAGAATGAAGGTTGTGTTTACAGTAAACCAATGAATGAATTAATCTGTGGCCTTTCTCGTGGTTTCCACACAGGCTTTTAATGATTTGACATCTCATCTCATCAGACGAGAAAGCCATCACAATAAAAGGTAAAATAATAATTAAAAAAATCAGAATCAGGATCAGAATCAGAATACTTTATTGATCCCAGAGGGAAATTTCTGTTGTTACAGCTGCAACTGTTTCATTTAAATGAATAAAAGCAAAACAAAATAACATACACTAAAGGCATGAAAATATAAAAACTAAAGAGATAATTTGGCTATATACACATCTAAATCTATACACATATAAAACTTGTGAGTGCAGTATCTGTGACAGTAGACATAATCTGGAGTATACTTAAGTATTTATATCTGTTTTGCATATGTACATAATAAAATAGGTGTCATTATATATATGTACAGTCTTTTTTTTTAATGTATAAGTGTATGTACAATGTATATGAACAATTTTATGTACAATTTCAGGCACACATACCAAATGAATACCGATAAATGAATGACACTGGTGAACCAGTGTCACCTATTAAGGGAGGAGTTATAGAGTCTGATGGCCACAGGTAGAAATGACCTCCTGTGGCGCTCTGTGGTGCATGTTGGTGGGATGAGTCTTGCACTGAATGTGCTCCTGTGTCCCATCACTGTGTTTTAGAGTGGGTGGGAGCCATTGTCCATAATGGCCTGCAGCTTAGACAGCATCCTCCTCTCTGACACTGCCATAAGCGAATCCAGCTCCACTCCCACCACATCACTGGCTTTGTGGATCAGTTTATTGAGTCTGTTGGCGTCTGCCGCCCTCAGCCTGCTCCTCTATGCAACAGCATAGAGGATGGCACTCGCCACCACAGACTCATAGAAGATCCTGAGCATAGTCCGGCAGATGTTGAAGGACCTCAGGCGTCTCAGAAAATAGAGACGACTTTGGCCCTTCCTGTATAGGGTATCAGTGTTCTTAGCCCAGTCCAGTTTGTTGTCAATGTGTACTCCCAGATATCTGTAGTCCTCTACGGTGTCCACACTGACCCCCCCCCCCCCCCCCCCCCCCCCCCCCCCCCCGATGGACATAGGGGCCACCGGTGCTTTGTCTTTCCTCAAGTCCACCACCAGTTCCTTTGTCTTTGTCACGTTGAGCTCTAGATGGTTCCGCTTGGACCATGTGACAAAGTCCTTCACCGTCATCCTGTACTTGTTCTCATCACCCCTGCTGATACATCCAACTATTGCAGAGTCATCAGAAAACTTCTGAAGATGGCAGGTCTCTGAGCAGTAGCTGAAGTCTGTGGTGTAGAGGGTGAAGAGGAGGGGAGAGAGGACAGTCCCTTGTGGGGCTCCAGTGTTGCTAACTACTCTGTCAGACACACAGTGCTGCAGGCGTACATACTGTGGTCTGCCAGTCAGGTAGTCAACAATCCAGGACACAAGGGGGGCATCTACCTGCATCACTGTCAACTTATCACCCAGAACAGCAGGCTGAATGGTGTTGAATGGACTTGAGAAGTCAAAGAACATGACCCTCACAGTGCTGGCTGGCTTATCCAGGTGAGCATAGACTCGGTTTAGCAGGTAGATAATGGCATCCTCAACTCCCAGGTGGGGCTGGTAGGAGAACTGGAGGGGTCCAGAAATGACTGGACCATGGGCCGGAGCTGATCCAGGATGAGCCTCTCCATGGTCTTCATTACATGGGAAGTCAGTGCCACTGGCCTGTAATCCTTGACGTCACTGGGTCGCGGCATCTTCGGGACAGGAACGATGCAAGATGTCTTCCACATCACAGGGACCCTCTGAAGATTCAGGCTCATGCTGAAGACATGGTGCAGTACTCCACAAAGCTGAGGGGCACAGGCTTTAAGCACCCTGGGGGAGACCCCGTCAGGGCCTGCAGCCTTGTTTGTGTGGAGTCTCTTTAGTTGTCTTCTCACCTGGTCAGCAGTGAGACTAACTGTAGAGGTGGCTTGTGGGGGAGGGGTGGAGACGTCAAGAGGGCCATCACAGGAAGGAGGCAGGCTATTGTGAGTGGGGGGTGGGGGTGGAGTGGACTTCTGGAGACCGACAGCAGAGCTGTATGGACGAGGGAGGACAGAGCCTGCAGTGTCAAACCTGTTAAAGAACAGATTTAGCTCATTTGCCCTGTCCACACTGCCCTCCATTCCCCTGTTGTTGCTGGTCCTGAAGCCAGTGATGGTTCTTATTCCACTCCATACCTCCCTCATGTTGTTCTGATGGAGTTTCAGCTCCAGCTTCCTCCTATAATTGTTCTTAGCCTCCCTAATTGTTGTTTTAACTTCCCTCTGGATCGTTCTCACCTCCTCCCTGTTGCCAGCTCTGAAGGCCTTCTTCTTATTGTTCAGAAGTGCTTTAGGTGCCGTTTACACGAGACCGTTTTCATTTTGAAACGGTGTCGTTTTGATGCATTTCGGCCTTGCGTTTACACGACAACGGTGTCGTTTTGATGCGTTTCGCCCTTCTGTTTACACGACAACAGAGTGAAAACGATGTGTTTTGGAAACGGGGTCCAGAGTGGAGCGTTTCAGAAACGCACCGGCTTGCGTTCTCGTGTAAACACTTGAAACCGGGGTGATTTGAAAACGCTCGACTCGCACATGCGCACTCTGGTTGCGACGGCCAAAGTTTTTCGCGCACGCGCAAATTGGTAAACAATACTCGCTATGGCGGATTCACGAGTGCTTCTTGTGCTGCTCAGTCTTTTAAACTTAGCAGCCCTTCTTCAACAAAATGTACATTTGCTACACCATCATGTGGATCAACGGAGACGCATTTCTATCATGCGTCAGGTTCTGAGCGGGCGTGTTCGGCGACGAAGGGCAGCAAGAAGGCGCTTCTGGAAGCGGCCTGGGAGGACAAGCAAATGGTGGGATAACTTTGTGGCTGATGTGGTCGATGGCGATGAATGGAGGGAAAATTTTCGAATGTCCAAAACATCTCTTGTAGCCCTGTGCGAGGAACTTCGCCCTTACATCGATGGTGAAAATACAACCATGAGAGCGCCGGTGGATGCACTCACAAAGGTGGCGTGTACAATTTATTACTTAAGTGATGAGGGCAGACTGCGGAAAACGGCCAATGCTTTCGGTTTGTCACGGGCAACTGTGTCGATAATTATCAGGCAAACCTGCCACGCCATCTCTGTTCACCTCGGACCAAAATACATACAGCTGCCGTTCACCGAACCAGAGGCACAAAGGCTCGTAAACGGATTCCAAGATGCTCACGGTATGCCGCAGTGTTTGGGAGCCATCGACGGAACACACATCGGCATTAAACAACCATCAGCTAACTCCACAGACTACATTAACAGGAAAGGTAATTATTCCCTAAATGTTCAAGCGGTCTGTGATTATAAATACAGATTCATGGACGTTGTTATCAAGTGGCCTGGAAGTGTGCACGATGCCCGCGTCTTTGCGAACTCAAAAATAAACACTTATTTCAAGACTGGTAAAATCCCTGCCCTAGCAAAGCAAATTGTTGATGATGAGGAACCGGTTCCAATTTTTCTTCTGGGGGACCCCGCTTACCCTTTATTGCCGTACCTCATGAAGGAATACTCAAACGGTGGTTCAACTGCACAGGAACAGTATTTTGGACTTTGTTTGTGTCGAGCGCGAATGGTTATAGAGTGTGCCTTTGGCAGACTCAAGGCCCGATTTGCAGCACTCAGGCGACCAATGGACATTAACCTAAAGGACTTGCCCCATGTGATTTACGCATGTTTTGTCCTACACAATTACTGCGAGGCCGCACAAGAGACTGTGGATGCACAATGTGTGCGTAACGCCATAGATATCGACCACGACTGGCAGCCTCGCACACAGAATAATAGATATGTGACGGACTGCAATGAAAGTGCTGGGAAACGTGTGAGAAGAATTGTCACAAAGTACCTCGATCCATGATTCTGTTTCTGTCATGTACAGTTTCACACTGCATGTAATTTGGAGCTGCCGTCCTGTGATTACTTGTGTAATCAATGTAAATGGAAAACTGCTTATGTAGGTACTGATAGTTTTAGACAGCAGTATGTTGATGTTGCTTTGGGGAAAAAAAAAAAGTTGTGTGTAATTTTTGAGTGATGTTTGTAAACAAATAACCGTTTGAAAGTGCCATTTTCATGCTTTTATTGAGGAAAATAAAATGTCAATACCAAAATCACTAATAGTGCTATACATGCATAAATAGTAAAAAGGTTAAAAGAGCAAGTACAAAGTGGCTTTACAAAAGATGGTGTGCTTTTTACACACCATCTGCATGTCCCATTTATGTACATGAAGTAAACTCCAAAGTCTGTCACAAGTCCAGAAAGTCCCCGTGCTGAGAGTTGTGCTGAGAGTTGTGCTGTGTTGGGGCCCTATGTGCCTGTGCACTGGCAGGGCCGCTGAAAAAATGCTGTTGGGTGTGTGCAAATGGCCCTTGTGCATATCGTCCCATGTGCCCCTGTGCAAAACTGTATGGCTGTTGCTGCTGGGTCATTAGTTGCCCAAGAAGTGTAAAGCCATCTCTAATCGTTGAGGTTATATTGCAAATATTTTCTGAAATTTTATCCAGTCTCTCTGAGTTGCGTCTCTCTGACTCCTCTAGTAGGTCGATCATCCTCCTCTTTAGCTGGAGCTCTTCCAGAACTGCTGGGTCAGAGTGCATTTTCCGCTTCAGTCTGTCTTTCCTATGGTTGGACAGCTTTGCCTTAAAAAATAAAGCAGATGTTATATTATTTGTAAATACGGCACAGATGTACACATCTAAGCATTTTTTAAAACAAACAGCAATTACACCGTTTAGCACTGTTTACTAATACGTACTTCAAGCTCAGCCCGACGGGCTTGTGACACATCCAGCTGAACTGGGGAGGCACCTGGGTCATCCATGGGAGCGTAGCTCATGGCTGGCAAGGGCGTAGAGCTACGGGAACTCGAAGCTGTGCTGTCCGCCCCACTGTCTTCTAAATCGGCGGTTTCGAGACCTACTTCCAGGGTGCTAGTGGCTGGCGATCCGCCCCATATTTGCTCACAGAGTTCAAAAAACAGGAGCACAACACGTCCATGACCACTACGACGCCCCGAATCCACTGCCTGCCTGTACTTCATCCTTACCGCTTTCAGCTTGCCGGTTACCTGGGCCTTCGTTATTGCGCTGCGGTCGTGCGGAAAGTCTTTGCCATCTGCCGTCCCATTAGCAGGATAATGCTCAAGGTATTCAGCGTGGATGTCAGCGTACCTTGAGTAGCACGATTCCCAGTCTACATTTTCTTGTGATTTTGAGGTTTTGTAATTTAGGGTTGTGTGGAGCAGCAACTCCACTTCATCATCTGTCCACACGAAACCTCTCACACCGGCCATTTTGTAAATAATGAACAATTTGCCGCGCTTCCTACTGAATCCCTCCACGCATGCGCGTCATGCGTAAAAAAACTTTGCAAAAAGAAAACCAACGCCAACTTGTGGCCTGGCATGGGAACTACATCGTTTTCATCGTTTCACGTGTCCTCGTGTAAACGCGGATCGTTTCTGAAACGCTATCGTGTAAACGCAAGGCCGAAACGCATCAAAACGACACCGTTTCCAGTGGAAACGGTCTCGTGTAAACGGCACCTTAATGTCCTTTGTTACCCACGGCTTGTTGTTTGGGTAACATTTTACAATCCTGGTAGGAACAATGGTGTCCACAATAAAAACTACCTTTCAATATAGCCAAGTATCTCTGAAGAAGCATCCACTGATTTCAGCAGAAATTGATAGCAATCTTTAGCCATACACCGCAATAATGTTCATTTTTTCTTCTCACAGATTTGATGACAGAAATGGAGAGTGCTGCCTGAAAACCGCAGTAATGCTTCTTGTTTCTGTCTGCTGTCTCACAAAAGAGCCAAACCGCTGTGATCTTCCTCTTAACTGCCTCGATCTAGTTTGTCTGATTGCAAAGGCATATAGCCACAGTGATTCCCAGGTGAGACTTGCCTGTGAGTCAGTTGGACAGGCCACAATTTTAAGACACTGTACACATAATGTAGGCTTGCAATACTTAGACCAGTTTATAGAAAGAGCTTTAATAGATTTGAATTTATTTTTATACATTTCATCTCACGTGAATCATTAAATAATGTGATAACTTTTCTATAAAAAAATCTTAGAGCAATTTGAACTTGAAAGTCATGTTTATCTTTAAAAGCAAGCTAAACAGCAAAGCTAAATAAATTATAATGCTTAAATGCAATTTTTGATTGATCATATTGAATATTATGAAGTTTATTTCATAACTATCATATCTGCATTAATCTATAACTGTTACAGAGAAGAGAGAGAATTCATGAAGAGTCAGTCGGGGAGACATTAGAAACGATGAGGGAGTGGCGGAGGAACACCTTCAAAAACAAACTGCTGAATCAATGGGGTCATTCGCAGTTTTCTGTACCCAATGAAGTAAAGGTAAACAAAACTAAATGCCAGTAATACCTTTTTCTCTTCACTGTTTAACAGATTGATTCTTTTCTCACCCTTGCTTTAGCCACTTCATATTAAATACATCACTTTAACTGGCATATATCTCATCTCACTAACAAATTTTAAAGAATTTCTATGTCTGCTTTCTCTTTGCCCATCTCTACTTCAGAAATGACAGATGTAAGACTGCTGGGGACCAAATGGTGATTGGTTTCTGGCTGTCCAGATAAGCTGTCATTTAATTTTAGTTAAAATGTTATATATTGTACTGTAGTGATGCATCTTTTGAAAATTATCACCCAAATGTGCAGTCTCCATCCTATCAAAGGCACTTTGGCATCACATGAAATTTTGCAGAAAAATTCACAGCCCTTTGTGATATGAAATTTCATAACATCCTTTAATTAAACTCGAATCCTTTGATTAAACCTCCACCATTAGAGGTTTTTCACAGAAGAGGACCAAGCCAGTGTTATGACTGTTTTATAACTGTATCACTGTTTTACCTTCAGATGTTCAGCTGATTCCATCTATTTATGTTCACTAAATACTGTAGCTGAAATTATTCACATTTGTATTTGACCAGGATGATGTAATGCTCTATCATGGATAGCTGTTATACTGTGCCTACCTTATTTTCTTCATAATGCTGTAAATGAGAAGTATACTCTCTGATATCTGTCTCTCCTTTTCAGACTTCACCATTTTAAGCATATCAAAAAACCAACCTCACATGCTAGGAGCAGATGCTCTTGTCAAATTAATGAAATAGTCTACAGCATGGATTACACTCTTTTGCAGAAAGCTGCAGATACCAAAGATGATTAGTAATTTTCATTACTTCTTTACAGTCTGCCCACAGGGCGTATGCTTAGTTCATGTATGATAATGTGGTGTCTGCTGACAAGGCTGTGCAGTCAGAGACTTGGCAGGCATGCAGATGTCCTCACTGAGCTCACTGTTTGATGATTAAATTTACTCAAACCCATGCAAATCCTGGCAGGCTGGATGCAGAAATTTTATTTTGTCTAAATACTACTCTTAAAAATACCACCAGGAGATTTAATATCTAAAAAAAAAAAAAAAGAAAAGAAAAGAAAGAAAAACATTTTAATAACTTAGTTTACTGGATTTTAATTTCAGACCTTCCAATTTAAAACTGTTTCTAACCCACAGAAACCTTGTTAACATGCTTGTCACAGCAGGCACTGTACTAGTCAATTAACACCTCTTTCACATATTTCTTGTAGGTATGGAACAAATTACTTTCAGCATCTTTCAGCCATGAAGAACACACTAAATCCTGGAGAAGCACATTCATAAATGATTTTGAAGGCAAACTGAAAAAGGTAAGACTGGATTTATCTTTGTGTTTTCATGGTAACATGTGCAGCTGGAAAACATAGTGAGGATGTGTGCTTATGTGCTAGGAACACCCTGTGAATCAAATTGGAATATACTGCAACATGATGGAAGAGTTAAGCAGGACAAGTCCACTGTTATGCAGCATAATGGAGAAATGTGCAATGGAGGCTGTTGCACATATTTGCCAGGTATGATTTCAATAAATCATGTTAAATGCCTTGTAATGTCATGTGATATCATTTTAAGTGCCATGTAATGAACAATATTTTTGGTTTACAGGTAAAAACTTGCAAAGTAAAAACTTGCAAAATGGTAGAAACCATGCACAGTTTTATAACATTTCAGTAACAAATGGTTAAAAACTTATGTAAGGTGTGAGCATGAAGTTATTAAAGATCCAAAAAGACAAAACAAAGACAAAAACCCCACATGTCTAAAAGTCATCTTGTAACATCTCTAACAATGTTTAGAGTAATTTCTGCTTTCCTTAAAAGGAATCCATACAATGAAGACATGCATAGCTTATTATATTAACATTAGCATCAGTGATATAAATCTCATACTGGAGAAAAAAGAACATATGTCTTACATTTGAAAAAGACCTTTTGCCCCTGTCTGGTTAGTGACGTCAAATATATTCTTTGAGGCTTTTTTTAATTTAACAGTTCAGTTTACATAACTGAGAGAGAATGGAGCAAAATCATACTGTAACATTCAATTGCTGTTTTCTGCCAACCAAAAGGAAAAGCTGCTTTAGTTGTGTCACTTTCTGTCATCAGCTGTTGGAGGCAGGCATGTGGATCATGTGGATTAAGACAAAATGTAGTTCACTAACAATAATTTCATTAATTTCCATAATATAATGCTTCTCTACTTTTTTAAAATGTAAGTCAGTTTCATGATCACATGCCTAAACATAGGCCACAGTTAATGACTTGAACACATCTGCTGGCCACTGTATGGCTGAATCTTACTGTCATATAACCACATCATGGTACGCAGTGTGTGGACCCAAATGCAGGACTCAGAAGACAGTCAGCTTTATTGCTGGAACCCCAGAGGGGAAAAACAGAATACAAAATGAGGCTGGGCTAGAGCCAGAAACGCAAAAACTCCAAGACCAAGAGAAAACACAAGGCAGGTTAGCATATAGCATGAAGAAGGATGTGACAAAGAACTTAGGAAAACTGAGGGCTTAAATACACACAAGGTAATTAGGGAGAGAGAGCACAGCTGGGGGAGACAAGAGACAGGTAAACAGCATCTAACTAATGAGACAAAAGGGGAAGCAAAACTAAACACAACGCACATGAGGCAAAAAACTAGCAAAATAAAAGACGAAGTAACTAAACAAGGAACACAGAAGGGGTGCAGAAAACAAAATTGCATTCCATTTAGTTAGGAAACTGCACCAAGCAGGACTTCATGGCCCTAAAAAGGCTGGTTCGTTCAGCTGAACGGACCATCAGAACCACCCTCCCCAACCTGCAGGACATTTACACCAAGCAGTGCAGGCTGAGGGCCATGAAGATCCTAAAACAGCCCAGCCACCCCGGACACTCTCTCTTCTCCCTGCTCCCATCAGGCCGGCGTTACCGCTGCCTGAGGGCTAAGACTGAAAGGTTGAAGAAGAGTTTTTACCCACAAGCCATCCGTCTGCTCAACTCTGAGCCCTAACTGGACCATTATTGCACAGTGTAAATATCATAATTTAAAAAGTGTGTATAGTGTATAGTATATAGAGTATAGTGTATAGTGTGAATTACTTTTTTTTTTATTTTTATTCTTCTTATTTATATGTGTGTGTATATAAGGTTGCAGGTACAAAATACATTTCACTGTGCATTGTACTGTGTATAACTGTGCATGTGACAAATAAACACTATCTTATCTTATCTTATCTAGTTAGTGGTGGTTTCTTAGGACACACAAATAATGGAGTTTGAATAACTAAAATTTCATTAATTGAATTAAGCTCAACAGAAATGTGGAATAGCTAAGTAAACAAAGTAAACTCTGGTAAACTTTTTTCTTTTCTCTGAAAGAAAAAGGTTTACCAGAAACCAAACTAACGCCAAACCTACCACGCTTCTCCCTAATGTGGAGAACAGAGAGAGATCAGGAACAGAGAGAGATCAGGACTGGGTCCTTGCCAACAGGCAAGTTAACACACATGCTTCATTTATGCTATCGCAGTTGTGTCTGTTTGTGGAGTATTTGCCTATGAACAGCCTAAAACCAACACAGTCCTCAAATATCCCAACTGCACAGTGGATGGAGCTGTATGATGGTCAAATGCTGGTTGTTGTGCCAAAAACTGATTGTGGGCCAAAAACTGATTTCCAATGGTTCTTTGTGTTTTTAATGTGTAACATCTTTGCTTATCTTGGTAAATAGACTGTAGTCAACAGGATTTATGAAGGGCTTATACATCAAATGAAGAAATGACCTGTCTTGCAAGGATCTTTATGAGTCTGTGTTACTGTATCTACATTATAATCAATCCAGTCCTTTTTGGCCACTTCAAATATCTTTATAGAACTTGATGTTATATTTGTTGCCCTCTTGGCCAGATCTTTCTTAAAGAAGTCATTTTTAATGTAAATGACTGCTTTCACCCTGATAAATAAAGAATATAAAAAAGTCACTTTGCCAAAAACTGACTGCAGCTTCTACTTTATGACAGGAATTTTGTTTCTTGCTCAGAATGGCTTGGCATCATTAATATCTCTTTGACATATTTTTCACAGATTAGTGAAAACAACAGTTTAAATATAGCCTTTTTTTTTTGTAAATACCAGAAAGAGGCAACCAGAGAAAGAAAAAATATGATCTTGGCCAAAGAGATTGTCACATACTGCCTTTGCAAGAATGATTTCAATCAATCAATCCTAAAGGTGTTTCTACATTGCTTAATTTTATTTTTCTATTTTTTTCTCTCTTCAGGATAAATCTGGAGAAGCTGTGTTTGCTCTTTTGGATAAATATGATATCACAAAGTTTTTGAAGCTGATGTCTGTTGTTGTGGTGGAGTCATGGCCCAAAGGTGCAAGTGGAGATGACATTCAAGGCGAAGACTTGATATTTGAGTACCTTATAAACTGGCCCATGGCCAAAGCTATCTTCCAAATGACAGGTAAATGAGATATAATATATATATATATATATGTATATATATATATGTATATATATATATATATATATATATATATATATATATATATATATATATATATATATATATATATATATTAGAGAGAGAAAGATAACTTTATCAAATACATTTTGGACTGGATGAACAGATTTTTATTCATTTAAAAAAATATCAGTAAAGTACTTTAAGTTTTAACTCTTTTTTTTTTCCAGGTGTTAGAAGAGGACTGACTGACAAACTGTCAGATGAAGCACAAATTAAGATAGTTTTGGGGACTACAGCCTTCAAATCTATATCAGAAAAATTACTGAATGGAAACATCCAAATGAAAACTTTACTTCACATTTTCCAGAGAAAACGTGAATTTCTTGATTTGCTGAAGTTAGGTGAATATAAATATCTATTTCCTCTCTATGTTTTGCATCAATCTTTTCAGCTGACGTTCTTTTTCTTTTATTTGTTTTGTTTTTTATTTTTCCAGAACACATCCGAAAGTGTGACAAGTTTATTTATCTCTGGGTTTAATAACACTATTTGTAACACATATGATTAAAAAAAAATACATTTAATTGTTTCTATTTGAGTTATGTTCAAATAATGCTGAAGTGTAAGTGTTCATTACACTCCACCAAAGTGTTCATTAATGTTCCAGATGTCCTGTGTGATGATGGTCGTTGTAACGATGAGCAAAACATGAGAAAATTACTGGAACAAAGAGAAGCGGAAGCAAAAGCTGTGAATACTAAGAAAGAGCTGGTCAGGGGTCTTCTACAAATCTGCCAAGAAGTTCCAGAACATGTGAAAGGTAGGTAGTGCTAGCAAACTGAGAGAGAAAAAATATGTTTTAGCTTTAAGTACATATATTTTAATGTATTTGTTATCACTGTCACTTCAAAGAAAGTTCAGGGTGTGAAACCTCATGTTTGGCATGGGCTTTTCTGTGTGGAGTTTGCATGTTGTCGTTGTGCTTGCATGGGTTCTCTGTAAGTACTCCTGCACATCAGGTGCTGTTAAAGCTGGTTATGGAGCTGTTTGGCCTCCAACTGGATTGGACTGGAGAAACCTATCTCCATTAAAGGTCTAATATCTCCTTAATGATGGAATTATTTTCAAAATGAAAAAAAAAGTGGATTTTGCTAATGACATCACAAAGCCATGAAAAAAAAAAGACTCAGGGGCAGATTTGCTAATGGTCCATGCCAACATAAAACCTACTGTCAGTATTTACTGAGGAGGTGTATTGTCAGTTTTGATGTGGACACAGGTGTTTTTACAGCTGGCCTTATTGTATATGTATTTGTAGAAAATTGCTTTTCAGAAGAAAGAATGCAAAATTTTAGGAGGAGGGTGTTTAGATGAATCTCTCATGTCATGAATGAGTCCTGGACCCAAATGCAGACTTATAAGATGGAAATAATAAATAAACATTTTTTTCAAGTATATCAGAGAGTCTGTCAGCTGAAAATAAAGTCCATAAACCCAAAATAAGTGAGAGATAAGTAAGGCAAGACAGAATGAGACTACAACACAATAAGGAACTAAGGGAAACTGAGGGTTTAAATAGACAAGGTAATCAGGGATATGGGAAACACCAGCGTAATGAGATACGGCTGAAACTAATGCAAGAAGACAAGACAAAGGAAACTGGGGGAAAACTGAAAACATAACACAAGAGACTGAAGCCACCAAAATAAAACAGTTTGTAACAAAATGAGGGAACACGTAACACAGAAACAGACTAAACAACAGAAACAAGGAACACAAGAGGGCAGGAGAACTGAAACTAAACTGAAACTAAAAACAAAACTATGTAACTGAAAACTGCATCAAATTTAACATAGAAAATAAAGTGTCTTTTCTCGTACTTGATGTGTCAGTGATAGTTACAGATGTGATTGTTTATTGCTTATTTGTAATACTGGGAGAGGGTGTATTATGACAATGAGCATGAAATTGGCCTGGGATGGTTCAAGGATGTGAATGTGATGCCAAAGCTTCTGCTGTGCCCTGAAACTCTTCTTTGTTCTCAGCCTGAATGTTTATAGGGCCAAGTCCTGCACACTTCTGGTCTTTATTAATTCTGGAATTTTGATAAAACAAAGCAGAACTGAACTGAACTTAACAAGGAGCATCAGAAGGAAAGAGAGAACAAGTGTCTCACATTCCATATTACAAACAGCCGGGTTACTTTTTAAAGTTAGCCAATGGTTTTGTTGTGATTCAGGTTTTTAGTCAGATTTCTACGCAGAGATTATTCCATAACAAAAACTGTCAACAGCAGAAGACCATGTGTGTCTGTTCTTAGTAGTGCTTATAAACAGAGCTTGATGTTCATGTAGTTGACATAGCATGCAGGAAAAAAAAGCAAAAAACAAAAACAAATAAATTTTCTACTGGATTCGCTCTGTGATATTACACTTTTCCCAGCTGTTGTAGCCATTTTTTTTGTGAGATAGTTGTATGCATTTGGAAACACAAATTTGGTAATTATAAGTAATTCTGCTTGTAATGGAATTGTTAATCAATGACTAATTTGTAGAATAATTTGTTGGTTGTGATGTTTGAGGTTTGTATACTGGTAGGAAATGAGGAAAGGGCACCGGAAGTCACTGGACCCTAGAGCAACACAGTTTTTCGACCTACACTACGCTGTACAATGCGGTAAACTAAGTTAAATCAGAAAGGTCAAGATTTCCTTTATGTTTGTACTTTGCTTTCTTCAGTAAAGATACACCAGAAGATTTTTGGACTCAAGACCTTTGTTTACTAACGCGTGTGTGTTGAGTACGGAACACTTGAGGGTCCAGGCTAGGGAGGCAGCCGTGCCGCTGCAGCCACATTAGTCAAAAAACTTGCTATAGTGGAACGACTTGCTGAAAGGCTACCGCTTGCCGTGGAAAGTGTGCCTGGCTTGCCGCAAAGATCCGCAAGGGAAGACGGTGTGGAGCTACAAGGAGCTAACCAATCGGGCTAGCAGGCGGAGGCTACCGAACTTGCTAGCAAAGAGTAAGGAGTACCTTGACGCTGAGTATGCTACGGCAGGAGGCGGTGCTGCAAGTAGAGGTCTGTGCCAAACGAAGAATCCTCTAAAAAAGGTCTGACACTCTCTCTCTTTATTCCGTTAACTACCTGACGCCACTAATGTTAAACACCATCTGAAGTGAACAAAAGTAAGCAGACACTCGGGATTCCGCTCTGAAAATCATTGTGTTTAATTCTACACATAAAGAAACTCCTTTTGCAACTGTTGTGAAGTTTAAGAAGAGTTAGAAGCTGTTGATAATTCGAGGAATTGTAACAGTTTGTGTAGTGATTAAAATAAATGAAGGAATGATCGAAGGAAAAATGATGGCGGAAGGAGGTGCTGTCCCGCGTTCTGACCAAAAGAGGGCGCCAAAGCCCAAGGAAAAGGCGATAGAGGAGAAAATCAAACGGCTGAAAGGAGAGAGAAAGGGAAAGTTGGCACACGTAACCAAACAGAAGAATGACCTGGAGAAATTAAAAGAAAATGAACACAATGTTGGACTCATTAAAGATCAAGCATTATTGATGTTTGAAAAATCCCTTGGAGAATTTGCACGTCTTAACGAAGAACTGTGTGAATTATTGGATGTGGATGAAAGACAGGTAGATCAAGAGGTTTATGATAAGAGATATTCAGAGTTTAAACTGTTCATACAAGGCGTGAATGAATGGATTGCAAATGTCCATAAAGATCCTCAAGAAGATGTTGATGGAAAGCCATGTGATAATGAATCAGAGGCCTGTTCAGTTGTATGCCATAGCGTATCTAAGGCCAGTTCAGCTGTAAGTCATGTCTCAAGTACTACTACTGCTAAGCTGAGAATTAAAGCAGAACGTGAAGCGTTGTTGGCAAGAGCAGCAGCAATGAAAAGGAAAGCAGCATTGGAGCAGGAGGAAATTCGTTTAAAATTACAAAGGGAGCAGTTGGATATTGAAACAGAGCTTGCCGCTTCAGATGCCAAATTAAAGGTGTATGAGGAATACGAGGATGCTCGTTCAGTAGATGAACTTTCCGAGCCATTTCCAGGACTCAGGAATTTATCTATGACTGACAAACCAGATAATCTTTACAGCGATGACAATTACGCGCCTCATCAAAGTAAGCCTCTGGTATCCAGTTCAAACCCAGCTGCAAATGTTTCAGAAGAAAGAAAGCTTTGGCCAGGATTGGATGCTAGCAGCGCTGTGCCCCGTCCTGATGATCACGACCATGCTGATATCTCTTCAGACAGCTTGTATGAAGTGCTGCGGCGCCAAAATGAAGTCACAGAGATTCTCATTAAACAACAGAGTTTGTCTCAATTGCCTCATAGAGATATACCAATGTTTAGAGGAGATCCTCTGACTTACAAATCCTTCATAAGAGCTTTTGAGCATGCCATCAACAGTAAAACAGACAGCCCTCAAGATCGGTTGTATTATCTCGAACAGTTCACAAGTGGAGAACCACTTGATCTTGTTCGTAGCTGTGAGCACATGAGACCTGACAAAGCTTACAAAGAAGCCAGGGAATTACTTGCTCGCCACTATGGAGATGAGTTTACCATCGCCACAGCTTACATCAAGAAGGCAATGGAATGGCCTCAAATAAAACCTGAAGACAGAAAGGGATTGAACGCCTTTGCTTTGTTCTTGATTGGATGTCGTAACACACTGAATGATGTAGACTACATGGACGAAATGAACAATCCAACAAACATGAAGTGCATTTTGTCTAAGCTTCCATTTAAACTGAAGGAAAGATGGAGAAGCTATGCTTATGATATCCAAGAAAAAACAAGAAAAAGAGCTAGATTTACAGATTTAGTGGAGTTTGTTTACTGTCAAGCAAAGGTAGCAAATGACCCACTCTTTGGAGATATTCTGGATTCCACTGCAGGGAATCAGAAAGGCTTGAAAAGAAAACCTAACATTGTCAAAGGTGTATCTAAAGGAAGCAGTTTTGCTGTGGACGTCTCTACTGAGAAGAACGCCAGTAAACGCCAGCTTGAGAAAACAACAGTTTCAGTCAAGACTGCAAGCGTTTTCCAAAATCCATGTCTTTACTGCCAAAGGAGCCATGCACTCATTGTGTGCAGCAAGATCAAAGAGCAGCCTTTGAAAGACAGAATACAGTTCCTGAAAATGGTTGGTCTTTGCTTTGCATGTCTAACAGCAGGTCATCGGGCCAAGGACTGTAGAAAAAGAACCTCATGCCCAGAGTGCTCCCTCAAGCACCCAGCAATCCTGCACGTGGTAAAGGATGTTAAATCAGATTTGAACAGCACAACTGGTGGCTTGCAAGGCACAGGTGAGGTCACAAGTGCTCTTGTGTCAGGAGAGAGTATAAGCAAGAACACTGGGGCTAGTGAGTGTATTCTTCCTATTGTACCTGTGCAGATAAAACACAAAAGGGACTCAAGGATGATCGAGACCTATGCCTTCCTAGACCAAGGAAGCACGGCAACTTTCTGTACGGAAGACCTAGCCAGCAAGTATAACATCAGAGGCAGAAAGACAGAGTTCATCCTTCGCACGATGGCAACCGAACAGAAAGTAAGTAGCTGTATGCTTACTCATCTAGAAGTGTGTGGCTTAGGGAAGCAAGACTTCATCCAGTTGCCCAACGTGTATACTCAGCCAGAAATCCCTGCAAAGAAAGCCAATATACCTCAGAAGAGTGATTTGGCAAGGTGGCCTTACCTGAGCAGAGTCCATCTCCCAAACCTTGAAGCAGAAATTGGTCTTCTCATCGGTTCCAATGTCTACAAGGCCATGGAACCATGGGAGATCATCAATAGTCAGAATGATGGACCGTATGCTGTAAAGACGGTGCTCGGGTGGGTTGTCAATGGGCCAATTAGTAGATGCACAGAGAAAGAGGCTGAAGACAACAAAGAACAAAGTTTCCTTGTCAATCGTATCTCTGTGATGAACATTGAAGATATGCTGGTGAAGCACTATAACGCTGACTTCCCAGAAAACCGGTGTGACGACCGGCGAGAAGACTCTGAACAGGACAGGCAGTTCATGCATACAGTGGCAACATCAGCACAACTCATTGATGGCCATTTCTGCATTAAGCTGCCGTTGAAGGATGACAAAGTGAAGATGCCATGTAACCGTGGTATTGCTGAACAGCGACTTAACTCACTAAAGAGGAAATTCAGCAGAAATACAGACTTTGCCCAAGAATACAGAACATTCATGAGCAACATACTTGAGAAGGGCTATGCAACACAAGTTCCTGAACAGCAGCTGAGTCGCAGTGATGGAAGGGTGTGGTTTATCCCACACCACGGCGTGTACCACCCGAGGAAGAAGAAGCTGCGAGTAGTTTTTGACTGCGCCGCAACTTACCGAGGAGTGTCGCTGAATGACCAATTGTTGCAAGGACCAAACCTGACAAACACACTCATTGGCGTACTGCTAAGATTCAGGCAGGAGCCCGTCGCCATGATGGCAGACATAGAGTCCATGTTCTACCAGGTGCGGATACCTGATAATGATGCGGACCTGCTACGCTTCCTCTGGTGGCTGGATGGTAATACAAATTTGGAACCAGCTGAGTACAGAATGTGTGTGCATCTATTTGGCGCAACATCGTCTCCCAGCTGTGCGTCATACGCACTAAGAAAAACAGCAGAGAATGCATTAACACAGACCTCAGCAGAAGCAGTGCAGACAATTCTCAAGAATTTCTATGTCGACGATTGCTTGAAGTCTGTTCCCACAGAGGACCAAGCAGTTGCTCTTGTCAAGGAACTGATGACGTTATGCACTGGCGGTGGTTTCCACTTAACCAAGTGGATCAGCAACAGTAAGGCCCTACTGTGCTCAATACCTGAACATGAGCGAGCTGCTGAGGTCAAAGATCTAGACCTAGAGAACGACGAATTGCCAGTAGAACGGGCACTGGGCATGCAGTGGTGCACCAGTACAGACAGCTTCAGATTCAAGACACAACTGCCAGATAAGCCATGTACAAGAAGAGGCATCTCAGCCGTCGTCAGTACAGTGTACGACCCCATGGGCTTCCTAGCACCACTCATGCTACCTGTGAAGCGTATTCTGAGAGACCTCTGTAAAGACAAAAGAGATTGGGATGAAGAAATCCATGGAAGGCCACGCAAGACATGGCTGGATTGGTTAGCACACCTCCACAAGCTTTCAGATCTAAAGGTTAGCAGATGTTTTAAACCTGCCACCTTTGGTCTAGCAAAGACTGCTCAAATCCACCACTTCTCAGATGCCAGTCAGGATGGTTATGGCGTTGTGTCATATCTTTTGTTGACAAATGGACAAGGTGAGAAGCATGTATCATTCTTGATGGGAAAGTCCAGAGTCGCTCCACTCAAACAGATCACGATTCCCAGAATGGAATTGACGGCAGCGATGGTGGCAGTCAAGGTAGATCGTATGCTGAAAAGAGAAATTGAAAGTCCCTTGATGGAATCGATCTTTTGGACAGATAGTACGACAGTACTAAAGTACATTCGAAATGACACACTTCGTTTTAAAACGTTTGTAGCCAACAGAGTTTCGTACATAAGAGAAGCAACAACGCCAGCCCAGTGGAAGTATGTCAACACGGCTCAAAATCCGGCAGATCAGGCTTCAAGGGGCTTGAAGTTCGAGAGTTTCATTAAAAATGGGAGCTGGTTTCATGGGCCCAAGTTCCTGACTGGTGAGTGGCCAGACCAGCCTGAGCAAACCTACCTCACGGAAGATGATGCTGAGATTAAGACATCGGCTGCAGTATCATGCTCAGTTCAGGAGGAGTGCAAAGAGCCACTGAACAAACTCGTGGAGTATTATTCCAGTTGGCACAAGCTTAAAAAGGCCATTGCTTGGATTTTACGTCTAAAGGAGTCATTGAGGTATTTATGTGAGAAAAGGAAAGAACTGGAACGAACCATGCAACAATCTAAAGAAGGTCCAGAAAGGCAAAGAGACATTATCGAACAGCATATGGTGACATGTAAGAAGAACCTAGCTAAAGGAATTCTTACGGTTGAAGATCTAGCCAGAGCTGAAACAGAAATGATTAAATACAGTCAGAAACAGACCTATGCAGAAGAGATAAAGGCTTTGCTGCTTGGAAACATGCAAGTGAAAAGAAACAGTTCAATCTTCAAACTGGATCCATACCTGGATAATGGTGTGCTGAGGGTAGGAGGGCGTCTGAGCAAATCAGCGATGCCCGAAGAGGCCAAGCATCCCGCTATTCTACATAAACAGCATGCAGTAGCCCGCCTTATTCTCCACCATATCCACCAAGAAGCTGGACATGGAGGCAGAAACCATGTCTTAGCCAAATTACGGCAACGCTATTGGATACCAAGGGCCAATGCAGCAGTGAGAAGGGTGATTTCAGAGTGTAACCTCTGTAGAAGACTGTATGCAAAGGCAGGAGAGCAGAAGATGGCAGACTTGCCACCGGATCGGCTACTGCCAGACAAGCCACCCTTTACTAACACTGGTGTAGATTATTTTGGCCCGTTTGAGGTCAAAAGAGGGCGTGTTAAAGTCAAGTGCTATGGAGTGCTTTTTACATGCTTAACTACAAGAGCAGTGCATATTGAAATAGCCCATTCCCTTGACACAGGCTCGTGTATTAATGCTTTACGGCGTTTTCAAGCCAGAAGAGGGCAAGTGTCAATCATTCGTTCCGACAATGGCACGAACTTTGTTGGTGCTGAACGAGAGCTACGAGAGGCATTGGCAGAGCTGGACCAGTCTCTTATCCATGAAGCAATGGTGAAAAAAGGCGTGCAGTGGATTTTCAACCCACCTGCTGCTTCCCACCATGGCGGCATTTGGGAGCGTCAAATCCGCACAGTGAGGAAAGTGTTGAGCTCCGTCGTGAGGCAACAGCAGCTAGATGATGAAGGGCTACAGACTTTACTGTGCGAAGTTGAGAGCATTATCAATGGAAGACCCTTGACTACAAACACAGACCACCCAAATGACCTAGAGCCACTGACGCCAAACCACCTCCTCCTAATGAAGGC
Organism: Archocentrus centrarchus; assembly: GCF_007364275.1. Taxonomy (NCBI): domain Eukaryota; kingdom Metazoa; phylum Chordata; class Actinopteri; order Cichliformes; family Cichlidae; genus Archocentrus; species Archocentrus centrarchus. The sequence continues at coordinate 13,364,197 of NC_044349.1, read as the reverse complement.
ACAGCCTAACTTTCCACCCGGTGTATTCAATAAAAATGATCTCTACGTCCGCCGTCGTTGGAGACAAATTCAATACTTGGCTGATCTGTTCTGGCAAAGGTGGACTCGTGAATATCTCCCTCTGCTGCAAGAACGGCAAAAGTGGCACATCCAGAAGAGGAGCTTCACAGTTGGAGATGTCGTCCTGGTCATTGACTCAACCCTGCCAAGGAACTCTTGGACATTAGGAAGAATCACCAGAGTGGTACCAGATTCTGAAGGGGTCGTTCGAAGTGTCGAGGTCAAAACGAAGACAAGCATCATTCAAAGACCCATAACTAAACTTTGCTTCTTGCAGGGAGAAGATTGAAGCTTGAGAGAAGAATGAAGACCAGATTAGTTTAGAACTGGTTAGGAAAGACTGTTATTTCTTTGCTAATGTTATTCGTAAAGGGATGAAACCTGTTGAGAAATATTAGTTGATCAGTGTAAATGGCTCCAATTTAAGTTTAAGTTGGTAATTGATATGCTGAGGCATAGTCAATTAGGGGGCGGGATATGTTGTAGCCATTTTTTTTGTGAGATAGTTGTATGCATTTGGAAACACAAATTTGGTAATTATAAGTAATTCTGCTTGTAATGGAATTGTTAATCAATGACTAATTTGTAGAATAATTTGTTGGTTGTGATGTTTGAGGTTTGTATACTGGTAGGAAATGAGGAAAGGGCACCGGAAGTCACTGGACCCTAGAGCAACACAGTTTTTCGACCTACACTACGCTGTATGATGCGGTAAACTAAGTTAAATCAGAAAGGTCAAGATTTCCTTTATGTTTGTACTTTGCTTTCTTCAGTAAAGATACACCAGAAGATTTTTGGACTCAAGACCTTTGTTTACTAACGCGTGTGTGTTGAGTACGGAACACTTGAGGGTCCAGGCTAGGGAGGCAGCTGTGCCGCTGCAGCCACACCAGCCAATTGCCATATCCATCTTTTATGCACAGCCTATGCATTTGTCTAACATCACTAGTAGTATTAAGCATGAAAACTGTTTAGCTTATTGTTATATCTTAGGAGTACAGATCTAAACACTTCGGAAACTAAAGTCTTAAATCGGGAAATGTTGAAATAGTACTAAGAAAAGAATTTTTGATAATAATACATTTTCTACATCTAATCCACAGTTGACTTCAATGGGTTGGACCAAAAACTTAATCAGAACATTGAGACAATGAATCTGAATGAATTTATGAAGGTTTGCACTCTGGATGAACTGAGCTCTTCTACAACTTTGAATGTCACTTTTTTCAATTTGTGTGATAAAACCCACCAAATGGCTTCAGAACTGTTGGATATTAAAGACAGCGCAATCTTCAAAATGTGCTGGACCAACCAAGTGGAAGAGCTGTCAAGAGACCAACCAGATGCAGATGACACTGATAGAAATGAAGAAGTCTATACTCTTGAGCAGATCTACAACAAAATATTCCAAACCTGCTATGCCAACTACAAAAAGCTTTATGATAGTCTTAAGAGTGGAGAACTTCTGCTGGAGGAAATTGACAGCATCTTTGAAGTCTATAAAGGAAGGTATGAAGACTTGAGGAAAGACTTAAATATCATGTGCAGAATCAACTCATCTGACGACAGAAAATGGATCAGAGGAAGGGTTTACCAGATTCAACAGTACCAGGATGTTCATCTAGCAATGGAATCTTCCAAAATCATCATGGATATCAAAAACATAATATGTCCAGAAGGAGACTTCAGTGTATTGGACAAATTGCTACAAATGGTGTGTTTACTTCTTCTTCTTCTACTACTACTACTACTAGCGGTTGCCAAAGGAAGCAGCCAAAAAAATGTTTACAGCTAATTAATATTATTGAAACTAAGGTCCATTAAAGAAACTCTAGCCCTGACAGGATATTAACATCAGACTTACTTTAGACTCTTTTGATAGATATAGAAGAATGTAGTTGTATATGATATATATTATTATATATTTTGATATATATTATATACTTTATCAACTATTAACAGTAATGTTCTACTACAGACACTTAATGGTGAAACTAGTTTGGTCTTGTTCTCTGATAAATAGCAATGGAAAAATCTAAAAAGTAAAAGAATGAAATTAATTATGTATTAAATAATTAACCTTTATAGAACATTTATTTTTGGTTATAAATAATTTTATTTTAAAAAATCAAATATAATGTGATATTGCATAAATGTATATTTTTCAGAATGAATCCAACTTTAAGAAAAACAACGTGAAGTGCATTGATGATGCTTTCATAGATGCAAAAAAGATTCTGAAAGACATTACGGATGATCGCAAGGAATGTCTTCAAAAACTCTTTCAGAGTAAAGACTTCATCCAGTGGATTAAGAAAGAACTTAAAGGTACAAAAAATTCTTTTTTTTTTAATTATCAACAACTAAATATAGTAATTCATAACAGCTAAAGGATACTTATAATTGCAGATGTCAATGAGCTAAAGGTTTTTGTTGATCTGGCATCAATCTCTGCTGGAGAAAATGACATGGATGTCGATCGAGTTGCCTGTTTTCATGATGCCGTCCTTGGTTACTCGTCCATGCTGTATGACCTGAAGCAGGACTCTGATTTTAAGAAGTTCAATGAGTCATTATCAAAGTTGTGGAAGGCACTTGATAATGACAAAGATATACCCAAGAAGCTGGTAAGATTTCATCCTTATAAAATATAAGTAGCATTTCTACTATAAACAGGTAATTATAGTATAATTATAAGACACATTATTAGTTTTAGTCGCCCAGCAAGGTGATGACAAGCTGATGTTGAAGTTTGACTTATTACTGACAGTGATGTATATTACTAACATAATCAGTAGTCTGGGGTTCAGTCTAGTTTTGGAGCAGTCTCTTTCTTTGAGTATAATGGACTTAGTTGCTATTTGGTTTGATATTATAGACTTGGTGCTACAGACATGATACAGTATATCATTACACACAGTGACTTGTTACATTGTACTTTTTTGTGCAAAAGAAATTAATTTAGTAAGGATGTAACTGTATTTTTATAGTGCCTTTCAAGATATAAGGTGCTTCACATCAAATAAAACCAGCAAAATAAAAAACATAAGACCAGAAGTAAAATGACACCAGGTCATCAGAAATAAAAATATATAAAACAGAAACATAGTAAAGTGATACTTGAGTGTCAGTTTTAAAAGATGAGGATTCAGCAGCTTTTTTAAATGAGTTCACAGGTTGTGAACTGGAGGGCAGAGAAACACGGATTTCTCTCTTCAATCAAAGTTGTTACCTTTTTGATATGTTTATGAGTGGAACCACCATTATCTCCCCCCAAAAAATTGCTGTTGTAAGAAAACAGGATGGAATCCTAAAGAATAAAAAAAATAAATAAATAAAAAAATGAGCACATGCTGCCCTACAGTGCAGGCTTACCAAATATAAATAATTTAATGTGGCACAATAAGACACTTGTTACCTAATTGTTGGGCTGCAGTACTGCTCATCCTCACCTTCATCAGGAGTGGAGGGGGTCAAATAGGCAGTCAATCCAAATTAGAAGGGATAATTATAAATACATAAATTAAGGGTTGTATCTACTTAGGGGTTATATTGAGAAGGAAGTCTTCTCGGTGTAAACAAATATTTGAATGACATCACAAGGGTAGATAATTACTAAATGTTGTTGTTACTACATAAAAGACATGATTCATACAAGGAAAAACTCCAATTTCTATATATATATATATATATATATATATATATATATATATATATATATATATATATATATATATACCAGAGATGCCGGTTAGATATAGCCGGGCTCACCTCAACACATGACCTGGGCTCTGGAACCAGTCTCCAGGAGAGGGGCTGAACTCTGTTCCAATCTGGAGTTGTCCTCGGTGAAAGGCGGCGAGCTGGGGTGGGTATTCTTGTATCCCCTTGGCTTACTGACTGTATGTTGGAGTTTTCACTGGTGGATGAGAGGGCTGCTTCCCCATGCCTTCAGGCCAGGGAATGGGTCGTGACTGTTTTTTGTGCTTACGCACCAAATGAGTTCAGAGAACCCAACCTTTTTGGAGTTGCTGGGTGGGGTGCTTGAGGGTGCTCCATCCGGTGACTCCATCGCCTTACTGGGAGACTTCAACACTTATGTGGGCAATGACAGTGGAAGGGTGTGATTGGAAGGAACGACCTGCCATATCTGAACCTGAATGGTGTTTTGTTATTGGGCTTCTGTGCAAACCATTTTCCATAATGAACACCATGCTCAAACGTAAGGATGTCCATAAGTGCATGTGGCACCAGAATACCCCAGATTGCAGGTGGATGGTTGATTTTGTAAGGAGTCCTATCAGGATTGCTGCCCCCGCAACTTGCCCCTGGATAAGTGGAAGAGAATGCATGGATGAACGGATGTGTTGTCTGGTTGGTTAGCCATCAGCAGTTTGTCTTTCTGTATCTGGAAGTCCCACAGGATTTTAGCTTGGTTATTCTCAACCACTCTTGGAGCATATCCCATTTTGACCTTGGGACTTTTGGGCCATACTTGGCACAGATGTTCCTGCATACTATGTCAGCCACTTAGTTATGGCGTTTGTAACGTCTGGGTTGTGTTCGGTGGTGAAGAGGAGGCGGCGGGCAGCCAAAAAAACGCACAAGCACACTGGCACTGAGAATTTCAGTATTGCCCTTTTAATAAATGTAATCTTCACAACCTTATGAAGCCCGGTTGAACGGCTGCTACATAAACACACCTGAAAACGAGCAGTGTTCATACAACCTGTAACGGTACAAAAAATAAGGAAAAAGGAAAAGGTCCGCCTAAATCCAAAATGTCCGTCTGCAAAAAACATCTCCCGCGCTCTCTACTGAGGAGCGGTGGGTGCACACTGGTGACATCATCTACACAAAAAGGCCAGACTGTCGTAAAGAGACATCACAATTACGACTGTTACATATTCCCCCCCGGTTAACAAAAGGCTGTCCTCAGCCGAACACAGCAAAGGCACAGTACATACTTAACGAGCCTCCACACATGGATAAGCCAGGATAAGATGTTGAAACCAAACAGGAAATCTACAGTGCAATATTGAAAAGCTGGCAAACATGACAGTTTCCAACAAGGTGAATGTCAACTTGGACAGATATTGCATAATAAAAATACACTTAGGATGTTCAGGACAATTACAAAATGAAGTTCCCTTTTTTTTTTTTTTTTTCCCCCCACAAAATTTTTTTCAAATTCTGGAACAGTCAACACAATATGTAAAAACTTATAAACATGAGCTGTATATTAACTCACATAACAGTCATGAAACACCAGTGAACAACAAGAAACACATAACAAATGCAAATAAGGTCACTTCAGGTCAAACCTGTCAGTATGAAAAGGGTTGGTCCACCTATTGACAGACCAATCAGTGGTGACTCTAGGAACACGCCTCGGTCTGAAGTTATAGGAAACCCCAGCAGCGCGCCCATTGTCAGCAGGAGGTGGACTGTTCACATCTGTTCTCAGGGCAGCGTCTGCGGTCTCATGAACAGAGTTTTGGTTCAACAAAGGAGGAACAGTATCGGCATAGTCGAAATCAGTCTCAGTTGGGATATCACCAGAGACCATAGCAGTGTTTGTATCAGCAACATCACAGTCACCAGGTTCTGGTTCCAAAAGAGCAGAGGGCAAGCTGCTGCCTGGCAAACTGCGAGTCAAACCTGCAGAAGCCTTTTGTTTTGAGTGTTTGTCAGATAAAGCTGTGGCCCAGGTGTAAAATGGTTGCAGGTTTGCAACATGAAAAACTCCAGCTTTCTCTCCAGTGTCCACTTTTGTTAGACAGTAATTCACATCAGACATCCTCTTGGAGACACGGTAGGGACCTGTGAAAAGGGGTGCCAGCTTTGCTGAAAAGTTGGATGCTGCATCTGATTTTGGGTGCGATTTCACTCTAACCAGGTCCCCAACTTCGTAAGAGACTGGGCGACGTCTTAGATCATAGTAATGCTTTCGCCGTTTATGACTCTCTGTGAGAACCACACGAGCATGCTCATGAGCCTCTTGAAGTGAAGCTCTCAGATTCTCTGAGTAGGATGTTTCAGGTTCGCCCACTCCGTCCCAGGAGGGTTGAGTGATGAGGTCCAAGGGAGTGTCCAACTCTCGTCCATAGAGCATCATAGACGGGCTCAGGCCTGTGCTCTCGTGAGGCGCAGTACGCAGGGCAAAACAAATTTGGGGAAGATATCTGTCCCAGGAAGTGTGTTTGTCGTCGACATATGCTCGGATGGCTGTTTTCAAGGTGCGGTTTACACGTTCAGTTGCATTCGTTTGAGGATGGTAGGCAGTTGTCAGTCTGTGTTCAGTTCCAAGTGTCGACAGAACATGCTCAAACAGGTCGCTGATGAAAGGTGTTCCCCTATCAGAAATAAGGTAGGAGGGAGAACCATGTCGGGCAAATATTTCAGTGATGAACTTATCAGCAGCGACTTGAGCTGTGGCTTCTCTCACAGCACTCACCTCAATCCATTTGGAGAAATAGTCCACAAAAACAAGAATATATGCATTTCCCCTTTGTGTGCGGGGTAGTGGGCCAACATAGTCCACACCTGTGTACTCCCATGGTCTTTGTGGTTGGATGGGAACCATAAGACCTGCTGTTTTCCTTTGGGTTGGCTTAGTGGCTTGACACAGACAGCATGAGACGACATACTTTTTCACATCGGTGGTCATGTTTGGCCAGAAGAACCTGAGACGCAGGCGTGCCAGAGTTTTTGCAATGCCCAGATGTCCTGCTGTAGGGTGATCATGGTAATACTTGAGCAGATAACCATGGAGCGCATTAGGAGCGAAAAGTTTAATCTGCTTGAGTGGGTGAAGACCACATTTTGTTTTTGGGTCGAGGAAATATAGGAGTCCATCTTGTATAATGAACTTCTCAAGATCTTTATTATCTGTCTCACTTCGTTGGTCGCTCTCCAGCTGACGAAGCAGTGCGCCTGTGACCGGGTCCTCTAGCTGTAGTTGGCGAACATGTAGACGGTCCGACACAATTACAGAAGGCAGAGCGCGAAGGTCCATACTTCCCATCACGGCATAGGGAGGGAGGATATCGGTAGGTGCATCCACATCTGGGAGGGGATTACGTGAAAGGGCATCAGGCACCTTATTACGTTCTCCAGGTTTGTGGATGATGCTGAAATCAAAATCTTGAAGGCGAAGAGACCACCTGGCAAGCCTGCCAGAGGGATTGGGGCGAGACATCAGCCACTTGAGGCTGCTGTGGTCAGTGTAAATAGTCACATGCAGACCTTCGACATAAGGCCGGAAATGCTCCAAGGCCCAGATGACAGCGAGGCACTCTTTTTCTGGAGTCGAGTAAGGTTTTTCCGATTTATGCAGAGCACGGCTAGCAAAAGCCACAGCAACATCTCTGTCATCCTCATCTTTCTGCATTAACGCTGCTCCGAGTCCAGCATCGCACGCATCCGTGTGGATGAAGAATGGACGTGTGAAATCTGGAAACTTGAGGATTGGTGCAGACGTTATGGAACGTTTTAGAAAGTCCACAGCTGTTTGGCACCTATCATTCCAGTTAAACTGCACATCCTTTTTAGTGAGGGCGAAGAGTGGCTCTGCGTGACGGGCATAATCTGGTACAAAGCGGCGGTAGTAACCCGTTAAACCAAGGAACTGTCGCACCTGCTTTGTTGTGGTTGGTACTTTAAACTCAGTCACAGCTCTCACCTTGTCAGGGTCAGGATGAATGCCAGATGGTGTGACACGATAGCCAAGGAAGGTAAGGTCTGTGAGACAAAATTGACATTTGCTCAGTTTCAATGAGAGGCCAGCAGATTTGAGCCTACTAAGGACCTCCTCAAGGTCGATTAGATGTTGTTCAAAGGTTGGTGATGCGACAACAATGTCATCCAGATACACTGCACATGACTTATAAATCAGGCCGGCTAAAACATTGTTCATAAGCCGTTGAAAAGTCGCAGGGGCATTACACAGGCCAAAAGGAAGGACTCTGAACTGAAACAGGCCGCAATGCGTGATAAAGGCAGTCTTTGGTCTAGCCTCTTCAGCAATGGGGACCTGCCAGTAACCTCGAGCGAGGTCTAGTGTTGTGAGAAACTTCCCTTTGGCTAAAAAGTCCAATGATTCATCCACTCGTGGGAGTGGGTAAGAGTCTTTCACAGTTAACTGGTTTAGACCTCGGAAGTCAACACAGAACCGTGGTTCACGGGGGGGTCTGATCACAATGACCACAGGTGCTGCCCATGGTCCTGACGCAGGTTCGATGATGTTATCCTGTAACATTTTTTGTACTTGGTCTTCAATGATTTGCTTTTTAGCTGGGGAGGTGCGGTATGGTGGCAAGTTAATTGGTTTCGCATCCCCAGTGACAATGACATGTTCTGCCAAATCAGTGCGGCCAAGGTGACCATCAAACAGATCACCGTAATTTTTTAGCAGTCTTAACAGTCCTTCCTTTTCCACAGAACTTAAGTTAGCGTCATCAACTTTTTCATGAAGTGAGAGCTGCGGAGTGTTCTGCAGAGTCATTGTTCCGCATTCAAGATCAGCTTCCACAAAGCCACTGTCACAGAGTTCATCGAGACATGGGGCATTATTGTCCATAATTACGGTTCTGGTTGGGACATGAATTGTTAGAGAAGTGCGAGTCATAAAGTCCATCCCGAGAATGAAGGGGGATGACAAGTTCTGCACTATTACAAACCTTTGATAGACTGACTTGCCCATAAATCCAATGGTCAACCAGGTTGTTCCTAATGGATTGCAGTTCGTGCCGTTAGCCAGTCTTATGGGTGGAGAATTCCACTGAGTCTTTAATGAGGTATTTTTGGACTTTTCAGCTACCAGGTCTGCCTTCACTGCTGAAAGCGATGCCCCTGTGTCTAGTGTGGCTTCCAGAGCTGCTCCTTTGAAGTTTACCTTAACTCTGAAAGGGGTGTTCCATGAAGATTGTGAAGATCCATCTTCGACGTGATTGAGCATAGGTGGTGAGACTGGGTTTGACATAGGTAGTGAGGGCGGAGTTATTGACTGGGGGGAGGGTTGGCCCTGTGAAACACCCTCCCCCCCCGGAAGTTTCCCTGCCTCCGACCTGCTGGTTGTGTCTGTCTTGCTGTCCCAGCACCGTCTGGTTCTGGAGTCTGTTATCGGATGATAATCTGCAGGCGACACTTGAGGAAGCTCTCTGACGTGTCCGGGAGACTGTCGAGTTCCCTGAAATTCAGTGGAACAGTTAGGGCAGGTGCGGGATGTGACCCCTGGCATTGAACATTTAAAACAGTAGGGTCCACCAACATCTCTACTTTTCACCTGGACTCTTGGTGGCTGCAAAAGGTTGGTGCCGAGAACAGAATGCAGCTCGTGGGCACGCAGCACTAGATCAATTACTGACCTGACAGGTGTCCCATACAATGCCACCCTGTATTTTTCCACTGCATGTTTACAGATGAGGTCAATTTGCTCCTGCTCAGGTGGTGGATTCCTCAATCTTCTGAACTCACTGAGCATGTGGGCTGCAAATGTTGGCAGAGGCTCTTCGGGGTGCTGGAAATGGTCCAAGATGCCTCTCATGATGTTCTCCTGGTTGTCAGCAGGCAAGAACACAGTTCTGAAAAGTTCACAAAATTTGGCCCAAGTAGATACATGAGGACTGAGAACACTAAACCACTTCCTTGGTTCCTTAGCTAGAAAATGTGGTAGTGCCCTCAGGATCTGGGCATCTGTTAGGTCCAATGAGGTTTTATAAGCATTAACAGACTGTAGCCATTCTTCTGGGTGGAGACCACCATCATTAGTAAATACAGTGGGTTCTAATTTAGCCTGGTGCAATGCCGCAGCGAGGACTCTGGTTGTATTGATTAACTCCAGTGAATCTGACTGCGACTGAGACAGGGCCCTATCAGATTGAGTGGGGCCAGGTGCTGGGTTGGGATGCTCTTTCTTCCTGTTATGTTGGCTTTGAACAAATGGAGTGGATGAGGCCTGAGGAAAAGGGTGAGTAATCCGGGCGGCTGGAACTGTAGGGGCTGTTTTAGTGTGTTGAGTCCAGCGCTCCAAAATATTTCTCTGGAGATCCAAAGAGTCATGCAAGCATCGCTGAAGCATGTCCACCTCTGCTTCTAAACTTTGTACTTTATGTTCAAGGTTAGGGGAATTTCGTTTGGTAGCAATTTGACTTGGGAGCAACATAAAGTCTATATCATCACATATATCATTCAAGTCAGGGTGAGTAGCCATAATGCACACTTATCAGAACCCAAATCTGTATAATGTAAGTTGTACTGGAATGAACTTCACGTCTGGTCACATAAAAACCTGAGGCACATAAGTTCTTAACCATAGCAATTATTTGTCTGGCCCCCCCTTTTATTTCTTTTTTTTTTTTTTTTTTTTTTTTTTTTTTTGTTGAGGCACCAAATTAAGTGATGATTAACTGTAAAATAGACAGAAACTTATAACTTTGTATGGGTAGAAAATTTTCGAGTCAAACGATCTTAAAACAGCTTTCAACTAGGAACCGTCAAACCAGTGAAAACCAAGAAACCGTATTTAGAAACACTTTAACTGTCCTTATATTATTCCTCCAAAAAGAAAAAAAACATCCCACTGCTGAGTCCAATGAATAGCTCACTTTTTTTTTTTTTTTTTTTCAATCCATTCACAGTCAAAAGTCAAGACTTCTTTTGTTCTCTCTTTATTTATTTTTTATACTCACGGCGTCGGTTCGGTATCTCTCAGAAGAACTGAAAGCCTTGCAGTCCTGATTCTGCACAGAGCTCAGTCCCGTGATAAAGTTCCGACGTGGAGAGACTAATCAGATGAAGCAGCTTGCAGCGTGTGCTCCGCCGATGAGGGGGTTTCCGGTGAGTTCGTTGTGCATGCGTGCATATTCATGAACTATGGAAAGTTGGGTCCGTCTCACATCCAGGTAATGCAGGTCTGCTGTCATCCGACGATTTCACGGCGCAGGGCTTCAGCAGGGAACCAGATTATATCCCGAAAACGGCGCTGCAGCGGCTCCGCTCGTTGCCATGGAAACTCGTCGCGACTCTTTGATCCACCCGACGTCTGTGTCTGGGCCGGCCTGGCCTGTTCCCACGAAGTATGGCGGACGATCGCTGCACTTCGACTACCGTTCTGATGTATCAGGCATCTGCTGCTCGAAGATACTGCATTCAGAGGTCCAAGATAAGATGTTCGGGCGCCAATTTGTAACGTCTGGGTTGTGTTCGGTGGTGAAGAGGAGGCGGCGGGCAGCCAAAAAAACGCACAAGCACACTGGCACTGAGAATTTCAGTATTGCCCTTTTAATAAATGTAATCTTCACAACCTTATGAAGCCCGGTTGAACGGCTGCTACATAAACACACCTGAAAACGAGCAGTGTTCATACAACCTGTAACGGTACAAAAAATAAGGAAAAAGGAAAAGGTCCGCCTAAATCCAAAATGTCCGTCTGCAAAAAACATCTCCCGCGCTCTCTACTGAGGAGCGGTGGGTGCACACTGGTGACATCATCTACACAAAAAGGCCAGACTGTCGTAAAGAGACATCACAATTACGACTGTTACACGTTCCATGTATGCCCTGCCTGCTAACATCTTGCACCTAGCTGTTATGTGCTGGATTGTCTTAGGGCAGTGCTTCTCAAAAAGCTTTTCTTCTTCCTAGGGGGGGCATAACAGAAAATAATTGAGAAGCACTGTCTTAGGCAAGACCCCAGCCTGCACCTGGGGTCTTGCCTGGTTTGGTAGACCCCAGCCTCTGTTGATCTTGTGTTTAGAGGCTGTACCTGCGCTGCCATGAATAATGACTCTGTGCTATCTTTTGGCCCAGCTATTTTCAGCCATTGGTAGGATTTTCAATATCAGCAACTTCATCTATTTGCTGATGGTACATCCCGTGCAGGGGCCTGTCCTTCCATGATGGTTCCTGTTCTTGCTCCTCTTCTTTGTTGGGTTTCTGCTGACTGAGTTATTTACTAAGCACATGATCACTTGTGGCCATCTTCCAAATGTACACATGGATCTTTGTTGTTTCATCCAGGATAGGATTACGTCCGCAGCGCCAACAGCGATGATGCGTCTGGATCCACTCAGACATCTGATCCTTACTGAATGCCTTAAAGGTGGTGCATTGGCTGAGGTAGTGATCCTCTTTGTTGCAGTAGGGACAAAAGGCCTTAGATGAGACTTTCTTGTTGGCTGGCTGATTCAGGTACGAGGAGGCTGGCTTAGGAGCTTGATTCCCCCCTGATTCCTCCACTCCATGCAGAATGGTAGTTGAACGGGTTGGTGGCTTGTGTTCCCACTTCCTATCTCGTCCCTGTCCTCGTTTCTCCGTAGGGGGTATCTCTGAGCTCTGACACCAGGCTTCATACTGGAGCTATTCCGAGAGGTCAAACAGGGTATACATTGTTCCACGTTGGCGACCCATCTGTCTGCGAAACTCCGACCTCATCTCACCTGGCAACTTGCTCAGAAGTCGCTCTACATGCGACCCGCATCGTAGCTCCGCTTCCCCTTGTGGGCCAAGAGTGTTAAGCATGCCAACGAGGGACCTGATCTGTAAGGCGAATCTCAAATGCTCCAGTATCTCCTCGTCGAATACTCGGTGAATCCATCACCTCCGCAATCTTCATGAGAGCCAGTTTATGTGGCTGGCCATACCTCTCATTCAAAGCTGCCATGGTGTCGGTGTAGGGGAACAGAGAGTTGAGGTAGGAATCTGCGATAAGGCGGGCTTCTTCCAACTTCAGGTGATCCATTAGAATCTGATATCGGAATAGCTCTGTAGCATCAGGTGGTAGCAGATTATCCAGAGCTATCTTCAGTCTCGTGAACTCACTCGGATCCTTAGACACAAAGTCTGGTATTGTGGGTGTAGGACCACGGTAGGTATATTCCCTAACAACCGGGACCGTTTTGGACTGCCTGGAAGCTTCGTAGTGAGGTCTGTGAGGCTGAGGCCTCTGTAGGGGCATATACTCCAGTTTGGGTGGACCTATCTGTGGTTGCTGGTGCCCGAAGTGAGTGGGTTCACCAGCATGTGAGGCAAAGGGAGGCCTCTCCGACTGAAGAGGGAAAGAGGAGGTCGGATATACAACAGAAGAGGGGTCATGAGAAGAGGGGAAGGCTCTTTGTTGGCTCACTGATGGTGGGGACTTACTGGGTGTCAGGGATGCTACCTGGTCTTTCACGATCTGCAACTCACTCAACATCCTTCCCATAAACTCAGATAGTAGCTGGTCCCTGTCTATACTCTCGGATCGCGGCCCATTGGGATATGGCGGGTAGGATTGATTAACCGGGCCTGGAGGACCATGGAGCTGAGGTGAACACTGATGCTGTGTTGCCGAGGCTACGGCAGTAGCAGGTATGTGAGACGGTCGACCTTCCCTGTTTAGGAGGAATGACTGAGGGCTCACTCTTGATGCATAGCTAGTTGCAGGATGATCAGGATGGGATTTCTGTCTGCTCTCGGGAACCATAGGCAACCCATACTGACCGACTGCCTCCTGAGGTGCCTGCGAGGGCCCTCTCTCCCATGGCCGATGGTAAGGGGATGACTGCGATGGCCGACCAGGCTGTGGGAATGGGCTAATAGGGCGGAAACCAAGAGGTTGTGTGTCCACTTCAGGCCCCTCCCCCTTATGCCCTACCTCTTCCAGGGATGCACTAAATGAGTCCATAATCTCCCACTGACTTTGGCTGATAGGGCTTGAGATTCCAGAGTGTGATGGAGTCACCTTCGCTACTCCCTCCAAATGAGGCTGGTCCATCTGATGGTCGACTAGTGCTTGATCTGCTGTGTGAAGAGAGGCAGGTCGCTCGACGTGTCTGTAGCCTCTAGTCAGATCGTAATCTTGAAGATGGGATGGTGGCTGTACCTGGCGACGTGGCCTGACCACTTCTGGCTGGGAGGTATATGGCTGCATGCTGGAAGGCTGCTTCTCAATCCAGGAAAAGGTGCCCTATCCGGCTCGAAGGACCTCTGTTAGATAGCGCTAGCAGAAAGGACTGTATAGGTGATATTGGGTGTCTTCCCGGTGTGTCGATCAGAACACTCAGCAGCCCATCACATGCAGTCGTGTACTTTAATCAGGCTTTGGCATACGAACAGCACAGTAACATCAGTAGGCATGCATGATAGTATGTGTGGTCTGAAATAGATTAATAAAGAAATAATATTTACATTAATAAACTCAATAAACAGATAAATCTGAATAAACATCATCAACTTACTAAACATCTGACAACAGGTCAGGAAGTTGCACTATTCTACCTATTTCTCCTACTTCACTACAGTTCTACAGGTATTAGGGAATTCACATTCAAATGTAATGCAACACTACCATCTAGTGGCTACAATGGCTCATAACATGGAGACATGTTGCTACATGCCCCTCGGCAAATGGGTCGGCAAGCCAACCGCTAGCTTACAACTAGTATCACCATAACATGCATGGCACAAGCAAGGTAAACATTCTAACATGGATGTGAGCTGAAGGGTGAAGTCTGCCCACAGTTTACACTAGGAGAAATTGTATTGGAATACAAAGGGAACATTGTTCCTGCTCATCACGGATCGGACTTAACTGTAAGTTTATCACACTACGTCACCTACAACTCAGGCTACTCGTAAGTACGACACACAATAAAGAAAAAGGCAGTTAAATGATCACTCACATCCTCAGCAATGACGCACACTACACACATTAAGGTTTTCCGTCATAGTCCACTCCGGCACTCGCCATCCACTGCCGATCTTACTGCTACGTTGCTGCTATACTGCTACTTGGCGCATGCCCAGTAGGTCGGTCTTTCCAACAATTATTATTATTATTATTATCCCAAATGAGCAGATACTGGTTCTGCTGATGCGTTAAGGACCTTCCACAGCCTGGTCCAGCTGTCCTAGAGTAACTGCCTCTCCCAGTAGTCTCCCAGAATCTCCTCCATGTTTTTGAGACTGCTGGGAGTCACAGAAAACCTTCTGGCAATACCATCCTGGAGGAGTTGGGCTATCTGTACAATCTCTGTTGGATCCAGTTGCTGCCAGTAGTAGCTGACCCCTGCTAAATGCAAAAATTGTGAAAAAAATTCTCAGAAAAGATGAGGAGGGGAAAAAAATGTCAGTGGCCTCCACCTGTAAAACCATTCCTGTTTTGGAGTTTGTCTCATTGTTGCCCCTCTAGTGCACCCGTTGTTAATTTCATTAACACCAAAGAAGCTAAAACTGATAAACAATTCT
The DNA here is from genome assembly GCF_007364275.1 of Archocentrus centrarchus. NCBI lineage: Eukaryota > Metazoa > Chordata > Actinopteri > Cichliformes > Cichlidae > Archocentrus > Archocentrus centrarchus. The sequence goes on along the minus strand of NC_044349.1, from coordinate 13,348,909 downwards.
CTGCTACTTAACTGACCAGATCATCATACCAGAAATTTGATTGAGTTGATGCTATACTCTGATTAAAAAGTGCTCCTGGAATTTTTTTGTGCAGTGTTTAATCTGTCAAGTTCATCAAACAGCAAAACCAGTACTTGTACAAATATATCTTTTGTTTCAGCATGACTGTTGTCAGGAACAGCTATTTCCAGTCAACGCACCTTAAATTTTACCTGACATTTATGAAAACCTTTACTTACATCCAGAAATACATAGGTTTTTTTTTTTTATTTTTTGATGTCTCATTTAAGCTCGATACTTCACGTCATCTGGAATGGTTAACAACTGTTAGAGAAAGCCATGGATCTGTTGAATTCTCATCGCTGTCTTTGGCTACATCCATCAATGACCGAGGGAAATACATCATCAAAGCACAAAACCAGAAAAAGGTAAACAAATTAATGTTAGTAATGCTGAATTCTGAAAGAAATAGGAAGATTTTCACAATTCTAATCTCTAGAACATGTGTTGCTGCAAAATGTAGTACATTTTCTTGTGATAGCTAAAGCCTTTTATGTGATTTTTTTTTTTAATTACTAAATTTTGCATAGTAATAACACCCAACTCCAGTCATTTTTGTTATGTCCCTTTATAGATTGACTTAGATAATTCTCTGACACTACAAACTGAGGATGGACATAAAACCATGACATATACCTTTGAGGACCTGAAAGAGCTGCAAAACAAGCTCATGCTCATGTCTGGAAAAAAGCAACACAATCAGAGTGAAGTGGAGCGGTTCACCGAGGTATGATTTTGTTATACTTATTAACTCTCTACATTGACGGTTTGACAATGACTTAATTTTTAATCTCACCCATACTCTAATTTATTCTTCATATTCAGGTGTTTGAGAACATCCAAAGACTTGCCAAAGCATTCATAGATCTTCACACTTCAGGAAACCCACTATTCAGGTGTTGGGAAGCTAAGATTTTTTGCAATACTGAGAGTGACCCATGTATCACTATGGAAATCAACTTTTGCAAGACACTGTATGGCTTCAAAATAAATGGAAGTTTAATTGAAGGACTCACATCACTATCCAAGAACATGGAGATGTTTCTTGATGACTGGCAAAATTTCATGGACAGACAGAGAAATGATCACTACTACCTAAACTACTTCACAGCAGAACAAATGTTCTACTTGTGCAGCATATTGTCTCCAACAAACATGAATGCAGAAATAGAGGACAAAGCACTGATGATGCTTTCTTTTATCAAACCAAACTGCTCAACATCAGATGTCTGGACTACATGGAGAAGGTTTCACAACCAATATGATTGTGGCAAAAGAGATGGTGAACACATTGATAGTCATTTTACAGACCACACTGACCCAGCAGATGAAGCAGAGCAGGCTGTTGGTTTGAAAGAACTTGAGGAGTTGTGGAACAGCTACATGAAGAATGAAGGAGTATTTTTCCATGACCTTTTACACATCAGGAGTTTAGGAAGTCTCTTGCAATTGATGACAGAAAACAAAAATGAGAGTGAATGGGAAGAGGAACCGATGCTCTCAGAGACAAAAGACAGTTCCCTCAGAAGGAGCCTTCCAAAAGGCTTAAACTCAAAACAACCTAATCTCATAATCTGCCCACACGATGAGGTCCTGACTTCAAGTATCTGCTTGTACATGACCAGCGACTACGAGCCATTGCCAACTTATGATGAGGTGCTCTTGTGTACCCCTTCAACATCTTATGAACAGGTAGAGCTTTTCCTGAGAAGATGTCTCACACCAGGTGACATTGGCCAGAAGATTTACACAATGCTCTTTGCAGATCAGCTTTCCTATGATGTTAGCTGTGCAATGGAGAGGTGTTTTCAAAACCTGTGCTCCCTGAAAAATGATTACAGGCTAGTGATCTTTTGCAGCTCTGACAGAGAGCACACTTACATTCCAACTGCATTCAGTCAGTACAAAGCAGACTTTGTGCCACAAGAGCCACTGGAAAAGATTCAGCAGTACCTTTCCAGGCATTACACCATCACCTCAGATTACAAGAATGCTGTGTTCAAAGGTGGCCATTCTTTGGGTATTGTTGCTTCCAGTCGTGCAGGAGTCGGTGAGTCATATATGTGCAGTACACTTTCTTATGACTAATTTCTGTCTCCATCAATGTTATGTAAAATAATTGTTCAGATAGGTCAATTATTGTTTAATGAAACAATAATTGTTTTTAGGTTTATACATTATTTAACAGTAACTCTAAATTAACATAATTTTCTTAAAGTGATGCACCTCTTTAAAAACATCTTCAGGCAATACTTATATTGATTTAATTTATGCAGTTTTCTATAATGTAATCATGACTGGAAGCAAATTTTCTTTAATCAGTGTCGGTGATTTGATTTAAAAATGTCCAGAAATAATACTTGTAAATGTTCTTGGAATCGTTTGAAATAAGTTTCACATTACAGTATATATATGGAAAACGGTGTTGAATTATATCTGGTTTTCTGTCTTCTGATAACAAAATTGTTTCTGCCTAGAAATACATCTGTAATGCAGTTATTACATTCAGTTATTATTTTTGCAATGATTTGTCAGCCAGTTAATGGACTGTTATTCTGCCATTTTAGGCAAATCATTGTATGTCCAAAGATTGTATGAAAAGCTGGAGAAAAGTGTTAAACAAGGAAGTGCATTTAAGAAGTGCATCAGGCTCACTGAACATGAAGTTGATGACCACAAGATTCTCCGGTTTTTGTATGACACACCAAAACAAAAAGATCTTAAGGTGTTTCACTTTGATGTCACATCCTCGGTAAGCAATTTTTATTATTTAGTGAAAGTGCTATTATTTATCAGTTTATTTATTTAAATGGACATTGTGGTTCTGTTAGAATCCCTATTCATAATGTGTAACATTTTTATGTCTCATATCTGATTTCAAGGTGCAAAAAGGCTTGAATGAATTCATCTTCAAGCTTTTCTTTTTGCGGTACCTGATGGATTCTGATGGACAAATGTGGCACTGCAGGCAGAACCACTTGTATATCATTGAGTTACTAGAATCCACAAATGATCAGAACAGATGTGCCACCAGATCAGTAAGTGGAGATTTTACTGCTTGTCTAGTTCTTATGAAATCATACTATACTCTACTATTGGCATGGCTTATTCATTTTATTTAATAAAAGAGAAACACGCACATCCAAAAAATTAACCTGGGTGCTGGATCCAAGCAAAACTCAATGAAAAAGGAGGAGGTCCGCACACCAAAAAGCTCCTTGAGAAATTTTAATCCATCAGTATTAAAGAAGTAACATTTCGGGCTGGAATGCCCTTCTTCAGACTTAACAAGGTAATGCTACACACCTGTTTAAATACCCACCCGTCACCAAGAAATTGAGTGACAGGTGCCATTCAATGACCAAGGAAAAAATAGGACAAAGAACACCTGAAATCATGGATATACCAGACTGGTCTATCACATAAATAAGAAACAAATAGGAAAGACCATTTTTAAAACCTCACATCAGTGTAGCATACCTAAAAACATCTAAGAATACACCATTACAACCATCCTCGTCACAATATAAGAATAAAGGGAAGAAAAATACAAATAAATAAAAGTACAAAATAAGCCATTAAAGATACACTAAAAATTAATCTCCGATCCACAAACAAAGGTCCCACAGTACAGTGTCATATGTACATTGTTGTTAGACATCGTCTATATCAGACAGGAAACAACGCTCAAATTTCCGACACAAAGATAGAAAACATTACACTAGCCCATATGTACCAGAAGTGGCAACTGACCAAAAGGTTAATTACAGAAAGGGTCTTAAATCAAAATCTTCATTGAGTCCAAACGGAGAAAGGGTATTGAGTGTGAATATCCAATAAGCTTCTCTTTTCAGTAAGGCAGAATTAATGTCACCTCTGTGTGGTGATAGAGACAGATTCTATGCCAAAAAACTGCAAAGACGAAACACTATGTGCGGCCTGTGTGAAGTGCAATGCTACAGAACTTTTAGTGTTATGGTTGCGGATATTAGACCGATGCTCTGATATACGAGTTTTCAGTGGTTGCGTGGTTTTGCCGACATACGCCAAACCACATGGACATTTCAACATATAAATCACATTATTAGTTAGTTTCGCATGTAATGTTACGCTTCATAGTAAAGAGCTTACCTGACCGTGGATGACAGAAGGTGGTCATGTGACGTGTAAAATTACACTGAGTGCAGTGTCCGCACCGGTAATTACCAAATGGTCTATCAGTGCGGTCATGTTCAGTCTTAGGGCTAGGAAGATAAGACTTAACCAGATGATTTCTGAGATTGGGAGGTCTCTTGTAAACGAATCTAGGCAACGAATGTAAAGATTTAAGAGAAGGATCAGAACTAATAATGTGCCAATGTTTATGTATGATATTATGATTATTCATTTTATTGACATTTGAAATTAAACAGATTCTCAGATAGCACAAAATTATGCCATAATCTTAACATGTTGCTTCTGCTGAACAAACAGACAGTTATACTTGTATCTAATTTGTATATCAAATAAAAATTATATACAAATAATTGCTGAACTTACGATTTGTAGCTTGTAGGAGAGGATGGTCTTAGGAGTGAGAATAGATCTGATTGTTCTAAACTTAATTATGCATTTATATATTTTTAGGTACGAAAGGAAAACTTTGCATTCTCAGATGTTTTCCCAAAAGTGTTTTGCCGTCCACCAAAAGAGGTTATGGCTTTGGAGATGCAGAAAGAAGGAAATCATGACATGGATTGTGATGACCCCCTCATGGATGATGAATGTTTCAGAAGTGAAGCTTATCAAAGACCATACCAGTACCTCACACGTTATTACAACAGTGACAATCTTGACAACTTCACTTACAGGGGCATTGAAGGAACCCGTGCAAAGTGCCTTCAGATACTCTTAATCTATTGTGGTATAATAGATCCATCATGGGCAGAGCTGCGTAACTTTGTTTGGTTCCTTAATCTTCAGCTGAAAGACTGTGAGAATTCAGTTTTCTGTAACTTTGAGTTTGTTGGAGACACTCTTCACGGGTTCAAAAACTTTGTGGTTGAGTTCATGATCTTGATGTCCAAAGACTTTGCAACCCCATCACTATGCATCTCTGACCAGAGTCTAGGGAGGAAGAAAACTGACATCAGTGGGCTAAAAGAAAATGACTTAGCTCCCTTCCTTTTTAGAAAAAGGTGGGAAAGGGAGCCACATCCATACATCTTTTTTAATGATGACCACATGTCCATGACGTTCATTGGATTTCACCTTAAGCCCAATAACCAGAGAGGGGTTGATGCAATAAATCCTTTGACTGAAGAAGTGATAAAGGAAAACATCATGAGCAAAGAGCTGTACAATGCCTTAAAACTTCAGAGAGTCCCTTTTAATACGGACTTTGATCAGCTCCCTAGAGCTGACAAAATTGAGCATCTCTGCAGTGTGCTTGGCATCAAGTGGCCAACAGATCCTGATGAAACATATGAACTGACCATTGACAATATCCTCAAAATGATGGCAATTCATATGAGATTTAAGTGTGGCATTCCTGTCATCATAATGGGTGAGACAGGATGTGGCAAAACAAGGCTCATAAAATTCATGTGTGAACTGAGAAGATGTGGAGCAACTGCAGAAAATATGAAACTGGTCAAGGTTCATGGAGGAACCACATCAGAAATGATTTATGAGAAAGTGAAGGAAACAGAAACTCTTGCAGTGACCAATAAAGAGACTCATGGGTTTGACTCTGTTCTCTTCTTTGATGAGGCAAACACCACCGAGGCCATTAGTTGTATCAAGGAGATCCTTTGTGATAACTCAGTGCAGGGAGAAGAGCTTGGCTCTAATACAGGGCTACAGATAATTGCAGCTTGTAACCCATACAGAAGACATACAGACCAAATGATCGAGAGGCTGGAAGCATCAGGATTGGGCTACCGTGTTCGAGCTGAGGAGACTGAAGACAGACTTGGCTCCATCCCTCTCCGCCAGCTTGTGTATCGTGTTCATTTGTTACCACCCAGCATGATGCCTCTTGTTTGGGATTTTGGACAACTCAATGACTCAACAGAGCAAATGTACATCGAACAAATTGTACAAAGACAGGCAAAGGCCAGCTTGATTGAGAAGAGCTATATACCAACAATAATTAAAGTGTTATCGTCATCACAAAAGTTCATGAGAGAGAGGAAAGATGAATGCAGCTTTGTCAGTTTGAGGGATGTTGAACGCTGCATGCAAGTATTTCTGTGGTTCCACAAAAATCATCCAATGTTTGCTGAAGCTCTAAAAGCCTTTGGTCAGCAGCAATCTCAGAGGAAAAAAAACAACCCACCATTTTTACCTGCTAGGGACAAAGTAATCTGGTCACTCTTGATGGCTACTGGAGTATGTTATCAGTCCTGTTTGGAACACAAAGGGCGATATCAGGAAACTATCAGCCAAATTCTGCGTGATGAGTACAAACCACAGAGAATACAACAGGAAATCCAACTCATGCAGGATGTTCTACTCAGTGGGGTACCCATGGGCGAGACAATAGCCAGAAATGAGGCTTTGAAAGAGAACTTCTTTATGATGGTGGTCTGCATTGAGCTAAGAATTCCCTTGTTTATTGTTGGAAAACCTGGAAGCTCCAAATCACTGTCTAAAACCCTAGTTGCAGATGCAATGCAGGGTCCCACATCACATTCTGACCTCTACAAGAAGCTGAAACAAATACATCTGGTGTCCTTCCAGTGTAGTCCTCATTCAACTCCTGAAGGAATAATCAACACATTTAAGCAATGTGCCCGCTTTCAAGAAAGCAAAAACCTGGATGAATATATCTCAGTTGTTGTTCTTGATGAGATTGGATTGGCTGAGGATTCCCCAAAAATGCCACTGAAAGCATTGCATCCATTACTGGAAGAGGGCTGCGTTGATGATGAGCCAAAACCTCATAAAAGGGTTGGGTTCATTGGAATTTCTAACTGGGCATTGGACCCTGCCAAAATGAATCGTGGAATTTTTGTATCCCGTGGAGATTTAAATGAGAAAGAGCTTATCAAAAGTGCCAAAGGAATCTGCTCATCTGACAAACAGGTTCTTGAAAAGATCAGTCACCTCTTTGAGCCCTTTGCAAAAGCATATAGGACAGTATGCGAAGAAAGCAAAGGGTTTTTTGGTCTGCGGGATTTCTACAGTGTGATAAAAATGTTATTTTCAGTTACCAAATCCTCTAATGAACGTCCTACTGCAGATCAGATCACTGGAGCAGTCCTGAGAAACTTCAGTGGAAAAGATGATGTTGATGTACTTGACATATTCAGCAAAGAACTCAGAGATGACTTTGCTAATGCTAGTATCACAACTATTGACATGGTTGAGCAAAGCATCTCTCCAGCTTTTAAAATGGAGGAAAGCAGGTATCTTTTAATCCTCACAAAAAACTACGCAGCTCTTCAGATTCTCCAACAGATATTCTTCTCTCATCAAATCCACCCAGAGATAATATTTGGATCTAGTTTCCCAAAGGATCAGGAGTACACACAGATTTGTAGGAACATCAATCGGGTCAAGGTGTGCATGGAGACCGGACAGACAGTTGTGCTTCTGAACCTTCAAAATCTGTATGAAAGTCTCTATGATGCTCTGAACCAGTACTATGTGACACTTGGGGGTCAAAAGTATGTTGATCTTGGATTAGGAACACATCGTGTGAAATGCAGAGTTCACCAAAACTTCAGGCTCATCGTCATTGAAGAGAAAGAAGTGGTCTATGAGCAGTTTCCAATACCACTCATTAATAGGTTGGAGAAACACTACCTTGACATCAACACTGTCCTCAGAACGGAACAGAAGGACATTGCCAGACAGTTAGAGGCATGGGTCAAAAATTTTGTCTCCTTAAGTAATCACTCTTCAAAAAAACAGTATTTTCCAAGTGATGTGTTCATCGGCTACCACTCAGACACATGCTCCTCTGTGGTCATGCAAGTAGCAAAGAGTCAGAGTACTGAAACTGATGCTCAGATCACTCTGAACAAAGCCAAAGGCATTCTGCTCAACTGTGCCACTCCTGACTCAGTTGTTCGTTTGGACAAATCCAACCTTCCTGATGAGGAAAGAGAGCATTTAATGCAAGAATATGTTAAAGACGCAATGCACAGTTCATTGGGAGACTACATTGTGTATCACACTCAGCAGCCTGAACAGTCACACTTCTTGTTCACTGAGGTAATTTTTCTTTGTTTGCTTTCAAATAATACACAGCAATCCCATAACACTGTAGCTTTATTAAAACCAGAAATTGAAAAAATGCCTTGAATTTCAAGGTCTGTTAACATCAATGCAATTTACAGTTTAAAAGGGAAATATATGGCTTGGATTTTGATGTCAGGTCCTCGGTGTTATTGACTCACTGACTTATGTTACTAGTAACAAGTTTTTACTAGATACACTCTTAATTACTTACGTTATTTCTACCAAGACTTATACTTTTGCTTTGTTTGCTTTAGATATTTTTATTCTTTAATATTCTTATGGAAAGTGGAAGTATTGGGTAACTTCTTTTCAGTTTTAGTGTAGTTCTTATTTGTTGTTAAAAGACAGGAAAAATTTTACTGTGAATCAGTAAATAAAAACTTAATATTCAACAAGAGCACCGCCTAGCAGGGCAATATTGATGATTAATATGTAGTAATTCTTGGTTATTTTCTTTTTCGAAGGTTACAACCTTTTCCAGGCTACTCACTGCAGCAGACATTCAACAGCTGCAGAGCCTGATAAAGATTGAGTCTATCCAGCTGCTGACACTGCAGCAATTTGACACTGAGTACTCTTTCCTCAAGAAAATCAGGTAAGCATGTACAGCATTGTCCATTACAATGAAAAGGAGCAATTTTAAAACACCATCTTGCTTTAAAATCTTGTGACTCTGCTGAGTATGATAGAAAATTAATACTGTCTGTTATATTGAGTAGATTTATGGATCCATGTACTGTTTAGTTATTATACTGTTTATTAAATATATGTTTTATGATATTACAATATATTTGTTATATTTATTATATTACTATATTACAAGTTGTCTATGTGTCAATACTAGGGAATTTCTGGGCTCAACACATGCAAACAAAGTGCTCATTATCCAAGCGGACTATGATGAAGGATTTCACAGAAGGAATATTCTTTCCTCAGCCAAGTGAGCAGGAAGATCATCACGTAATTGCTCATTTTTATATAATTTGCCAACATTACTGCAAAATCTGATATTTTTCTCTTTTACTTGTTTGGTTTTTCTAAGGTACTCATGCTTCAATGAAGTAAACAAGTGTGATACTACTGACGACACAAAGACATTTGTGTACTTTGTCATCAAACTACCTCGAATAGAGGGTGGGACCTCCCATGTTGGGTTTCAAGGCGGTTAGTCATGCGACGCACTCACACATACACATGCAAATTGAGGTTTATTTCATGTCAGCAATTTTGTCATAACATGTTTTGATAGCACAAACAAGACAACACTAATATTGATGAGGTTAGTTTATATCGAATATTTCCTACGCAAATCACAGTATGTTGTGCTACTTAAGACTGAAGTGGAACATCAAAAAAGACCACACTTTAAACAGCAGTTAAAACTTACATACTGTGTCTGTCTTAATCTGATTTTTTTCAGGTCCTTGGAGGTCTGTTCACATTGATGATCTCAGAAGATCAAAAGAGTTTTTTTCAGATGTCCTTTCTTTGAAAGATTGGCGCATAAGTGATCTTTTTGAAGATCCACCTGAGGGTAATTCAGCAAAAAAAAAAAAAAAATTCTATCAAATATTTTGTATACTAAGAAAATAACACATGATTCTCTCTCCTTCCAAGCCATGGAGACAGAAGACTACACTGGCATGCCACAAACTGATGACTCTACAGTAAGTGTTATTTTACAAGCAATTCAAAAACCTTAAGGAATAGAGTATACATATTTCCACAAAATCAAAGTACAATTCACTAACCTCTGTTAAATGAGCAGGTTTAATATTTTTCACCACTTTCTTGCTTTTACCTTTGTTGCAATGTTTGTAATTAGAGGTGCCAGGCATACAGTGAAGGAAATGCTTATTTGATCCCCTGCTGAATATTTAAGTTTGCTGATTTACCAAGAAATGAACAGTCTCTAATTATTATGGTAGTTTAATTTTAATGGAGAGAGACAGGATGTCAACCAGAAATCCAGAAAAAACATCCATCCATCCATTTTTTTCCATTTATCTTGGGCTGGGTTGCGGGGGCAGCAGCCTAAGCAGAGAAGCCCATATCTCCCTCTCTCCAGCCACCTCCACCAGCTCATCTGGGGAGACACCAAGGCATTCCCAGGCCAGCCAAGCGATATAATCTCTCCTGGGTCTGCCCCGGTGCGTGCTCCTGGTAGGACATGCCAGAACACCTCATCCAAGAGGTGCCCAGGAGACATCGTAGTCAGATGCCCATACCACCTCAGCTGGCTCCTATCAGTGTGGAGGAGCAGAGGCTCTACTCTGAATGGCTGCACTCCTCACCTTATCTCTAAGGAAGAGGCCAGCCACCCTTCGGAGGAAGCCCATTTCCGCCGCTTGTATCTGTATTGCGGTCACTACCCAAATCTCATGACCATAGGTTAGGGTAGGGGTGTAGATTGACCGCTAAATCGACAGCTTTGTTTTCATGCTCAGCTCCCTCTTCACCATGACAGACCAATGCAGTGCCCTCATCACTGTCGACACAGACCCGATCGGTCTGTCAATCTCTCACTTCCTTCTCCCATCACTTGTGAACAAGACCACGAGATAGTTACCCCCCTCCACCTGGGGCAGCAACTCGTCCCAGAGCTGGAATGGGCACCCCACCCTTTTCCAGCTGAGGACTATGGTCTCAGACTTTGAAGTGCTGATTCTCATGCCAGCTGCTTCACACTTGGCTACGAATGGTTCCACTGCAAGCTGGAGGCCACCACCTGATGAAGCCAACAGGACCCCAAAAAGCAGCGACTCTATCCCATATGGGACTCAACTGCTTTCTCGCAGACTGCTGCCATTACTTTTTGGACCAGCGCAGTGCACACACGCACATGCACACAGTTGCCGTATGGGCACTGCCAGTTTAAAATACTAGAGCAAAAAAAATAATTTCATATCAATCCACAAGGATGTTAAATAAAATGATGAATTTTATCTATAATTTCAGTTTGTTTTTTTTATTTTTGTAAACCCATAATATTGTTTTTTTTTTTCCCTTTAATTATCATCATTTATTTCAGTTAATGAAAATGTTTTTTTAATTTCAGTTTTCTTTATTTCATTCAAAACTGAATGATAATAACTTTGTTCAGGAGATTAAATTCAGTTTGAAAGAATAAACATTGCTTAAGTAGCTCAGGTGATGAAGCATCAGCTAGCATTTTATCAAGTTATAGAATATCTTGGGTTAATTTTTTTAATTTTTAATTTTTTTTTTATCTGAACATTATATGATATAATCTGACCCCTTATGTATGCTTTCATTGACTCCCAGATTATAGAGGACATCCCTGGGGTTTACATGCTAAATACTCAGTTATTTCAGATGATAAGAATTTTATATCTGAGAGGAGTAGCGTATTGAAACGCCAAGGACGGTAATCACTAATGGGGCATGATTGGAGAGAACTATGGCTGTGTAATCACACTCTGTATCCACTGGAAGCATCTCACTGTCAGCTGCTAATGCTGGGTAAAGCAGGCTCTGTCTTGGTAGCAGAATTCTTTCAGATGTATCTGTATTTATGGAGGTTGCTGGCCATTTAAGATGAGAGATAAGAACAACTAAAAATACCAGTAATCCTTAGGCTAGCTATCCCGCATGCTAATGATGATGCAGGGTGCCAAAAAAGAATGAAATCATATTGTCAAGAGAGTTCTCTTTACACAAAACCTCCTGCACTGCCTGCTCACTAGCACTGCACTTGATGCTATGCTCTGATTAAAATGTATTCCTTGAATTTTTTATTTTTTTTGAGAAGTGTACATCCCACCCAGTTGACAGTTACTGTTCTAATAAGAGTAGTGATAGCAGTAAATGGTGTCTTTAATGTTGCAGATAATCAGTGTGTTTGTTAACTGCTGCTACAAATTTTTTTTAAAAAGATTTTTTTTTCTTCAGGTTTTCAAAGATTTCTTTGACACTACAAACCTGGTGAGAAGCTGTGTGCAGAGTGCAGTGAGCATGCTGAGAGATGAAGGAGACAGTGGAGAATTCAGCACTAAGAGAGTCGAGAATCTGCTCGCTCTTCTGGATGGCAGTTATAATCAAGGTTAGAAAATCAGCACAAGCCTGTGCTGTGCATAACTACAGTGAAACTGCAGCTGAGATACATTTTGCTGAAATGTATTGCTGTGTTTTTGTTTTTAAGGATTGTTTGCAAAAACTGTGAGGAAGCGAATTCACTCACTGTTAAAGGACTATGAGCTCAACATGCCCAATCCAAAAAGCTGGGTTCTAAATGAAGCATCTAATGTCAGCGCTCTTCAAGAGGGAGGGACGTTCCTGTAAGTTTATTTAATATTTGCTGTACACCATGCTGGTCTACATTTCACTTTTTTTTTCTTTTTTTTTTGGTACATTTATTTGCAGTCGTGTCTGTTATTTATTCATCATTTATCGAAAGATTTTTTGTTGTGTTCAATGTAAAATACACAACTGCAAACAGGGTGTTTATCATTACAACTGCAAATTTGGCTTCATTTGGCCTGATACTTGCCTCAACTGTGATTTTGAGTAGATATCAACAAATATCAGGCTAATTTTAAGAATGTTGCATGAATATTTCTTTCAGACACACACTGTGGAGGAAAATCCAAGCAGTTGTGTCTCCACTTCTAGCCTACTTGATCTCAGTCATGGACCGAGACTGCAATATAGACCTTCTCCTGGATAATGAGGAAGACATCAGGAACCTGTGGCTCGAGATTTTTAGGAACAAAGAGATGCTCAGTGTGCCTTATGTGAAGGTAGAAAACAAGTAAGTATCTCACAGTTGTATGACAAAAGCATCAATACTGACAGACCACTTCATGGATTCACTTTGCGCATACTGGTTCAGACTCCATTTTGCCTTCAAAATCGCCTTAATTCTTCATGGCATCAATTCAGCAAGGTGCTGGAAATATCCATGAGATTCTGGTTCATACTGAAATTACAGCATCACACAGTTGCTGCAGACTTGTTGCCAGCACATCCATGTTGTAAATTTCTCTTTCCACCACATCCCAAAAGTGCTCAATTAGATTGAGCTCTTGTGACTGTGGAGGCCATTTAAGTACAGTGAACTCACTGTCATGGTCAATAAACCAGTTTCAGATGGTTTGAACATTGTGACATGATGCCTTATCCTGCTGGAGGTAGCCATTAGAAACTGGGTACACTGTGGTCATAAAGAGATGGACATGGTGAGCAACAATACTCAGGTAGGCTCCTGTTTTGGTGAGCTGATGCGAATTGTAGTCTGTTTCCTGTTCTTAGCTGACAGAAGTAGCATCCAGTGTGGTCTTATGCAATCCTAGAAATGGTTGTATAGGACAATAGCTCAGCAGTTTCTGAATTACCGTATTTTTCGGACTATAAGCCGCTACTTTTTTCCCACGTTTTGAACCATGCGGCTTATAGCCCGGTGCGGCGTTTCTGTGGATTTTTCTTTAACCACCAGGGGGCTCTTTAGCAGGATATGAATCATGGGACGTCAAAGTTGGAAATCAAAGAAGAAAGCGCCAACAAGTGCTAGCAGCAGGCACAAAAGAGATTTTTTTCAAACTCCCTCATCATGGAAACCACAAAAAGAACTTCCTATGATGCCGCTTTTAAGTTGAGGGCTATCGACCTGGCACTACAGGAGGGAAATAGAGCCGCTGCACGTAAGCTCGGCGTGAACGAATCAATGGTGAATTGACTTCTTATAACTCAAATTTGGGGTTGTCTGTCCCCCTCTGCTGAGTGCCGAGTAATTGTGGAAAACCGAGAGCGGCGGAGATACCAGCGGCTTATAGCCCGGTGCGGCTTATATATGTACGTTTCCAGTTTTTTCCAAAAAATTTGTAGGTGCGGCTTATAGTATGGTGCGCTCTATAGTCCGGAAAATACGGTACTCAGAACACCACATCTGCCCCTAATAACCATCCCACATTCTTCTTTTCTTCTACCATTCTGATGTTCAGCTTGAACTTACTCAGGCCGCCTTGACCACATCTACATGTCTACATGCATCCAACTGCTGCCATTGGCTGATTAGAAATTTGAAATAATGAACAGCAATGAAGTGGTCAGTCAGTGTATTCAGTTCAAATAGTCTCATTTAGGTTTTATTTGTTTATTTATTTATTTTAAGTGAAACTTCAAGTCAGTATTTTTTTCAATGATCAGCTGTAAAACTAATTTTAGTTAATTTTCTAGCACATGAAAAATGCATTTAAAATAAGAGAATTACAGTGTCTGTTAAAAAATCATTATATATATATATATATATATATATATATATATATATATATATATATATATATATATATATATATAATATATATTTAATTTTGGCTCTTTTACTTCTCCAGATTATTAATGGTACAAAGCCATATCACAGGTGGTCACACCATGCATTGCCACATGCCCTTCAGTTGGTGGATCAAAGACTTCCTAGATGGGCTCATGATGCAAACATCCAGACATCAAAGTAAATATACTGTACAAGTAACATATTTATTCTCTGTCTAGGATTATATTAGTTTAAACCTCTTTTTTAAGCCTACATCCTAACACATCAATGGCATTCAGCTTGTTTTTGTTTGTTTGTTTGCTTTTTGTTTGTTTTTGCAGATCATTCACCTGGTCATTTCCATGCATTTTTCTTGAAAACTCCATTTGGCAGTTACATGGCAAACATTGCGAATGAAAAAATTAGAGACTTTTTTGAAAGGTACCTGTGGGATTTTGTTTCCATGACCATGAAAGTGGGATCAGATGAAGAATTAGAGGTGAGACTAATGCAAAGTTAAAGTTAAAGACAGTGCAAAATACCTGCCTCTATTAGTGCAATATGACTATTTGTTTCTTCAAATATAGCCTTGTTACACTTGAAAATGCTTGTTTATGTAATGTTCGATTAATTTTACCTTCAATCTGCAATAAATCCTACTATTTCTCCTATTAACTCTTCAACATAAAATAGAGTATAAAAATTAATTAATTTAAAAAACATCCCAGTGGTTAGCACTGCTGCCTCACAGTTAGACTAACATCTAGAAGGCCTGTGTTTGATTCCACCTTAGCCCAGGCCTCTCTATCGAGTTTGTATGTTCTCCCCGTGTCTGCGTGGGTTTCCTCTGGGTACTCAGGTTTCCTCCCACTGTCCAAAGACATGCACTTACTGGGGTTAGGTTAATTGGCCATTCTAAATTGCCCATAGGCAATAGTGAGTGAGTGAGGTTGTCTGTCTCTCTGTGTTGGCCCTGCGACAGGCTAGCGACCTGTACAGGGTGTACCCTGCCTCTCGCCCTATGTCAGCTGGGATAGGCTCCAGCCCCCCTGCGACCCTGACCAGGATAAGTGGAAGTGAATGGATGGATGGATGGATCCCTGCACACAATTTTCTCTGCTGTCACAACAGTCCAGTTCACTGCAGTCAAATAGCATGACAACTTATATCAGCTAACGCTTTCTGACAAGGTGTTGGCACACTGTAAAGCAGATACAAGAGTAAGGAATTTGGAATGAGTGTGGAGGGGTTAAACAGTGGAGGAAATAATTATTTGATCCCCTGCTGAATTTGTAGAAATGCCCTTCAGTTGGTGTAAAGAAATGAACAATCTAAAATTGTTATGTTAGTTTCATTTTAATGAAGAGTCTGACTATCAAGCAAAGATCCTGAAAAAACACAAGTTATAAATTGATTTGCAGTCAACAATCTTACAAATTCAGCAGGGGACTAAAATATTTCCCCCACTGTAATCCATAGCAACAAACCGGAATAAAAAATAATTCAGTTTTAAACAGATCATAGGATTACTTCATTAATTATACTTTGGCTTGATGCTATTTGTGGCTCAAGAAGATAATAATCAATTGGAACTCTATAAACCACCCTGAAAATCTTCAAACTATTAAATTAAATGTTACGTCAAAAACTACAATTAAATGGACAGTGGGAGTGGCGCAGTGAGTAGGTGCTCGCCTTGCAGCCGGAAGGTTGCAGGTTCAAGCTCCTGTTCCTGCGGTGCGTTGTGTCCTTGGGCAAGACACTTAAACCACATTGCCTAATGGTAGCGCCGGTCTCTGGCTGCATGACCGCAGATGCTCGTCTCTGGATGAGTGATCTGGAACAATCATTTTGTTGTGTACCTTGTGCACACAATGACAATGAGTTGAATCTAACTTCTAGGTGTAGCCAAGTGGCGGAAGGCTTCTGCCTTGGTGGCCTCAGAATCTCATCTTTAGTTTTTGCGGATGATGCGGTCCTGTTGGCTTCATCAGGTGGTGGCCTCCAGCTTGCAGTGGAATGGTTTGCAGCCAAGTGTAAAGCGGCTGGCTTGAGAATCAGCACCTCTAAGTCTGAGGCCATGGTCCTCAGCTGGAAAAGGGTGGAGTACCTTCTCCAGCTCAAGGACATGTTCCTGCCTCAGGTGGAGGATTTTAAGTAGCTCAGGGTCTTGTTCATGGGTGATAAGAGAAGGGAACGGGAGATTGAGAGACGGATTGGGGCTGCAGTAATGCGGACGCTGCACCATTGTGTTGTGGTGAAGAAACTGTCAATTTAGCGGTCAATCTATATGTCCCTAGATGGTCACGAGCTTTGGGTAGTGATCAAAAGAACAAGATTGCAGATACAAGCGGCAGAAAGTAGCTTCCTGGAAATGGAAGAAAATGGATGGATGATAGATAAATGGATATTAAAATGGATGGATATTTATATTAAATGTAATGCTAATTTTAGCTGCTGCTGCTGATGAAAATAAATACCATGTTATTAATCTTGGGTCTTTACTCCTCAGCTCCTTTGTCATGCCATGTTCAGCTGTGTTGATGAAGTACAGAGACGAAGACGAGATGATGACCTTTCTTTCCTACACATCCACGTTGCCTATCATTTCTTCCAAAACCGTTTTCAGAACCTCTCACGGATGCTTTCTCTACACCCTGAAGTGGTTTCACGTTTGCGAGCAAATCAGCACATTAGACGCTGTCCTGAGATGGTAACTGCATTTCTTTATATCTGGTGCTCTTAGCATTTATTTATAAAATCGCTTTTAGTGGCTTTCACACTAAAACAGGGGTTTTCTGGGATTGTTTAAAGGATGTTAGAAATATTGCAAAACTACTGAATCACTTGCAAACTGTTTTATTTCCTGTAGGTTTTGGATGTTTATGCAGCCAAAGCATGTGTTGAAAGCCTGGAACCTTCTAATTTAGACAATGATACCCAGGGCTGGCTGAGGAAGGTGAAGAAGGTGCAGGCCTCTTTGGATTTGATTTGCTCTGAAAATAATGCCAAACAATATGGTGAGCAGTGCAAGAAAATACTCCATGATGTCAGGTAAGACACAGTGAAAGTGAAATTCTAGTGCCCATTTCTCTCTACTGTTTTCTGAAAGAAGCTCCAAAAGGTTTTTCATAGTGTCTTTCATTATGAATAAACGGATTATTGTAATTCAGAATATTCTTGTTAAAACAAGTTTAAACAAGGATGCTGTTGCTCACCTATTTCAAAACAAGCTGTATGATATTATCATTATTTAAGGTTATTTAATAGAGAAAAAAAATTTGCTCATAATTATACAGAGACTATTGTGTAATTATGTTGATGCTGATGCTTTCTCATAAACTTAGAATTAATCCATTAAAAATACACAGGACTGGGCACCACTTTGTGCCATGTTGCACCACCATCTTGAATACAGTGGCCAAGATGGGCATGACCATTCTACCTAGTCATTTTTTATGTACCCTCCGATATCCACAATAGATGATTTCATATCGCTATTAAAGGCCCGTGGGTAAATAGCACTCCCACCACCATCCCACAATGCACTGCAACAGCTTCCATGCAGGCCAAGACCTGTGCACTAACCTGTTTTGTGTGTTGCCAATGATATGCTGATCAATGGCCATGTGAGGGATTTACACAAACCAGCCAGGAACCCACTGAATGGTTTCAAAAAAAGTTCTTAATTTATTACAAAAATTGTTTCCAAAAATAATAAACTGGGCCCAAAACAAAAATCAACAGTACCGAACTTCAGCTCAGATAGCAACTCAAAGAAACCCCCCCAAACAAAACAAGAAGGAAACTTAAATAGTGACTGATCAGACCACTGCTGACATACATAAGGAGGTAAACAACTGACAAATCAACACAAACTACCAAACAATACTTAATTAACAAACAAATACTAATCAGAATGCTAAGTACTTTTTAAATTAAACAAATACTATTACAACTGACCAAAACAGTCCAAATAGAAGAATAACAAAACAAATAACAAATTCCCCCCTCCCCTTACAAACAAATAGTAAAACCCACTAAGGAGTTTATGCCGGCTATATAAGGAAGAAGGGCCGCTTGAGCTCCTTGTGGTCCTCCAGCAGCAGCTCTATAGAAACTGACAACTCAAACAAAAGAGAAATTAATCCATTGCATATTAACCACAATATAGCAAACTGATACCTAAGGTTAACTAAATGTGTGCACTGCAAATGGTCAACTAAGGAGTCAGGCTAATTAAAACATTAATTGAAAATCTAAAGTAAACTATCAATATATAAATGCATTTTAAGAATAAAAATATACATCAATTATCAACCATGATCAGCTTTAGTGTGGGTGACAGCAGGAACAGCTGTCACAGGCCACAATAACTTTTTATTGACAGTATAGGTTATGACAGGAAAGCGGGAGAAGAGATGGGGAAGACATGTGGCAAATAGCACAGGCTGGGATTCAAACCTGCACTGCCAGCTTTTGCCTCACGACATGCATGAGGTCACCAGCTCTACCACTGAGCCACTGTCACCAAGTGCTTGCTTATAGGGGGTCGTTTTATTGTTGGGTTTTCTCTGTAATTATTGTATGGGCTTTACCTTACAATATAAAGCACATTGAGGTGACTGTTGTGATTTGGCACTATATAAATAAAATTTAATTAAATTGAATAGTAACAGCATTATATACAATAATACAGGATGAGTCAAATGTAAGCATAAAGGTAGCCTAGGTATTATTTTTCCCTTGAAATTTTAAGTGAAAGTATAAAATAACTTGAGTAACTAAAGTATAAAATAACTTGAGAAACTAAAGTATAAAATAACTTGAGAAACTAAAGTAACTTAAATTTGTAACTTATCAGGAGCTGCCCAATATTGTCACACAATGAGACGGAAAAATATTTTCTATCTGGGATGTTGTATCAGCTTTTAAAACAGCTGCTTAAAGTTCCAGTTTTCCACCATTTAACCACACCACATTTGTTCTTCCTGTCATATGGAGCGCAACTAATAGGCGCAGCTAGTGATGCTTGGTTGAGTCATTTGATTACATTTGGGTTGTACATCACCAGCTGCTAGGATCTCCTCCTTTGTAGGCTTGCATAGTTTGCAAAGTACTGTGATTTTGTTTTGAACGTTCAAGTAGCTCACCTTTTTGCTAAACTGTCGTGAGAGGCTGACATGCAGCTCTTGCCATTAGTGATGCCTTGGCTTGTCTTGTTGTGGACATAAAACTTTCATACCAGTATTGTCATATGATAAGGAACAGCTCTATGTATAAACACAATCTTCAACAAACTAACTGGTTATGATTTGTAATATTTTACAGTAAAGGCTGGAAGCGCATCTACATCCTCTCTTTGTTTGTTGAACACATGCTGCTGGGTTTCCAAAAGGAAAACAGTCAGCTTAGGACTCTGGTCCTGAACCACACTGAAATCCTTAGCAGGGTAAGTATTTTTGTGTGTGTGTGTGTGTGTGTGTGTGTGTGTGTGTGTGTGTGTGTGTGTGTGTGTGTGTGTGTGTGTGTGTGCGTGCGTGCGTGCGTGCGTGCGTGTGTGTGTGTGTGTGTGTGTTTTGTTTGTTTAGTTTGTTAGTTTTTGTTTTTTAATGTGCGGATGAACAGTTGTAACTAATGAAGTGTATTCAGCAATGTGGCCTACAGCCAACATGATGGGGGTTCACTTTTTTCTGTAGCCTGTCCACATTGAGCAGAATTTTTTTCTAACAGGAAAAAAAAATCTTTTGGGGGCACATTTGTCAAAATTATTTTGTTCTTCTGTGTCAAAGTACAGTTAACAAATCAACATAATGGTCATGTTGTATTTACTTCTAAGATTTTAGAGAGAAACTCGGATGTAAAGTCCACAAAGTCTTTTGAGGCTGTAGTTGGAGTCCTGAAGTCGTCTAGGCAGGCGGCAACTAATCAGATTTTCAGGTAATGTTGTTTGGCTTTTAACTGATCTTTAAATTAATTTATATGAAATACTGAAGAATGTTTGCACTTACTTTGCACGGAATTTGATGATTTTCATGAAGGTTTGGAGTTGAATGTGGGGTGTGCATAAGAGAGCCTCAGGAACCAGTGGAACTGCCATGCAATCACATCTACTGCTTAACATGTATCGAGAGAAGCATTGATGCAGGACGGACATCCTGCCCAAAGTGCCGCCAGCAGATACCAAATGACTTCCTACCTCATGTTTCTGAAGACATAAGGTGAGATTTGTTTAAATTGCTGATAACGCATTTAACAACTGTAAACATCCACAGGTCAAATTGCTCTACTCATGATCTTAGAATAGCACTGTAGAGCTTGTATGATTCAACTGTTCACATTCAGAACTGTACAGTTGCTTTATATTATCAATAAGCCATCTTGAGAGTACCTTAAATAGCTTTCAGGTACAGAGTTATAAAACTTTATATTTTCAGTAATGGCTCAAGCCAGAGTGCTGACATGAACAGTGTTGCAGGCTTATCCCAACAGAGCACTTGAACTAATTTCATGATAATTTCCAAAAAATATATTTATTATCTAGATGCTTAGTATGATAACAGGTAGATATGCATATCATCATATAGTGGGAACCTATTACTATGTGCAACAAGACTGGCTCATTTTGCAGATTTCCTGCTTTGACTGTTGATTAGCTCTTTAGGGGAGGGCCAGGACAATGGCCATCTTTGCTTTGGCAAAATACTTTTATGGATTACACAGGTTGTCACTTCTAACTGATGTTTTACCCATTAGCTCTACAACATCTCTAAATATGACAGCGTCACTGTTTAGCATTGTTGTCTCACAGCAAGAGGGTCCTGGGTTCAAACCCGAGGTTGTTCTGTGTTAAGTTTACATGTCCTATTTGTGCTTGCACAGGTTTTCTCTGGGAGCTCAGGTTTTTCCTGCCAACAATTCTGGTTAAATAAAGGTTAAAAAAAAAAGTGGGGAGTGGCAAGAATGCCTGTATACATTCTGCCTTTAGGTTGGCATCTTTAACCTTCTTGACCACAATGTGGTAGTGGAGAGATGTAATAGTCATTTCAGAGGACATTTAGAGCTTCCTGCTCAGATATCGGTAATTTCATATAGTGCATAAATATATCCTCCACTGCACTTCTAGTTAAGCATACATCATTATAGACAGTTTTCATTAAAGAGAACTTTATAAATAGATTGTAACATGATACGAGACCCTTGTTATTAAATTAGCAATCTATTTTGGCTAAACTAGAAAGCAAGCAGCTTGTGCAAAGAAAATACTGTATAATTAAAAGTACTGCTTTGTAGTGTGTATAAAACAGTATCAATCCGTAAAGTACAGTGGCATTCTGACAGTGCCGTTTTTGGGGAATGGGTTTGAAAAGTGAAACAGTATTTTGTAATCATCTAATATATTGCATATAATATTGTATTCACTTTTTTGCATCTCTACAGAGCTTCTATCAAGAAAAATGCAGGATTCAGGCAACGTTGCAACAGTTTCTTTATTGATCTGCTCTCTACTGTGTGCTTCAAGGACAACACACCTCCAGAGGGGGGTGTCATTACCTACCTTTTGTCCTACCTGATGATCGAGACAGGTACCACTGACTTATCAAGAAAAAATTATATACTATTTTCTTTAACTTCTTTTCTAAAGAAGCTAAAGTCTAGAGCTAAATTCTCTGGAATTGCATGTGACCACTATATATATAATTTCCAATACAAATTTTTCAAAAATTAAAACAAAAGATCAAAATGTGCTGGAATATAATTACTATTGGTCTTATTTGGTTTTTTTAACATTAAAATTATTTTTCCAAACAGAACAGAAACAGATTCACACCAAGGATTTATCACCTTTTGATGAGTCCCCAGATAAAAACCCAGTTGTGCGATCGGTAATCCTCAAACTGCTACTGAAGTTCAGGTATGTAACCTGCTCTAAATACATTGCTGTAAAATTACTGTTAGTCTAAATATTCATAGATGAATAGAGTTGTCTCATAGATTTAAAGTGTATCCCTGTTAGCAGCCGTGCAGAAAGGTTTCCCAGCGTTGCTGCTTTAAGAAAGCTTGTGATAAAATGTGCATAGAATTAATCTTCTTAACCTTCCCCTTTATAATGGACCAAACTGTGTTTCAGCTTTGATGAGGTCGAGAAATATTTGCAGCAGCATTTGTCATCTGTTGAAGAAAGCAGATTTGTGGATGATGTAGATAAAGCAGAGCTGTTTGCCTTATACATCAACTGCTTGGAGGTAAATCTTGAACAACTCTGTTGTTGTATTTAATAGTGTAAAATCTACTTTAAAACAGGTGGAAAGAAGATTTTACAGAATATTCCAGAACAGAAAATGACTTACTTTTCAAATCAAATGGTAACTTAAGAATAACCACAACCTGTTGCTGAGAGTGTATTGTTCTCCAAAAACAAAAAATATGTCTCTACAAGGACATTTTTACTTTAATCAGAGCGATCTCTTGTAGGATGATAATTACTAAAAGTTTCACTCTCTATTCTCTTATACACAGCTGCAAACTCCTGAAATGTTGTTTACTACTATTTGGTTTTTTTTTATTTATTTTTTGTGTTTGAATGCCTGAAGGGTTGACCATTTGTCAAATGGATCAAAATATGAAAGTAAACCACACTGACATTATGTGAATAATCTCTTTCTAGAATGAAACTTAAGTCAGTTGTATCAGCAGGAGTATTTTCTGTTGGATTTAATGCAGATGTGAGAACAGTTTAGGTCTACTGGAATTATTTATTTCTGCTTATTATTAAATTTTTTTTTTTTTTTTAAAGTGTACCTCAGACTGTTTAGTTTTTTTGCTTGTTGCTGATAAAGGTCAGATGAAGTGATAGTTAACTGGTGATCTTTGCAGGACTCCATCTGGGAGAAAATGCCCCAGGAGGGTAACAAAACTGAAGAGTTGCAATGTTTCATTAATGAAGCACAGTTCCTGCGCTCGTTTGGTGCTGAAGTCACTCCTGTTCCAGCAACAGTGTCTATTCAGCATCTGCAACACATTGCCAGTTTGCGTGTGACCCTCACCATGGCTGCCCAGCTCATCAGTGACAGACTATCTGGTGGGATATAACTTCACTACTCCAATGCACTGCTACAGTTTGTTAGCAACTATAACAAGCAGCTCGTTGTTGTTGCAGGCAACAATGTCCCAGACGGTGCTGAAGATTTTCTGAACTTGGTCAAAAAGTTCTGTGAGGACAGTGGGAATGATTGGTACCGTGTTTACCTCATCCGCAAGCTCAGCGAATTGCAGGGTGTCCAGTATGTCCAGACAATGGTGAAACAACCAGAGTTCTTCTGGATTTTCCCTGAAGAGATTTGTCAGCAGGTATTCCACCACTCATGAGCAAATCTACCAGAAATTTGAGTCAAGAAATTATGAAGTTCAGTCATTTTTAATTTATATAGTATGAGATCCCATCAATAGATAGAGGCCTTAACTATATGAACTATGTGCAAGAACTGCTGGGGAGGAAGAACTTCTTTTAACAGAATAAAACAAACAAAACCCTCACCAGCTCTTGGGAACCAGTTCAGGTGAGGAAAAAGAAGACAAAAAAATGAGCAAAGAGACAAACAGCAAACAGAACAGATCACAACCTAGTAGTGTGAAGATACAAAGGGATGCATAGAGGCATGCAATAGTAGCATATAAATAAATGGGGACTGAAAGAGTTGCAAGTGAACAAAAGTTGCTCAGTGTGTCATATGTCCTACAGGCAGCTCAAAGCTATATCAGCATGAACTGAGCATTAATTTAATAGTTAGTAAAGCTCAGTGAGCAATCTAGGAATTGTACAATTATGAAGTGCTGTAATAGTTTGTAAATGTAATAGCCCTATGCAGCCACATATGTTGCCTATGCCTTGGGCCCTGCCCTTAAATATAAGCTTTATTGAAAAGAAGTTTTAAGCCTAATATTTAAAGTTGCAAGCATGTCTGTCAACTAAACTAACTCTACTGGTTCCACAGTAGAGTTGCCTGTTAGCTGAGGAGTGACCCCTATTCTAACTCTAGAAACCTCAAGTTCATCTGCAATGTAATGCACACATGAAAAGAGAACCCAAATGAAGGTACTTACAGGGAGTAAGTCCAAAATGCAATAACAGGTAATAGACATTCACAGAAAGGCAAGCAGCAAGGTAAACAGTCAAAGTAGGAAGCAGGCAAAAAGCAACATCCATAAAGTAGTCCAAAACAGTCATACACAAGATACAAGATATAAAAACAAACAAACAATGCAATTGAAATTTTATTTATGGACCTATTTTTCATGGAGTTACAAACATGTCCACTTAGCTGGACACCATGCATTTGATTTTTGAACCAGAGAACTATGTATTCAACAAACTGAACAATGCAATTTCACATTTAAACAGTAACTTCTGTGTTTATAAGGCTGATTCTGGGGCCAGAGAGGCAATACTTGTCCAATGGGTTAAGTTCACTACCATGTACTAATCAGATCATCTGTCATTGTTTTAAATTGTAACAGACATATGTATTTAGTTCTTTTATTGCAATACTCTGATCCGTATTTTTCACTTTGTAAAAGATGGTGTGGCTAGACCGCCATTCAACATGAAAACAGTGTCAGTGTTTGTCCATGTACAGCTCAGTTTTTGGCATCATAATATGAACATTTTGACCAGTGAGATGACATGAGGATTTCAACCATGTTTGCTGGGTAACTGCAAAAGCTGAATTACCTCTTTTTAACTCCAAGTGATTTACAGTTGACTGGTACTCTGTAAGTGGCTTTTCCCTAAGTCTGACTATCCACTCCAAAATCATTGGTCAGTTAGCCATATAGCCACGATGGGTTTGGTATTTTCTCTTCATGCTAGTGACCATTATTGCTACAGATGCACTAAACTACTGTAAGCCAAATCAATAGCTTTGAGCTTTGTCATTAATGCAGCACATATATTTGTGTATGTTTGTCTTTCATTACCAAACTGGATGACTCAATTTTACTTATAGCTCTAAAAGTAGACAGTCAGTAGATTTAGGCTGAGGAGGCACAGTGACCTTTTCAAATGCACCTGGACTTGCAAGGCCCACACATAGCACAGACATTAATTATTTGATTGTACCTGTCTTTTCATTCACAAAACACTGGAACAAGCCCTGATGTACAATCTATTGAGCTAATTCACAAAGTCACCAGAACAACTCAGGACTAACATATGTAATTAAACATATTTGCTTTCTCTAATCCCATTCATGGTTTCAACAGAATGAAGATGGAGGCCTGATGGACCAGTATCTTTTGTATGGAAAGGAGTATAAGGCCGTGAGAGATGCAGTTGCTAAGGCGGTAGTAGACGGTGACGTCGACCACATAGAAGACGTCTGTGAGGTATTTCTGTGCATGTCAAATATGTTCCTGGCACTCTATTTAACCAACCTGTTGCTGTTATATTGTTCTGATGAAAGCACAGTCTGTATGTGTAATTTCTTGAAACATTTCTCATTACTCGTATAGCAGCGCCACTGTTGTACAGTATCACTGTAAAGACCTGAGACGCTTTGTAGTACTTTTATACTGGTACTGTACTCTGTATATCCATTTATACTTGTATTTTTATTTAAAATTTACACTTATACTGTTATTATTGTTAATATTCTTAATACACTAGAACTGCACTGCATCACCAAGGAATCGAACAGTGTTCATCCTCTTGGCTCTTTTCCGAGAAGTTACAACTCTGTACAGATCTGAAAACAAGGGTCTTCATCCTAAACCTGAGGTATGAACAATGACAAAATTAGCATCTGGATGGATAATGAATCAAGACTCTAGAAGAATGCACAGGGTGTTATTCAGAAAACCATGCATTTGGTGACTTTATTCACAATTGGAAGTGTGACCCTGAGTCTGAGAGTTTTACAAATTTGAAAAATTGAACCTCATTTGCATCATGTTCTATATTTGTATTTGCTGCATGTTAACCACCTCTACAAATTGAGGTGCCAAAAGAAACCTTTTTGATGTTTTTTAAACTGGTATATGTTGCTGTCACATTAATGTTATGTGTGTAAACCAGGGTACTATTTGCAGGTGGAGCTCAGGCAGGGATTTCATCCCCTCTTTTATGTGTTTCTCCCTCTGCTAAATTACTTTATATTTGCAGTAGAGCTACAAATCTAGAGCAGTGGCTCTACTCCAGATCTCTGAGTTCCTCATCCTACAGCTAAAGCTGAGCCCATCCACCCAGTGAAGGAAACTCTTTTTGTTACTTTTTACTCTTTTGGTCAGAACCCAAATTTCACGACCATAGGTGAGAGCTGGAATGTAGAGGGACTGGTAAATCAAAAGCTTCACCTTTCAGCTCAGCTTTCTCTTCACCACGATAGTCTGGTACAATGACCACGTTGCTGCTGAAGCCACACCAATCTGACCAGTTTCCTTTTTTATGGCTGTATGATTTATAGGTCAGTGTTAAGTGACTTAACAAACGAAAAACATTCCTCTGAAAATAGTCAGATACTAGGATTGGACTGAAAATGGGTGAAAAAAGCAGTGAATGTCCAAAGAAAAACTTTGATAGACCTTCAGAAAGCCTGGAGAACCACTGCTCAAGATCACTTTAAGGAATGGCAAGAAATGCTTCCCTGGAAGCAAGATATAAATAAATGAGAGGTGGCCCAAGACTTTTGCCCAGCACTGGACAAGGATATCTACTAATATAAAATCAAATATGACATGCTATTAAATCATCAGTAAAATACTTTTGTTCAGAAGCCCAAAAATTGTTACAAATTTGTACCATATGAACATCATCCGGTAATAGTCAAATCTAGTACTAAACAATGAAATTATTGATAAGAAATACAAATGTAGATTTTTTTTTCCAGAGAAACTATTTTTTGCAATTAATCAGTCCCTGTCAGTTGATATTGTGTATGTGCTGGTGCTGTAAAAATATTAGTGTATCCTAGCCTCTTAATTGTCTTCTATATCCTGTACAGCAATGTAATGGATTTGATGACCTCATCGATGGCTCGAGGTATCTGCAGCAAAGAGAAGTAAGGGATTTTGCCTCAGCCTTGATATATAACAGGCTGGGAGCCCTCGCCATCCAACCTGGTAGTACTATCATGGAGAACACTGTCACTGAGCTGATCATCCATCTGGCAGCTGTGCTGCTCACTGGGACTCATCTTCTGCTGATGCCACTCAAACACCTTGGCCTGTCTCCTGAAAATATGCAGGTAAACATCATGACCAGAGTCTGTGTATAAAAGATGGATGTTGCCACAATGATGTCACCCATTGGTTTGTGGAGTCACATTTCAAACCTTTGATTTTAGTTTTATGTCCAGAAATGACTATATTTGGATAAAAGAGTGGTATGATAATGTGCCTTTGAGCTATGTAATCTAGAGTCAGGTTTGTTTGGAGGTTTGTTTGTTTTGTTTTGAAACTGTTTTCAGTGGTTGGGGATTGTTATTTCAAAATAGAGTTCAGGTATGCACAGTGAATAAAACATTTAAAATGTTTTTCACATTGACCATTAACTCACCATGAATATTAGATATTATTCTCACCATTCCCCCTATAGATATTTTGTGTTAGTGTCATATTTAAGGCTGGAGTTAGAACCCAAATGCAGATGTTAAAACAAAGGGGATGAAATCAAAGCAAGCCTTTACTGGCTGATAAAATGTAAGAAAGTAAAAAAAAAAAAAAAGCAAGGGAACCAGGAATACAATTCAGTAAACACAAAAATCTAAACTTCAAACACCAGAACAACACAACCCTTGAATGCATTAACTAAGAGTCCACAACAACAGCAATGATCCAAGACAGAAAAATATACAATCCAGGGACCGTGAGAGCTGCTCAGATTCTGTAATTCTGTGCTGCTTACTATCTGTAGTGGGTAGCTTCAACAAGATTACGCTCATGTTACCTTTATGGCATTTCTTTGATTTTCATTTAATTTAACCTACAGAGGGCTTTCATACCCACAATGCCTGATGACATGTTAGCGATTGCCCAGGCAGCCATACAACAACAACTACCATACTATCAGGGCCAGCTCACATGGTATGGTAAGTATTACTCCTTTTATATGTATGCAAGTAAAACCATTATGAATGATCTTTTCTTTTCTTGCAACTTGGATTTTGGCAATTTTAACTTCACATACTTTTTCTTCTCTCTTTCTTCAGTAGATTGTATTTTCTGCATTGATTGAAATCTGAATTTCTCTGAGTAATCACACTAAACCTTAAAGGAGCTTAAAAACATTATGAAAGAGTGACATGGCACACAAAATCTTGAAATCTTTGAGAGAATTCTCTGGAGACTGAAAAATGATGGTTGTTCAGTCGACATAGATGTCTCTTTACTTTATGACCACTATGAACAGCCATCACTGAACAGAGGAGGTAGATTACGTCACCAACTTTCCCCCGCTTACAATGCTGTTGTGAGCTCCCTCCCCGGGCGTCTCAACCCCTATTCACACCTTTGTTCCGGTGACCTCAATAGTTCACTTGATACAATAGAGCAAAGTCCCAAATTGGTTTCAACTGAACCCACTGATTGGCTTAAATTAGGGGTGGGACTTTAACGCGTTAATTTCGATTAATTAATTACGGGGAAATTAACGCGTTAAAAATTTTAACACATTTTAATCGCACTTTGCACCGTGGAACGTTTCTCAGTGCACGAGTTCCCGGCATACAGATTATATCGACGCACAATGTCCAAATTAGGGGCCGCATCCTGCGAAGGACCCGGCCCACGTCTTTCGCAGCCCACGAACACCACAAAGGCCGGAAGTGAGCGGCTAGCCTTCATATCAGCTGCCGTCACCTCTGTGTAGCTCATGTCGCCTAGCAACCGTGAGTGCGAAGCACAGCTGTGTAAAAGCAGCTGGTTAAACGGAGAACGAACTTTTTCTCCTTTTTGTGGTTTAATTTTAAGTCTTTAATTCAAAATAAGCTGTTAAAACAAGCATAACACATTTCAACATCAAGGAATACAGCTGAGCTAATGATTAATTTCCAACTATAACAAGTGAGACATTAATGTTGAATAAAACTATCCAGTTATGATGCTTAACTTTAATTTCAGGAGTTTGCTTATCACAGGAGCACTTCCACCCTTCATTGGTCTGTGTAGTAGACTGGTGGGAAAATGAACAAAATTTTGAAGTTTAAGCTTATGTATATTGATTCATTCATCAACTAAACTTAAATTAATATTTCTCATGTCAAATATTGAAATGCGATTAAAATGCGATTAATTTCGATTAATTAATTACAAAGCTTGTAATTAATTCGATTAATTTTTTTAATCGAGTCCCACCCCTAGTTTAAATACCTGGGTCTTTCCACCTTTTGGTTTGAGAACTGAAGAAGCCTTTCAGATGAGACGTGAAATGTCTTTAAGAAACTTAAAGAAGTCCAGTCACCCTTTTTTCAAGCTCCAGACTACTATGACCTGAATGACTGTGAACCTACACAGACACTTTGGGAGAATTCCACTACAACAAATATGTCTCTGGAGCTTGAAAAAAGCAACTGGACATCTTTAAGGTTTTTAAAGACATTCAATTCTCATCTGAAAGGCTTCTTCAATTCTAAAATCAACTGGTGAGAGTCCTAGTTAACCCCTGGTAGAAAATAGATGCAGGGAGCACCAAAAACTGCACAGATGTGTTACCAAGATGGCAACACTTGGTTCTAAAAGCACTTTCCATAAACTTGTCCATTAATTCACAGATTATTGTATATTATGTCTTAATAAGTCGTGTGATTTCTTTTTCCACAGTTTGTCCAAATAATCACCCATGTTGTGTTGATATGGTAAGATATGTTTATACTGTTCCAATGAATATGTTCTCCACAGTGATTACAGACATTATGTTGTAAAATTATACTCTATGTGTTATCTTACATTGCAGTGTGGCCGGCCAATGGAGAAAGGCCAATGTCTGGAGTGTGGCGAAGAAGTTGGAGGGGAAGATCATATAGCCTTGCCTGGATTCACACAAGTTCCACTGCATCAGTGAGTGCTGTTAATTGTCAAGCAAAATAATTATCTAAATAAATCTCTTGTTGTTTAAAAAATGTTAGGGTCAAACAGTCCTTAAAAGTTGAATTCCTAGTTATTTATTGTTCTTTCTCTTCAAACAATGTTTTTCAGTGCAGCGTAATATAAAAGGGATTTAGTAAGATTTTCTGTGAGAGAAAATCTCACAGAAAATCTACCTATTTTTTTAAATAGGTAGATTTGTTAAAAGAAACACATTTTGATGCTAATGGGTCTATTACATCACCATTATCATTTACTTTATGAGGCTAAAAAAAAGTTGTTGTTTTTTTAATATTTTTAATAAAAAGTTGGCTTATGATCAGTTTCCCTTATTCTAAATTTTAAAATGTACAACAATGAGACTGCATCGTGAACAGAAAATTCAAGGTGAAGTTATAAAAACAGTGATCTGCAAACTGAAAACAGTTGTTTCTCAGCTTGGAGTGTAATTGGTTCCAGAGCAGTGGGGTGAAAATCCAGGTAAACCCCAACATTATAAATTAAAAAGAAGAAAAAAATAAAAACATAAAAACAAAATAATAAATTACTTAATTTATAAGTCATGAGGTTATTATTACAGATCCTATTGGTGTTAATAGGGCCTCTGGAGTGTTTTACAAAACAATTGTACATCTGGGGATCAAAAAAGACATACAAAAGCCTAATGGATTAATTTCAGATGAATACAGAGCACACCTGGATGCAGAAATTATCAAAGACAAAATTTCCCCACTTCTCCAATCGAAAAAAAACAAAATGAAGCTGTTAACACAACTTTCAGAAATGTTTCTAAAAGTGTTTCACAATGCCTTACACATTCTATGAATAGTGCTTTTATTATATTACTACCAAAACCAGGGAAACCTAACAATGTGAGAATAAAAGGCCAATAAGCACTTAATACCAGGAACTGTTGATAAAGACCACAATAGATTTAGATTCATTATATAAGGAGAGTACTAAACATTACAAGCAGTAATAAAGATAATTCACACACTGCTCTTCTATCTTTAGATGCAGATTTTCAGGTGATCAAATTACTCTTCCATTGTGTTAGGAAGGTTTGGATTTGAAAAACTTGGGAAAAGTGGGATCAGCTGATTTATTAAATAAATTTAAAAAAACAGCAGAAATTTTGACAAACTGGAACTATAGTTTATTCACAACTAATTTGTATTAAAAATTGTTCAGATTAATATTTCTTTTTGTTACAGTGTTTTGTTTTTTCTGTTGAGTTGTTTGTTTTTTGTTTAAAGTGAATGTTTCTACAGTGTTTTCTTAAAAAAACCACTTTATATATGTTATATACACTGCTCAAAAAAATAAAGGGAACACTCAATAACACATTCTAGATCTGAATGAATGAATGAAGTATTCTCATTGAATACTTTGTTCTGTACAAAGTTGAATGTCCTGACAACAAAATCACACAAAAATCATCAATGGAAATCAAATTTATTAACCAATGGAGGCCTGGATTTGGAGTCACACACAAAATTAAAGTGGAAAAACACACTACAGGCTGATCCAACTTTGATGTAATGTCCTTAAAACAAGTCAAAATGAGGCTCAGTATTGTGTGTGGCCTCCACGTGCCTGTATGACCTCCCTACAACACCTGGGCATGCTCCTGATGAGGTGGCGGATGGTCTCCTGGGGGATCTCCTCCCAGATCTGGACTAAAGCATCCGCCAACTCCTGGACAGTCTGTGGTGCAACGTGACGTTGGTGGATGGAGCGAGACATGATGTCCCAGATGTGCTCAATTGGATTCAGGTCTGGGGAACGGGCGGGCCAGTCCATAGCTTCAATGCCTTCATCTTGCAGGAACTGCTGACACACTCCAGCCACATGAGGTCTAACATTGTCCTGCATTAGGAGGAACCCAGGGCCAACCGCACCAGCATATGGTCTCACAAGGAGTCTGAGGATCTCATCTCAGTACCTAATGGCAGTCATGCTACCTCTGGCTGTACAGCCCTCCAAAGAAATGCCACCCCACACCATTACTGACCCACTGCCAAACTGGTCATGCTGAAGGATGTTGCAGGCAGCAGATCGCTCTCCACGGCGTCTCCAGACTCTGTCATGTCTGTCACATGTGCTCAGTGTGAACCTGCTTTCATCTGTAAAGAACACAGGACGCCAGTGGCGAATTTGCCAATCCTGGTTTTCTCTGGCAAATGCCAAGTGTCCTGCACGGTGTTGGGCTGTGAGCACAACCTCCATCTGTGGACATCGGGCCCTCATACCATCCTCATGGAGTCGGTTTCTAACCGTTTGTGCAGACACATGTACATTTGTGGCCTGCTGGAGGTCATTTTGCAGGGCTCTGGCAGTGCTTCTCCTGTTCCTCCTTGCACAAAGGCAGAGGTAGCGGTCCTACTGCCGGGTTGTTGCCCTGCTATGGCCTCCTCCACGTCTCCTGGTGTACTGGCCTGTCTCCTGGTAGCGCCTCCAGCCTCTGGAGACTACGCTGACAGACACAGCAAACCTTCTTGCCACAGCTCGCATTAATGTGCCATCCTGGATGAGCTGCACTACCTGAGCCACTTGTGTGGGTTGTAGAGTCCGTCTCATGGTACCACTAGTGTGAAAGCGCCACCAACATTCAAACGTGACCAAAACATCAGCCAGAAAGCATAGGTACTGAGAAGTGGTCTGTGGTCCCCACCTGCAGAACCACTCCTTTATTGAGTGTGTCTTGCTAATTGCCAATAATTTCCACCTGTTGTCTATTCCATTTGCACAACAGCATGTGAAATTGATTGTCAATCAGTGTTGCTTCCTAAGTGGACAGTTTGATTTCACACAAGTTTGATTTACTTAGAGTTATATTGTGTTGTTTAAGTGTTCCCTTTATTTTTTGAGCAGTGTATGTTTTATATATATATATATATATATATATATATATATATATATATATATATATATATATATATATATACACATGGCTTCTAAATTCAATTGAGTTCAAGTCAACTTTAATTATACAGTGCCACTTCACAACTAATTTTAAAAGTATAGACAGTTTCTGAACTGCTCTGTTAGAATAATAAGGTACTCTGAGGTCTTGACAGGGCCTGATTTTTCATGACTTTGTATGTGAGGAGAAGGATTTTAAATTCAATTCTGAATATAACAGGGAGACAATAAAGAGAGGTTATCTATCCATTTTCTACCGTTTAGCCATTTCCAGGTTCGCTGGGGTGCTGGAGGCTATCCCAGCTGTCACAGGGCAAGAGGCAGGGTACACCCGGTACATGTCACCAGCCTGTCACAGGGCTAGCAGAGAGACAGACAACCATTCACACTCACGGGCAATTTAGAATCACCACTTAACCTAATCCCACTAACTGCATGTCTTTGGACTGTGGGAGGAAACTAGAGTACCTAAAGAAAACCCACACCAAGACAGGCAGAACATGCAAACTCCACAAAGAAAGGGATTCCAACCCAGACCTTGCTGTGAGGCAACAGTGCTAACAACCATGCTGTGAAGAGAAGCTAATAAAGGAGAAATTTGTTCTTTCTTTCCAGTTATTTTCACCTATCACTGGGAGCAGACCTACTCTGCTTCTGATTGATATAAATCTGTTGTTTTAGGGATCGTACAAGTCCCGGTCACATCCTGGGAGACCCTGAGCGGAGAAACAGCCCAGATGCCTTAGACACCAAAAACATGTCTCTGACTCCCTTTACTCTGGTGCGGCTGGTTACACATCTGGCCATGATGCTGGGAGCCTCAGAGAAATCCCAGGTGAGCAGATTAGAGTTACTCTGATTTGGAGGATCTTAACCATCTGTAAGTGAAATATCTGAAGTGGCAATTAGTTTGTGCAGTCATACTAATATTTAAGCAGCTTTTGGTAACTTAGTTAGATGTAACTGCTCGCATTTTATTTTTAGTTTGTGTGTAGATTAGCTGTCAAACCGTTCTACCCAACTAATGAATCCTCTACAAAATAAAAAGAATGAATAATATTGCTTGCTCTCTTACATCTAACCATGATACTGTGACCCACTCCTTGTTCAGGCTGTCCAACAGATAATCCAGCCACCTGTGGAGGATGTCTGTTTGTTTCTCAGGCTGCATATAGTAAAGGATCTTGAACAGCTGTCACAGGCATTGGGAAAAGGAGCTGATGACACTGTAACATCTGTTCACTTGGTGCTCAGATCCCTGCAGGAGCTACAGCAGGCCAGCCACAGTAAGCAGCACACCTGTCATCACATGTAGATCTGTCAAATATGGTCACATATAGTATGACTGGAAGAAATAATGGAAGTCAGAACTTAATAAGAACTTGAATACAATAGTGATCCTCCTTAAGATAGGAAATTTCTGCTTGGATTAAATGTCAGGAAATATGAAAACTGGTATTTGACTGTATTTGCAAATGGCTATGTAAACTTTGCCTCTATTATTTTTCCTCTAGCTGGTATTGACCCTTACCTTACAACCAAAGAATCCAGAAACACCTGGGAGACTACTGTGGCTACAGATATTATGACACCAAAGTTGAAGGTAATTCTTTCAATTCACTAATTACATTTCCTGTTCTTCTGATTTTTTTTTCAAATCTTATTTGTATAAAACCATCTTTACCAATATTTTGTGCCCAGGATCTTGACCAACTCCTACAAGAAGCAAAGGGAACCATCAGAAATGACTCCCGTATAGCTTCCAACTTCATCATACGGACCACCCACTGTGATGACTGTAGCTTCCTTGCCTCACTGCAACAGAGCTCTCAGGTTCACAGCTCAGCGGTGTGGAGCTGCAGGGAGAGGCTGTCGTTGCTCAGTCTCACACACATTATGGAGACTAATGATCAAAAGGAGGAGCTGCCGCTGCTCTGGAGGTTCCTGCAGAAGGTGAATGTCTAAAAGATGTAAAGCTCTGACAAAATGAATTGGAATTCCCTGTTGTGGATAATCACTGTTTGGATAATCATGAGGTTTGCTTTTGTGCAACCTTTAGACAAAATGTCAAATTCATCCTCATACAGTGCTTAAAAATTTAATGGAACACATCAGATCTCAATGGGAAAAAAATATCATGCTGTAAATCTATTCATCTATCATCTCCTATTGAGATGATAGATGAATGGATCCTGATACCTAATGACAGTCAGGGTGCCATTGCCTTGCCTGCAGAGGTCTGTGTGTCCTTCCATGGATATGTTTGCCCAGACTATCACTGACCCACCACCAAAATGGTCATGCCGAATGATGCTACAGCCAGCATAAAGTTCTCTACGGCTTCTCTAGACCCTTTCATGTCTGCCATATGTGCTCAGGAACCTGCTCTCATCTGTGAAAAGCACAGGGAGCCAGTGGTGGACATGCCAATTCTGCTATTCTATGGAAAATGCCAGTCAGGCTCCACGGTGCCAGGCAGTGAGCAGATCAATATCCCAGAAGTTTTATTGACTTGATGCTAAACTCTGATTAAAAGTGTTCTTTTAATTCATTTTGAGCAGCAAAAATAATATTTATGAATGCATTGCTGTTTCTCAGCTGTTATACTTTTTTCCTACACTTTTGTGTAAATGCAGCCTGTGATCCTGAGGCATTGTTAGCAGCCAGTTAATCTGTATTTTTGGTTTTCAGGAGAGAGAATTTCGGCATATTAAATTCCTCCCAGAAATCCTAAATCTGCAGAAACGTTTGGTGAGAAAGTATCAGAATGCATCTGAAGAGATTGTGGGCTCCATCAGAGAGTTCACTGATGAGCAAACAGGTACAGATGATTATGTGGATCTAAACCTTGTTTTTCTGAAAATGTGACCAAATAAGTCACTAGTCTCCTGCTTCTAATTCTGGATCCATGTGAAAAGCACCGTCAAAATCTATCACCACATTTAGCATTTGCTACAGGGACACATCAGCTTACATTTTTTTTTCAATTATCTTTCTGTAATGTTACAAACTTAGTCAATGTTTTAAATTACATGTTTCAGGAATGAGGCCATGGTATCAAAACACATTGAGACCTTCCTGAAAACTTGGAACCAGCTCAGAGTTTCTGTAACCAGCAGTAAGTAAAGCACCTATTCTACTCTTTGTCTGCCAACAAAGGCAATCCCAATGTGTGCAATTACACTACCAGTCAAAAGTTTGGACAGACTTTTGATTGGTAGTGTATATCTTTCTTTGTTGCTCCTTTATTTTGTTATTTTTTTAAGAACAGTGTAGTTCTTGAGTGGTTTCAGTTGCCTTGTGAGAACACAGAATTACATTTATTATATTTACATTTATTACATTTGCAATCTAAATGGCAATGCTTATCTTTTAAGCTCCCACAGTCAAGTAAACTGAGTAGTCTGTTTTTGTGCACATATGACAGAAGTCAAAGTGATGGGAAAAGATCTGTAACACTAACCAGTAACTGTGATTAAATAATCCAGTTATATAATAAATACATTCTCAGATGTTTTTGTATTTGAAATAAAGAACTATTTATCTGTCATTTTAAAACTATAGATGAAATAAAAATTCCAGAGGAATTTTGCAGTAAGGATTTGGACCTGGACAGCGACCTGAAGTACCTCCTGCCCCGTCGGCAGGGTCCAGGTCTGTGTGCCACAGGGCTGGTCAGCTATCTGGTGACGCTACACAATGAACTGGTAAATGCAGTGGACCATCATACAGGAGAGGACAGCAGGTACTTTTTTTTTTTTTAAAGCATCTTATTGTGGCCTTTTTAAATCCACCTGTACCAGTCCTCCTTCTACCTGAAGTTCAAACAAAACTTCAACAGTCCGAGTTAGAGGAGTCAAATGAGTATCATCCTTGATACTGAAACACAGTGATGCACAGAGCCAAATAACCAGTTGCTCAGTCATTGATATTGATAAACTAATATATTTGCAAATATATTAGAATTTAGTTTTGCTTTCAACAAACTGTTTTCTACATTCTGGAGCAATATTTAACCAAAGGAATTGTCGAAATGTAAGATTATAGTTCATATTCACATTGTGATGTCTGCAGTGACTACACAGTGAGTCTGTCGGAGCTAATGGAGCAGCATGTGATCAGCTATGATGTGGAGAAGGACCTGTTTCCTCTGATTTTGTCCAACTGCCAGTACAGCTTGGAACGTGGCCATGAAACAATATCTCAGTATGATCTGCCCAGGATCCAGCAGCAGATCCTCACCCGCTTTCTGCAGGGAAAACCCCTCATCAGCCGTGCAGTGAGTCTACACAGCCTGGTTTGGTTAAAGTGTATAAAATGACACACACTACTAACTACTCTACAGTCTGTTGTTGCCTGGATTGTGCAACACCTTCAGGGATCTTTCAAGCTCAGAATAGATTTTTAGGGGTGGTTATGCAACCTCCTTGGTGCGATTATGGTAAAGGCAATGAGTCAAAGAAATCTATGCACTTCACTGTTATTTCTGACAATTTGCTAAACAAAAATATCTAACATGAGAGGACCTTTTTGACCCAATCCCCCAGAGATTTGTGTCTCCTCCTGGGATCAAACCAGGGATTTCTTGCGTGTAACCAACTGCGCTGTTTTTATCATGCTGGCTAATTACAATAGGAGATTCCCACCATTTAACTTCTCAGTCTTGTATCTGTTCTGTGTGATCATACTTATTTTACAGTCATATTTATGTATTTCCCTGTTTCACTAAACCCACTGTCTTTTATTAGGGAATTCCAACACTGATCAACACTCAAGAGAGAGACTATGAAACTATTTTCACAACTGTTAATGGAAAAGTGCCACAGGTAAAGTCAGTCAGCCAGTCAGTCTTGCAAAAGACAAAACAATTAGTTGTTAATATAATTTGATGTAATATGCAACTTGACATGATTATAACTGTATATCACCCCCCCCCCACATACAAAAAAAAAAAAAATTATATATATATATATATATATATATATATATATATATATATATATATATATATATATATATATATATATATATATATAAAATTCATCAGATGATTTGTGCTGAGCCTAAAACTGAACCATATTTAGTTCACAGTAAAAGCACTAATACATATTTGGCAGATTTTCTTGATGAATGGACTTTAAATAGTTATCAGTTATTACAGTTACAGTTAACAAGTCATACAGTTGTTTCAGCAGTTAAGACATCCAGCCCCATTAGACTTAAAAGTACAACTCAGGCATTATATTTGATAGTTATGTACATGTGGATGCACACAGTAATAAAAGGATGATTTGCATTTACAGTAGCTTATGGCTTTAAGCTTCACTAATACTTTGTTTCTCTGTCAGGTTGCTCTGTCCTCTCTGGCTCGGAACACTTTTTCCAGAGGGTTGGACTCCTACAGCGAGGTGTGTGAGGCCCTCAAGATTGTGGAGCTGCTTCTGGGTTTCCTCTCATTGACTGGTGGTGATCCCACTATGAAACTGGTCTCTTACCTTCAGGACACTCTAAAGATGGACCAAAACATTGATCGGCATATACTGAGGGTCAGTACATGTACACTCTCTTACTCTGAGTCTCGCATGTCAAAAATCATAAATAAAACAAAGGTTGCCGATAATAGAGAAGCATGAATTTGTGTGCAAAAATCATGTTTAATATGTAAAGCATATGTAAAATGTGATGATACAAAAGTGAACTGCTCTTTCCTGTAAACTAGGTATTTATTAAGCCAAACATCCAAATAAAAGACAAGTACAAAATAAATGTTATTTCAACAACACTAATAGGACTAAAGATAAAAAAAAGAATAGAGAACAAACTGCAGTAATAAATTGATGCTTTTTCTTTGCTTCGTTTTTCGCAGGCTTTTGGCAAATGTGACCTCAGACACTGTGTTTGTCTGTGGCAAGTCCTCTCCTCTGTCAGATCTGAAAAAATGCTGCATCTGAAAAGGGTAATTTTTTTTATTTATTTATTTATTTATTTATTTTTTGCAGCATGTTTGTTTTTTCAGATATAAATACAAAATTGCCATTTATACTTTATATGCTTATTTTTCAGTGTACATAAATTGTAGATGGTTTGATCCAAGGCTCCAGTGTTAGACTGAATTCATGTGGCTTGTATTATAAAAAGCACTCTGAATGGTCACTATGACTGGAAAAGTGCTACATATATGCATATATGTAGCATATGCAGCATTATGTAGCTACATATATGCCAGTCCATCTAGCACATACATACAAAATACATGACTGCATGTTTCTTTAAAAAGGAGCCCTTTTCCGGGTATCCAGCTGATTACCAGATGACACTGACTGAGGACAACAAGACTGAGCTAAAAGGATTCATATCCAGAGGAAACGTGGACCAGTGGCAGCTTGAAATGCACCAATTCATCTTGTTGCATCTGAGCCGCCTACGGGCCACTGAGGTCTACAATCCATTATGGAGGTAAACATGTTCTTCTGTTAATATTGTCGTTCCTCTTTTTGTCCTGATATATTCTGTGTGAAAAGAGATTTACATCCTAAACCTCACAGTCACTGCAGGTGACTCTGTGTAGCCAAAATCTGGATAAATAAGAGAGATCTCAGAGATGCAAAAACTGTCAAACTGAATGTTACAAGGATCTACATAAAGTTGTAGATTAGTCTAATTAATTTTAAGTCTCTTCAAATATGGATGTAATTCTTAAACAGTTAATGCCAATTTTTTGTTAAGGTCCTTGAGTTAAAGCTTAAAATCTGCACTTCAGTCACATATTGATAGTTTAATTTAAAACCCACTTACACATTTCAGTATCAGTGTAGTTCCTCATTGTTTGGCCTTTCTTTCTGCACTAAAAGTGTGAATGTCTTTCTTTGATAGATTTTTTTTTTAGTTTTCCTACTAAGTGAAAAGTTGCTTGCCTTGAATGGAACAGAGAAAAAAATGCATTATAATTAATGTTTTCTTTTCTTTTTGACAGTGTGAAGGGGGCAGTCAGTGGATACATGGACCGTAAAGAAGTGGAGGTCCCCCTTTACGTGAAGGAACACTTCCCTGAAAGTCTGAGGCTCTCTCAGATAATTGAGACCTGGAAATACACAATCACTGCCAAACAGGAGTTGGTGATGGAGGGATGAACTGGATGAGTTTGTAGAGATTTTAGCTATTAGAAGAAGTGCTTTTTTTTCCTGCATTTATTGACATAATAATCATAGGATGCCAAATGAGAAAAGTTGATTTGTTTTTGAATTTTTTTAGAAATTCTATTGAATGACCAAACGGATATTTTATTTGGCTCTGGTTTATTAATGTTTCCCTGGTCCTTAGATATGGAAGATTACAAATAGCCTTTAGGCTTAGTGAGAAAAATAATATTTAGTATGGTAGATTAAACTGGATTCCACCATCCACAATTTAATAAGTGTGAGAGAAATATTTGCTGAGCCTTGCAGTTGTTCGGATCTATCCTGGAAAATTTGACAATATACTTGTAGAGGCTATTTACCCAGTAAATACATATTCTGCTCCTACAATGTGTTTTTTTTTTTTTTTTTAAGTCTTGTTTTTTCTATATTATTACCACTACTACTATTATGATAAAACTCATAAAGGTCACAAATATTTCGTTTTCATTATATTTTAGTCTTCTTTCAAGTGGTTTGAATTTGAAAAAAAAAAAGAGTAATGCTGCAAGCACTGAATATTGTTTCTGTAAGAGATTAAAGCAGTAATGGACTGATACTGATATTTTATGTTTAAGGGTTATTTTTTAATTCTTTTATGTTTTTAAATATATTTTACAGTGAAAAAAAGCAAAATCTTATGTTATTGAATGTGCATGGTTCAGTCATAAACAAGCAAGGAAATGTGATACAGCACATTTACATACTTCATACATGTTTTATTTTTCTTACTTTTTAAAATGCTTTAAGTTTTCATTTGCATTGATGTAAAACAATTTGATTTATTTGAGTTGGTTGGTTGTGTTTGGAATAATTGACTCCAAAACCTGAACATGTGATGATGATAATAGAAATAGAAATGAATTGGGTGAGTTTAAAGAAATTTTGGTTTATCTGTTAACTTTCATTTTTACCTCTTTTATTTGTTTTTGGTGTTGTTGAAAAAATTCTTTTATTCATATGTATGAAAGATTAAATATAACCTTTAGGCTCAGTGAAAACAATGAAAAAGCAGAGCAGATTAAACTCAGGTGCATCATGTTTTTATCATGAGTGAGTTCCTCATTTATTTGATTTATCAATATATAAAAAAAAGACTAAATCCTTATTTAGAAAATTCAGGAAAAAATGTTTGAATTTGACAGTCATATAGTGTGCAACATTTTGATATATAGTTTATGCTTAAAAAAAATTATATACACTTTTCTTTTTTTTATCTATCTTTTACTATTGACCAGCAATATCTGACTATTAAGGGCACAATGAACTAAAGGAGAAAACTGTATTACAGTACTTTTTTCCTTAAGAGATTAAAGCATAAATTGATAACCGCATGTTTTGTCTTGATTAATCAATAAATCAATTTAAACATGCATGTGTGGTCTGAAATGTATTATTCCCACTATAGATATACATTCTCAGTCACTTATTTAAAATTATCCAAGTTTTTTTGACTGTCTTAGATTATCTGGTTATTGTATGATTGTGAGTAAATCATTGTGTGCATGGGGAGGGGGGGAGGGGGGGGGGCATTTAAACACAATGAATTAAAAATGAGAAAATTGTGTTTTATAATTCTTTATGTGAAGGAAAAGCTATTGACAGCAAATGCTGACAATGGGAGGCTGAATTTTCACTAACATTAATCTTTTGTCTTGTAGACTCACCAGACGTTTAGTCATACTTAGCTATTATCAGGTTGGACCCCCTTTTGCTTTCTTATCTGCGTGGAAACATTCCTCAGAGATTTTGATCCATATTGACATGATAGCGTCACACAGTTGCTGTAGATTTGTCAGCTGCACATCTATG
The DNA here is from genome assembly GCF_007364275.1 of Archocentrus centrarchus. Classification (NCBI taxonomy): domain Eukaryota; kingdom Metazoa; phylum Chordata; class Actinopteri; order Cichliformes; family Cichlidae; genus Archocentrus; species Archocentrus centrarchus. The sequence continues at coordinate 13,306,360 of NC_044349.1, read as the reverse complement.
ACGCAAATCTCCTGCTCCACCACATCCCAAAGGTGTTCTACTGGATTCAATTAGATTCCGTTCACAACAGTTGCCTCAAGGCACTTTATATTGTAAGATAAAAACCCTACAATTATTACAGAGAGTAAGCCAGCAGTCTGAGAGCAAAGTGCTCTATTGGGGTGATATGGTACTATGAGGTCTTTAAGATAGATTTAACAGGGAGCCAATGAAGAGAAGCCAGTATTGGAGAAATCTGCTCTCTTTCTAGTCCCTGTCAGCACTCTAGCTGCAGCATTTTGGATCAGCTGAAGTCTTTTCAGGGAGCTTTTAGGACAGCCTGATAGTAATGAATTACAATAGTCCAGCCTAGAAGTAATAAATGCATGAATTAGCTTTTCAGCATCACTCTGAGAAAGGATGTTTCTAATTTTAGAAATATTGTGCAAATGCAAGAAAGCAGTCCTATTTGTTTAATATACATATCCTGGTCAAAAATAACTCCAAGATTCCCCAGTGTTCCTGGAGGCCAAGGTAATGCCATCCAGAGTGTCTGCTTCTAAGATTTGTAAGGGTGAGTACAATAATGGTTTGATAAAGCAGGAAATTAGAGGTCATCCAGGCCTTTATGTTTTTAAGCCATTCCTGCTAAACTTAATTGGTTTGTGTCATCTGGCTTCATGGATGGATAAAAACACTGCCAAAGGGAAGCATGCATACTCTAAATAGAATTGCTCAGCACAGAACTCTGTGGAACTCCAGTGAAACACTATCAGTCATGGATTGGCTTCCCCAGAGCCCAGACATTACTGAAACAGTGTGGGATCACCTCAACAGAGAACAGAACAAAAGACAGCCAAAATACGAAGAACTCCGAATGTACTTCAAGAACCATTTCTGAAGACTACTTAAAAAAATAAATAAAAAAATTGAAGCTGCCTAAGAGTTCAGGCTGTGTAGATTAAAAGGTGGTGATACCAATATTGACTTTCAAGCTCATTAGATTGCAAAAATTGTTCTTTTGCCTTATATACTGTATTTCTACATATGTTTGAATGTTTTAATAAATAGCCCCACACATTTTCCTAACAAAAAAAAAAAAAAAAGAAAAAGAAATGAGCCCTTTGCACAGTACCAGATATTGCATTATAAAGGTTGCTATGGTGGTGCCTGTGGCTCAAAAGGTAGACCTTTTCATCTACCAGTCGGAAGGTCAGTTGTTTGATCCCTGGCTCAATCACATCAGTACCAATTAATTTACCAAAATATTGTGACTCAAGTCTACAAAACTCAACAAGATCATGAGCAGCTAACTGAGGCTGTATGGTCAGAGATTAGGATTTTTTTTCCAAAATAATTAAAACTCCTTTAACAAAAGCTGTTTTATTTTTATGTTCTTTTGTAAATAAATTACAATATGGTCTTTTGTTACAAAAATAAAATGAAACCCAACCAACAACACATGTTGGACTCTATCCATTTCAGGCTTAATATGAGAATTGTTTTGTCTGGATATCCATACTGGTTGTCTTACAAACGCTTTAACTGAAGTTTTAATTTATAAGGACTGAATTCTTGTCTCCTGGTTATCAATCTGCTGTTTACCTCCTGTGACTGGACCTTTCAGCTTAGCAAACAGACAAAATGTTTTCAACCACAAAACTTCACAAACACAGAAAAGAAAAATATTCATGCAACAGAAGACAGGGCCATTACACCACGAAAACTACACCTGAGGAGACAACTGCCAAAAAACTAAAAGTAAAAACATTTTTCCAGTGTACCAAAGTGGAATTTAGATAATGTGGTTTATGATACAAAAATGTTTTTGTTATACTGATCTACAAACTGATGCTAAAGGAGAAGTCTGACAGCTCTGGCTGATACACTGGCATATTGTCTTAATAAAAAAATGTTAATATCACCTTCCAGATGCTAAAAAACAAAATTCAGTGCAAAAGCACGGCTTCGCTTAATGTCTCCGAGTGTGATTTCTGCAACAATCAGTCCTAACAAAGATCACAGCAGAAAAATACACCAGAGGTATTTTTTTCTTCGTGTGCTGAAGGAAGAATCACTGATGAACAGAATGTGTTGTTATAGGTGCAGCGTTGTCTGTCAGTGCTGGTTCTTCATTCCCTGTGGTTTTCCTGGTTTCTTGTCTGACTGCTGCTGCTGCTGCTGCTGCTGCTGCTGCTGCTGACCCCGACCGGGGCCGGCCATCCCTCGTCCACGGCCACCAAACAAACCTACAGAGAGGACACGAGAGAAGCAGATCAAGAAAATCTATGTTAGGTCTGTTAACAGAATGTGTCCCCAGTTCCCAGTAAACATTAATAATTCTGAGTATTCACAAATCCAACTGCAATTATCAAACCAGACACTAAGGTTAGAGTGGGTTTCCATTACTGAAAACAGACCAGCACCACGTAAAGACCAATAGGTCAAATTTAATAGCTGGATCATGGACCATGTCAATTCAAGTGCCCCCCACCTGGCCATCACTGATTTGTCTAGGGAAAAGAAATCCAGAATTATGAGAATTATGCAAAATTTCCTCAAAAAAGTATTTTAAGGGATGAAGGCAGGGCTCTTTATATTTTTCTAGCATAATTTATGGGAGAGAAATTAAAAAATTCCATTATCTAGAATACTACTTCAACTAGGTTCTTCAATTTTTAAGGAAACCATCTGGTACTACAGTTCTGTGAACACAGACTTTCAGGAGTGTCGCTTAAGTTAACAGAATCATGAATGCTTCAAATAGGGCTGGGTGATATGGACCAAAAATAATATCAATATTTTCAAGCTGAATGGCAATAACGATATATATACACAATATATTTTTTCCTTCCCAAAAGTTATAAACAAAAAGGCACCTCTGAGTCAAAGCTACATGTCCCAAATGTCACATTGGCACTTTATTTTAAAACATTCAGCTGTAGATGCACATGAGAAATTGCTCAAAAATAAACTGTTGGCATATTTAAATAATAATGCTCCTCAAAGAAATTAATGCATTTTTCCTCCATAACAGAACACTCACAGCTCTGCTATTAAAATGTAAACAGAAAAATAGCAAAAGGCTGACTTATTCTTTAACAAGCCAGTCTGGTGAAGTAGACTTCAACAAAGTGCTTCCTCCTGTGTGTACTCAAAAAACAAAACATGTAAACAGACTGAATTAATAAATTTTCATCCGTCAGTCAGCAGGGTTATAGCTAGCTCAGTAAATCCATAGACATATGCACTGACCTATCACAGGAATGGGCCCACCTGCTCAATGTGGCGTCTACCGGCTGCATCGCGAACACGAATACGAATACGAATACCTTTATTAGTCCCACAATGGGGAAATTACACTTAACAGAACACCCATCCAAGAACACAGGAAAAAGACTCACTTTCCATTATTAAGGTCACGTGTCTTACGGTACAACCCAAGAGCCAGGTACTTTTGGGGGTCCGGGCGACACCAAAGCGTAGGAACGGACGCAGTACATAGACTGTTTGTACACAAAACATGGCGACAGCGGAGGATTTCAGGTTTCAAAACTCTCCGACGTCACCGGAAACGCTCGCCAAATTTGTCGCTAGTCGCTTTTTGGGGAGAAAAAAAAAAAAAAAAAAAAAAAGGCGCTGGGGGTCTGAAAAGCTGCTAAATCTAGCGACAAAGTCACTAAGTGTGCAACACTGCCTGACCCACGTGAGCATAATCCGCTGCGTGGTGGAGTGATGTACTTACTCCATAAAATTAGCATATCATGATATAATTTATTTTCCCGGGCAAGAATATTTTTTACCGGTATTATCGTGAATGATATATGACCCAGCCCTAGCTTTAAATCCCTAAAATATCTGCAATGTCCAATTTCTGCAAGCAGATTCGGAGCAGAAACCACAATCGATTCAAACTTTATTCTATGAGGCGACAGTGCCAACTACCACATCACTGCACTACCCAAATGGGAACAGCTGTTATAGTTGTTTAATATCTGTTAAAAATCTATTAGGTTTTGTTGTGAAGCAGCAATATTTCTCCCATGTGCATCTAAAAAGAAGGTAATGAATAAAACAAGGCTTTGTGTCATGGCCTCTTTGACTTAGCAGATACTAAAAAGAAACATTTATCAGGATCCTGCTGGTCAAAATCATGCATAAATCTATCTGATAGAAGCCACCAGAAATTTCAGCTGTGATTAAGGTAATAATTTCATATTTTTCTTTTAGCTCAATGAGAGATTTGATAATTGGCCTCTTTTGGATTTATGTTGGACTTGTAGAATTTGAACCTGATAATTATAAAAATAAATTTATTTACAAAAACTGTTTCCAATTTGACAGAGCAATATGGAAACAGTACTCTCAATACAGTCATCCCACACTCTTGTGTTTGTGAAGACATCTTGCATGAACAACAAAAGCTGCTTCAGCTCACCTCGGCCACCTCCTCCTCTTCCTTTGCCCTGCTGTTTGTTCTGCTGGGCGCCTCCACGTCCACGCCCCTTTGACACCACCTCCTCCTTCACCATATCGATGATCTCATCGGGGATCCGCAGATATTTGATGGTGCTTCCTCGGATGTAGCACTCAGGCATTCTCCAGAACTTATCTCCATCCTGTTAGAGAAGCGTGGAATTGTCAGTCCAATGAGTCGGCTTAACAACTTACTCATCTCTAAACATCCCTTAACATACCAGATTTCAAAGAATAAAATAAAATCTAGATTCTGAAAGACCACTCTCATATGACCAAACATAAGAGCATTTGTGGTGCAACAATACTTATATCAACTATTACAACTCCTTTTCATTCATGATTTTTTTCTCTTTGGTTATAAAAATTATTTATATGTTGATTGAATGAAATAAAAATGAAAATGAAAATGAATTTATAGGGCTGCAACTAAAGATTATTTTGGTAGTCGAATAATCTGTCATTTCTGTTATCGATTAGTCAACGATTATTTCAATCTTAACTCACCTGTTCAAGCCTGCCCACCTGTTAACATCACCTTGTTCCCCTCTCACAATTAAAATGACCCATAAAAATACGAGTTTGAAACTAATCAAATGTATTTTTAACAGTAATGTGACCATCACAATAAATATCAAATAAAAAAATGCATATTAAAGTAAATGCAATTTTTATTTTTAAATGAAAATATAATGTGCAAATAAATAAAAATGGCCTCTGTCCAAAAGTTCAAATAAAGCTTCAAATTTAATCAAAAAGATTTTTCCGTCCAAAACAGCTGAAAAGTTTACAGATGATTCAGTTCATACAGAGGTTTACTATTCAGAATGAACGCTGATATTAATATGAGGGAAAAAAATAGGAGCCAGCGTAGCTGCTCCTATTGTCCTTCAATCGTTAGCTAACATAACTGAAATGGCGGTGCTTAGCAAAACTTATCCCTGAGAGCTTGTTTCCGACAGGTAAACTAACAGAAACATTACTGTACAAACATTAACAGGTATCTACGACGCACTAACGTACCCATCCAGAGCTGACGTCGTTTTAAACGCTCAGCACTGCAGTGATGCTGCCGTGGAAAAAAGTTCTGCTTTGCACAGTCTGCATTCAACTTTATTTTTGTTTTCTGTCAAATGCTCCCACACCTTTGACAGTCTGTCTCCATTTTCTTTAATTTTCTCCACCCTCCTCTTTATTCCACTAGCGTTAAGCTGTTCTGTTACTTTCTTCTTCGTTGGTATTGTTGTTGCTGGCAGACAATGGAGGTAATACTGCTCCCATATCTTCCTGTAGTGTATTGCAATTACAAAATCACACGACAAGCGGAACAAAATAGATGGATGGGTTTAAAATTGATGATTCCACGATGAAATTCCATGTCGACAAATTTTTGTAGTCGACGTCATCGATTACGTCGATGAATCGTTGCAGCCCTATTTATTTACATCAAGAAAAAAAAATCCCCTTTCCTTTTCAAAGTTCCCTGTTGTTGTTTAGCTGTCAGTGTTTTTTGGCCCTAGTTACAGAAAAACAAGTCTGTGTACAAACACTGAGAGGTGCTCTATCAAGAGCTTTAATATTCACAGAAAAGGGAGAACAGAGCTCAGCTTTACCCTGGATGTGCAGATGACTTCTCTCAGGTTAATGTTCATCCAGTTATCACAGCTGACCAGGTGACCATTGTATGTCTCTCCATTCTTCAGCTCCACCAACTGCAGAGAGGAAAGACAGTGAAATAGCAGGTTGTTCAGAATTTAGAAAAAAAAAAAAAAAAATCTTCAAGTTTACACAGATTACAATATTTGCAAAAACAAAGAAATTCAACTCATGCCAATTAAATTTTAATGTTCAAATAGTAGTCAAGACTGGAGATAGTGTAGCAAAATATTGGGAAACAGCCAGAGCTGAAGCCACAACTACATACAGTATAATTTTTAGAAATTACTGCCTGTTATATAATGATATACACGATCAGTGTCTCACCATAGGGTGGTTCTGGGCGGTCTTCAGCAGGGACAGGGGAAGCTGAAAAATGACAGATTCACATCAAACATAGGATAACTTCTCCAATCAATAGCAATTAATTAGCAGGATTTCATACGGTACACAGCTACCGCAAGTAGTCTGTTACGAGGGTGCCAAACACACACCAGTGTTTTATTCCAGAAAAAGCTTCTTCGCTGTGCTTGGCGTAAAGAGACGGAGGTGCTGTTATGTTCAGTTTTTTTTAACTGTTTTCACGTCTACGCCGTTTATCCATCGACTCATAAGCTGCCTGCAGCGTTACAGGTACCAGCATGGAGCTAATTGAGCTTATAAATGATCACTTCAGCATGCCCAAAAAGTTTTCTTTAGCTGAATGGTAAGTCTGCACTCATTTAAAAACGTTGTGGCTACTAACGCTAATCTCACAGAGCTAACCTACCGACTATGAAGCGCCGCTACCGCTGCTAGTGTTAGGTGAAAAACAGATGTCCCACTGAAAAGAAGAAAACTATTAATTACCAGAGGTAAACACTTACCATTTTAAACTTTCCTCTTTTCTTTTTGTCTTATTTGCGGTCTCGGACCTTCGCTAACACAATTTTCCCACCTTCTGCTACTCTTCGTCTTCCGGCGCTGCGAGGCGGATTCATGGCTGTATTATATGATGCTGCCCTCTACTGTCAGAAACACGCACTTCCAGTAATATATGAGCACAAATGCTAAATGACGTGTAAAAAAAATTATAAAATGCGCACACTTTAACTGATTTAATATTTGCCTTTCAATAAAGGATATCAATGAAAACAAGTAAAATACAAATATCTAAATAATTGGATATAAAATAAGAATGATGTCAAATTTTAAAATAATGACTGCAGCTCTCATATTCCCAGTTTAAAGCTCCAAAGGTAGGTTACCAGTGGGTGTGGAATTTAGGTATGGATTATTTTTATCCGAGCTATGTCTTTCCGGAGGTTTTAGAATTAATAACCAGAAATTGTGTGGAAATTGATTGGTTAGTTAATATATACATTATTTCTTATAAGTAAGCAAATAAATAAACTTTTATATATATATATATATATATATATATATATATATATATATATATATATATGCGCGTGTGTTGCCATTTCCGGGAGATAAACGTAATGAAATTTGTCCGTTGCTGACGTGATCACGTCACGTCTTGTGCGGCCTGCAGACGGAGGGAGGACCTCCGCTTCTGTCTTGTGTGGTAGAAGGAGCCGTCCAGCTTCGGAGCAGAGTGACTGTCTTTCCCATCCTGGTTCAAAGTAAAGCCCGAAAAAAGACAGCAGCGTTTCCTCCTGAACGGGACGGGAGATGGATAACAGTAAACGGACTGTGGTCGTTACAGGTTTGTCCTCTTTTGTCTGCAGTCGTTGTCGCGTTTGTCGGCGAGCCGAAGAGCGGCTCAAGTGGAGGAAAAGTTGAGGAGACGAAAGCTGTTAATGGCGTCAGGTCGTTACTGCTCCACTCTGTTGCAGCTGTGCTGATATAAACGTCTAGTTTTATAAGAGTTTTGATAATAACGATTCGCTGTTTTATTTGTATCCATTTTTTTATGGGGGGAGAGGAGGTTTTATGACATATTTACAAGTTGCAGACCGGTTACCTTTGTTGTGAATGAGTTCAGCTGAAAGGCCGCAGACAGCATACTTACAGAGGTAAACAAATTATCACCAAAAAATATGCGTTTTTGTGTTGCTTAATGGAAATACTTGTTTCCAAATGCTTTTAAATAGCCTACGGTCATCTGCAATATTAGTTGATTATGGTAAGCAGAATACCATATGGCAATAAAGGTAGTAATGTTCATATTTTAATATTAATTGTGGCTTGGAACATCGTTGACATTTCTGTTAAAAAAAATTGTCATGGTCAGTAAAATACATAATAGAGACAGGTGAACAAAAAAAGAAGAAGAAAACGCAAGCATTTATAAAATTGACAGTAGCAGAGGTACTACAAGTAGTTGAGTAATGAAAGTTTTAGCCCAAACTATTGAATTTCTTTATTGCTTTTAATTATGAGCTTCCTCCTCTAACTGCTGGATATGATGTCATTATAGATCTATGGCTAAAAATACATATCCCGTTATCAAACAGACTTATGTTCCACTGTTGATAGGTTAGTGAATGAGTTTCTTTATGCAAGCTCATCCTGTTTAATCTCATTATTTTGCGTAATAATATGCAAGCGTGGGCAGAGGGCTGCTAGCTGCAACTCCCAGTCCAGCCACATCAAAATGATATTTTCTAGGTGTGGAAACAGTAATACTGAATGGTACAATTTTGCAGAAGTAAGAGAGACATTAATTTGGTGTTTCCAGACACAAAGGGGTGCAGACACTCACAGCCCCAGCTGATAGGAGATGTGGGAACAGCGCCTTCACAATAGCAGGCTGGCTGGCAGCTGCCGGCCCCTCACTCTGCTTCTTTTCAGCAGCCTGTCAGACAGACTGATCCCCTCTCCACCCAACCCCCAGGGACCCAATGACCCTAGGACGGGTGGTGGAGGGGGGGGATCAGTGATAGAGCCTTGTATAAACAGTCTTGAGTGAATTTCCATGGGCTGCTGAGATTTTTCTGCTGGTGATATGTAGTGCTGCATCAGGGGGTCTTTATTTTATTAATAATGAGGTGCATTCTTCAGAACAACCGTTTATAATCTCAAACAACAGGCAATGACATCTCAGTAACTTTAATGAAAAGGATGTTTTACATATACCAGATGTTAAAAAAATGAACTATATACCCTTTATATTGGAAATCAGCAGTGTGTTGACAGCATTTCACATTCAAACAGAATTTTTTCAGTCAGAAACTGCCTTTTGAAGTCATATCAATAGAATATTTAAAAAAGCAAATGCTTGTAGACATGGCTGTTTTTACAGACTCCATTACCAGAAACATAATCCACATTAATTCAGCAACTGGAATAACAGCAGCTGACATCTTTTGCAGGTTTTGGCCCATTTGGAGAGCACACGGTCAACGCCAGCTGGGTAGCAGTACAGGTAATTTTTTTTTTAATATCCATCTAATGTGGTTGTAATTCACATAATTGGTAATTACGGTTAAATGCTATTTTTGTTATCTGTATTTGGTAAAAGTAAATGTGACATGGAAACAATGTGTGTAAAGTTTTTAATGAGTTTTTTTTTATAATAAGATTAAAAACTCAGTTTCTCCAAAATATTTTTGAAAAGTCTTAAAGGTCATCAAGTCATTCACTTCATGTTGTTGGCAGCACTTGAAGCTGTTTGTAGGGCAGTTCTGTGATGCTGATGAATGCTGGTCGGCTTCACACTAAGCAGCAGTGTTTGTTAGAGGTTTCGTGTGGGGGGATGATGGTGGTTGTCAGGGTGTCTAGACAGACTTTGATAAGGATATTAAAGGCAAACAAAAGGGCACATTGTGACAGGGTCACAGACGTGGTCAAATAAGCCTCCTTTCGATACAGCTGGAGGTCAGTGTCCAGGGCAATTGGTCTTCAGGGCGACTGGGGGAGGTGTTGGCTTACTGGCTTTGAATTTGATACAGATTTGTTTTCTATATATGTGAAATCAGTTGTGTATTTTATTTCTTGATTTTTTTTTTTCTCATACTGTTTTTATTTTTGAAGAAGCCTGAGTTTTGGATTGAAGTTTTTGCTCATTTCATTTGCCAGGTTGAGTATAAAATTATACTATTTGGGAATGGTAAGGCAATTGAGAGACTTCTTTCCTCCAAAATAAAGCACACAGAAAGTGAAATGTATTTGCCAAGTGACCAAAAATTTCAGATATGAGGGGACATATTTTGCAGCTAAATTTGCTGTCAGTGAGCATGAAGTATAAGTGATAAGGAGAGATGCCCAGATCCAAAAATGGCCAGTAGTTATACTCTAAACACTTGAAACACATTATTAAAAAAGGTATTTTTTAAAAGAATAATTTAGTTTGTGGGCTACAGGTTAACATACTTTTAAATTAATGTAGAGGGTCTACTTGGACATATTCAGCAACTCTGCCCTTTGTCAGGATTTGATTAATCAGGCCTTCTAGGTTTCTAGGCTAATCATATTAGCAAAGGCTAACCCAGCCATAAGTTATATGAATGGCTGAAGCTTCATAATCAGGCATTTCAAAAGCATGGCACCAAGCAGGAGGACAGGACAGGAGGACCTGAGGGGTTTAATGTTTTGTATAATGCAAAGCTTTTGAATTACCTTGTCAGTTAGAAAAGATGGATTTATAATGACATTTATGGCATGACTGTGGCATGAAAATCGGGTCACTACTGTCTAATAATTACATTTTATTTAGGCTATACACGGTCACTTCATTGTGCTAATATAAGCATGTCCCTGGCAGTAATATAACTGTTATTTATTGATTGATTACTAAAGGACAATTAAAGCCATGATGTGTGACGACAACAGCAGCATTAGCATGTTAAGAAATATAACAGTGGCCGCATAATCTGTGCTTTATTCACATTGCATAAAACAATTGTTTGTAAAAGGGACTTTAAATAAAAAACTTTTAGACTTTAATGAACAAGAAGGTATACTTTAACTGGTCCTGACTGACACTTAAGTATAATGTGAAAAGATCTTTTAGTGCCCCCTCACACAGATTTGCACACATGCTCATATAACCCTATATCCTGTGTATAAACAAAGTGTTAACGGAGAGGTTACATCTAGAGAGGTTGAAGCAATATTTTGTAAGTTATCTAAATTTAACTGAAGAAGCTGAATGTGTTAAGTTAATTCTAAACTTTGTCTTCATTTGCTCTAACAGGAACTGAAGAAGCTTGGACTGAGCAGTGAGGTGGATCTGCATGTATATGAGGTTCCTGTAGAGTACCAAAAAGTCCAGAGTTTGGTTCCGTCATTATGGAAGCAGTATCATCCACTGGTAAGAGGAGAACCTAATTTAACCTAACAGCATTATTGCACTTTCATAGGTAGAACACTGCACTCATGTCTGCTTGTGTCTCAGGTTGTCATTTTTTCACACAGATTTCATGTCTGTGTAAATGCAAATTTAAGTTGCATAACTGAGTCTAACAGCCTCAGTGAACAATCTGAAAAATTATGTGCAAAATATTCTGCATCAAATGAAATTACTTTAAATTATCCAATTATGGGCTTGAGTGTGCCTTTGATGAAAGCTCTTCATGAAGGATCTACATTTTTAAATTCTACTTGAGTTTTATCTTGAGTTTGTTTATTTTGTATCAACTGAACCAAGACGTTCGTGTTTCAGTTCAAATAAAAGTAGGCGCTGTTTTGAACCCATGAACACCTCAGGTGTAAGGCGATGTACAGTGTATCACAAAAGTGAGTGCACCCCTCACATGTCTGCAGATATTTAAGTATATCCTTTCATGGGACAACACTGACAAAATTACACTTTGACACAATGAAAAGTAGTCTGTGTGCAGCTTAAATAACAGTTTTCATGTAGAGCAACAATTCGTCTTTTAAGATCCTCAGAGAGTTCTTTGCCATGAGGTGCCATGTTGGAACTTGCAATGACCAGTATGAGAGAGTGTGAGAGCTGTACTACAAAATTGAATGCACCTGCACCCTATGCACACCTGAGACCTAGTAACACTAAGTGTCACATGACATTTTGGAGGGGAAATGACAAGCAGTACTCAATTTGGACGTTTACGGGTGTATTCTCTTAGGGGTGTACTCACTTTTGTTGCTGCTGGTTTAGACATTAATGGCTGTATATTGAGTTATTTTGAGGGAAGAATAAATTTACATATAAGCTGCACACAGACTACTTTTCATTGTGTCAAAGTGTCATTTTGTCAGTGTTGTCCCATGAAAAGATATACTTAAATATCTGCAGAAATGTGAGGGTGTATTCACTTTTGTGATACACTGTAAGAGGGAGATCAAAAGAAGCCCAAGACATTCTAGTAATTCTGACGTTGTGTTTTTATCTTTTCTTTGTTGGACAGTTGGTAGTTCATGTTGGAGTTTCAGGTATGGCCACCACTGTCACGCTGGAGAAGTGTGGAAGAAATCATGGCTACAAGGGCCTGGACAACAGCAGCTTCTGCCCTGATTCACAGTGTTGTGTTGTGGGAGGCCCGGACTGCATCAACTCAATTATTGACATGGAATCAGTCTGTAAAAGAGTGAATGCATCAGGGCTGGGAGTAGCTGTGTCTGTCTCCAAAGATGCCGGGAGGTAATTATTTAATGTGCTTTTTCTCTTATACTGAGCCACATGCTTGAGAGGGTTAAAAAAAAAAAAGAAACATGAAAATTCTAAGCCACCCTTTAAACACAGGGATCAGCTGAGAAAAATGTTTATTCTTTGTATAGTGAAATGCTGTTTGACCTCTTTTTTTTTTTCAGTGAAACAGAACGGCACAGTTGAGGCAAAACTGTACATTTAAAGTAGGTAATAGTGTGTCTTAGTTTGCATTCAAAACTAGTAAAAAAAAAAAAAAGATGTAAGAAACAGTAATCCTGAATAGAAATTCATCTGTTCAGCTGCTACATGTACTGCTCTACGGATATTGATATATTTTAGAGATTGTTAGCTTAGAAAACAACACAGATATGTTGCTATGATTGTAATTATTAAGGCCTCACTGAAGTTACATTTTTGGCGCTTAAACCTTTGAGGCAAATCCTTGAAAGCACCTGTACTCACTATTTTTAATACAACAATGCAGGAAACAACAATGTAAAACACAGTAAAAGTTCACAGTCGTGATCCAGCAGAGAACTATGACCTGAATCAGAATCAGAATCAGAAGGTTTTTATTGCCATATGGGTGAACAGGTTCACAGCATTAGGAAATTGCTGCGGTACTTCGTGCTTACAGAAAAAAAAAAACAAATAAGTATAAAAACTATAAGACAATATACAAGTATACAAATTGCAAATATCTGACCTGAATCTGAGCTTCCAGCGGTTTCATGTGTTGTTTAGCTCTCGGGCTCAGAATCTTACTGTTTTGTTCACTTTGAAAGGCTGATTTTTGGGATCATTTTCAGCAATGAGATGTTTTTAGAGAAAAACATCTGCTGTGCAAAAACTGCACAGCACCAAACAACAAAGTGAGGGAGTAGCCGTTGAACACAGAAGATTTAGCAGATAGAAGGTGGTAGACACCAAAAAATGGAACTAAAACACAATGAATATTGGATTTAATGAGGCTGTTAGAAACAAGTCTGCAAATGAAGGATATTACTACTTTTTTCATTGTATGGATTAGCTGTTTTAGCCCGATTTGACCTTAAAGCATTGTGTAAATGGATAAAAATAATCAAAGCATGAAATAAAATCTGTGGCATTGTTCACTATGAAAGAAATGATCCCTCCCATATTTGTGTAACTTACCCATTGAAGTAGTTTGCCATGCTTATTTGTTGTAGAATGAAAGTAAAGTCTATGCACTAGCCTGGCACATTTAGTCACTTTAACTGTTTGGATCAACTCTGCAGTGATGAAGGAAAGGAAAAAGTGAGACAGATGGAGTGCTATATAACTGGGTGTCTATTTCTCTTCTTACAGACCAGTGAACATAATACACAGCATTTAGATTGTCTATACACTGACATATCTATGCACTGCGGTTAACTTAATCAGCGCTGTCGGCTGCACGTCAAAGGGGCTGCAGCTGCTTCTCCCACACTTGCATGTCTGGACAAGGAAGCTATCATACACAGGTTAAAGGGAAAAGCTTTTCCTGGAAAGCCTTAGCCAGTAACAGGAGTATCACTTCACCTCATATTTCAGCTTCTCCTCAGTTAACAAGCATGACATATGAAGCGCTTGCTTTGCTAAACTAATGCTTGACTTGAAGTCAAGTCTGATTTAAATATTTGACTGATGCTTCAAAGCTTCAAATTTCAGGTGACAGCCTAAAATGTTTTTGCTAGGCTAAAAACAACAATGTTTCTAATATGCTGACAGCTGTCAGGCCATAGTAACGATATAAGCAGTAGTTGGCTTATGAAGTTGGGCCTTTTGGGAAAAACAGAGCAAGTTTACAGCTACCAATATCTGACACCTGACATACCTGATATGCCTTAGAACTTCAGGTACATATGTTAGTAGAGGTCAGAATCACCAGACACCCATAACATTTTGCGAGTATTGCAGTATTACATTTGTTCTATAGGAATTAAACCAGCATACAAACAGCTGGCAGCCAGTCTCTTCATTGATCCAATACCCTGCTCTCTTCCCTGATAGGTATCTTTGCGATTTTACCTACTACACCTCTCTGTACCTGAGCCACGGGCGCTCTGCCTTCATTCACGTGCCTCCTCTCGGAAAGCCTTACAGCAAAGAAGACCTGGGTCGCGCACTGCAGGCCATCATCCAGGAGATGTTGGAGCTTCTGGACCAGGCCGAGGAGAAGATCCACTGCCAGCAGCACTTCCACTAAGTGACCTCCAGATGCCAACCAGCCTCTCCAGCCCTCATCATACAAGAGAAATTGCACTTATTCACAAGTAGCCAAACCTTTTTTTTTTTTTTTTTTTTTTTTTTTTTTTAAACTGTATCCTTAATTGGTGATAATGACACTTCACAGTATAGTCTGCTTTCACTGTTTGTCTTGCTTCTTTATTTCTTGCTTTGCTAGGCCTGATTCAGCTACGGTTTAATGTTTCCCAGTGGTGAGAAGATAAAATGGCAGACAACCCTTTGTTACATCATAATGTGAGCTTTCAAAGAACTGGAAGCATTCTGACATTGGAGTTTAAAATATGAGGATAAACACAGGAGCAAAATGCTGTATGTATTGTTTATATGCAGATGCAGCAGAAGGTCTGTAATGGCAAATATTACAACCTGTAACCCCAAATGTCACTCCTATTAATGCACCTTATAGAGGTAGGGTTATTAAAATTATTATAGAAGTGACGTTTGGGGAAACTGTGTAATCATAATGGTTCTTTCTTAAATTTTTCCTTTTACTTGGTCACAGTAGGTTTCATGTAGCACACCTAAATGTCTGCATTATGGCTTAAGTAGAAACATCCAGCAGTAAACTGCTGATTTCATTTTCCTTCACATATTTTCTTCTGTGTGTTCTAAAGCCTCTGTGTGCTTTTCACATTTGATGTTGAATTGTTTCTCAAGTCCTTTTTTCTTTATAAGAAGTTGTAAATTTGCCTTCTTTTACAAAGGTTATTTAAATCAGGGAACGGGTTGGTTCCAGCTCATACTTCCCCAGTTTGTTGGCCCAATTCTGACAGAAGCCCTCCCTCCTTTTCCAAATCCACCGCACTGAGATCTGACCCCGGGATGTGCAATGTTTTACAGATCTCATTCATTGATTCAGGAGAATATTCATTTCATACATTTTATTAAGGCTGCACAACTGTTTGGGTTTTAACTGTAGAAAGTATGTGTTAAACAGATGAGTTATGTAATCTAAAGTAGTTTGTATTAAGTAATCTTTTTGTTTTAAGTACTAAATGACTAGTGTGTTAAAGCTACTTTAGGCATGACTCTTCCAAACTCACTGGATGGTGAAATATAGTGACCCTTGATATGATTTGTGATCATTCATGTCTGAGGATGCCTGCTGGCTTTAACATTGTCTATTTTATCTTAAACTTTTTAGGAATTACTTTGTCCTGGTTGTGCAGTCCTAACCGTTTTTCCTTGACTTTCTTGTCATTCCCTTCATTGAATCAGATGTAGCTGCTTATTTTATCTGAGAATCTGATTTGATGAAGTTGGACTTTGCTTTCAGTCGGAATCGGGCCTCAAATTTATTTTCTGTAGCACTTTTTCTTTTTGTATTTCAGTTTTACTTAATCTGGAATTTGGACAGCATTTCTCAAGCAATGTGAATGCTTCTGTTTTTATGTTTTCATTTCCAGTCACTTTAACTTGAATTGTGTAGCTTTCTAGACATCCATTTTTAACCGTTTTCCTCCCACTGATTATAATGACGTAGATGAGGTATGCTTTTTTCCCTGAGCTTTGCTTTGTTTGACAAACAGAAGGAAAATTCTTTCATTGTGTCTGTGACGGTGACACTCCCAGAGATAAATGTTTTTGTTTTGTTTTTTTTGTCTTCTGTTTTGTCATCCTGATCAGCGACTCCCTGCCTGCTGAGAATTTGACTGCCTGCCCCTAACATGCTTCAGTTTGAGCAGTTTCAGCATGTAATCATTTATGCACTGCTAAGGAACTGTGTTCATGCCCAAACGAAGTCACAGTTCTAGTTTTAAACTGTCATGTCTAGTTAATGAGATACTAACTGAATACTGTGCCGTGTTGCAGCACTAATTAAGCAAGCTGGTGCCACTAAATTTGAGTAAATTGCCATTTTTAGCTGTGTATTTCATTTTAATTGCTATTCTGTACATCACAAAGTGGGACCCTGAAGCACTGAGCTGAACACAGCTGAATTTCATCTCAGACCTAAATTTCATCACCCTTTTTTTTTTTTTTTTTTTTTTTTTAAATTCAGCTCATTTCTTGGTTGTGGGATTTCAAAAATCTCTGATCTCATTTTAATTCTGATTTTTAGGTGCTGATATTTTATCATGTGGCTTTGTGTGTGCTGAGAAGTTTAAAAAAAAAAAAAGGGGTTATGGAGGAGCTGTCTGCAGAATTTCTGCTCACAAAAGTGAAAGCCTCAAGTTTACAAATGAGGTGACCTCTGACCCTGACTCCCTCCTGTGCCTTGCTGTTGGTTATGTGTGTGATGAAAAGGCCTTACTAATTCTCAGTGGGTCAGTTCAGAGATGTAGTACTGATGCTGTCCTTGTGGCTACCTCAAAAAATACTTAGTTTTGTTTGTTGTTTTGTTTTTTGTTTTTTGTTTTTTTAAATATCAGTGTGTGCTCTACCTGTGTTTCAGATCTTCTGAAAGGTATGTTCTTCTGCTTCATTAACAAAGTACTGTTACAATAAGTAATCCTGGCTTTGTAAAAGGAAAGGCTTTGAAATAAAGAAAATTAAAGAATTACAGGTGATGTTTATGCTTTTCCACTCTGTTGTGATTGGCTTTCTGGTATAATGACCATGAAAGGCCTTTCAAAGAGGACAGTTACTAAGAGGCTCCACTCTGTTAGTAATTGGATTTAACATCACAAAACATGAGTCACAACACAATATTATAAAGAAATTAAGTTACCTATGTCTTAATCAGAAAGTATTACATAAAGCATCTTCGAACAGGTCAAATCAAGATCCTGTCTGCAGCAAGCAACTCCCGGTTTCACATTTAAAAAAAACAACAAAAAACCTCTTTTGCAGAATTTTTAAAGATTTTAGCAAGCATGGTATATCAAAACTACATTACATGTCACCTCAGCATCTGCCTCCTGTCTTGTCATGGTCACCGTCTCCAAACTTGTAAACCTTCCTTTTCACTTTTGCTACTATGTTTCTGTCACAAGTCACACCTGAGTCATCTCCACCCTGCCTGTACTCTCTTCTTTACCTCTTGTGTATTGCTTGGGATGGTTGACCCTGGGTATGTAAACTCATCAACCTTCACTATGTCTACTTCTTGCATCTTCACCTTTCACCTGCCTTCCTCTCATTCACAGACATGCATTCTGACTTGCTTCTACTGAGTTTAATTCCTCTTCTCTCTAGTGCATCCCTTCATACACTATATTTCCAAAATTATTCACTCACCCATTCAAATCATGGAATTTAAATGTTCCAATCACTTCCATGGCCACAGGTGTATAAAACCAAGCACCTAGGCATGCAGACTGCTTCTACAAACATTTGTGAAAGAATGGGTCGCTCTCAGGAGCTCAGTAAATTCCAGTGTGGTACTGTGATAGGATGCCACCTGTCCAGTCATGAAATTTCCTCACTACTAAATATTCCACAGTCAACTGATAGTGGTATTATAAGTGGAAATGATTAGGAACTACAGCCACAAAGTGGTAGGCCATGTAAAATCACAGAGTGGGTGCATAGTGTGCAGAGGTCAACAACTTTCTCCAGAGTCAGTCACAAAAGACCTCCAAACTTCATGTGGCCTTCATATTAGCTCAAGAGTTCCTTTCCAGTGAAAGGATCTCTTAATGCTTCAGCATACCAAGACATTTTGGACAATTTCATGCTCCCAACTTTGTGGGAACAGTTTGGGTATGGCCCTTCCTGTTCCAACATGACTGCACACCAGTGCACAAAGCAAGGACCATAAAGACATGGATAAGCAAATTTGGTGTGGAAGAACTTGACTGGCCTGCACAGAGCCCTGACCTCAACCCGATAAAACAGGGATCATCAAATCCAGGCCTCGAGGTCAGGTGTCCTGCAGGTTTTAGATGTGTCCCTGATCCAACACACCTGATTCAAATGGCTGAATTACCTCTTCAGTATGCAGTCAAGTTCTCCAGAATCCTGCTAATGGCTTCTATATGTGATTCAGGTGTGTTGAAGCAGAGACTCATCTAAAACCTGCAGGACACCGGACCTCGAGGCCTGGATTTGAGGATCTCTGCGCTAGAACATCTTTGGGATTAATTGGAGCGGAGACTGCAAGCCAGGCCTTCTCGTGTAGCAGGGATCCTCAAATCCAGGCCTCAAGGTCAGGTGTCCTGCAGGTTTTAGATGTGTCCCTGATCCAACACACCTGAATCAAATGGCTGAATTACGTCCTCAGTATGCAGTCAAGATCTCCAGAGTCCTGCTGATGACTTCTATATTTGACTCAGGTGTGTTGAACCAGAGACACATCTAAAACCTGCAGGACACCGGACCTCGAGGCCTGGAGTTGAGGATCCCTGTCGTATAGCATCAGTGTCTGACCTCTCAAGTACACTTCTGGAAGAATAGTCAAAAGTTCCCATAAACACATTCATAAACCTTGTGGAAAGTCTACTCAGAAGAGATGAAGCCGTTATAGCTGCAAAGGGTGAACTGACATATTACACCCTATGGATTAAGAATGGGATGTCGCTCAATTTCACATGTGTGAAGGCAGATGAGCAAATGCTTTTGACAATATAGTGTATGTCCAGGATCTCTTCCACCTACTCCCTAATCACTACAGATCACAATGTATTCTGCAAAGATGTCTATCCATCACTACTGCAGATAAAGAGGGTCTCAGAAAGGATCCCTGATGCACTCATCATTAAATACATTAATTATTACTTTAGTGACACTGAAACCCCAAGGGTGAGAGAGCTAAGGATGCCCCTTGCTTTTTTTCATTTGATTGAATTTGTAAAATTATTTAAAATAAATTTGGGCATGGGGTCCTCTAAATGGTCACTATTAAGTTAAAAAGCAGACCCTAACTTAGCTGATACAAATTTAAACAATTTTGCTTTTAATCTCATCACCTAAAACTCAATGATAAATATGATTAGATTTAAATTTGGAGGTCCGCACACCAAAGAGCTCCTTGGAAAATTTTAATCCATCAACGTTAAACCGCTGACGTTTCGGGCCGGAGTGCCCTTAGGGCACCGGTCTTTTTGTATTGAGTTTTGCTTGGATCCAGCACCCTGCTTAATCTTTGGATGTGCGTGTTTCTCTTTAATTAAGTAGATTTAAATTTGGGCCATATTTGGGCAAACACGGGATAGAAATCGATGCAACAAATGCTGCGGAAGCACGCAATTTATATAAAAATATATATAAAATATCGACGACGAGCAAACATTATAGCTATTCAGTATTGGTATTTTACCACTGTCCCACAGCTTTTCATGACTTGGTTTTGATACCCGGAAATAAGATCGGAGTGAGCGCTCTTTCCTGCGCAGATCTATTTGTGCGCTCCAGCCTCCGGTGAACGTCACACGCTGGGGAAGTCCGTCACCACCGCTTTTGGACCTGCTGCAGCTTTCGAGGTTCCGTTCGGTTCCATTTTTTGTTTGGGTTCAAATTGAGACCCCCTAACGCTGGCCTCGAAATCAACTGTCGATAAACGAAAACGCCGTGGATTTTAATCGTCTTCATACTAATCCCGGAAACCCTTCAGCGAAGCGAAAGTTGAGAGAGTCGAGATGAGTGTGGAGGCGTACGGGCCGAGCTCCCAGACCCTCACCTTCCTAGACACCGAAGAAGCGGAGTTGCTCGGAGCGGATACCCAGGGTTCAGAGTATGACTTCACCGACTTCACCCTTCCCAGTCAGACGCAAACTCAAGGGCAGACACAGAGCCAGCTGGACAACCAGGTCTGAGTCTTTCAATTTCACAGGAAGGCACAAGAAAGCGCGCTTCACTGACGCTAACGGTAGTTAGCTAGCTGCTCCAGCGCTACCTGTTAGCCCGCTAAACTGGATAGCCTTACTTAGCTCAGTGCTAGCTTGGTCGCGGTGTTAGCAAGCCCCTTAACTAAACTCTTAAAGTAACAATATTTGTGTTGATACTCTTATTTTGAACTGTTTGAACTAATCTCAAGTCGTGGGTGTAACTATAAAGCCTAAAGATAAAATTCATGAGCACTGACAATCTGTCAACTTATAATTTACTGTCTTTCTCCGCGCTGTGTGCCTGTGGTGACAGGTTGCTAACCGTTAGCGGTGAGTTTGTTTGGTAAAGCAGGTGTTTTGCTGCAGGTAAATGGTCCTGATGAGGGTCTTCACAACGGTGGAGTGGATGATTCCGTGGCCAAAGCCAGCCAGCTGTTGGCGGAGCTGAACTTTGAGGAGGATGAAGAGGACACGTACTACACTAAAGATCTGCCCGTGCACGCGTGCAGGTACGCTGACAGAAACGCACCAGGGCAGGATATCGACAGGCTGTGCTTCACCGGTGACCTGATTGCAGTACTACATTAGTTAGTGATTGACCACAAAAGTATTAGCAGTACTTGTAGGACACACAAGGACTCCAAAATAAGCCTGTGTTGAATATTCTATCAAATACAGCGTACCATCAAAGTTTTATGATTTTTAATGCGCTTTAGTGACTCACGTGGTCCTGATGAGACATCTCCCGCTTTAGTAGCAGTTTTCTCATTACTGCAGGTCCTATGCTTGTCTCTCATCCCTGTTTACTTTAATTATCCTACAAGAATACTTAATATATTATTAAATAGTCAGTGACGTATACATGTGCATGGACTCACAGAATGGCAGTCAAATATGCCATTTATTTATTTTGTCTGAATAGAGTTGCTGGGATTAAATGCAATTTGTTGAAATACTGTTCAAGTTTCCTTAACTTCAAGAGGCCTGCACATACGGAGACGGCATAGTCCCATGATATTTTATGTTTACAGTTGAGTCGGGGGAGTCTATATAGTATTTGACATGGTTGATATAATGTGCTGATTCCTCTGACACCTTAATATCATGTGTTTAACTTTGGATGCACTTGGCATGGAATGTTTTTTGCTCCTGTAGTATGTGGTCTAAATACTGCCATATTTGTTCTTACAGTTACTGTGGTATCCACGATCCAGCGTGTGTGGTGTACTGCAATACCAGCAAGAAGTGGTTTTGTAATGGGCGTGGCAACACATCTGGCAGGTGCGTCGTCGTATTGTCTTCATTTAATAGCATCACATGTAGAAATCAGAAAATGAAACTACTGAGACTGCCAATAATTACATTTTCACATGGTTCTGCAAACTCACTACCAGGCAGCTTTTGGCAGACGGTTTAATGTGGAACGTGTGTAATGAGAGATGTGCATGAAGTAGTCTACAGCCCTTCTCATTTTATTTGCATAGCTAGAGGGGAGGGGTGTGTTCAGGTTTATTTACTGTAGATGTTACCAGCCAGTGTAATATGAAACACATCCTATTCACAGTCTTTGTTCACAACTGTGAAGTGGTCTGTTTCCTGTCATTGCTCTCTGGTTCAGTGTCAGTAGTAGTTTATAATTTTCTGAGTTGTTTGCTTTTCATTGTCTACCCTCCAGCCATATTGTGAACCATTTGGTGAGAGCCAAATGCAAAGAGGTGACACTGCACAAAGATGGACCGCTGGGCGAAACAGTGCTGGAGTGTTACAACTGCGGCTGCCGGAACGTCTTTCTCCTGGGCTTTATCCCAGCTAAGGCCGATTCTGTGGTGGTGCTACTCTGCAGGTAAGTGTCGGGGGGACGCCCTGATTGCAGCACTACTCACAAGACAGTATTTAACTTCTGAGAAGCTATATATGCATGTATTTCATTTGACACCAGAAATTGATTTCTTATCCGTGTCTGTGTGGAGTTTGCATGTTCTCCCCGTGTCTGCATGGGTTTCCTCCGGGTACTCTGGTTTCCTCCCACAATCCAAAGACATGCAGTTACTGGGGTTAAGTTAATTGGTCACTCTAAATTGCTCATAGGTGTGAATGTCAGTGTGAGTGGTTGTCTGTCTCTCTGTGTTGGCCCTGTGACAGGCTGGCAACCTGCACAGGGTGTACCCTGCCTCTCGCACTATGACAGCTGGGATAGGCTGCAACCCCCTCGTGACCCTGAACAGGATAAGCGGAAGAGGATGGATGGATGGATGGATGGATCAGTTGTTTAGGTTTCTCCCCCTTATTTGAGACTTGTCTTGCATCCTGAGGCTCAGGACATTGAAGAGGCCCTGAAATGCCTAAATAGTCATATGGAAGAAGTGGCTAACTGATGAAAGTTTACAAAGGCAGCCAAGGGGGTTAAAAATATTACATAATATGTTTTGGTACTGTTTTACCTTCAGTGGTCTACTTATGCTGACTAAGTAGAGCAGGATTAATCATTCATTGCTGTTTGTAATGGAGGTTAATGGAACTTGCTGCTATCATGCTGGACATGATATAAATTCTGTCCACTGATCGGTAGATGATTTCAGCAAAGGCACTACTCAGAGCTTTGTGTGTTCATACATTATGTACTATGGCAGATGGATTGGACTACAACAATTCTGGACTATGTTACATTCTGTTTGTGCTAGAAGTGGGAAATAAACTCCCTAGTGTAGATCTTTCTCATTCACACCAGCACCAATGTGTCTTCACAGAAGATGATGAGAGAGCCAGTGTTCTGGCTTTAGCACATAATATGCACCATCAGTCAAAGTAGAGAACAGACAGTCAGCTATAGAGTCTGCAGCTGTTGTCCCTGGACCTCCCTACTAATGTGCATTAAGCTTTAAATAGAGCTTGCTGCTCTGACAATAACTCTCTCTCTATGGTCTCATGCACATGCAGCAAGAAGTAATGATATAACATGTTTTCATCCTCTGTGGTAGTTTAATTAGTTTGAAATCTCCATACTTAAGCAATACTTCTGTTTGAATCTTGTGTCCATGCAGGCAGCCCTGTGCTAGCCAAAGCAGCTTGAAGGACATCAACTGGGACAGCTCGCAGTGGCAGCCACTGATCCAGGACCGCTGCTTTCTCTCCTGGCTGGTGAAGATTCCATCTGAACAGGAGCAGCTTCGAGCCCGTCAGATTACTGCCCAGCAGATCAACAAGTTGGAGGAACTCTGGAAGGTAAGATGCACCCATAGGTGTGGTGTGTGTGTGTGTGTGGGGGGGGGTGACAGCTGCTGGAAGGACAGGGTTGACCTTATTGTGATGTGCTCTCATAGGTTGAATAGTTTTTGTGGACTTTTTTTTATTTAATTTTTTTTTTTTTTTTTTGCTGCAGGACAATCCCAGCGCCACCTTGGAAGACTTGGAGAAACCTGGAGTGGATGAGGAGCCCCAGCATGTGCTGCTGCGTTACGAAGATGCTTATCAGTACCAAAATATATTTGGCCCTTTGGTCAAATTGGAAGCTGACTATGACAAGAAGCTTAAGGAGTCACAGGTACCTGAAAATGTTTCTGTACTGGAGGTCCTGTAACTTACATGGTGGTGTTTTCCTTCCAGAAATGTACATGATGATCTGCGTATGGATAACATTTATTTTTATTTTTTTTTTTTTTAAAAGAACTAGTGTAGAAGGCTCTTTAAAAAGCCTTTTAAGCATTTAATAATTTCAGTAGTATGTTGAGGATTATTTTATTCTCATGCTGAAGCAGAATTTGATCTCAAATATTTTTTTGTGATATAAGGCATTTTTTAGATGAAGTGTTTTTACTTTATTACTGGAACTCTGGAGGAACAAATGATCATGATCCTGCAGTATTGTTATATCTCTGATTATATGTATTATTATACCTGATATTTAGATTTTTTTTTTCTCCCCCCATTTTTTCAGACTCAAGATAATATAACAGTTAGGTGGGATCTGGGGCTGAACAAAAAGCGGATTGCCTATTTCACTCTGCCCAAGACGGATTCAGGTGGTAATTCTCTAAACTTGTTTTTCTCCCAGTGGTTCTGTGGTGCAGATATAGCTTCCTACCTACCCACCCCTACCCTCCCCGTGTTTGCACGCAACCTCCCCACCCCTCCATCTTTTGGTGCATGCTCTTGCCTTTGTTTTGGAAATGGGGTTAAATCAGTGCACGGTATTGTATCAGGTGTTTGATGAATTTAACCCTGTCCTCAATTTTTGTTTTTTGTTTGTATGTAATTTTGAGTAGGCACAGGTTTCTAACTTGTGTTCTTTTAATTGACCCTAGATATGCGGTTGATGCAAGGAGATGAAATTTGTCTGAGGTACAAGGGAGACCTGGCCCCGCTGTGGAAGGGCATCGGCCATGTCATCAAGGTCCCAGACAGTATCCTTTACTCAGTTGTATACAATCTGTTTCTTAATGTTGCATTCCAGTGTGGCCCTGTGCAGCAACACTGGCTATACTAATGGAGAAGTACAGACAGCAAAGCCCACACCCACCTACTGGAAATATTTTAAGGATAATGCTGGATTTCCTTAATAGCCTGTGTTTAAAGACTATGGAGATGAAATTGCTATTGAGTTGCGGACCAGTGTTGGAGCACCTGTGGAAATCCCCCATAACTTCCAGGTGGACTTTGTGTGGAAGTCGACTTCCTTTGATAGGTATGCTGGTTTATACTACTAAATTATGAAAGTGATGGGAACATTTAATGATGTCTTACCACATTAGTTTATTACATCACAGGGTGTGAGGTTTTTTGTACCTTATGTAATCAGTACATGTGTTTTTTTGTTTGTTTTTTTTCCCCTTTCTTTTTAAAGAAAAAAAAAAAAACTTATGATTTGTAAATATTTCACAATATAAATGTATTTGGTAAAGACTGCTGATTAAGATTTGTTTGTCCTGCTGCAGGATGCAGAGCGCCCTGAAGACGTTTGCTGTGGATGAGACTTCCGTGTCTGGCTACATTTACCACAAACTTCTGGGCCATGAGGTCGAGGATGTCATCATTAAGTGCCAGCTGCCAAAGCGCTTCACTGCCCCCGGCCTTCCTGACCTCAATCACTCCCAGGTCAGACTTAAACACAGAAACCCTGTGAATATGTGATTGCTGTTTTTTTTCCTCCCCTGGTTTAATTAGATTTATTTTTAAGTGCTAGATTGAGTGATGTTATTTCTTGCATGTTCAGGTGTATGCTGTGAAGACGGTGCTGCAGAGACCTCTTAGTCTGATCCAGGGGCCTCCCGGCACTGGAAAGACTGTCACTTCTGCCACAATTGTGTACCACTTGTCCCGACAGGGCAATGGGTAAGTCAAAAATTGATTGAACAGTTTTTTACTTGCAGTCTTATTCTTGGTTTGTAATATTTTGTACCCTATTCCTTTTGTCATTCTCTCTGTGGTGTGTGTCTTGTAGACCAGTTTTGGTGTGTGCTCCCAGTAACATTGCCGTGGACCAGTTGACTGAGAAGATCGATAAGACTGGACTGAAGGTTGTCAGGCTGTGTGCCAAGAGCCGGGAGGCCATTGAGTCACCTGTGTCTTTTCTGGCTCTACACAACCAGATAAGCAACATGGACAGGTCAGTGGCATGAAGGGAAATAGTTCGTTATCTATCAGATCTCACCAGGCGCATACTCAAAGTTTGATGTGCTTTGTTGGATTCCTGCCATTAACGGCAGGTACAGATTATAAACATTAACTTCAGTTGAAGGGATGGTGTATGTGTAGCCTCTACACCAACAATTGCAGTTGAATACATGTATTTTGAACAAAGCTGTTATATCAGAGGTTTAGCATTGTAAGGTACAAGTCCCAGTGTACATTTTTGGATGTACCTTTGTCTCCATAGTATGCCGGAGCTTCAGAAGCTACAGCAGCTAAAAGATGAGACTGGTGAGCTGTCATCTGCTGATGAGAAACGCTACAGGGCTTTGAAGCGGACTGCTGAGAGGGAGCTGCTCATGGTGAGGTGTTCAGAGTCTTAGAAAACAAGCTTGTGAGTTTGACTTTAAATGCAGCTGCGAGTCAGCAGTTTCAGGCATTCTTAGTGCAAACAGGTAATTTCAGTCAAGCAGTCAGAACCCGTTTGACTGTGGTAATTATTCTGTTATAACGGAGTCGAATATTTATCTTCATACTTGTGATTATATTTAACCAGCTGTGTAATTTATAAACCTAATTATGAATCATTAACTAGTATTTGTGGTGCTGACTAGTGAGGGCAGCAACATTTAAACATCTACTCAACTAGTCATGCACGTCTGTATTCGCGTCTCAAACTGTTTGCAATCCTCAATTCTGTTTGCGTTGCAAACAGAATTGTTGCCTTTGAAAATCCTTTATTTGCTTTCACACACTACTGTGTAGCAAAATCCTGCAACACTAGAGACCTCAGTCAGTATATGCCAGTATAGGAAAATAAAATATCAGTTTTCAGTTGGCTTTCTGTACAAGTCCATTAAGGTGATTCGATACTTTCAACCTGGGATGCAGATAAGGATTATAACTTCCTCTTCGTTGTCCAGAATGCTGATGTGATCTGCTGCACTTGTGTCGGAGCTGGAGATCCTCGTCTGGCCAAGATGCAGTTCCGTTCCATCCTGATTGATGAGAGTACCCAGGCCACGGAGCCTGAGTGTATGGTACCTGTGGTGTTGGGAGCCAAGCAGGTACCAAAAAAATATACAAAATCCAGACAGTTAATCTCCATCCCTACAGTTGAACAAATGAAAAACAGCTCTTATATATGCTGTATGCTATATGCTGTTTACTTTATTTTGCATTAACAGTGAATAAATAAATACTATAGCACATGGAAATTTGTTAGGCTATTCTCATACCCATTAGGCCATTGAACCAGCAAGAGGAATAATAGCATGCTAACTAAAAATGTAAAAATGTGTCATTTAAACTGTAGTATCTGCTGTTGTCATGTATTAGAACATTTAATTAATTAACTTCTTCAGTAAATTGTTTCCCAGACAATCTGAACATTAAGGAACACTAACTTCTTATATTGTACTGTTAAACTAACCCAAGTGTCACACTTATGTGACTCATCTTCCTCCACCCAGCTTATCCTGGTGGGTGACCACTGCCAGTTGGGTCCTGTGGTGATGTGCAAGAAGGCAGCTAAAGCAGGTCTGTCACAGTCCCTGTTTGAGCGCCTGGTGGTCCTGGGGATCCGACCAATCCGCCTGCAGGTCCAGTACCGAATGCATCCGGCTCTCAGTGCCTTCCCCTCCAACATTTTCTATGAGGGGTCCCTACAGAATGGCGTCACTGCAGGTTTGTTAAGATTTGGTAGTTTATCTAGTTTGACGAAAAATTGATTTTCACACCCACTAGTATGTTAGCTGCCAAAAAGATCTGCTAACTTAATATTAATTAGTCTGTCCTGTTCTCCCCAGCTGACCGCATCAAGAAAGGCTTCGACTTCCAGTGGCCACAGCCAGACAAGCCCATGTTCTTCTATGTTACTCAAGGTCAGGAGGAAATTGCCAGCTCTGGAACCTCATACCTTAACAGGTAAGTTCACACATTTCATTGGTTACTTAGACATTTTAATTGAGGGTCTAAATAATTTGGCACATAATATTTGAAGTAATTGTCCCACTGTTAAGTAGCACAGTATTAAATCAGTTCTGATTGTTTTCTAGAACTGAAGCTGCCAACGTAGAGAAAATCACCACCAGGTTGCTGAAGGCAGGAGCCAAACCTGATCAGATTGGCATCATCACCCCATATGAGGGTCAGCGCTCCTACCTGGTCCAGTACATGCAGTTCAGCGGCTCCCTGCACACCAAACTCTATCAGGTACGCACTTTTAACCCTGCTTAAAGACACCAAAGCAAAAATGCCTATTTTCAGCAAATGCACACTAATTTTATAGTTACACACATTAGGAGATATCCCACTACAACATCAACATAGAGCCGTGAGGAGTGGAATGTCTTGGTCCATCTCCCCTGTGGAGGAGAAAATAGAAACTAAACTCTAGAGCCAGAGTTTAGAGTATGCTGACATGACGTTATTAAAGTTTTACATGCCATCACTTGGTCTGTGACAAACAAAATTTGTTGCTTTGTTTTTTACAATGCAATCTCACCTTGTGTCGTGGCTCACTACAGCAAGTGGAAATTGCCAGCGTTGATGCCTTCCAGGGCAGAGAGAAAGACTTCATCATCCTGTCTTGCGTTCGAGCCAACGAGCACCAGGGCATCGGCTTCCTGAACGACCCTCGCCGTCTCAACGTAGCACTGACCAGGGCCAAGTAAGACCAATTAAAACAATCACAGTGGGTAGATACAGCCAGATTGTTAGTTTATAAGTCTTTTAGATAGAATCCAACTACTGTATCTGATTTGAATGACTCCTCTGTCAAATTTAGCTTATCTTTAATGAGGCTGGATGAGCACACATTGGATTAACTCTGTTCTACACACACAACATTTCACACAGTGTGATTTGTGTCAGTTGTAACCTACCCCTCATAAGTTGTCTTGTGTATGAAGGTACGGTGTGATCATTGTGGGGAACCCCAAGGCTCTCTCCAAGCAGCCGCTGTGGAACAACCTGCTGAACAACTACAAGGAGCAGAAGGTCCTGGTGGAGGGGCCCCTCAACAACCTGAGGGAGAGCCTCATGCAGTTCAGCAAGCCCCGTAAACTGGTGAACACCATCAACCCTGTGAGTACGACTGGATTCATACTTCACAAAACTTAATGGCAAATAGAACCTGACCGAACCGATACTGAAAATCAACATTAACTATTTTGATCAATGCAACTGGAAGCTGATTTGACTAGAAAGTATTTTAACAAAGAATCATTTAGTGGTCTAATTTATAAATCAGTATTTTTTTTTTTTTTTTTTTAAACTGATTGAGAAACCTTAAATGTCAGTTATACAGAGAGCCTGATTATAGATACAGGAGTGTAACAGTTCTGAAATCAGGCCCAGCCTTGTGATTAAAAACATTCAGTCACAAGATGTTGTCTTTGCTTGTGTGTGTGTGTGTGTGTGTGTGTGTTGTTTCTCTCCTGCTTGTTTCATTAGAGTTGCATAATATGCAAAGTCTTTCAAACCTTGTAATGAACATAAAAGGCTGTATGCATCCAGCCAGTATGCATCTGTTCTAAATGGTATCTGGTGTTTTCCAGGGAGGACGTTTTATGAGCACTGCAATGTACGATGCCCGCGAGGCCCTCATCCCTGGTTCTGCATATGACCGCAGCAATGGTAATATATTACCTTTTAAAAAAATTAATCACTAGCTGTCTTTTAGAGTTCAACAAACTCTATGCCTTGTCTTATTATTAATTTAATTAATAACTTTCAGCTCCACGGCAGTCCAGCATGTACTTCCAAACACATGACCAGATTGGCATGATCGGGGCAGGACCCGGTCACATGGCTACTATGAATATCCCGATACCCTTCAACCTGGTGATGCCACCAATGCCTCCACCTAGTTATCTAGGTCAGACCAATGGCCCTGCTGCAGGTACGATAACAGCCACAATACCTCATGAATGTTCAGTGACACCAAAAACATGCTGCCTGCTGAGGACATAATGCAAAGTTCATTCATGTCTGGAGACAGATGCTGACATCTGATAACCATCAGTTTCTTAAGCTTACATAGCTACCCACTGCATCCTCAAATGCACTTCCTTTGACCTATAAAGGGCGTGGAGCAATGAAAGGTAAACCTGGGCGTGGTGGGCGGCAGAGGCCCCGCGGACACCAGGGTGCCAGTCAGGGAAATGGACCCAACAGTCAGGCCAGCCAGGATGGAGCCTCCCAGTCCTTCTCCCAGGGGCCACTGACACAGGGCTACATCTCCATGAGTCAGCCCTCTCAGATGAGCCAGCCTGGCCTCTCCCAGCCAGATCTCTCCCAGGTAACACACCACTGTTTCTTAAAGAAAGGTAAAGTTAATTTAATGACAGCTTTGTTTAATTATTGTCATGCATATATCAGTGTTACTGTCTGTACTTTGCCACATTTTATTAATAGCTTCTTTGTTTTGATCATGGATTAATTAATCCTCTGGGAAATGTTTGGTTTGAAATTCACCTGGAGAGAAAAGTTGCCACATATCACTTAAAACTTTTATAATGCCACTCTTTAATTATGAGGGAAACTATTCGAAGATGCATCCCTTATTTTCTTTTCAGGATATCTTGGGATTTATTGCTTATGTATCATGCACCTAATATGAGATGATCCATTTCTTTTCTTTTTGTATCTTGTTGAGATTGACATACAGTCTTTGAAGTGACCATCTTTAGATGGTAAATAGTGTACCCTTTGAGCAAATTATATGCAAACCTCTTCTGTAGGAATTAATTCAGGGCTGCTTTCAAGGGAAAGAAAAGTGCCTGCTGTTGGGTATGTACTTCTGAGTGGTGCTGAAAACTCATGGACGAGGCTTGACACTGGTGGGTCTGAGAGCCGTTTTAAAACACTCAAAGTCCTGTGTACAAAAATAGTTTTTCCTGGGTCAGTGGACAAATTTGAATAATTTTTGCAGGTCTTCACCAGAGTGAAAGACAAGCAATGGTCTGAAGGAAAACTTTTAGCACCCTGAAAAGAGATCTTGAGGGGAATAAAGTTAGTTCCTGGTGCTTTTGGATGGGGGAAAAAAAAAAAGCTGATATGTCTGCTGTTCTCTGTTCTCCAGGACAGCTACCTGGGTGACGAGTTCAAGTCCCAGATCGACGTGGCTTTGTCCCAGGACTCAACCTACCAGGGTGAACGTGCGTACCAGCATGGCGGGGTGACTGGACTGTCACAGTACTGAAGTGTAAGTACTTGAAGCCAAGTAAAACTGTGCTTATGACTGTGATTTTGGCTAACTTGTGATATTGAAATCTTTCCCTTTTTAGCTTCACAAAAACAAACTCAGTACCTAAAACCCCAGCATGAACCTTTGAAAATGTTACTTAATCATCATGATAATTAATGAATATGTTCTGCTTAGTTTAGTAGTAAAATTATGAGTTTAAAAGACTTTTTTTTTTTTCTTTTTTTTTTTTGTGTGTGTGTCTTGCAGGTTACCCAAAGAAGGGAGCTAGGCTTGAGCTGAGCTTAGTTCATCAGCTTTTTAATCTGGGAAATAAAAAAAACATAAAATGGATACCTGTTTTCCTCTGCTACAACCGAAGCACCACCAAGTGAAAGCGACGGGATAGCGAAACCAAACCAATGACCAGCAAGAGAAATATGAGGGTAGAAGAAGAAGAAAGCACGAACAGACAGGCAGGGAGATGGCAAGAGAGGCCGAGTGAACATGCGAGAGGCAGGAACCAATGCCCGTGCAGAGTGAAGGAGGGAAGTCGAAAAGATGGCGGCGTGTGGTTGGGCTGCTGAGGGAAGCACAGGAGAGATATAAACAGTCTCTCAAGGGAATCCATATGAGGTTCAGCTCCAAATAAAATAATCTTCCCAACACCCTCTGAGAAAAAGTTGTCACTTGTCTTCAGATGAAGATTGTAGCTTTTCAGCAGAATTTGAAGATTTCATTCTTCAAACCTGGTTTCAAGACCTGGTTGCAGTTCTGCTTCCCCGTGCTTAAAGTTGGTTGACTCAACTTGTGTAATGCCCTGGACTAGTTTTTTAAAATTAGATTTGACGTGGGAGAAGGGCACTACCAACAATCTTCTACTGGAAACTCGAACCTCAGCAGCCTCTACAGGAAGCGGCAGTCGACAGACCCTCTCAGAGAGGAAAAAAACTCTGTTTTTTGTGCTTGAGTCTGATATTGAAATGCCTTTCATTTGCCTCGAGAACCACTGGCTCATTCACAAGGTCTGTAATGGGGTGGTTTCGACCGCTCGTCAGTGGTAGAGTGGCACGGGGATTTCAGACGGATTTTTCAAGGCATGAGACGCGAATCCCGACGATGTCGCGATCATCATGGGACAGTTTTTCTTCTCTGAAGTACCTTTCTTACCACAGAGCACAAAATTGCAAAAAAAAAAAAGTCATTGAAACTATCAGACATGACCAGCATTGAATATTCAACTCAGTGTCACTTGATGTTTCAGCGAAGGCTTTTCCTTATTTTAATCTTTTGAGCGACGGGGTTGTTGATGTCCCGCGGTGCTTCGTGATCAGATGTCTTTTTAAAACACTCTGTGTACGCTTACATTGGCAAAAGCTTGAAAGCTTTGCGCTGAGTGATTCCTCAGGGGATTGTGGACTGTCCACACTCATCACATAAATCCCTGCTTGAGGTGAAAGAAAATAAACAGGGGTAGGAGGAGGATATTAGATGAGGCTTACAGGCGGTCGTGGCAATCAATCCATTGCAAGAAAGGAGTAGAAAAGGAAGGTGGCTAAGGCAGAGAAGGAAACACGTTCAGGTCATTGCCAGGGTCCAAAATTTAGACTTTTTCACACCAAACATGAACACATACCAGATGATGTTAAGCTGGTGTTTTTTTCCACATTAATGAAGCCATATTAAAGGTCATATTGACCACACAAATAAAATGAAAGATAATCAGGTTAAAAACTTGACATTTTTCAGAAAGAAATGTTTAAATCTGAAATTAAGTGTTTAATTCAAAAATAAACTTGATCTGAGGGACTTTTTTGTTCCTGTGGATTCAAATGTTGTGACTTTACTAAACCCCAGTCACTCTCAGCAGAAATGCCATCAGTACTGATCATGGAAGGGGTAAGGAGATGAAATAAGTGAATGAGACACCAGAATCAGTGCCTATAACCAGTCACCCTCGGACAAACAGCTGCAGCACAAGCATGAATGTAGTTCAGTCAAACTACCAGCATTTAAAAAAACCTTCCAGACACCAGAGGGCTTAATAAACCTACAGAAAAGGACTTGTTTTATTTATGTGCTTTTATTATTTGAATAAAGCCAGGTAATGAGGCCAGTGTGTCTAGCAGCTGGGCTTATTTGGGGCGGGGGGGAGCCACCTTCCTTCTCTGTGGAGTAAAAGTAGAGGTTAGGATTTATTTTTTCTTCTGTGGATGTTTGATTTATGCTAAGCAGTTTTGCCTGCATTATGTAAAGTTCCTCCTGAGTTCATCCAGACTTTGCTTTCGTCAGATATTTAGCTGCTGTGTGCATCGTTGCGTTGTGTAGTCTTACTGAGCTGTTTTTTGTAGCAACTTGACTGCAGGAATGAGAGGGATGCCGTTTCCTTTCTCGATTTTTGTATCTTTTCTTCAAACTGTCCGAAGGATTGTAGTTTTGTAACTCTTCCAGGAGAGACACTTTCTGAAAACAGCAAGAATGTACTCCACTGTTGTTTCTCACCTGCTTCTCATTTCTGCAGACGTGACAATCATGTTGCGCTTAGACGTTGCCATTTAATTGATTTAGAAATAGGTCTGTTTTGACATTTGTGCATTGAGTTCTTTTAACATATCTTGTTCTGCTGAATCCTAACATGTTAGAGCTTTAAAATAAATTGTTGCTGTAATATTGGTTTTTGTTTTTCTCCCATCTTCTGAGCCACAATCAATTCCAACATGCGCGGTGATCATTGAAGATGTTGTAGATTAAAGCACTTGCATCCAAATCGTTCATCCACTGTCATTAGGCTGAGATTTAAGTAACAGACTAGACGTCTCAATGTGATGTAAATTTTTGAAACGAAGGGTCTTATTTGCGGTGACGTTTCATCACAAGATGCTGATTCTCTTGTTAAACTGAATCAATAAAAGCTGTCAACTTCAGTTTTTGTAGTTTGAAATTTATTTGCAGATACAAATATTACAGGTATTGTACAGATCCAAAACTAGCAGTATATACATAAGGCAGTTTTCATGCAGTTGCCTGTGACTCCTTTTTCTTTTTCATCTGTTTTCTCTTCATCAGTTTCTTTTTAACTGTCCACATTTCTGTTTCTGAATGCTCTCCTGGATTTTCTGCTTGAACTTCTTCTTCTGGCTCCTGATCTTCTCCAGCTCAGCTTTCCGCTTGGCCTCCAGTTCTGGATCCTGAAACGACAGCAGGATCTCAGATTTAAAATGTCCTTAATAGTTCTTAATTACCAGAGTCCCAAACTCTCAGTGGGACCAGTACTATATTAAAACAAAAGCTTAAAGGTACTTGAAGCATTCATGGCCACTCTTGGTTCCTTTACACTTCATGTCCTTCAGAGATCAGAACACAAGTGGACATTAGAAACCCACTGCTATCGTGTGTCCAGATTCTGTTGCTTCCTGTGTCACTTTCACTACAAGGTTGAGGAAACTGATGCAGCCAAAACATCTCTGTTGCCAGAAAAAACACCAGGGTCCTATTCCAGGAAGCACTTTCAGCTAACAACTTTAACCCTAAGATGAGGGGAAACAGACTTTCTGTTCCAGGAAGAGAGTTAACTTCAACTCTGAACTAAACTTGCTTGCTGGCAGGTTTTCTTCAACAGTTTCTCTCTGACTCCTCCCCTCCTGCCACACCTGAACCACCTGTCTGACACTCGGGTTCATTTCCTCATTCATAAAGTTGCTGTCAAAGCTCAGAGCAGAGCCAATTAATCTGCAGCAGTTTGTTTTTACAAACACTCAAATCCCAATCAGATGTTACTTTGCTATTTTGTGTCCTTAACACGAGCCGTTTTACAGTTATTCACTTGTTGAGATATATATTTTTTAAAAAGGGGGGCGTTTCATGCATCATGTGACTGCTTCCCCACTAAATGATCCCTTCTGAGTGAGAGTACTGCAAACAGATGTTATCAGATGACACAATGGTGGTTAAAATCTAAAAAGATCAAAATTTAACAGTAAAATTCAACATTGTTGTAAGACAAAAGATTAGGTGCACAGAAGCATAAAATACAAATTTTAACGACTTAATTATTTTAATGCTAACATGACGGCTGCAGACTGGAGTTCTGAAACTTTAAATTGGATGCATTTCATTAAAGGTTAATAATAAATAATAGAGACATTGCTTTAGTTTATCACAGATCAAAGATTTATTTTGATGCCTCGATCAAGTTTGCTTCAGCAGCTGTAATTCAGCCTTAGCAGCAGATTAAAAGCAAAGATAAAAACATTTTCTGATAGAGGCACATTCCAGTGACAACATGGTTTACAGCTGGGCTTTATTTTAGTAATGTGGGTAGTTGCATGTATCTAACATATTCCTACATAATCTATATCACACAACATCCTGTAAATACATGGAAAAAATAATAAAAAACTACCAAACAAAAATGTGAAAACATGCATCCAACCAATTTTAAACTACAACTTGGAACATAACCTGCTCCTGACCAGCATAAGTTACCACGGCGATTTGGCCAGGTAATAAGAAAGACACTTTTCTGACAGAAAACTCTAAGCTCGACATCGCTCACTAAGCCATTACTGCACCCCTACACCCCTCAGGAGTACGTAATGTGATCAAGAGACAGCAAAATACTGAGTGGAGTTGAATTTGCTTTATAGCTATAGTTTTGTAGCCTGAATGCACGTATAAGGCTGCTGTTAATGTTTATGATCTACAAGTAATGTGACACAAAGTAAAACTGTGTGAATGGAGGCCTCATGCATGATTCCTCAAGCTTACTTTTTACAATCTAAATTCATAAATCTTAGCACACATTTTGAAACCACGTGTAAACAAAGTTTTACGGTTTCTGGTGTCATGTTGGAATAAGTCGGGAACTTTGAAATCAAACTTAATGGCCAATTTAAGTTTTGAGAAGTTTAGTTCAGTAAACAACTGCAAAAATCATTGAAATCATTCAAATTGTCACAATACCAAAATACATTTTCTTTCCTTTAGCATTAACGTCTAGATTTATTATTCGTATCTAAATCAAACATTTTAATTCTTTTGTTACTTTCGGCTGAGTTACACTGAACCCGACTGCTGCTTCACTCCAGTTTAAACGTTCAGCTTAACTTTGCCAACATGTAATAATAATAATTATGATTCAAATGACAAACAGAGAAATCTTTAAACTGTTGACAAAAAGGTCGCACTCACCTTCCCCTCCAGGATCAGCTGTTTCCTCTTGTTGATCTCCTTTTTCTCATCAAAGTCTGTTGACTCGAGTTTCTGCAACATAAATTTTACAGTTAATACAGTGGAAATACACTGGTGAGGTAGGTCATGGCCGTCTTAGTCCCCGACTAAGTGGACATATTGTCAGTCATTGTGTGAAACAAAGAGCAATGTTTATGAAGAAGCTGTTTGGAGTGTGCAACCATTGCTCCACTTTAACTGGATTCAGTGCAGTGAAAAGCCCAGAGGTGAGCGTGAAGTGAAGACAGATCCGTACTATTTCACACTCCCGCCGGGTCACGTTGACCTGGGTGAGGATCTTCAGGACTTCTTTCTCCTCCACAGGATATTCCTTCAGCTTGGTTTCTATAAGAGAACAAGAGGCCAGTTTGTGCAAATAAACTTGATAAAAATGAATGTACATATTTTACTTGTTAATGTTACTGATGGACTCCGGTCTATCCTGAGGTCCATCACAGCTGCATTTCTACCAGCTGCTTCATCCACAGAAATGTAAACACGCAGCAGTTCTGCATGCAGCTCTTCAGATGCTCCTGATCTGACTTACGAATCTGTTCTTCAATGGAATGAACCAGGTGAATGTCGTACTGCGTCACCAGTGTGATGGACACGCCGTTCCTCCCTGCAGAAGGATAAAAACATCACAGTGTACAAGTGGCATTTATGGAAGGTTTATGGAAAGAAGATGTGATGCAAGGAAAATCTGCTAAAAAATGTGTTACCTGCTCTGGCTGTTCGTCCAACTCTGTGGATGTAGATCTTGGGAAGGCCAGGGGTGTTATGGTTAATGACAACCTGGACAGTCGGGATATCCAAACCCCTGTGGGTCGGAAGTACCAGGAAAAAAAAACAAACAAAAAAACCAAAGTGAGGACAGTATGATCACAGTGTGTGTGGGCCCTAAAGCATGTTTCTGCTCTGAATCACTGTGTGGAGACTTTGGAGAGCAGTGACAGAAGATTAGGCTTAAACAGCCTCAGATGACAGATTTCTGTCTGTCCTGATGATCACTGTGTCACATTAGTAAAATGAAGCTTTTTCATTGCTCCACATGGATTCTCACCTGGCAGCTACATCAGTCGCTATCAGGATTTTGTAGACGCTGGCCTTGAACTTGGCAAGGTTTGCAAATCGTTGCTTCTGAAGAACAAAAAGAGTAGTTGGTTATTCTGCAGGCTCATTTATCTGCTCTAAAATGCTTCAGTCCTTTTCAGCAGACCTTCAGTCTTTGTCCCTTTAATGAGACAAACATAATTCCCTGCAGATATCTGTAGAGGACCTCTCGGGACCAACGATTAGTGACATTTCAGCAAAGTCAAATGCTTTAAAGGTGCAAAATTAATTGACTTTAATTGACACCTCTTTCAACTGTTAGTGCAAAGACACTGCCCTTAAAATGTCCCTAAGCAGGCGTCCTCTACTAAAATGTATCTGCTAATGCAGTTCCTGCCTCAGTGTCCGGTGTCAGATGCACTGTTTTCAGCAGTCCCACTGAGTTTGTTTGCGGCACTGCTGTTCACACAAACCTCACCTGTTTCATCATGGAATGCAGGGAAATCGTTGGAAAGTTAAACTCCCGCAGCATCATGGTGAGGATCTGACAGTTCCTGAAAAAGAACGAACCACAGCAACAAAAAGCTGAAAAGTTTCCACTGAAAACACTCAGGTTTCAAAGACATGCATCATCTTTACAACATTCAGCAGATCATTTTTGTCCAGTTCTTCTTCTAAATACTAATATATACTATAAAATATGGCAAATTAACAATCACAATCTGGACTCTACTTTGTAAATGAACCTTGCGATGAATTGCAGTAAAGGCTGCAGGGTGTTAATGCTCGTGTCTGGGCACTGGGTTGCTCTAAACTGCAAAGATGCTCTCATGATGTCAGCTGAATCCCTCACGAGCTTCTTACTTGCACGTGTTGGTAAAAATGATGATGGACCAGTCATCGTGCTCGTCAGTAAATGTCTGGATCAGGTGGACCAGGTAGGCATCCTTCACCTTCTCCGGAGTGAGGATGTATCTCTGGTCCAGTTCCTCTACTGTTCGTGTCCTGAGGAACAACAATAAAGATAAATCATCATCCACTGAAGTCATATTACAGCACAACAACCTTAAAGCTGACAGCGATTCATTTAAACGCCACATTCTCTACTGTAATAATCCTGTTAAGTTGCCTTCATAATGAAATTCAGAGTGCAAAGGTGATCA
Organism: Archocentrus centrarchus; assembly: GCF_007364275.1. Taxonomy (NCBI): domain Eukaryota; kingdom Metazoa; phylum Chordata; class Actinopteri; order Cichliformes; family Cichlidae; genus Archocentrus; species Archocentrus centrarchus. The sequence continues at coordinate 13,267,474 of NC_044349.1, read as the reverse complement.
AACACAGCACTCTGGAGACTCTGTGCTACAGCAGTCACGTTGAGCCGGATGAAAACTCAATTACATTTTTCCGCCCGCTCACAGGTCAATTCACCAAATTCACAAAACAGAACTATAAACCTTTACAGGAGAAGAAAAAGTAAAGCTGAACAGAGAAAAGAAAGCTCAGTGAAGTGTAAAAACCACATAAGCTCAGCTGCTGAGACGCTGTTTTATTCTGTACCCACTTCAAATCGAATGGAAAATTTTTTACATCGCTTCTTTCCATTTTCTATGAATATATCCGGGCATTTTTGCATACGCTGTTTCACAACCTGAACCCTGGAAATAGTTTCACTAGACTGCTCATTCAACCATGAATAATTTCGGAGCATGACTCGCTCTTGCATTTAATGGCGCATATGCAAAAAATAAAAATTAGTCATTTCAATTCCTCCTCGGGCTGACGTTCCTTTTTTAAACATAAGAAACAGACAAGAATGAACAGAGAAAATGGATCTGAACTGAGGCACAGAGATCTGTCCCAGCGGGTTCTCACCATCTCCTTAAAGTGACTAGAACTGATAAACACCCCTGTGAATGATGTTTAAGACAGCAGCAAAGCTGCGTTGTCTTTTAATGTCTAAATGCTGGTGAAAATCAGACAGATTACAGGCTGCTCACTCTGATTTGCTCTCCCAGAAGAACGGTTTGTTCATGGCGATGCTCTTCAGCTCCTGCAGGGTGTCAGTCAGCGTGGCGCTGAACAGGAGTGTCTGACGCTTGGCTGGCAAAATCTCCAGGATCACCTCCAGGTCTTTGGTGAAGTCAGTACAACCCTGCTCCAACAGCCGGTCAGCCTCATCCAAAATCTGACACAGACAAAAAAGACATCACAGTAACTAAAAATGAGACGTCTAAATTAGGAGTTTTTATCACTGTGAACTGTTCACATATCCAACAAACAGCATTTTCAACACTTGTTACCATTACTTTAACTAAATCCAGTTTTTAAAGGGCATTTTCAAACACTCTTTAAACTAATTTCAGCACTATTTTGAAAACCAGCAGATATTACATACGTTTACATCACAGGTGTTTTCATTTCAACTGTGGCTCCACAGGGTGGAAAAAGACAAAAGAGTTTTCATGCTGCTATGAGGTATAAGTGAAAAATTAAGACTTAGATACAACATATTAGCACTTCTCCTTTGCATCCTTTTCACATAAAAAGAAGTTTATGTCTTAAATAAAACTCTTATCATCTGGTCTGATCCGCTTCAGGATCTGGTGGACTCACCAAGAACTGGATCCTGCTCATGCTGAAGGTGTCGGAGCTGCGGATGTGGTCAGCCAGTCGGCCCGGCGTCGCTACGACTACATGTGGTTGGTTGGACAGCTCCAGGGCCTGGCTCACCATATCTGTCCACAACCGAGCAGAGGCAGCACAGAGGACAGGCATCAAACAAAAGAAACCCAGTGGAACGTTAATGTCAACTGCAGAAAATCTCTGAGGTTCTTTCTTGGGAGTTTTTTTTTTTTTGCTTAATAAACAGAAATAAAAGCAGCAAGCTGCACTCTGTATCATTACCCATTCCACCAACAATGATGCAGTCTCTCAGACCCAAAGGCTTCCCCAGGACTCGAAACTGCTCTGCAATCTGATAGGCCAGCTCCCTGCATGGCATCACATTTACATCATAATGAGTTAAAAAATATCAGAGGAAGTACAGTACTTTGCAAAAACATTGAGCTACCCTTCATTTCTTTATATTTTGCTTCCAAGTAGCCAGACTTTGATTTTTTTTTAAGTGATCTTGAGCAACAGTTCTCCAGGTTTTCTGAAGGTCTTTCAAGGTTTTTCTTCAGATATTGGCTTTCAAGCTTGTTAGAATTGTACAAACTTTGTTTTTGCTTTATGTACTGTATTTCTATGCATGTTTGCACCCATTTCCCTAGCAAAACATAAAAAAAATGACAGGTCGCTTGAAATTTTTGCACATTCAAAGCTTTAAACACATTTATCTAGTTGTAGCCCTAATATCACATTTGACATAAACAGCTTTTTTGAAAAGTCTGAGAAACATGAAGTGAATCTAAGATATCAATATGAATCCCATTAGACAGCTGGACACGCCGATGATGCACAGGAAGAACAATCACTGAGTACAACACCACAGTCGTCCTCAACACCTCGTTGTGTTGACGGCACTGACCTGGTAGGAGTGAGGACCAAGCAGAAGATGCCATATGGGTCCTCTGAGAGCTTTTGCAGCACTGGCAACACGAAGGCTGCGGTTTTCCCACTGCCGGTCTTGGCACAGCCCATACAGTCCCGACCTGTGGGAAGAAACACCTTCAGTCATCCGCACTCACATGCTGGGACTCTGCTGGAAGTTCAGCTCGACTTTGATGGAACAAATTTGGAGCTGCAGAGACGCCACATCTTAACACTTACTCAGACCTTATCAATGATCCACTGGCAGGTATTACACGGATATATGCGTCAGTATTTCCCGTCCTGTCTTACCTTGTAGGATAGCTGGCATGCAGTTTTCCTGGACTGGAGTGGGTTTGTTGATTCCCAGCTGTTTACACTGTTTAATCAGCCAGTCTGACAGACCCAGGGAGGAAAAGTCGCCCATTTCTGCTTTACCTTGTCCTCTGAAACTTAGTGAAATCAGCTGTGGACGCGTTATGATAAAAGAATCGCTAAAATATTCTTATTTCAATAAACACCGACATATCCTCGTGTGTTAGATTCGCGGACGCTCGCTGATTACGTAACAACAAAGCGTCTTCTTCGCTGCAGAAAGGGGGCGTTGCCGCCCTCTGCTGGTTGGTGTAGTAATCGTCACATTGAACGCATACAGCAGAGCAGGGATATTAAACTTAATGGAGGCCACAGATGGAAAGTCCCCTTTCTGTCACTGTAAAGACATTTAACTAAGCAAATTAAAGAGGAGATGTTTTAAGATAAGAGAAGGAAGTGCAGTTTCAACAGTACTTTTCAGTTTTTCTAGATGATAAATGCGTGAAATTACAAAAATGTTCTGGTAGCTCATTGCCCAGACTGTCCTGTATTTACACTGTATTGCCAAAAGCATTCACCCATCCAAATCATTGAATTCAAGTGTTTCAATCACTTCCATGACCAAAGGTGTATAATCCAAGTACCTAAGCATGCAGACTGCTTCTACAAACATTTGTGAAAGAATGGGTCGCGCTCAGGAGCTCCACAAATTCCAGCGTGGTACCATGATAGGATGCACCTGTGCAACAAGTCCAGTCATAAAATTTGCTCACTACAAAACATTCCACAGTCAACTGTTAGTGATACTATAACAAATTGGAAGTGACTGGGAATGACAGCAGCTCAGCCACAACATGGTAATCCATGTAAAACCACAGAGCAGGGTCTGCGGATGCTGAGGTGCATAGTGGGTCTCCACGGCCAAGCAGCTGCATCCAAGCCTTGCATCACCAAATATAATGCAAAGCGTCAGATGCAGTGGTGTAAAGCACACTGCCACTGGACTCTAGAGCAGTAGAGATGTGTTCTCTGGAGTGAAGAATCACGCTTCTCCATCTGGCGATCCAATGGATGAGTTGTTTTTCAGGAGTTGTGCTTGGCCCCTTAATTCCAGTGACAGGAACTCTTAATGCTTCAGCATACCAAGACATTTTGGACAATTTCATGCTCCCAACTTTGTGGGAACAATTTGGGGATGGCCCCTTCCTGTTCCAACATGACTGCACACCAGTGCACAAAGCAAGGACCATAAAGACATGGATGAGAGAGTTTGGAGTGGAAGAACTTGATTGGCAGAGTCCTGACCTCAATCTGATAGAACACCTTTGGGATGAATTAGAGTGGAGACCGCAAGCCAGGCTTTCTCATCCAACATCAGTGTCTGACCTCACAAATGCACTTATAGAAGAATGGCCAAAAATTCCCATAAACACTCCTAAACCTGTGGAAAGCCTTCCCAGAAGAGTTGAAGCTGTTATAGGTGCAAAGGGTCATATTAAACCCTATGGATTAAGAATGCGATGTTACTCAAATTTATATGAGGCAGATGAGTGAATACTTTTGCCTATATTGTGTATAAAACATGTTTTTGTTCACTCACTGAAAATGTTCACTTCTCTTTTTTCATTTTGCCATGGACTCACTGTAAACAAGAAACAAAAACAGAAGTTTCAACAGTAGATAGAAAAACAGGTACTATTCTGTTATTTAATTCTTTATCTATTACTTAACTACTGTGATGTAGCATGAATGGTAGTTGGGGAGATCTTCATCAACAGGAACAGCAAAACTTATGAAAATACAGTTAAAAGTTCAAAATCTATGCACACCTTCACATCTTCCAAAGCCTTCCAGTAGGCCAGATGGAGTCTTTGCTAGGCTGATTCTGATTCCCGTTTTGGCTCTTCAAATAAAAACAGGAATATGCAGCTTATTCCTATGTGAATTAACAATGGAGTAATGAAACTAGATTGAGACCTTGGGAATCTCTGTAAGACTCAGAGGAAGTACAGTCTCAATGTAATTAAGTGGTGCATATTCACAAAGAAATGCACACATGCATTGCAGCTTTGCCAGCTTCCCAGTCGTGTGCCCAGTTGTGTATTGAAAGAAATGTGCTTATTTATTCCTTTTAATCTGTAAAACCAAAATCTTTAGAGTAATACACATTTATCTAGATTTCAAAGATGCTATTTTTGTTTTCAAACACAACCTTTCAGGTTTTTGATGGAGTTCATCTATCGTAAAGTTTTCACCTGTCACGGCGCAATGATGAAGAGAGAGAAAGTTGCAGATCAATAAAAACCTTTTATTTTCTCCATGTGGCAGATTGTGTCAGAGTGATTGCTTCATGGTGCATTATCGTATGTGATTAATGACCACCAAGATGAAGGGACTCTTTCACAGACATCATAAAAATACATTTTCTCCAGTCAGAACTTGTAAAATTTCTCATCAGTCAGAAAATGTTTTTATTATCAGAAGGTGGGTTTTAGAGGCTCCTGCATATCCCCAGCTGGTCTGTAAACCTTGAGCTTAAGCCTTGACTCCTTACTGGCTCTCTGTGCTGCTCACACTGACTTGTATTGACTGATCTGTAATAGTGGAACCTGGCACAGCTTCAGAACATTTCTGTTTTTCTGATGTTTGGCGATGACTTCACATCTTTAGAAGACAATTTTAATTGTAATTCCTATGAGCTTGGACAAAAACAAAAAAGTGGCTCATTTTATAAATATATATCTATATATCTACATAGATATATATTTTTCCTGTGTAATAAAACACTGAAAATGTCAGTTCCACCTCCTTTACAGCAGACCTCCATCTGTCACTGTCTACATGACGCTGGATATTTATCATAATTCAAAGGTGACACTGATGCGCCTCCAGCTTATCGACGCAGCTGTCAGTGTTTCCTGAATATGCTCACAGCTTTGATTCACCTCACCAAACTGACAAAAGGTTGCACAGTGATCAACATGAATATGCACTGTTCTGCTATACAGCAATGTTGACCTGAGGTGACCTAATAAAGTTAAAAGCTCAAGGCTGGTGTGTCCTTCATCCTAAAGTTGTGGATATTACTTATCATTACGTGCATGTGCATTTTCACACTCTAGTGAGCTGTAGGAAAATAATATTTACTGAATGTCTCACTGTGAAAACTGGGAGAATGCTTCTTAAAAAAGTCAAGATTTAATTCTTTGTATAGACTTTTGCTTTTTAAATTTTTATTTATTTATATTTTGCAGATGATGTCTTGTTTATTACATCATGCGAACATTTGTCTTCCTGTCTCACCTGCCACTGTGGGCTTGCGAAGGACAGTGTGAGTTCATTCAGTTGCTGCTTGACTAGAGAGGGAGGAGAAGCTTCACCAAGATAACCCATCTGTGTCTGCACACCGGGCTGCCAGAGGTGATTAATGCCCTGTGTGTTAAAGGCAAAGGCCGGAAGGTTCGGCTCCATCCTGCCCAGACCGTCCAGCTGTGCTGCAAACTGCCTTGGACCGAGTGAAAAGTGCCTCCCTAAATTAAAACGAGGATTGCTTGCATGCAAGGCGAGGATCCAATGTTCCCTGCTGCCTCCCTGCAGCACAGAGGAGCAGTCAGCTGTAACAGGCCACTGAGCAGCATGATTAGCGCTCCCATTGCTCTTCCACCACATTTGAGGCTCCACTCTCCCATGTTCAGCCTATATTCATGCAGATAAATCAGTGGAGACTCTTTCTAAGCACACAGAAATGTTTCCAGCAATTTTAAGGGAAAGTGACATAACTTTAACAAGAACAAACAAATTGGTGAAAAAAGTTTTGCTTTTCTAAAAAAAAAGAAAAGAAAAAAAGTCCAGGGCTGTGATGCACTGAAAACATTTGGCAAGAAACTGCAGCAAGTGGTCTCCATTTCCAGAGGCTTTTTAAAAAAAAACAAAAAAACAAAACGTGTCACTGGCATAAAATACAAAATGAGCATGTTTTTCAAAGAAACAATTCAATTTGATTTGTCTTTGTACATTTTTATTAGAGTAAATTTAGATTAGTATATAGCTCTTTATAAGTATCTTCATAATCTGGTTTAATGTGAGATCAACAGAGACATTAAGTGCAGCAGTGCACATCATGACTGAGTGTTTGCTTAAGCTTTTACAGTAAATAGCTATTGAGGGCGGGGGATTAAAGGCTATCAAAAGGCCATTTTGACATAGTTCTCATTCTGGCATATGAATGAACAGTCGGAATAATGAGTTCATTTTGTAGGCTTCACGATGCCCTTTAGATGGCACTGTAGAGGCTCCGCGGTCCCGCAGAAATAGTTGAATGGAATCCCAGTGTGATCTGGCACAGTACTGGGAGGGGAGCGCAGCACACAAGTCCTGGAGGAGGTTGGAGCGAAGAGCACTCTGCTGCCCGACTTTTCAACGACAATCGTCCGTCTGTCCGAGCCGCAAAGCTGAGCCAAACGTTCACGGTGCGTAATTACGCACGGAAACGAAAATTCCGCGGTGTTTTTCGCTGTGGAAACCACGCGGACAAAGAAGGGCAGTCGGACAACTGACTTGAGCGGAGAGGAGTACTGTTGGAGGGGAAACCGGGGGAATCTGGAGTCGGAAGTGATTTGTCTTTTTTCTTTCTTTTTTTTTTTCCCCTTCGGAAATATAACTTACGTCCAGGATTTTAGGGAAGAAAAATCGTTTTGGAGAACGGGGAGTTAGGAGTGGAATCAGCCCCCCAAAACAATCTGAATCCTTGGAGCATGGGGTAAGTTGGGTTTTTATGTCTGAAATTTCCAGCTGGTTCCCCTCTGCAAGTGTTTATTTTATACATATGGTAAAAGTGAACTTTGTGACGAAGCAGCTTAGTTTGTGAGCTGCTTTTGATTCGGTTGGGCGGCATCTTGTACAGGCTTTTGGAGCAATAGATCAACCTACCATCAGTTCACGTGTGACAATCTGCTGTTTTCTTTGTTTACATCCCGATAGCCGCCGAGAGAAATGAGTCTTTAATTTGTGAAGTGCGGGTCCCAGCCTACTTTAAGTCTGTTTCAATTTTTATGACAGTTGTGACCGCAAGAAGGTGGAAATCATGTGTTGGAGGAAAATGACTGCGTTACATGGAACTATCTGGCTGTCACGCTGGCGGTTTGCTTAGAAGTAATAGTGATATTTTTATGATAAGACACACAGAGGTCATTCAAACGCCTCGCGATTAACAGAACTACTGAGACTTCCTCCACTCTGTTCCTCTTCACGCAATCCAGAGAGAAAGCTTGCAGGGTGATTGTTTTGCAGGGGATCCGGGCTTGCTCGTCTTTGGGATGCTGCTGGTGTCATGCTGTGCTCAATCTCATTAACTCTGTGTTTGCGTGCGCGTGCATTCAATTACAGGTGCAAACCTCTAGCTTGGTTCAGAGACACCTGAACCCTCTCCCCATTACCAGATTCCATGCTGTTAGCCTCCAACCTCTGGGACACTTCAATGACACTTTAAGATGCTCCTCAAAGGAATGCACAGTATGATGATCATGTATCTTTAATGTGATTTCACTAACGCGCCATGATAAACTGGTCCGTGCTGGAGGATCCGATTTCATTGCCTTATTGCGGTTTTACATTGTATTGTATTTACATTGTACGTTGTATTCATTTAAAATACTTGTGATTATTGTTCTCACCAGTACAAGTACACAGTGATGCAACAGTGCTGGCATTTACCTGTTTAATGCTCACATTAACCCCTGTCTCCTAAAATTTGTTCCCGTACACCTAAAATGCGCTCTCAAATACATTTCAAGGAAATGTATATTCTCGTCAGCAAAACATTTGGCTGGGATATGCCTCCATGTTCATTCAGTCTGGAAGAGCTGGAGGAGGTGTCTGGGGAGAAGGGAGGGGGATCTGGCAGACTGCTGCCCTGTGACCCGGACCCAGATAAGCAGCAGAGGATGGATGGATGGAAAATATGTCATAATTGAAAAGACCAGCAAAAATCTGCTCTATGAGGCAACTGTCATCCAGGAGACTGGGGTTTTAACGTGATTTGTTCTTAATTTAAATTATGTTTTCCCTCGTGTTTGGTTGGGTTTAGGGACAAAAAGGAGTTGGTTAGGTGTTGGGAAATCTTGATCCTTTCACAACATTAACCATTAAAGATTTTGCCTTTTTTTCCCCTGTTCCACAGTTACAACTGTGAAAATTCTTGACTGGTTTCATGAAACGACAATCTGAAAGCAGTAAAATCAGTGCCAGAGATACTTTTATTACAAATTTGAGGGTGAAAATCACCTCAAATTTTACTGAGAATGGAGTTTAGTTACATGGGAATACATACAGAATCTAACAAAATGTTCAGGATGTCATCCAGAACCTCCAGTAGACCCAAAAAAAAAAGAACTCCAGATTAGGCACTGGTAAAAACCTGAAATTCTAGTGTGAACTGTAATATTTCACTTGTTCTAGTTTCATATTTCAAAATTGTGCAATGATTGGAGTACTTAAGGAAAAACCTTCTTCTCCTAAGCACCCACTCATTCAGTTCTCAGTGTTCACAGCTTTGAAACGTCAAAGATTTCAATTTTGCCATCATATTCTACATGTGAGGGAAAGTGCACCAGCATGTGTTCATGTCAATAAAAGTGGGGTTAGCAAATATAAATACCCAATACTCAGCGTGGCACTGTGCCACAGTGTTGACGCTAAAAGCTTAAAGTAGACTGTACCCATTCTGTTGATGCCAGTGGGGAAGTGGTCCTCTGACAGTAACAAACCAACATCTGGTCCGATGGCTTGTGTTTGATGCATTTTCACTGTCAGAGCTTAAGCCGGGCATCAACTCTGCTTCATCCCTCTGAGCAGGAAACAGGCAACAGAATTCAGTCACCTGGGCCAAATGGCGAAAAAGCTGGATTTAGTCACAGGGCCACCGTGTACTCTCAAACAGGAGTCTGTGAAACTCATAATATACAGGGACAGCCTGCAGCTCTTCTACACACTTGGCAGATGGAGCGGCGTCTCGATTAAGAGTCGCTTCAGGTCCATAAACCAAATGAATTTTCACACAGGTGCTTTCAAGCTGTGTGCTGCCTGTCTTGAAGTGCTTATCCTCATCATCTGACCCGGGGTAGCCTGCAAATAGATGGAGATGGTGTGATATGATGGAGATGTAGCCTTGATGAAATGAACACCCTCCAGTTTTATGTAACAGGCTGCAGATTTGGACAAAGCAAAATTTATGATCGCCTTTTATTAATTCCAACAGAAATACTTGGTAGCAGCAATGCAATAAAAAGAGTTAATCAGCTGTGCATTAAAAAAGATCTGCATTTTCTGGCAACATTTGGAGGACCTTAAGGAATGGTTTTATTGTGTGTTAATGGGATGAGAAGTATGTATAAGTACCATTTTTATATGGAGCTGTGGTTTTAAGTGTTTGAGTTGATGTGTGAGTCTTTTTCATGTGTTTTTTAGTTTTTAAAGCAGGCCTAACCTAAATAAAATTTTGTTTTTCCCACATATTTGAAGTGTATGTACACAATTCATATATCCTTGAAGTATGTGTTCTTTGCAGAAAATGATCCTTTTGCTTTGGAACTGGTGATTAGCAGTATACACCCCCCCCCCCCCCCCCCCCCCCCCGACCATCACCACCACCAAAAAAAGTTCCCAAAAAGTTGGGATGCTGTAAAATGTAAGTAAAAATAAAATGAAATGATTTGCAAATCTCATAAACCCATATTTTATTTACAATTGAACATAGAAAACATATCTCATGTTTAAATTGAGACATTTTACTTTTCCATGAAAAATATTAGCTCATTTTGATCTTGATGGCAGCAACGTGTCTCATAAAAGTTGGAATGGGGCAACAAAAGGCTGGAAAAGTGAACGGTACTGAAAAGAAACAGCTGGAGGAAATTTTTACAATTAAGTGGATTAATTGGCAACAGGTCAGCAACATGAGTGAGTATAAAAAGAGTTTCTCAACAGTGAAGACAGGCAGAGGTGCATCAATCTGCAATAAACTGCATCTGCAAATTCTGGAACAATTTCAGAATAATGTTCTCTGATGAAAGATTCTCAAGACTTTGAATATTTCATCATCTACAGTACATAATATCATCAAAAGGTTCAGAGAATCTGGAGAAATCTCTGTGTAAGTGACAAAGTCAAAAATCAATATTGGGTGCCCGTGATTTTCAGGCCCTCAAGTGGTATGATTATATAATGGAAATCACTGCATGGGCTCAGGAACACTTCCGGAAATCACTGTCTGTAAACACAGTTCACTGTACCATCCACAAATGCAAGCTAAAAGAAGAAGACATGAAGAACATGATTCATAATGCTACAGGGGTGCATCTGTACCCATGGACTTGGCAGCTTGCACATCTGGAAAGGCACCAAGGGATATACAGGTTTTAGAGCAACATATGTTCCCATCCAGATGACATCTTTTTCAGGGAAGACCTTGCATATTTAAGCAAGACAGTGCTAGTGCTAGTAAAATGTCTCAGTTTAAGCATCTGACATGTTTTCTATGTTCTATTGTAAATAAAATGAGTTCATGAGCTTTGCAAATCATTACATTCTGTTTTTTTTTTTTTTAATTATTATTATTATTTTTTTTTTAACTTTGCACAGTTTCCCAACCTTTATGGAACTGGGGTTCTACTTGATGTGGACCCACCTTAAGTAGTACCTGCTGAGATCCACAGGTGTTACGCTTCTCCTTATAACTTGAACTATCTTCTTCTTGTTCTGCTGCAGAGGAGCTGTCTGCCAGCTGTAAAATGTACCCGCTACACCGAGAGAGGTACAAACACACCGCTGTCTCTGTGTTGTGGCTCTGTCTGATAAGGATGGGTGATGCCTCCTACCAATTAATGCTGAGCTTTAGGTCACTCTGTGTACCTTTCACTCAGCATAAGCTGCTTAATTGCTAATCCCTGGGGTGTTCGAATTGTATAAATTTGGCATAACTTTTTGGTATAAAAAAAAAAACAAAACAATGTAAATGTAAAACTAGCTTGGTATGAATGTAGAGATGGCTGTAAAATTTAAAGTAGGGCAGCTATTAATGGAAATGTCACCATTGCATCATGAAATTGGGGGAAAATTATGAATTATTACAGTTAGTTCTTTTTTGATACTCCAAAATAAGACATCAGGTATTAATACATTGGGGATCAATCCTCCCATCCCTGCCTCATTAAATATTTATTTGCCTTTGAACAAAATCCACCCTCATCTCATCCCCATCATGGTAATCCTTTGGTCTGTGTCAGTGGAAACTGCAACAAGCTGTAAGATGTGATTCACAGTGTGGAGGTTTCATGCTTGCAGTGATGTGCAAATGTTGTCGTCATGTTGTGCTGCCCTCGCTGTCATCACCTGGTGTCCCTTTTATCACGCTGTCGTCCTGTCACACACGGGGTGATGTAGCTCAGCTGTTCCATACACTGTTGGATTATTTATACTGTTTTGTAAGTGCATTGTGTCATACAAGCTCTTGGCATGTATTGCATGTAAAACCTCAGTGTTTAAAATAACTACAGATGTAAAAATATGCCATTTCCGGTAACAAATTGAATTCAAATCCATATATGTGCATGGTCTTGATTTAAATTAACCTCAAGCTGACTGCGGATATTTTGTGGTGTAAAACACTTTCTTTGAGCAATTCAGTGTTTTTTAGCTTGAGAGATGGAGTTTCATATTTACCCAAAGAATTTTCAACATTCCTCATTCACAGAGTTGTGTTGTTGGTTGGCTGAACACAGCTCTGCCCACTCAGTGAACACAGTCAGTATAAAAGGCCTCAGGCACATGAGAGCTTCACTGACAAATAACGGACTCTTACAAGAGATGGAAGTTGAGTCAGATTCCTTTTTAAGGCCTGCTGGTTAGTCAACAGAAAATGAACAGTTTTGACAATCGGATATATGTTTAAATCATTAAAATAAGGAGTGCTGCTGATGTCAGCTTTATAGATATAAACGCTTGGAGCTTTCTTTTTTGCTTTTTTATCTGTTATTTGAGTAATGCAAACTACATCTATATCTATCCCTCTATGCAGATGTTCCAGGTCTGTGCCTGGAACATCTGCATTAAAAAAAAAAACCCTTTGGGGGGTGGTTTCAGTCCAGTTCCAAGTGAACTCTAGAGCAGTTTGTTTATGGTGCCCTCCATCAGCTACCAGATATATGATGAGCTAAATGCCTTCCTGTACCCAGGTGTGCTTTGCATTCTGGGATGCTGTAGAGTACTGTAGAAGTGCAGAGTACAGTTTTGCCTGAAATATTGTCCACATAAACACAAATGTAAGGAGTAAATTCTTCATGGTATCTACTAGTCCAGAACGCAGGACCTACTTCCAGTTTTGCTGCTTCTGCCACAGACATATCTAGCCAGTAAGTGGACTGAACATTCTCACATGGTTTTTAGTGATGTATTTTGATTTGCCCCGAGTTTGCTTGGAGTTTTCTCTGTGTGTAAAGAAACCAAACCAAAAGCCACAAGGGTACAAACTCGCCAACTGATTTGGACCAGAGGGCTAACAGCCATAATGAAGAAACTGAGACCGTAAGAAAACGTTGAATGGATTAATGAATCAAGTCCTTTTGCAACAGCAGGAGTTAGCCCATGCTGATTCTTACAGAGAATGCAGATCTAAGGTGCTCCTGAATTGGCTTCACTTTCAAGACTTGAAGGCTACATCCATCTTTTATATACAGTCTATTTAAACAGCTAAAACTAGCTGTTTTTATGCTTTCAGTCATTAACAGAAGCTAAGCTCCCAGCTATTATCTTCTCATCTAAAAAGTGAATATACCCCAAATTATTGAGTTAGCTCTTACATAGAAACACATTAGAGGACTGGAGTTAATGTACTTGTTTTGGCATCTGAATTTGTGGTTATACAGCACAGCATGTGGCAGAGTAGGTCACAGTATGATTATCAGTTGACAAAATTACCACAGAGTCATAGAAGATTAAGGCATTTCAGCACATATAAGCTCATTTATTGTTGAAATTGTTGGTAACATCACAGAAAAGCCTCCATTCACAGTGCACAGAATTTCTACACTTCAGGCTTCACTGTCAACATGTTCAGTTTATTCACAGTATAATAGCAGTAAAAACAGTGGAGTGTCTGTGTCCTCCCCCTGGTCAAGGACAAAATCAGCTGCTCTGTGGGGACAAGAACCTCTTAATTGCTGTTCTGGAGACGTGCACAATTGAATTAATAACCAGTCATCTTGAGTCACTCACTTTTTATTCATCTCGCCTCATTTTACTGGCTTGAGAGTGCATAAAAGTGAAGAGATTCTGGGATGAAAAATCAGCTCTTTCTCTGTGTTTCTACCTGGCCTTCATGCCCTGAATACAGAAAACACTTTGGCTTTGTGTCACCTACACAATTCGTGACAAGAGTCAGCCTCCTGCAGAAGGAGCTGACCTTCACATAAGTGCAGTGCTGCTGTTTAGTAGAGCCAGAGTTCATGTTGGGGCAGTTTTCCAAGCGTTTTGCCAGTTAAATTGAGATCAGTGAACCACAGAGCTGCTTGATGAGTTGTTCAACTACTTCTAATCAAAGAACATCTAAAGTGACAACCATAAACCTCCACAGATTTCCTTACTTTGTGCCAGAGTTGGAAACTTGGCCTTTGTTGGATTGTGGTTTGAGTTGCAGATATGGTGACTTGTTAAGCAGCTACAATATGAGCTGGTGTTTCACTTTGTGCTATTTTGGTATGTAGTTGTAGCGTGTCATGTTGCCCAGACACACCAGATGCTTTCGCTGGCTCAGGAAGGTGGACACGAGGCTGCTCGCTCTCAGAGGTCAGAGGAAGCAGACACTTTAAAGGAGAAGTACTGTCAGGCGAGCAAAGAGAATCAAAAAGCAAAGAAAAGCAAAAGCAATTTCCTGTTTTGGTAGCCCTGACGCTCCCAGAAGGTAAAAAACCACAGCGGGTTGCCAGTTGTTTTTTGTCTTAATTCACAGATGGTGAACAGTGATGCTCAGTTGCTCATTTAAAATGAATTTAACTCTTCAAATGGATGCGGAAATCAGGACAAATCCATGTTTGTGGGTCAAAAACCTGTTAACTTACTCATACAGCAGCCCCTCATACAGCCCCCCTTAGTAATTTCCCTTTGGGATCAATAAAGTATTCTGATTCTGATTCTGATTCTGATTCTATCATTCCCCACCACTCTGCTGTTTTAGGACCCCTAAAGCAGAAACCTTTGGAAACACTGCTGACCCAGTTGTATTTTTTTGAAGACTTGTGTTTTGTTCTGGACATCCAGAAACGGAAACTTTATGAGATACTTCCTGATTGTGTCTGATCAGTCACTGCTTATTCTTCCCTAATTTGTCATGCCTCCACTACATCACTATTTTCTGGAAGGAAAAAAACTGGCTTGACTAGCAGTAGTTAATTCAAAAATGAAGAACAGGTGTTGTGACCTTATTGTACTCTAGCAGCAGCAGGTGTGCAGGAAAATTCTGCATTCTTACACGCTACTTCTGCCTAAATGCCCAGGAGGCATACTCAGTGTAATTGAATGGTGCATTTTCAGGCAGACGAACATGGGTGCTTCTGTAAAAATATCGTTTTAGCGTGGCTGTTTCAAAGAAAAAGTTAAGCTATTGTCATAGCCATGGCAGTGGCGGCGGCGTCTGTTCCGCAAAAACTTTAATGTTGGCCACAACTCGAGAATGATGTGACCTACAATGTTCAAAATCACACCATAGATACGTACTGTTCAAACTAGACCCATCAAACTTTATACACTTGTTAACTGACTTTACTATAACAGCAATTTGACCCCCCCCCCCCCCCCCCCCCCACACACACACACACACACACGCATGTACGCACCTCTCCCTGTTATAAATTCAAAGCAGTCGAGCATTGGCACCCGTTCAGCGGTGCTCTTGTTGTGTTAAGATTCTATTTTAAAATGAAAATGTATTCATGTGGACATAGCCTTAGACCAGCTTCAGTCTTTACAATAATATCTCCAGCAACAGCAATGCTGGGAGCTCTTATAAAAACAAAATATTCACATTCACATCTTTTGAAAAATTTCCTCTCCAAATGAATGAGTGTTCATTTCCACAAATCAAAGATACTTGCTCTAAAAACTTGAAGCACAGTTATTTGTAATATTGGGCTATATAATGATACTGACTTTACTTTATTACAGCACACAGTGCTCTAGAACATCACAATCACTACATTGGAGAAGCTGCGGGCAGTCAGTGACACTATTCTCTGCTGTCTGACTGATTGATCTGTAGATCAATTGTATCAATAGACACGGGATTTGTGAGTATAATTAGAATGAACTTGAGTTTAAAACTGGGCAAATTGTTTATTTATATTATCAGCAAACAAAACTTCACTCACAGGACACTTTATTAGATACACTTGTTGGATTGCTCATTAATGCAAATATCTAATCAGCCAATCACATGGCAGCAACTCAATACATATATGCATGTAGATATGGTGAAGATGACCTGCTGAATTTCAAACTGGGCATCGGAAGGGTGTGGAAAGGTGATTTAAGTGCATACGACTTTGGATACTGTGTGTTGCAGCTCAATAATCATCCCCAAAACCTAATGAGCCGCCGCGGGCTAAGCATGGGAGAAAAGTTGCTGACACGCACACCAAATACAACTACCCATAAGCCTTTGTTTAATTACTTTATTATTGTTAGCAATAAGGGTAGTCCAATAAAAATGTTCATACAAAATATTAAAACTCCTACAAATACAGTGCCTATATATAAAAGCGGTTAACAGAAGATTTCGCTCCCATAACTCACCCCACACCATTACTCCAGCCATCACCCGTGAACAGGTGAGCACAATTACAACTAACCGCACACCCACACCCACACCCACAACCCCAAGAACCAATACAATCCACACACATACACACACCCATATTTGGCTCCTACACTGTGGTTCCTCTGAAAAAGAACTCTTCAAATCAGAAGTGCCCGACTTCCTGGTATAACTCACAAACATGTAGCTTAAAGCAGATAGTTGGAGAGGAAATGGCATCTCACTAATTTTGAAGATCTTCATTTAACCTGGAAAAAGAGTTTGTTGCTCTATAAAAAGCCCTCTGCGAAGCTAGGACATCTTACAATTAAAAACTGAGTGAAGAAAATAAGAACCCCAGGTTTCTTTTCAGCACTTTAGCCAGGCTGACAAAAAGTCAGAGTGCTGTTGACTATCTGAAAGACATATCTTTATGTTCAGCTGCTTTCAGTACTTCTCATATTTATTTAGACTCTTTTTCTATGATCGGTCTTTCTGAGTTAACATCAATAGTTACTTTGTCCAAACTATGTCCACGTCTATTAGACCCCATTCCTACAAAACTGCTCAAAGTCCTACCATTAATTAATGCTTCAATCTTAAATATGATCAATGTAGCTTTATTAACTGCCTATGTACCACAGGCTTACAAGGTGGCAGTAGTCAAACAATTACTTAAAAAGCCAAAAAGAACATTGCATGTTCATTGTTATGCAGATGATACCCAGCTTTATCTATCCATGAAGCCAGATGACACACATCAATTAGTTAAACTGCGGGATTGTCTTAAAAATGTGAAGACTTGTATGACCTCTAATTTTCTGCTTCTAAATTCACTTAAAACTGAAGTTATTGTACTCTGTCCTACAAACCTTTGAAACATGGTGTTTAATCAGATGCCTACATTACCTTGGTCTGCAGTAACACTGTGACGAATCCTGGAGTCATTTTTGACCAGGAAATGTCCTTCAGTGCACATATTAAGCAAATCTGTAGGACTGCTTTTTTGCATTTGTGCAATATTTCTAAAATTATAAACTTTCTGTCTCACAGTGATGCTGAAAAGCTAATTCATGCATTTATTACTTCCGGGCTGGACTATTGTAATTCATTATTTCAGGCTGTCCTAAAAGCTCCCTGAAAAGCCTTCAGCTGATCCAAAATTCTGCAGCTAGAGTACTGACAGGGATTAGAAAGAGAGCAGATTTCTCCCATATTGGCTTCTCTTCATTGGCTCCCTGTTAAATCCAGAATAGAATTTAAAATCCTTCTTCTCACATACAAGGCCTTGAATAATCAGGCCTCATTTTATCTCAAAGACCTCATAGTATCATACTATCCCAAAAGAACACTTTGTTCTCAGACTGCTGGGTTACTTGTGGTTCCTAGGATACTTAAAAGTAGAGTGGGAGGCAGAGCCTTCAGATTTAAGGCCCCTCTTCTGTGGAACCAGCTCTCAGTGTGGATTCGGGAGACAGACACCCTCACTATTTTTAAGATTAAGCTTAAAACCTTCCTTTTTGATCAAGCTTGTACTGGATCAGGTAACCCCGAACCATCCCTTAGTTACACTGCAGTAGGCCTAGGCTGCCACTGTCCCACTGTCGCCAAGTGCTTGCTCGTGTTGATCATTTTGACTGTTGGTTTTTCTCTGTAATTATTGTATCGTTTTTACTTTACAATATAAGGCACCCTGAGATGACTATTTGTTGTGATTTGGCACTATATAAATAAAATGGGATTGAACTTAACGTCCTACTTGAGTATTGTTCCTGACTACGACCACAGTATACCCATCTTCTAATGGCTGCTTCCAGCAGGACAATACGCTATGTCTAAAAGCTCAAACCATCTCAAAGTAGTTTCTTAAACATGACAATGAGATCACTGTACTCAAATGGCCTCCACAGTCACCAGATATCAATCCAATGGAGCACCTTTGGGATGTGGTGGATGATTTGCATCACAGATGTGCAGCTAACAAATTTGCAGCAACTGTGTGATGCTGTCATGTCAGTATGGACCAGAATCTCTGGGTAATGTTTCCAGCACCTTGTTGAATCTGTGACATGAAGAAATAAGGCAGCCCTGAAGGCAAGAAGGGGTCCAACCCAATACTAGCAAGGTTATTTTCCATGAATGATTGATAAAGTGCTCTGTGTGGTGCAATAAATGACACTGTACTTTTTTTCTTGCTGAGTTAGCACAAGAGGGAAATGGCTACTCACAGTAGTCATTAGTATTCATACCAAAGTTCCTCCTCCTCTTAGGAGTAAATCTGTCTTTAAAAAGCTTCACATATTTATACATTATGTTCCTGTTTCTCAAAACCTTGCAAGGTTGGCTGTGGTAAATGTAAATAAAAATAGAATGCAGTGACACCCCCTTTAGTTAAATAAGAAATTCTAATGCCTTTTTTAAAATATATCTACTTGTTTTAATTTAATTCCTGTCTTATTGTATCAAAAATTTGGGACTGTGTACCACTGTGTATCTTTGTTTTTATAATGTGATTTATGTGACTGGTCTTGCAATACTTGCAGAATATGGTGTGACATAGTCTTGCTGAAATATGCAAGACCTTTCTGGATAAACATTCAGCATTAAAAAGGCTTTTACAGATGTCACAGTCCCATACCAGGATGGATTCTGGCTTTTAAACTGTTCCCACTCCTCTTTAGACTGGAGGTGTCTGCTTGTTCATGCCAAACTATTTTTCTATTTCACCTCAGTTCATGTTAAATGAGCTCTGACCCAGAGAAGGTGGCAGTATTTCTGAGATTTTTCATTTCGTTTTTTTGTTTGTTTGTTTGTTTTTCATGGTATTGTAGAAACTTAATAAGCTTTATGGAACCACCAATGAACTGTGTTCACATATGATTGCCTTTGGAAGTGATCCTGAGCCCACGTGGTTATCTACAGTAACATGTCTGATTTTAATGCAGTGCGCCTGAGGGCTCAAAGTATACATCCATGCTGTATTGGTGTTCAGCCTTGTCCCTTGTGTACAGAGCTTCCTCCGGGTTCTCTGAATCATTTATTAATATTTTGTAGAGTAGATGATGAAATCCTCACATTCTTTGCAATTTTATACTCAGAGCCCCCCCCGGAGACACTAGAAAGAAAAGACCAGATTTTATTTCTCAGTATCAACATTTGACTTGTCTATTATTTTCAATTAAATATATGGTTTAAATCAGGGATGTCAAACATATGCCCGGGTGCCAGAGCTGGCCCACCAAAGGTTTCAATCTGGCCCACTCAATGGCTTTAGAAAATATGAAAATAGCAGAGAGCAAGGGCATAAATCTTGGACTTTTAACTGTAATTTTATGCTTTTATTTCAAAAAGGTTCAAGCCCAATAATGTTTTCCTAATGCTTTCCTAATAATGTATAAAAACTGAGACATATTGTTGAAATTGCACCTCATTTCATTAGTATTAACATTAATATATCCCAGAGATTAATCATCAAAAAAAGGCAAACGGTAGTTGTTGTTGTGTGGCTTTTGTTTGTTTTATGTTATTAGGCAACACTGTATATTCTGTAATTTCATGGGTCCAGCCTAGTTAAGATCAAATTCTGTATGTGGTCCATGATGGAAAATGAATTTGACTCTTGGTTATTTTATTTGCATTCTACACAGCTTTGTGACAAGAGAAAATTTATGCTTACTGCTTTTATGTCATTCTGTGTTAATCTAGTTGGATTTTCAGCTGTGTAGTGCAAAGATTATTTGTTCTACAGGGTGTATAGCTGCTCCTTTTTTTGACCCTTTCTTAACCTCTTGGTCATCTCGGCCTCTACTAGACCTCCTGCAAGCTTTCCCCTCTTTGCCTTTTAAAGTTTGAATACTGGCCTTTAAGCACAACCAATATGATTTCTGGCAGTGACTTCAGCAGTCTTCTACCCTCCTCAGGCTATTTACAGCCCATAGAGCTTAAAGGCTCCGTTATTGGCAGTTAGAGGAGTATTTTCTCAATGAGCGACTGGTCATGTTTGACTGCAGGGCCAAACAGGAGGGTGCAGCTTCTGTTTAACAGATCAGAGATTCAGGGTGGTGAATTGGTACTGAGGTTAAGAAGAGAGATGAAGAAAGCAGTGAGAGAGGATTAGAAACTGATGACTTGGGGCAAAGCTCACACAGCAAAGCCAGTGTGTGTGTGTGTGTGTGTGTGTGTGTGTGTGTGTGTGTCAGGGCAGCAAGGCACTGAATAAGAAATGCTTTTTAAAAATTCTAAACTGAAGTCCACGTTTAAAAGTTTATGCACAAAGAAGATATCAGTATGAAAGTATTTAAATATTCAAAGAATGATTTACAGTAAGTGTACCAAGTGCATGATGGCCCTCTGGTTGACTTTACCCAAACTTTCCTGAACTTGCTCATGGGAAAGATCTGTAAGAATAATCTTAGACATTAACAGTGCAGTTTAGAAAAATTTACTAGCAAAGTGCACTGCACATTGTTTTGTTTATCATAGTATTTCCCATCTCAGTTTCAACATTTGGCATTATGTTAATCTCTTCCCTGCATTCTCTTTTTATTTACATTTTACATACCCACATGTGTCCCACATTTTTTGTAAGTGGGTTTGTAAGAACATAAGTCTATGAAGGCAGCAGCCATTTCCTTATGTTTTGAAAAAAAATTTCAAATATCTACCAACAGCTTTTGGTCAAATCTAATGTAATGTTTGTGGTAGATGATAATATTTATATTCTGTCAGAAGATAAAATCCTACTCAAAACATCAGATATGAATCAAGCAAATTAACAGCACCATGAAAGTACTTAATTAGACTCAATAAAAATTAATTATCTGGCTGCATAACAGATACTCAGGACGTTAAAGGCAATAAATTAATAAGCCAAAAAAAATGAATTAGCATCAAAGCAAAGCAGTTTCTTCTGGGATTTCCCCTCTATCATATTCCCATCTTAATGAGAAATGATGAGTGACTGCTTGTCATCTCGCAGTCGTCACAGCAGATCACACACAAATTAATGTCCCGTCGTTCATTTGGCCCGCCTTGACGCCACTCTGTGAGAAGCCTGTCAAGCTAATCAGCTCAGACAGGATGCTTCACGTTGAAGTTTGATGATTTGAGCAGATTAAAACTGGATTAAATTCCTCCTGAGGTGAAGGAGCGAAAACACTGCACAGCAGCTTGACAGTCACAGAAATCTTGTCTAAACTAACACAGCGCAGTGAAGAGGAGTCTGTCTGCATGTGCTATAGTGGCTTGTACTATAAACAATTAACATGAATCAAATGTGGCGGAAGTGAAACCCTGCATGCAAAAGCAGAAGGAGACAGCTGCTCATAGCTGACAGCCTGGAAACAAAAAGAGTGAGACACTAAACTAAAGCTACAGAAATGAGCATCATCCCAACATCTAACGTATGACAAGTTACCATATTCATGCCTACTAACAGCTTTACAGAGCTGAATGTCAAAAATGTTTATTCATATACTGACACTGAGAGTTAATTAGATCCGTTTAGTGTGCTTCTTGTTCATGTTGGCTCTAAAGTTAAGAGATTCCTGATCTAGGACAATCAGATTTGATAAAACCGGTTAAAAGAAAATAATTAAGAAGGAACTTTCACTGTCATGTACAAAAGAATTCTCTGCAAAGGAGTCAGACAGCTTTTGTGAAAGTCAGGCAAACATGCACTGTTTGGGCCTAAGTTGTACTTCAACATCCTCTTTTTCATGCCTTTGACATGCATTTTTATATTGGACTTATTGCCAGTCTTTAGGTACATTCCACCTTTATGAACCATCAAAATGACATTTCAGTCAATCTTTAAGTCTGTTCTTAAAGCCCAAACTATGCTTTCAGTGTTTTTCCTTTCCTTTATTGTGGGGGTCACAAAGACCATGTGAAATGTAGAACAGTTACCTTGCAGCTTCTCTAACTAAAATATCTCAACCACAAGCAAAGCATATTAAATCTTCTGCAGCTGTCTGCCAGAGCAAACACAAGAGTCCTTACACATTCCTTTCAGTGCTGAGGAACAATCAGAAATTGTGGAAACTTTAAGACCCATAAAGGCAACAAAAAAGGACTGCAATTTAAATAAATTATCCAGATCCACAGGGGAATATAATGAATTCTCTCTCTACACAAGCTCTCCTTCTCCACTGCATTTTTTAAAATTCAGCGGGGTAATTTCTGAGTCATCTTAATAACAAACAAAGGGGACTGAAAACATTTATAGCTCCAGTGAGGCTTGAGCCTTCACCTCAGCTTAGTGGAGGAACAAAAGGTCATGGTGCAAGTCATTTTGGAAGTGGCAGTGCTCTTACATGAAAACATTGCATTCTGTGAGATGTAGGACGTTCTGCAGAAGTTTTGCATTTGTCTAGATCAGATTCTGGTTCAGAGGTTAATTTTTGTAGAGGGCTGCTTATGCCATGTCCTTCATTTCCTATAGGTATCTCTAATTATGCTATTCAGTTAAGTACCAAAAAGTAAATCAATAAGAAAATGAACTAATGGGGAGATATACAAAGCCTCAGAGTGGTGTGTATTACATAAATCAAAAAATTTTAGCTTCCTCCCGAAGTCAAAAATCATGCATAGGTTAGGTTAACTGGCAATGAATGTGAGTGTGAGTGGTTGTCTGTCTTTCTGTATTATCCCTGCAATAGACTGGCAGCCTGTTGTCCTAAGACAGCTTGGATAATCTCCAGCCACCTTGCAACATTGAAAGGGATGAGTAGAAGAGGATGGATGGATGATTAAAACTTAACTGCTTGACACATTGTTCTGTACTACAATCTATTGCAGCATATTTCATACAATATAGTTTTGTTATATTCTTTGTGTAAATTAGAGTTGCTCTCATAATTACCGAAATTTTAAAGATATAATGTTTGACTACAGTTGCTATAAATGCATGTATGTAGTTGCTTTTCCCTCTGCTGCTTCAGCTGATCCTTCTGGAAGATGGACATCTAAATACTGTGAGACTCAATTATTGTTAATCCAGTCAGGTCTTACATCTGCCAATCTTTGCACCCTTGCATTGTAACTGTGTGCATCTCTCCATGAGTGATGGAGGAACTTTGTTCATATATTTTCCACCTTTTTAATTTTCTGTAATTTAAAAAGGTGGAAGATATGTTTGAGCACAATGCTTTTTTCAAAGCATCTTCGTACCGTTCAAAGGTCTGAAGCAACCAAAAGAATCTAGTAAAATCTGCTGAAAGAGTGTTACCTAGCTACAGGCAGCACCATTTTTTTAGTAATTTAATTCATGTTTAAATGGTGAATGCAGTTTTTCCATTTCAGATCATTTCACTGTAATATGAAAAATTCATATTGCACCTGAGTGCAATAGCAAGCCATTATTTCATTAAAAAAAAACAAACACACTCCTTTGTACTGTTTTTGCTTGACTGACTGTACAGAAGTAGTAAAGGAGTTTTAAAGGTTTAAAAGCCCTGTCGAAATGCCCATGGGTTTAATTATCACAGCAGGCATTTCACAATTAGAGAAACAATTAGAGGAATTAGAGCCGCAGAAACTAATCACCAACATACTGTATCGTTTTTGTGGGTATCGACAAAATACAATCTGAAACACCACAATACCATTCTATCTATAATAAGCCAGCTAATAAGAGACAAAGAGAAAAAAAAATCCTATATTACCGACCCCACTCTGAAAATAGACAATGACATTCGGTCTTATGTGTGCATGCATCATATTATTTGTGTGTGCATCATATTATGATGCACACACAAAACCTCTCACAGAACAGTAAACACAAACAAAATGCATATCTGCTTAATGTAATGTGTTCACACTAGGTTACTTATGTGATCATCACCATCTGAGGAACACATGATTTGGGGTGGAGGTGGCTCAGGAGGTAGAGCAGGTGCTCCAGTCTGCATGCCAAAGCATCCTTGGGCAAGATGCTCAACCCCAAGTCACTCCTGGTGCGTTCATTGGAGTGTGATTGTGTGTGAATGATAGATAGATGTTGAAAGTGCTTGTATGAATGTGTGTGTGTGAATGGATGAATGAGACTCGCTGTATAAAGAGTATTGAGTGCTCATGTAGAATAGAAAAGCGCTATATGAGAACCAGGCCTGGAGTGGTGGCCTAGGGGAGAAGAAGAGGGTTCGTCACTGAGAGGACCCTGGTTCAAATCCTCGGGCTGTGGGTCCCTGAGCAAGCCCACCCCCCCCAGGTTGCTCCCCGGGCGCCCTTTGGCTGCCCCCTGCTCCATGCTGTGCTGTGTGTACTACATACTCCATGTGTGTGATGGGTTAAATGCAGAGAATGAATTTCACTGCATGTAAATGTATGTGACAAATAAAGCTCTTTCTTCAGTCCATTTACCATTTACCATGATCTGGACATAAACCAGTGATTTTTCAGTCTGTGGGGCACGGGCCCACTGGTGAGTTGAATATATATATCATTTATGAAGAGAAAAAAACAGAGTCTGCAGATCCTACTGTACTGCCCTTTATTTTATTTTTTTTCTCTTTAAACTTCAGTTTGGCATGTGTGTAAATAATGGATGAACAATAGCTTTTGAGAAATGGCTTTGGTAACTTGCATTATTTAATGATATGCTAGGCGGTGTGTTCAGGTTGGTTATGCTACCTAGTCATTACAGCCTGGGGAAAGCTGCAATGTTCAGTTACAATGGAGTGAAGTGGACAGTTCTTTAGTTTGTTCAGCTAGTTAAATTAAGCAAAGCTAATCGAATGAACTAAAGAACGTTTGTTCAGTTAGCCTTGTGATGTAAAGAATTTCACTTTTTGGTGCTGACTGTGTCTGCCATGCCCGCAAAAACAAGTCAGCCACACTGGCAATATTTTTTTTAAAAATGTCATATTATTCTGAAGTGATTGATGATGACTAGAAATCATTACCAAAGGGCCTGACAGTGAGTCAACAGCTGCAAAAAATTCACAAAGAGACAAAGTACGTTTGTGAGTGATATAATAAGTCCATAGGTTTTTCAGGTTTTTTTTTTTTTTTGTAGTTTTGCCTTTGTACTCGACCATATTGGAATTTAAATCAAACAATCCAGATGTGAATGTCAGAAGTGGTTTTAGAAAGTTTTTTTTGCATTCATTTGAGAAATTATAGTCACTTATAATTTTATAGCCCTCACCAAATGTTCTGTTTCCTGTTTTGCTCTGCTAGGCTTTCACTTCAGCCACCTTCACTTTCTAATCAAAGCCTAAAAAGCTGCTCTGTTGGGTTGAGATCAGGTGACTGACTTAGCCATTGAAGAACATCCCATTTCTTTCCCTTGAGAAACTCTTGGGTTGCTTTTGCAGTTTGCTTTGGGTCATCATCCATTTGTGCTGTGAATTTCTGTCTGATCAGTTTTGCAGCACTTGTGTGAATCTGAGCAGAGAGTATAGCCCTGTACATGCCACAAGTCATCCTGCTGCTTCTATCAGCAGTCACTTCATCAGTAAACACTAGTGACCTTGTTCCACTGGCCATAACATTCCCCCCACCATGTTAGAGAGTTAATGTGGTTTGCACCTTATTGTAAAACCTCCTCCTGTCATGGTTCTGGGCCGGTGGCCCAGTGTGTTTAATTCCTTTTGTGTAGTTTTGTTTTGCTTTACTTTTTGGGTGGTTTCCTAGTTCTTCTTACAGTTTAGTTTCTCAGTTTGTTGTTTGGGTGTTCTGTTTATTTAGTTGTTTGTACGTTATTCACGTTTACCTTCGTTCATGTTCCCGTGTCTGTTTTGTTCCTGTGTCTTGGCCCTTCTGTGTTTAGTTTCCCTTCCCGTTGTTTCCTTGTGTGGTGTTTAGGTTCCCTCTCTCCCTTAGCTCTAGTTTAGTTCTCCCTGTGTTTTCCCGTAGTGTCCTTCCCTTGTCCTGTGTCTGTCTTCCCCGTGTTGTCAGCCTGTGTTCGAGTAGGTGTCTAGTCATATGTTTAGATTCCCTCTGTGTCAGGTTTTCTTGTGTTAAGTCTGCGTGTGTGTTATGATTGGTCACTTCCTGTTTTATTTTGATAGTCTCATGTTCCTTGTGCTGTGTGTTTAGTTTTGCTTCCCCTGTGTAATTATGTTCAGCTGTGCCCCTCACCTGTTGCCTGTTTCCCTTGTCATCCCTAGTGTATTTATTGTCTTTGTTAGGTCCTAGTCATTGTGTGTTTTGAGTTTTCGAGATTCAAGTATTTAGCTTTCGTGTAGCTGGCCCCAGACCAGCCTTGTCTCTGATGGGTTTATTGGGTTTTCAGCCTGATGATGGCCTCTGTCACTTCATCAACATCACTTTTGACCTCATATTGGGAACTCCGGTGAAATGCAAGTTCAGTGAACTCCAGATCTTTTTAAACCCCTTGAATTAAAGCTGAAAGTCTGCACTTCAGTGACATATTGATTTGATTTAAAATCCACCTTGATGGTGTATAGAAGCAAAATTACCAACTCAGTGTTGAGTTGCTTTGCTTTTAAGTGCTAAAACATTTACTTACATTAATTTTAAATGAAAAGAAAAAAACTATCTGTGATCCTGTGGAATACAGTAAATTATTTAATGTGTGAAGTGGAAATTATTGGAGGCTGCGTGGAAAATTATAAATTGTGAACTATGATCATGAATTCCTTGTAATCTGCATGAACAGAACTTTAAGGCAGCTATTGCACAGCCTGAACTAATGCAGCACTGGTAATAATTGCAGCTATTTTCAAAACTCTTAATTAACTCTTAATTAGTTCAATTTACTGTCATCATACAAGCAGAGCCAGTACAATGACATTTTCATACAACATACATAAGAATATAGAAACATACAAATCCCTTTACCTTATTATCAAAAGAAAATCAGTACTGAGAAGCTCAAACAGATGTTGGTCATATTCATTGGAAATAATTTGGTATTTTAAAAATAATTTTCTGTCAATTTTTTTTTTTTTTTAGCCACAGTGGCTTTATTTGTAGTGGAGAGAGACAAGAAATGGGGGGAAATAAAATATAAACCATATAAAATCAATGTAAGATACTGGAGAATCTTTGGATTGTTTTTTTAGGGAAACACTGAGACAGCAGCCTGCTATAAAACCACTTTTTTTTTCCTCATTTAAGAACTCCTACTGCAGTTCTTGGGATTTTTTTGTGTATTCAGGGTCAGAGTGGAAAGACATGAAAAAAGCAGACAGGCAAAACCTGGCAGCTACAGGAGAGAAAGCTGTGCTGGGACCTCAGCCAGCAGAGCTACAAGGCTGAATTCTCAAGTGCCGTTCAAACCTGAATGGCACAATCACTGTTCATTCCTTTCTGGGAAATTTTATCTTTGCTTCTGCACATCTTTGTGTGTGTGTGTGTGTGCGCCGCACACATCTACAGCTGTTTGACGCACAGGCTCTGTATTTTGATTTTGATGCAGAGCTAAATGGTAGCTTAAGAACATCCCTTCCCTAATTAAAACCACTTGAAGTTTGTCCTAAGAAAATCTTTATTTCATTGTCAGAGGATAGCAGAGTAAAGCAGCTGTGTCTGAGCTCTTGAATAAAGTTTTTAAAGTTCCCTTTAATCCACAATCTTGGCTCTGCATCCTCTAGCTCTGACACTAGGAAGAGGGGGCACACAGCCCCGAGGCCAGCAGCTACACTCCACCCGCACCATCAATTAATTGCCAAGAAGCATTCATATGAATTTCAATACATACCGAATGAGAGATTTTATCGAATGTTGGACTGAGCCAAACAAACAGCTTCTCCTTCTAAATTCTGTCTCCTGCAAGCTCTTTCCTACCAATGATTCAGAGACAGGAAAATATGATATATGCTTGGCTGCTACCTGCAGCAGTGGCCATAAACAGAAACCCCTGATAGCTCAATCTGTATGTAGTTTAATACATATAGAGCCAGTCCTCTATAGAGGGAAGCCATCAGAGAACAAGAAGGCTTTAATACACTTCCGCTGACCTACGTGGCTGTTTTCACTTTGCAGGCATTCATGCTCAGTTTCAAATTACTGCTCAGACATCCCCGATAACGGTTCATTACCTCCGCTAGGAGAAAAATCACATCCCAGATAAATTTAACCTGACAGTGATGCAGTAAAAATGTAATGAAAGCAATTATTTTTGAAATCTCCACCTCCAAGAGCATCTAACATTGAATTGAAGCTGGTGTGTGTGATATTTTTCTCTGCATTGCTATAAAGTTTAAAGAATCTTCTAAACTTCTGTTGCCTTCAAGTATCACATCAAGAATCATAATTAGAAGTGGATCACGCATGAAAGCAGAGCTGCACCCTCAGTGTGGTGAAATCGATTCGTCCCAATTTGATCGGTTTCTCTGCTGATTCTTCTTGTCAAACCTACGTATTCACATTTTTAATGCTGAAGTAGATCAATATAGTGTAAGTAAAACAAAAGTCTTGCCTGACTGAAAATGTATTCCACATTTATCAATTTTTAACAGGCAAATGCATGTAATGACCTGTTAAATGGTGAAACAGCATTCAGCAGGTCATTGCACACAAGCTTGTAATCTGTTTGGGCAGACACTGACTCCAGCAAAAAAAAAAAAAAAAAGGCATGAATGAGCATGAATTAATGATATCACATAAAGTTATAATATGTACAAGAAAGAACAATAATGAATTCCTGCCTTTTAGAAACAAAGCAGTGGTCTGCGGTAGTGACACTGAAAATGATCAGTTAATCTGTAAATGTTTGTCTCAGCTCATCAGTTTATTGTGAATAACAATGTAAACCAAGTAATACAATGAAGTACAAAGTGATAATTACCTAAAACAAATAATACAGTAGTATGCAAAAGTCTCAAGCCATCCCTCAATGGGAAATAGGGGCAACAGTTTATTGAAACAGGTGGAAAATATATGGAAATGCAGTATATGAGGCAAAAATGTATTCTACTAAGCTTGAAAGTCAATATTGGTATGACCACCTTTATTCTTCAACACAGCCTGAACTCCTAGGCAGCTTTATAATTTCTTTAAGAAGTTTTCAGGAATAGTTCTTCAGGATCCTTGAAGGACATTCAAAGCTCTTCTTTGGATGTTGGCTGCCTTTTGTTCTGTTCTCTGTAGAGATGATCCCACACTGCTGGAAGGACAATCCATGACTGACAGTGCTTTTCTAACCAAGTATGCTTTTACCGCATTGGCAGTGTGTTTGGGATCATTGTCACGAAGCTGCTGCCAGTCAGATGCTTTCCAGATGGTACTGCATGGTGGATCAAAATCTGATGGTACATTTCTACATTCATAATTCCATCAATTTTGGGAAGATCCCCAACACCACTGGCTGAAATGCAGCCCCAAACCACGACAGAGCCTCCACTGTGTTTAATAAATGTAGACACTCACTGTTGTACCAATCTTCTGACCTCCTCTATATAATCTTGTTGGTACAAAATACTGTGTTTTATACCGTATAAACTGTGTATTCTTTGCATTTTTTTTTGTAGATTCAACTAAAGAAATGGGAACAAATTATGTGTGTTTGTGACAGACTACTAGTAACAAACGGACTGGAGAAATGTTGTCCAAGATCATTTTAAAAAATTAAGTCTGGCATATTGGAAGCAAAATATAAAGAAATGAGAGAGTGGCTCAAGACTTTCACACAGTACTGTATTTCTGTTTTCTCACTTCATTTTCAAGGGTGACAGAAACAATATTCAAAACATATTTCACATTTTAACATGCAGCCCAGTGCTATCTTTTACCTTAATAGTCAACATATAGTTGGTCATATAGTTGGTTATTAAAAAGCTGAAAGAAAGAATTGATATGATACATTATACTAAGTACATCTAATAAAATGCCAGAGCCATTGAGCACAAAACACAAGGTGAACTCCTTACAGACATTTTTCCTTATTCACAGAAGATGCATACCTATTCATCTTGTTATTAGTGTAGCTAAAATGTTGCAACAGCATGTTTGTTAGAGTTGAGATTGAATATAGCAACATGGCTGAAAGCACCTATTAAAGCACAGCTTTTACAGGTTTAAATGATCTGTGGCTATTAGAGCTAACTATTTTGCTGGGTAGCCTGGCCTATATAACTTTATTTTTTAGGCTAACTGTAGTACAGTCATATGAAAAAGAAAGGACCATAGTCCTAAGAGCTGCAGGTCTCAGTTAGCTAAATGTTAACGTCCATGACAGTACATTTGAAAAAGATTGAATAAGTATGGCTTGTTTGGGTTGTCAGCAGAAAGCTTCTTGTCTCTGAAAAAAAGGACTTAGGTTTGCAAAGCTGCATCTGAACAAACCACAAGATTTCTGGAACAATGTCCTTTGGACATACAAAACCAAAGTGGAGATGTTTGGTCATAATGCACAACGCCACGTTTGAGGAAAACCAAACGGCATATCAGGCCAATTAAACTAGCTGTCAAGCACGATGGTGGAGGGTGACGATTTGGGCTTGTTTTGCAGCTACAGGATCTGGGCATCTTGCAGTCATTGAGTCAACCGTGAACTCCTCTGTAAATGTGAGGCCATCTGTCTGACAGCTAAAGCTTGGCCAAATTTGGGTTATGCAACAGAAAAATTATCCCAAGCACAGCAGCAAATCTACAACAGAATGGCTGAAAAAGAAAAGAATTAAAGTGCTGCAATGGCCCAGTCAAAGTCCAGACCTCAACCTGTTTGAAATACTGAGGACCTTAAGAAAGCTGTGCATAAATTAATAGCAACAAACCTCAATGAAGTGAAGCAATGTTGGAAAGAAAAATGGGTCCAAATGCCTCCACAATGACGTGAGAGACTGATAAAGTCACACAGAAAACAATTATTTCACATTATTGCTGCTAAAGGTGATTCTACAAGCTACTGAATCATGGAATGTGTTTAGTTTTTCACAGAACTGCATAGAGTGTTATGAAAACCTTCATTTTCATGACTATACATAAAAATATATTGAGTTTTACAGATCACTTTATTTGTACCTGCACAGAAATGTGAACAAGGCCGTTCCAGTCGAATTACCATGAACTCTGAGGTCGGAAGGTTTTTATTAAAGGAGTTCCTGCTCTCTGAATGTTTTGCATAAAACCAGTGTTGTGTGTTTTTCTGTCCTTGGGGGAACTATCACAGAACTTCTATTTATGTATCAAGAAAAAATGTTACTGTGTTTCTTTAACGTCAGTGAAAAACTATGAGAGAGTTTATTTATAGAATAGGAATGAAACCAGTAAATCTAGTGCTATGAGCCAAGTGTGTACATAGACAAATGTGAGATTTCTTTATAACTTATCAGAAGTAAATTATATTTATTCAATCTGTTGCTGCAGCCATTCTAGACCTGAATGACAGAAATCTGCTCCCTTGCTGGTGCTGCTATTGTGTATTGTTAATTGTACCTCCAGCAATTGTGCTGAAACAATAAGAACTATTGTTTGTATGCAAATCTTGAATAATGCCAAGCAAATCCAGCAGGAACAATTCTTCATATAGTCATCGCTGACCTATATACATGTCTGTGTCTCCTGCTGAGACAAAGACCAAAGCCTACTCCTGTTTCACATTATCCTCATTAATGTTGGTATATAATTGACTTTCCATGAGAATGGCTCATTGCCTACACTGACTTTGTGCAAACTCTATTAGTTGTGTAATGTTGCATGAATTCTCCAAAGGTCCTGTGTAGTCGCTCATTGTTCGGCCCACGGAGAGTGTATGTAGTTTGTCTTCAGAGAGACCGGGATACTAATTGGATCGCTAGCGGATAGCAAATCTTCAGCTTCATTTGCATCAATAGCCTCATTATATCAGGATAACATGAATGACCTCAAGGGCCATGAGAAACACAGTCAAACAATTTGGAGATTAAGAGAATTTTTTGTTCATGATTTACATTCTGACAGTTTTACTACATCAGAGAATGATGATATTGGTTTACTGTTATTGACGGATGCAGATGTTTTAGCCTTTGATCAGCAAGCTAAAAAAATGTTCCTAAACCGTTTTAGTTCCAATTTTTCCATACAGTTCAAAAAGAGATAACTAAGACTACATTTGTTTTTCCGGAAAAAAGCAGAAAACAAATGCTTATTAAAAGAAATGTCTTATTTTGACTAGCTACTACATCGAAAAAAAATGATCTATATAATGACTACAAGCTTTAAATAAAAAGAGCCACAAGGAAGACTCAGAGCACTGCTTGTGTTAAGTTTTGAGCCAGCTGCTCAATAATATTTGAGCAAAAAAGGTAGAATTATATTCTACAACAGTATTTTCTAACACGCCACAACTTTAAAGATGCAGTTTGCACAGAATATATGCAAAAAAAAAGACTTAAGGGTGCGCCCATCAGAAGTTCTGATTTTACTTGAATGAGATCCTGATGAAGTGGTGATAATAGACAGTTAATGGGTAAGATAATAAAAGAAGCTGTGGTACTGAGAAAATTAAAAATTCACTGTAGTCTGTCACTTTAGTTCTTTACATTATAAAAGGTACTCAGACTAATATGCAAATGTTTTCAAGTTTGTCTTGAAAAGTAAGAGTCATTGCAGCAGCCCTGCAGCACATACTGAGCATTGAGGTGTTACTGGTCTGTAACAACTCTTGCTGTTGATACCTGTAATGCAGGTTTAACCGAAGCTAATATAAATCCTTGGAAATATAAGTAAAATGCTTCAGGTGTGTCTCTTACAAGGTTGCTGTGGTTATAATATTTCCTTACTGTGTTATTATCCTGAAAAAGGAGTCAGTACTGTAGAAAGCAAAAACAAGGTAGAGCAAGAATTGGAGTATAATATTAGGATTTCAAATTAAATTAGGGACAGGAGAACTGGAGTGTTGAAGCGCCACTTGATTTAAACATATGGGTGTTTCAGTGTTATTTTAAGGCTGAAGTGAAAGATCGTGAATCTGTTTGCTATCAGGCAGTAAATTTCAGTGACAGATGTCTCAAAAACTATACAAATACAACCACAGCTAGGATTACTGGAGAAAAATCTAAATATGCATCTTACATAGACTCTGCATTCTATTTAAAGTGACAGTCTACCATTGCGCTCTGATACTCCAAAGCACACTCATCTTCATATTCACAACCCCTGAAGAGTTTCTCCACTGTGAAAACTGGCTCAGCCAGGAGCGTCACATGCAGACAGATTTATGTCTCCTAAGAAATCAGGCATGTAACGCCTGACCTCGGGGTCCCCGCTCTAGCTGTGAGAGAGCTGAGTGACAAGTAAAGAGTTCAGACTGAAGGTGATACATTTACCTCCCGGTAAAACTGACGTGTAGTTGCAAAATGATTGATTGCACTATATGTAAACAAATTAGGTGCACTCCAGCAAATATGCATGCATGCCAAAACATTTTTCATTTAATTTGATGTTCCATATGCTAAATGTGGTGTATTGCTCATAAAATTAGTCACAATTTTTATTCTTCTTCTCGTGCCTTTTCTCTTAGTATGTAAATAAATAAAAATAATGGTACATAATTGATATAAACTCCTACGGGCTTTAAGCAACGAAGCAAGTGACTTACAAATGAGGTTTCAAACATGCATGAGTATATGACATGGAAAAGCTTAGTTAAAGAGCTACAGACAGATTTGCAAAACAAACAGTTTATCATAAGCAGATGTGTTGACATCTGTAATGATCGTTTTCTTAAGTTTTCTCAGATATAAGCATAACTTAATAACTGTGACTTTGTGTAGAAATGCACGTGATTCTCCTGGCTTTATGTTCTGCTATATTTGTTTTAATAAAGTTGCTGCGCTGTGCAGAGAGCGAAACAGAAGAAAGAGCAAACTGCATCAGTTGTTTACTGACTCCCTTTAATCGGAACAGTACATGTTGCGTAATTGTACTTGAGTACTCCACTTGAGTGGAGTGCATGGTGGTGCTGTGGTGGTTGTAAATTTGTGTAACACCAAATGAACAATCACAAGTTAATTTATTCAGGTTTCTTATCTTTTGCTTTAAGGGAGCAGCCCATCTTCAGTGCCAGAGCTCATGTGTTCCAGATCGACCCGGCCACCAAACGCAACTGGCTGCCGGCCAGCAAACATGCCGTCACTGTGTCCTTCTTTTATGATGCCACCCGCAATGTGTACCGCATCATCAGTGTGGGTGGAACTAAGGTAGGAGCCCAACACCCATAAACACATGAATCCAATCACACATGCAGTCAGGTCTGTGCCTATTTTCTGTTTGATATGTGCACATCACTAAAATGCGTTACAAATCTGGAAATGTTTTAAGAGTAGCCGGGACATATTTTAACAGGACTGTACTTCATAAGCCAAGAGTGCACAGGGGTTGTCAAAGTCAGGTCCAGTGTGGTGTCAGATGTTTGTTTTGTCAAGTAAGTTATAATTTTTGGAGTCAGCCTCAAACAGCCATTAGAGAACTAGGAGCTTTTTCCATATTTTTTTTTAATCCTCTGAGATTGCTGCTTGCTTTTTATAAGTCAGAATCAGGTCAGTTTTGAGCCATTCGAGTTTTGCCACAAACTTTCAAGTTCAGGCACATACGACACGATTCTCCTCAGGTTTTTGAGAAGGTGAAAATAAACCACTCTGTCTGAAAACAAGTTTTCATTTTTTTTTTTTTTTTAGTATTCTTAAATTTTAGAGGAAGTTATTTCTGTATTTATGAATACATTTCTGTTAAATACAGCAAGCCTGAGCCTGCATGAAGTCAAATCAGCCTTGCATTTAGCATTTTTTGTCTTTATTTTTAGGGGTGTGTTTATTACACCTACCCTAACATACTGTATTTTGTGATACCTTATCCAGCAGTGGCCCCGGACTCTGGAGCTCTCTCGCTCCGAGCTTGAGCTCAGTGGACTCTGTGGCCTCTTTTAAAAGGCAGCTAAAATCTTATCTTTTTAAACTTGCTTCTCAGTAACTTTTTGTTTTGATGCTCCAGCATTTTTGTTTTGAAGCACTTTGTGATATTTATCTTGAAAGGTGCTATATGAATATAATTTTACTTCACTTTATTTTTATGTTAATGGAATTTCCATCATCTGGTACTAGCATTGGAACAGTGTAGAGTGTCTTTATTTGTGGAGCATTATATTTTCCTCTCTTGCATTTTATTAAGCTCACAAATGAGATTCTTCAGACAACTGGAAAAAGATCAGTTTGCTATGTGGCTGTTCTGGGTGGGATTGCATTACTTAAATGCACCCGGCGTCAGCAGAAAATTTCTAACACACCCATATCAGTAATGCAGCCTCCACAGCAGCGCTGAAGCACCTGGGAGTCCCTTAGAGGATATCTTGTTAGTGAAAGAAATTCAGAGAAAACAGTGTGCTTTGTTGTTTTTTCAGCCAGTTGTGCCAATTTGCCACCCTGAGACTAGAAGCTTTTGGAGAAGAGACTAAAGAAATCATTTGGCAACAGATCCACCTCATCAGACTGCACACCAAAACAAGCTTTCTCACCGAGCTCGCTTTCTGTGGCCTGGTTATAGGTTGTTTTCGTCACTATTTGCACAAACATAAGAGCTCCATGATGGATACTCAACTGTATGTGACATAAATTTAAAAAAAAAAAAAGATGCTCTAGATTATATTCACATAATCCACTTGGTGATATGATTAATCTTGCTGCTGTTATTGCTAATGAGCATCTGAAAGAAATGTGTGAAGCTCAAGCACCGGCCTGTTTGTTGTGGTGAGCTGCAGTGAATAGTTGCCCTCTTTCCACTGCAAATGAAAAGCTGTACAAATGAAAAATAATTTTTTGTTGCCAGTAATTATTAATGTTCTTCCTTTGTTTGCTTTGCATATCATCATTTATCCCTGAAAATGATCTTGGAAAACAGGCCTTTGAAGTAACTCGATGAATGAATGCCAAACATCTTGCCAGAAATAGAGAGAGTGCTCCCTGACCTTGATCACAGATTTTTGGTATTTTTTTAAAAAAAAGAAATACAAATACTTCATATCTCAGATTAATGTTTATCTTTTATAGTCTTCTGTATGCTTTATAGATTTTGTCTGTACACCCTCCAGTCAACATATCAAATACAACATTTTTAAGATTTTTTTGTGCCCTATTCTTATTTATGTCCTAGATTTTTTGCCACCATTGCATGTCCCAGTTTTCCTACAGGGATATTCATTC
Source organism: Archocentrus centrarchus (assembly GCF_007364275.1). Classification (NCBI taxonomy): domain Eukaryota; kingdom Metazoa; phylum Chordata; class Actinopteri; order Cichliformes; family Cichlidae; genus Archocentrus; species Archocentrus centrarchus. Next base: position 13,231,038 of record NC_044349.1, on the reverse strand, counting down.
CACACTTTATTCACATGATTTATTGCTTTTATTCTCTGTGGTGTCAGGCCATCATCAACAGCACCGTCACCCCCAACATGACTTTCACCAAAACCTCCCAGAAGTTTGGCCAGTGGGCAGACAGCCGGGCCAACACTGTCTACGGCCTGGGCTTCTCCACGGAGCAGCAGCTGCAGCAGGTAAACACCCCACATGCACATGCACACGTACACGCACACGCACAGTGCGGCAACTCTCAAAGAAGATACTTCAAAGAGACGTTCATTTATTAGATGTCGCAAACAAAGAGGAGATTTGAGGAAGAGGAGGACTATGAGGCTGTAGAGTCCAAGGCATTTTTTTCACCTTGCTTTTGAACATCTTTCAGATTATATTTATACCTGCTTTTCTCTCCCTCAATCTGCAGTTTGCTGAGCAGTTTAAGGAGGTGAAGGAGGCAGCCCGTCTAGCCAGAGAGAAATCCCAGGAGAGGTTTGAACTGGCCAACCCCGCACTCAACATTGCAGCTCCACAGGTGAAGCGATGCTGTACTTCCTTAAATCTCTAAGAAAACCTCTTATTCTGGGTGATTGGCACGTCCTCCAGGGAGATAATTGAAACTCTGTATCTCAAAAGAATCAAAGTAAAATCATAACGGATCTGCGACTTGGAATCAAAGAGACATCACCGACAAGGGAGTAATGCATGCAGTTTTGCTAAACAAAGCATAAATCAGTGCTTAAAAGTTTTTCTTCTTGCTGGTGCAGAAATTCACTTTCCAAACATGCTATTGTGAACAAGAACTGTTTTCTGCTGAAGGGAACCCACCCCTCCCCACCCAAAAATCACCCAAAAAAACAAAACAGAGAACTGTCTGTGTTATCCTGAGGAGCCGAGACAGTTTTTGAGCTAACACACAGCTACTGAGCTGTTTAAAGGCAGTTTTTAGATGCTTCTAGCATCCCAAATGAGCCCTGTTTGGGCTGTTGGGAGGATTGTTGAGTGGCAGAGATCTCACTATTTAACAACAGAGGATGGTTTTACTTCAACTTATAAATCGGGACTATATATATATATATATATAGATATAGATATAGATATAGATAGATAGATGGTGAATATTTTTTTTCCATCAGGTTAAGAAGTGCTGGTAACAATTTTAAATCATTAAACATTTCTAAAACAAGTCTCTGAGAGGAAATATCTTTTCAGACATGAAAATTTAAACTTCCCTGCATGCCTACAGATGGGTTTGTCTATGAGTGGACAACAGATTCATGTATTAGACTGACAATGTGCCCTTATAAAGAGACTTGATGGTCTCTGTAACCTTTGAGCCAATGTGACAGCAGAGCACTAATATTCTAACGAACTCGATGCCTTTGTTTCTATTTTAAACATATACAGAATCACCATGGATTATATGATCCCCATCTGGCCACCCCATTATTCTCCCATCGTTTAACTCCATTAAAAGATTTTCATGCATGAAAAATGGAGGCAGAAAGAAACACGGGTGCTGAAGGTGTTCAAAGGGGCAGTAATGGCTGCAAATGAAAGAAAGGAAGAAGAATGACGGATCAGAAGTGTGGAGGATAAAGAAGGGAGAACGGAGGTGTGAGCTGAATCATCTATAATTGAAGGGACTCTGGCTGCTGCTGAAAGGACAATGGGCAGCTTTTGTCCTGCCACAGTAGGCAGTTTCTTGGTGAACTTGATAAGTCAGAGGTTCAGGTGGAGATGTGAAAGTTTGTCAGCAGTAGAAATTTAATGTCTTTCATCTCACAAAAGCTGCTCTATTTTGACATTTTATAATGGACCCTAAGGCACAGATGGTATTTACCGAGGCTGTGATTTATTTGTCTTTTTTTTTTAAAGAAATGGAGGACAGAGTATCTCTTACAGAGATTTGGAAGTCTCGGAGCTGCTCTGCCAGTCTTGTTCATTGCTTATTTCAGCCAAGTATTAGAGTTGAGAGTGGGTTTGGATGTTGTAGCAATGCAGATCCAAAACGGAGTAAAGTGCTTGTTTCTGCTTTTGTGTGTGCGCACTGAGCGTATGTCTTAACAAAGAGCCACTCAGCAGCTCCGGGAGATTGCAGAGTCACGCTGCCAACCACAACCTCACCACTGAGACACTCAGATAAGAGCTGATAGTGTTTCGAGGCTGAGAGAAAACACTCCTGGATACAGCAAAACAGAGCATTAATCCCTGAAAAGTCAACAGCACATAAAGTCCAGAGCAGCACTAGTGCAGTATTTTATGTGGCACTCAATGGAAAACCTTTTGTTAAATATGTTTTCTTAGTGTACTGGTGCCTAATAGACCTGCACAGAAGCTGATCTGAGGGGTGTATTATGAAATAAGATGAATAGGTTAGTGAGGTGTGCTGAGCTTAAAGCAAAAAGATTACTATGGTAGCTTATGCTGCAGACCCAACCTGCTCCTTCGGAGGTTATAGTCAGAGCTTATGATATAAATATTTGGGAGTGCCGAAGTTTCACACCACTTCTGAGTTATATACCTTCCACAGACACTTTATTAGGTACTCCTTGTTCGTACTATGTTGGACCCCCTTTTGCCTTCAGAAGTGCCTTTAATTCTTTGTGGCATAGATTCAACAAGGTGCTTGAAAAAATTATTAGAGATTTTGATCAAGACTGTGGTATTGATACGAAGGAGCCCAGAAGTGTTCCAAGAAAATATCCCCACCACCAGCAGCCTTGAACCATTGATACAAGGCAGAATGGCTCCATGCTGTTTATGCCAGATGCTGACCCTACTATCTGATTGTAGCAGCAGAAATCGAGACTTATGAGACCAAGCAGTATTTGTTCACTCTTCTGTTGTCCAATTTTGGTGAGCCTGTGTGAACTGTAGCCTCTGTTTCCTGTTTTTAGCTGACAGGAGTGGCACCCGTTGTGGTCTGTGAACTTCAGCATAAGTTCAGTTCAGTTTGTATGGCATTCATCTCCATTCAGGCTTTCTTAGTCAAATAAAATTGTGTTTAGCATCTGTGCAGATGAGCTGCTCAGTTGGGAAACAGTAGCGGCAGCACTTGTTGTGCGCATACATGTCAAAAACATGACACTCCTGGAAATGAATCCCATGTTCCACAGAAAGCTGTTTCAGCATCTTGCGGGGGTTTCAACCCCACTTGAAATAATCATGCTACAGACATTACAACTGTACTGTTATCATCTTTCTTCATGAAGCAGTGCTTTGAACTGCTTTATCCTCTCTGCCATGACTCCTTTTTTATGGCAATGCTAGAAAGCACATGTGTGACATTGCTGATTTGCAATCAGTGTGCACCACCAGCACCTGCAGGCATTGATAAAGGAATTGATAAGCTCAGACACATATGATGCTGATAATTTGGAACCGGTTCTTAACTGGTATTGGTTTTTGATTCCCATCCCTATCTCTGTATGACCGGTTTCTTTTTGAATTAACTGTGTTTTAACAAAGACCTGTGCTTACCCTGTATCTCTGAATGGCACTACAGTTTCTGTCAATCCAGCTAAAGCCTGTTTATTTGAAACTAAGCTTGTTGCACATACCTACAGGTGTGGTCAAAAATAAACATGCACTCATCATGGTCATGAATATCATGGTAATTTGGGACTTTTAATGATTTCTTAGGAACTGTTCAAATTCACCTTAAATCAACAGTTGGGTGTTCCAACAGGACAATGATCCCAAACACAAATTCAAACTTGTTTTGGAATGGATAAAGCAGTCTAACATTAAGCAACTGGAATGGCCTTCCCAAAGCTCCGAACTCAACCTTGGTGAAAATTTATGGACTATACTTTAAAGCTGGGTATGCGCCAAAAAAACCAACTAATTTAAAGGAACTCTACCAATTCTGCCAGGTAGAGTGGTCAAATATCCAGCCAGAATTATGCCAGAAGCTTGTTTATGGCTCCCAAAAGCATCTGGTTGAGGTGTGATTTTCTAGGAGACATTTAACCAAATATTAGTGGGGGTGTATGTGTACTTTTGATCCTGTGTGGATCAGTAGAAAACCCAAATAAATTCAAAACTGTGCACCCAATCTTGTTTTTTTTTAAAGTAATTAAAGATGCATGCTGTACAATCACTCCACCCTGGAAAAAGAACAGTTCAAAGAAATCATTAAAAGCCCCAAATTACCATGACATTCATGCCCATGATGAGTAGATGCAGACTTCAAACCACAACTATGAGATTAAAATGCCAAAATTCAGCTCACTGCGTAACATGTAGTCAAAATTATTCAATTTTTCTTTTGCCTATTTTTAACAGAAAAATACGAGCACAGAAAGCACAAAAAAAAAATGCACGAACAATTACTGTAGCTATGTTTTCCTCAGTTGCCATTTGAAAAGCTTGAATAAATGTTTTTCTATTAAATCTTTAAAGTTTTTTTAATCACTGTCTTTTTATTAAAATTTTTCCTTTATACATACAAATAAGAGCCCGTGGGTACAAAAGAGTCAAATATATGATCTATTTCAACAGCATGCTTCCAACAAAAGCAAAAAAAAAAAAAGCAGCAAAATAATCTCTACAAAATAACCCCATTCACTCCTACCCAGGTCCCTGCCCTAGGTCTACACATCTCATCCTTACCCCTGAAAACAATGGAGCATGTTTTAATAAAGAAAGTGAGGAAAAGACAGGGACATACTGAGTGGGGCATGGTCTGAGAACTATGCCCTGGTAGTCACATGAGCGGATCTGCTGCAGGCATTTAATATCAATGATAAAGTAATCAATTCTTGAATAGTTTTGTGTATGTGTGAAGTTTAAAAGTCAATACCATAGCCATACAGTTAAATCCAGAATACATATATGATTTTCTGATCATTTTAAAAGACTGCACAATTATTCCCAAATTAGAAAAGCAACACATAAAACACATGTTCATTCGCTGTAAGGACACACAGATGTGAATTTAAGCTCTCATTAAGTTAGTGTAATGTGAAAGAACCGCAACTCTGAGAGGTCAGAGGTCAGGGTTAGTGACATAATAACAGGCAGAGTTGTTACTTGCTGTTACCATGGTGATGAGAGACACGTTTTTGTTGGCTGTTTGGTTTTTGAAAAAGAAAAATTCTTCTTGCAACACGTGAATACGTTTCAATAAGTCAACCGCACACACACAAACACACAGAAATGTCACCTGCTTAGAACTGCAAGGTCAGAGGCAGGCGAACAAGCTGTACTGATTTCTCAGTAAGGCAGCAGTCATTGATTTTGTGGCAGGCTGTAAACACAGAGGTGCTGTGGCTATTATCGCGTCGTCTCCTGGCCCACCGTAGCACATTGTAAAACGCCACACTGCTGACTGTCTGTGGCAGTATAATGTGCAAATAATACCCAATCAAAGCTGGTATAGGCTGTGAGCACACGAGGATGAGGTAGGGTTGAGCTACTGCCAAGTATTGATGGCAGCTCCAGTGTGGCTGTAACGCCAGTCAAGAGCTCCATTAAGGCTGTTAAGCTTCTGTAAACAGTTGCCAATGTGTGAGTACTGTTTAAAGTTTTCTACAAACACATGGGCACATTCTGCCTGACTGTAACTCACTCAGTTGTGCAGAATGAAATTAAAAGTACACAAGCACTTGTCAAGAAACTTATTTTGCTTTAATTAACAGTACAAAGAATTCAAGCTACAAAATGTTCCACAAGCGCACAATAAACTGACAAACATATTCATAATTTTTGCTCCATGCAGTTCTGGAGAGAAGCTGCGTTATTTTGTCTTGTTTAGTTTTTCTGCCAGTGTATCAGTAGGTCTTGTATCACCTACAGTTGGTCAGTAACAGGCCTGCAGTAGTGCAGAGCTGTATCTTTGCAGCCGCGGGCTTTACAGAGTGCATCTTCTGCCCCTCATACAGTATGTGAATAACAGCAGGGGATCTGCGTGCAGTGAAGCTGTGGCTTTCTGGCTTATTTGCAGAGCTTGAAGATGAGACGGAAGAGGAGACGGTGAAGCGAGATAAAATAATTGAACAATGATAAACAGAAAGCACTGTAACTGAGATAATAGTTTTCAGGAACTAAATAATAAATGGGAAGAATATTTGATTTTATCTAAGGGTTTTAAAATGTGGTGGGAACAAAACCCCTAACCCATGTCAGCATTATGTTGTTTTAATAATCACAGTGGAGGTTATGTTTATATTTTCTTTTTTCTTAATTATGGAGACAATAAAATCCTATATTTTGTGGCTATTAATTAGCTTCCTGAAGAATTTTCTTTTTTTTTACACTGACTTTTATACAGTTAATAGTGCTAAATCACGTCCAGTTTAAAAGAAGGTGAAATGCACCTACAGTCAATGTAAATACATATCAGAAACAGCCCATATGAAACCACGTCGCTCTCAGTGAATCCGCTGAGCAACACTGTGAGCACAGCAGGCTACAGAAGCTGTTTCCATCCTCTGGTAGCTAACAGACGTTTGTTTCTTTTCCTCTTCATCTCCTACATATTATCCATGCAGAGCCAGACAGAAATGCCAGCTATCAATATTTTATACCCCTTTTCTTGACATTAAAAGCAGCTGAAAAGGAGTGTAAGCGTGACTGTGTGTTGTTTAGTGGGTAGGACAGGTGCTTCATGGGAAACCCAGGCAGGTACCTCAGATGCATGGATGCATGAATAACTCAAGTGGGGTATGTGGTCTCAGTGAAACACTGAGTGTAGAAAGAGAGGCATTATAGAGCTAAGGAAGCAAATGGACTGAGGCTGGGATAAATAAGTAAACAGTGTAGATGTACTTAAGACAAACAGTGGTGCGGAGACGTCAAGAGGAAAGCTCTCAGGAAAGCAATTTAATATTTAAAGTTTCTGCGGTTCCATCGATTATCAAGCCAGGATTCTCTCAGGACCCTGAAAAGTTTATAAGTTGCTGTTTTGGGTTTTTAAAAAATTCAACGCACTCGTGCACATTATATTGCGATTATGTTGAGTGTCTGCTGAGCAAGGGTGTATCAAATTGAATGTTCTGTGTATGTTCTTCTGTTGTTTACACTTAATGTTTCCCTTCTTTCTTTGTTGCTAAGCTTTCTTTGCTTCCAAGGGATCGTCCGTCAGTCAGAACAGTGTGGGCAGGACTTCTGAGCTGCTCTTAATCTGTTGGTAGTTTGTTTTCTCCATGTGTTCTTCCTTCAGCTGGAGTCAGTGCTTCTGCCTTGTGTACCTTGCGTAACTCCACACAAACCAGGAGCACAAAATGATCGGAAAACAGAATACATGTAGTAAACACAATTGTGTTTAAGCCACGATTTGAGAAGTCTTTCTCCTGGCATTGATTAACCCCTGAGAGAATTTGGATTATTTACTGTGCACAGATCTAAAAATGTGCAGTTTAATGCTTCTCTCCTCCCTCAGCCGCTTGCCCATAACTTTCAGCTTTCCCTCTTTATCTGTGAGCCTCACTTACTCACAAGCCCCCTTGCAGCATAGTGCCAAGTTCCCACTGCTGAAGTGTATTCTGTTTAAAAAGGAGTGGAAAATCAGTTGTAAATCTGTATGAAATTATTTCACTGTGACACACATGAAGCATAGCAGAGGAAACCCACACATACACACCTTGAAAGTTGACAGGTGCAGTTCCAAGGCAACAAAAAAAAAAAAAAAAAAAAGAAAAGCCCAGCCATGCTGCTGACAGTTTTTTTTTTTTTATTGTATACTAATGTTTTTTTTCCCCTCTTATCTCTCCCTTTTCCTGATGCATCATGGGGCATGTTCATCCATCCCAGCTCTCACAGGTGCGTGAAAACACAAACCCCACCCTACAACAGAAACAACACAAAGGCGAGCAGCTCCTCTTTTGTCAGAGGAACTGCTGTGTTCGTAGTCTTAGTGTTGCGTGGATTCTCTCGCTCAATAATTTATCTGGAGTCTGATCAAAGCTGACTTGAGAGCAAATTAAAGCTTTAGAACAAACCAGGCGTTTGTCTCAGAAGGGAAAAATCTTTGTTAAGGATGGCAAGAACAACAACAAAGAATGAAATTGACTCAGTAGTTTGTTTGTTTTTTAATTTAAGAAGTACAGGAAACTGAATTCATCACACCTTTCCTGTTGTCGGGGGTAACATTCATTGATTCTTCATAGCTCCTTAGAGCAAATGCACAGATATATCCTTTAAAAATCAGATGTCTTTTGAACTCTGGCGAATTAGTATTCATTCTTAAAGTTTTGTTTGCTTACTCTCTTTGTTTCCACTCAGTCTGTTAACAAACAACATACAAAACAAAAAAGAAAAACCTGCTGTAAATTTACAATCCCGTTTATGACTTAAACATGATCTGTAGTATGAATAATTCAGTAATACACATAGCTGATTCGTTGGCTTTGGGGCCGGAGTGGAGTTAGCTTTGATTTTCCTCCTCCTCTCTCATTCCTTCCTTTGGACATAGAGCTCATCCACATTGAGTCAGCTGTGTGTTTTATTTCCATATCCATCCATAAGCATAGACTGAGAGCTGCTGAGCTGTAGATAATAAACCGTTGTCCTCAGGGGAATAGAGTCAGCCTCACTCAAATTAATAATACAAGCTCTTTCTACAGCAAGTGCAGGGATGCAATACTCCAGTGAGAGACTGGGTCACTGACAGGTTCAGGTTTAGGTTCAAGAAGGAAAGAAAGAAGGAAAGAAAGAAGGAAAGAAAGAGAAAGAAAGAAAGAAAGAAATGGGTGGTACAGAAATGTTCCTGAGTTAATTCATCTGCATGCTTTTAACAAGCAAATGGGGCAGCCTTTTAGCCCACAGCCTCAAATTTAGCAAAAATGGTTCACAAAACTGTGTGACAGGAAGCCCGAACCCTTTTCTGGTCAGCAGGGAAGGAAAATATCAAAGCAGATTGGTTAGAAAAGCCTAGAGTCGAGCCATGTGGATATCGTGATGTCAGATTTTATGTCTGTTTTTCATGTTGCACAGTATCCCCACTCAATTTGTTTAACCCAAATTTTTTTTCTTTTTTATTACAAAATGATACCAAAACCATGAACTATTAGTGAACTATATGATTTTAAATAAACACGCAAGTAGTACAGTCATTGCTTACTGCTACTAGTATTATTTGTTTTAAGAAGGTTCTAGTTACAAACAGGCTGTCATCTTAACAAAAGTCAGGTGGATAATTAACCTGTTATTTAGTTCCTAGAAAAAACAAATAATTAATACATTAATGTCTTGGTATATTTCTGTAGCTTCCTATTAATGAATACATCTTGAATTTACTGTTACTAGCAAAGGCAAAACTAAAATTACTGGATCCTTTTATATACAGTGCCTTGCGAAAGTATTCGGCCCCCTTGAACTTTTCAACCTTTTGCCACATTTCAGGCTTCAAACATAAAGATATAAAATTTAAATTTTTTGTGAAGAATCAACAACAAGTGGGACACAATCGTGAAGTGGAATGAAATTTATTGGATGTGTCAAACTTTTTTAACAAATAAAAAACTGAAAAGTGGGGCGTGCAATATTATTCGGCCCCTTTTTTCAGTGCAGCAAACTGTAGAAAGAGCTGAAGACTGCTGTTCACAAACGCTCTCCATCCAACCTCACTGAGCTCGAGCTGTTTTGCAAGGAAGAATGGGCAAGAATTTCAGTCTCTCGATGTGCAAAACTGATAGAGACATACCCCAAGCGACTTGCAGCTGTAATTGCAGCAAAAGGTGGCGCTACAAAGTATTAACGCAAGGGGGCCGAATAATATTGCATGCCCCACTTTTCAGTTTTTATTTGTTAAAAAAGTTTGACACATCATTCCACTTCACGATTGTGTCCCACTTGTTGTTGATTCTTCACGAAAAATTTAAATTTTATATCTTTATGTTTGAAGCCTGAAATGTGGCAAAAGGTTAAAAAGTCCAAGGGGGCTGAATACTTTCGCAAGGCACTGTATATGCCGTATTTATTTTTATACATTATATGGACAAAAATACTGGACCACCTACACATTAGACCTACCGGAGCTGCTCTGCCCTGGAAACTCATGCTGTGAAGCTCCCGGCACACAGTTTGTTCTTTTTTTTTTTTTTTTTTTTTTTTTTTTTTTGCTTTGCTGCCGTTGTTAATGTCAGAGGAGGTTTGGAGCTCTGCAGTTACTGAGTCAGCAGAGCATTGGAGACTTTTACTTACAATGCCCCTCAGCACTTGGCAACACAGATAGCTCTGTAAATTCACGGGGCTGAGTTGCTGTGGTTCCTAAACGCTTCCATTTTGCAATATGAAACTTACAGTTGGTCGGAGAATATCGAGGAGGGAGGAAATTTCACAAATCGACTCGTTGCCACTGCGGCATCCTGTTACACGAACAACCCATTCTTTCATGAATGTTTGTTAAGGCAGATGGCATATTTTTGTGTTACTTTTGTCCATCTAGTGAATATTTGCCTGAAAAAGGGAATGAATAAAAATTTGACTTAACCTTTAAAGCCTAAGTTAATTAAAATGCCATCATCCTTCATTTGTATTTAGAAAAATAAAGTCACAATGTGCAACATATTTGACAGAGTAAAAGTCTGAGCAGGAAATATTCCATAACATCTGAGGAGGATTGTGTGATGTGGAAGACAGCTGTTGAACAGCTGTTGTTGTTTGAAGTTGATTTTTATGTGTTATTTACTTTTATGATGAAATTACAGCTTCAGTCTAATTAAGAAATAAATGTGTTTATGTCAAAACACCAGGACTAAACCAGGTTCCAAAATGAATGTTGAATCCCCCCAATATGCAACCTGTGCTACTAGTCCGCCCCTGGCCAGATGTGCAGTGTATGTAATTTCTCAACAAATGTACACACCGCAGCATGATGCACATATTTTTTATGCACACACACGCACAGATGAGCCTTTGAAAGCTGAAGCTGTACATTTAGTCATTTCTTGTTGAGTCCAATCAGATCTGTGATGCTGCATGAAGACAAGGAAAGCAGCTGGGCTCCACACATGGCTGCTCTCTTTGCATGGAGCCTGTTTACAGGAGTCCAGATGGGGCATATCAAGCACTGGCATGTTGAGCTCTGTCCTGTGTTGCTACTGTGTTTGGTGTGTTGTGTTCTGATGACAGGTTTGGCTATAGGAATGTTAATGAGTGGGCCACCACTCATTAACATTCCTTTGCTTCTAAGTCAGAATAACAGAAATTTATAATTACTGGCCAAAATGTAGCATAGCATCCATGATGTCCATCACTTCTCTATTTGGGTGTGCTGGCCTATAAATGTATTCAGTGTGATTTAGACCAACCATGCAGTCTCCAGGAAATGTAACTGCACCCTGTTAAAATGCTCCTTAATCGTGCACTTTCTGCTTGAGGATTCTTGTTGTCTGATATGAAAACTGCATTGCAGCTCCCGAGGATTTACAGTGTAATCCCAAACAATCCAAGGAAGAATCCCTTTTTTCCAATAACACTTACATGAAAGGTGCTGGTTTATCTAGCCTTTTTCTTTTTTCTTGTTTCCTGAGAAGCACTCGTACTACACGAAACTGATGGTTTGACATCGTGTCATCTCTTTAGTGGAGTTCAGATCCTGTTTGTATTGTTCTCCCTGTTGGTCCGTGTGCTGTTGGTCTAGGAGCTGTCGGAGGACCGCCATTCACCGCCGCTGCTGACAGTCAACGGGCCCGGGGAGGAAAAGCTGTTTCGCAGCAAGAGTGCTGAAGTGGAGCTGACAGCAGAGAAAGAAAGGGTCAAGAAGATGTTGTCTGAAGGGTAATGACAGACTGTGTTTCTGCTGGACGGAGTAGCCAAAATGCTTAAAACTAACTTGACAGATGTATAGATGGAAAGAAAACTTATCAGGAAAATGTTTCACTGATTTCTGACATTTTTATATAGCAAAAATAATGCATAAGTGTACATGCAGTGGAAAGATATTACAACAATCCATTACAAATACACAGAAAGCTCAGTAAAGAGCACCAGATGTGAATGTGGAGGTACTGAAATGGAAATTTTGTCTTTTTTTTAAAAATTCTTAGTAAGTGTTTAAGAAAATCCTCGTATCACTAAGTTACAGTATTATAGGATTTTACAGGATTTTCTTGAATCCCATGTAGTGATCTTTATTTTCTCACCAGCAAAAAGTGGAAAATCCAAAAGTATGTATAACAAATCTGTCACTCGTGCTATTCTTAGCACAAATTTACATATTGTATTAAGAATGGCGGGAGCTTTAAGCCATACTAAAAGTCCCTGTTATTCCTGAGTGACATCAGGTTCCTATAAATATATTCTTACCTATGTTGCTAGATATTGATAAAGTTTTTAAGTACTGAATGGGATTTCCTTTTTTAGTAAGCTCCCCACGCATCACTTGGATCTTCTCTTTGTTTCACATTGCAGTGTACCCACTCATATAATCCAGCTTGTGTCTCAGCCCCAACTTCGCTACCTGAGCACATGTAAGAATGCAAAGCACTGATTAAAAAGCACTGACTCGAGCCTCTAACCCCTGCCCCCCTGTTGGAGGTGGAATTACGAGCCATTAAATTGCAAAGCCTTTATTGAGTGTGCACCATTGTTGAGACGTCACAGTTCTCTGCTTTTCACATTCAAAGAAACTGAAAACATGACTTATTTGGCACGTAGAGCTAATTTTGTAATGATAGTCTTGTGAATTTATTCCACAGACAAGGCAAACTGTTATTCATTCAGGAAGCTAAACTGGCGTCCACACTGCATATGAATGCAGGTGACATGTCATCAATGAACATGAATTGGAAACTGGAAAGATTTGTGCCTTTCTAGTTCATATTTGAGTTAACATCCACGTGAATTCTGCATTGAGCTGCATCATTGGAAATAAGCTAGGGTAGGCTGTGCCCCATAATGGTCAGATTTCTTTGCTTCACATGCTCCCAAGCAACCGGATCAGGTGTGTTTAGCCAGTCAGAAGTTAAGTCGATCAAACAGGTCAAGCAAATCAGATTTTTTTTTTTTTAAAAATATATAATCCAAAATAACCGATGCCTCAAAGGGCTTTACAGTCTGTGCTGCACAACCTATCCCTATCTATCCCCCAGAATGAGTAACAGGCATCCACATTCCACTATGGACAGACATGGAAAAGTGCAATATAAATAGAAATATCCCAAGCAAATTTACAATAGGGACACACAATATTAGAGTAAATCATGAGATTGAGGGCAAGCAGAGTATGGAGTGGTGATATTTATATAGTTCTGGGAGTGGCACCACACATCACATAGAATATTTAGTCTTGATTTTATTCTAGGAACCAAAAATCAAGAAGTACAGTCTTTCTTTCTTTTTTTTTTTTTTTTAAGCAGTGGATGGCCAAGGACTAAACTTACATCTGAGCTTACATATAAGCTCAGACATTACAGCTAATTGCCTAGAAAGCAGCAGTGAGTCAGTCTTAACACACAGCAAAAAGTGTGCCCATCCTGGAAACAGTGCTACAGGTGGACTCCCTCCTGTTCTGCAGTGTTGTGTGTGTGCCTGTTTGTGCCTCTTGTTTAGAGTAGAAGGCAGACAAGTCTGTTTCACAAACATTTTAGAGTCCTTACTTCAGTCATAACAATAACTTATGTGCTTTTTTAAATCTGTGTCTGTGTCTATGACTTAAGACCACCCAGGCCTGACCTGTGCTGAATTTTGCAGCTCATAATTATCATCATTATAGCGGTCATTATTGATCCCTCAACCTTCCATATGGGACCAGTGAAGCGCTCCTCAGCTGCTTTACAGCCTATTATCCCAACAGTTTTACTTTATGGTTGTTTTAAGCCAATGCAGGCCTATCTTTCCCGTTGCTATGGTGAGGGGTATTATGGTTGCCAGCTTTAGTCGTTATGGTGGAGACTCTGCTTCCTAAAGACCTTCTCGGCTGAAAGCGCTCTGCTTTATTAAATATCCCCACTGAATCATGACCTTTACCGGCACACAGAATCTTTCCCACAACGTAATAAAACAGAACAAATTACCTGTGTTGTTTTATTTCATTTTTTTTTTACAAAGTACCCTGTGGTGCCATTTTCCACTGCTGAAGGTGCATGTTGCTCTGTTCTGTTGCAGGTTTGAAGCCAAAGAGTACTACAAAACAAGAAAAAAAAAGCCATAATAATAATTATTATTGCATATTCCTGGTCCACTTTAATTCCTAAAAATTGTCAGGAGCGTTTTAGGGGTATAATGGATGTTCAGAAAACTCATAGTGCTAGCACTATTGCAGAATTGTGATGAAAGACATGAATGATAAAAGAGACGTACAATGTAAAGTCATAATAACATTTGCAAGTTGTAAAACTCTTCTGGCTCCTTAAATTCATTAAATGTCCATAAACTTTATTCACACAGCTGGTGCAGCATAATAGAAATGTTTCACTCCATTACCTCTTTATCTTCTGCTTCCTTCTTTCCAACATAAAGGGCACCATCTCTTGAAGGATAATTAAGTCTTTGTCTAACTTGTCCTCAGGTCCATGTGTGAGATCAACTTGGAAGCTGAACTCTTCACTCTTCAAGACAGCAATGCCAAGCTTGTGGCAGCACTGCAGGAAGCCAACAGCAGCGTGGAACAGTGGAAGAAGCAGCTGGCTGAATACCAGGAAGAGACTGATCGCCTCCGAGACCAGGTGACCTTATGTAGTGCACAGAATAGTATTACAGTACTGCGGTCAAATTTATAGACTTTAGTAGATGCTATTGTTTGAAGAACTTTACATTACACTTTTACCAACACTGCAGTGGTTCCATGCATTTACAGTTATGATGCTTTCCATATCTAAGTAAAGGTGTGAAAAGGTGAACACAAATCTGTTGTTTTCTGTCACTGCTCCTTACCAAATGGGGGAAATGGAGCTGCTTCAGTTAATATAGAATTTCAATTGCAATCAGTTTATGAAAAAAGGTAATGAGAAGATAATGTATTGGTCTTATTGGTGCAAAAGTCTCGAGTATGTTGTAATTTCTTCATATTTTGCTAGAAAAATGGGAAATAGGTGCTGCAACTTATTGAAATGTGCAACATAGATGGAAATACAGCATATGAGGTAAAAACGGACTTTGTACAATTCTAGCAAGCTTGAAAGTCAATATTTGGTGTGACCATCTTTATTCTTCAACACAGCCTGAACTCTCTTATAGATTCTTGAAGTAGTCTTCAGGAATAGTTCTCCAGGCTTCTTGAAGGACATTCAAAGCTCTTCTTTGGATGTTAGCTGCCTTTTGTTCTGTTCTCTGTCGAGATGATCCCACGCTGCTTCAATGATATTGAGGTCTGGGGAGGCCAATCAATGACTGCATAAGTGTATTAGCAGTGTGTTTTTGGATCATTGTCATGCTGAAAAATGAAGTTTGCCAGCCAGTTGCTTTCCAGATGATATTGCATGGTGGATCAAAATCAGATGGTACTTTCTGGCGTTCATAGTTCCATCAGCTTTATCAAGATCCCCAACACCACTGACTGAAATGCAGCTCCAAGCCATGACAGCGCCTCCACTGTGTTTCACAGATAGCTGCAGACACTCAGTGTTGTACCTCTTTCCTGACCTCCTTTATATATATTGATGATGACTGGAACCAAAAATTTCAAATTTGGATTCATCACTCCACAAGACCTGCTGCTACTGGTTTACAGTTCAGTTCTTGTGTAATGTGGCAAACCTCAGCCTTTTCTTCCTGTTTCCCTTCCTTAAGAATAGTTTCTTGACAGCCACCATTCCACTGAGACCACTTCTGATGAAGCTTTGGTGCACAGCTTCTTTTTGTCGGGTCTTTGTTGGCTTTTTCCTCTTGTCTTTCAGATACTGTTCATCTGTTGTAGGTAGTTTTTCCTAGGCTGGGCTGAAAAGCGTCCAAAGAAAAACTGAAAGAACTTCAGAAATCCTTGAGAAGTATTGCTCAAAAAGACTTTAAATGGGTGTCTCAAGACTTTTGCATGGTACTGTATAAACTAATAATCGAGGTTGCATTACATGATTATTGTATGCTGTATATTGTGTTCATGTTGTTTCCACAGACAAGTACAACAAAGCGGCATAAAATATTTATATTAAAACTTCAACACAGTAAGTTTCCTGTTTTATGCCACTGTGCTGTATGCCAGAGTGTCAGTCTTTCACCAGGTCTCTGAGACACAAGTCACCCTACTGTGCTGTCACATTGCTCACAAAAGTCTGCATAACATACAGAAAATATTGAAAGGAAACTAATTGCTTTAGTGTTTGATTTACAGTAGGCATTATGGGGGACTTGTAAACTGGATATGCACTCTATTGTGCGTTGTTGTTGGTGTTAATTGAAATTATAATTAGGGGTATGATGCTAACCTAAACTTCAAACCCCTATGCAGCTATTGAGTTTCTCCTATAAAACTGTTTTTTTGTTGTTGTTAATTTATACAAAAATAAGTATCACACTACAAGGACTGCTCCAAACTGCAGATGCATTTTTCATCCAGGCCCCCCTCCCTGGGATATTTCTGTTGACAGTCTCCTGTGATGATCGCAGGACCAAAGTGCAGACATTTCATTTTTAATTTAGGGAGAGAAAATTATGCCCTTGGTCAAGCTTAACAAGGCTTCTTCAGTGCGACAGAATTAAGTGCTGCTGCAAACCAGTCGACTCTATAACCATTACACTACTGACAGGAAACTGGCCCTTAGTTTTTCAAAGGTTTCTTCTAATTCATCTGTTTCTGAGTCCAGGTGAAGGTTACCCCCCACCCCACTATCCCTCCCCCTCCCCCTCCCCCTCCCCCTCCCCCGCCCCCAAACACACACACACACACACACACACACACACACACTGTAGCAAAGTCAACCAGGTGGCTCGAAGTAGAGCAGGCCTCCAGGGTTTGGTAACAGGGTGGCAGGTTTTTTTTCTTTTTTCTTTTTTGGGGGAGGGTGAGGGTAGGACACCCTATACTGCCCCCCCCCCCCCTTCCCTCTGCCCCAGTTAGTGGAAGAAGATAAATCACTGTAGGAGCAGAAGGAGAGAGGATGGCTGCCTTTTTCCTCCCTTGTCACACTCTAAGCAGCTTCAGCCATGTTTGTGTTCATCCACCACAGAAGGGCTCTTGGTTTATTTTCACAGCAGTATATTTTGCATTTGTCTCTGAGATATTTGAATCTTTTTTTTATATATATTTATTCATTTTAGTGTATTTATATCTTCTGCCAATCTATTTCAATTTGCACGTACCATTTGAATATATAACAATTAATCAAATTAAATACACATAACAAACTGTTTAGGTTCTTTGCTTCAGTGCTTCATTGCAGCTGTAAGCAGATGTTTCTCTGTTTAGATTACAAACCTTAGTGGGATTATTAAAGATACCATAGGTTTTGCAGGTTTTCTCTCATCATGCTACACTATTTGTGTGGAGTTCAGAGAGATGGAGCTACTGCCTCTGGGGGACAGTAGCTGTCACATGCAGACTGGATGATACGACTGGGGTGAGCCACCCACCCCCACCCCCAGCCCCCAACCTGCATTGGTTTTTCTGAAGCTTGGCTTGGCTGGACTAGCATACTGTGGCATCTCTAAACTGCCGCTTTGAAATCACCTGTTAAAATGCAGAGGACATGCTTTAAGGAGAGAAAATGAAAGTTGGCCATTTCTGCAGCACCAGCATTAAAATGAACCAAACGTAGGAGATCAGGGGTTTGTTTGAATCCCTCTGCTATTTTTTTCTCAGATTTGTTTCAGCTCTCTTATAGATTGTAAATAGGAGGACACACTTAGCAATTCCGAGCACTCTAACAAACTACCCAATTTTCAAATTAGCATTTATTCACTCGTATCCATAACATTCTTTTTTTATTATCATCAGTTTAAAGCCATAAAAATAATCACATTTAAACAGCTAAAACCAGAAATGTTCTTGCATGCAATGTTAAATAAAATGACTGAGTCAGTTACTTCACTGTATGAATTGTGTGATTACATTTCATTTTAAGTCCAGCAAACAATTATCAAATAGAAGCTTCAGTCTAGCCACATGTCATAGTCCTCACTGACATGCACACGTTTAATTTAATAGGGTCAAAGGGCTGCACAGAATGATTAAAATAGTCGTGTAATCTTGGGTAAAACTGTGCATACCAAAGATCTGTGGAACAGTGAGATGAAATTAGAACTTTGATTGCTAAAGTGTCTTGTTATCGAATGCTGTTCCTTTAGTCAAATGGGGTTAAAAAAAAAAAAAAAGATTATTTTAAACCTAGAGGGAAGTGACCCCTAGCCCTGTCAGTGTTTGTGCTTTGCACTGACTGTTGAACTACAAAGGCCTGAAAGACGGCTGAATCACAGACTCTCAATCTCTTCATGTTCAGACTTCAAATGCTGCACAGTTTGTCCTTGTTTCGTCAAACTGTCACTCACACTCTCTGACTTTTCCATTAATATGCTAAATGCATGGAAGTGGGTCAGATTGGGAAAATATCTTTCATCGAAATCTTTCAAAAGGTCAAACCCCTCGATCAGCTTAAGAAAAAAAAGTCTCCAAGGCGATAGGCTTCAGCGCTGTGCCCACTGGCAGCAAAACTTTTTATTTTTTCCACAGAAGCATTTGAATGTTGATGGGTGTGTGTTTAGTGGAGAGGAGAGTCAAGAGAGATGAATAAAGAAAATTGATTCATTTGTAAATTGCACAGCAGTGTGTTGCATGATGAATGTTGCTAAAGACACAGAGTCCTCACTAAATGGACTTTTATTAGTTGTGAAAATTGCTTCATTAGCTGTGTGTGTCTTAGGATGGCTGTTAACGTGTTTGTGCATAGGCAATGAACATGCTGGTTTTCCTCATTTCCGTTGATAGCAATCATTGAACATATTTAGGTGTATTTGCAATCAAGTGTTTATTTTGGTTTACATTTACACTTTTTGGTGCAAATTTTGCTTATTCCCATAATTTTTGCTTGAGGTAAAGGTAAGCTGTAAGCTGTTCTGTGGATTGAGTAAATTACACCACACATTAAAAAATTATAAAACGTTGTAAATTCAACATTAACTGGCTAACTTAAGTGCACCATTCTCCCCTTTAAAAAGAATTTGTTTGCGCTTTTATTTTTGTACCTATTACCTGTGAGGCAAGTTCTTGTTTCTCATATTTATCTGTGAGAAAGATTATGCGAAAACATTCCCGTGCAACCTGGACTGATTAGCTACAAGATTAGATTAGATTTCGCTATGCCTAAATCAGGCCGTCTCAGGAAATGAGTTTGAAATTACGTGGCTTCTATGTGTCCAGTTTGCGCCCGATTTTCATCAATCAGACTCCAAAAAAAAAAAAAAACTGCAATGGTTACAAATGAGACTTATTTCTGCACATTTTAATACATTTTGGATTCTCTCACAACTCCCCACGGACGGTAGCCTTTGGAAGGTGGATTTGGAGGGTACTTTTCTTATAATGTTGTAACATTGTATTTAACTTCATTCATTCTGTGTGTGCGTGCATGTGTGCGTGTGTGTGTGTATTCCAGGTGGCCGAGCTTGAAGCCCAGCTGGGGCGTCCTGCTGCTGGACAGCCTGGTAAAGAGGAGCTGAGCCGGTCACTGGAGGAGTTGGAAGCCCTGCTGAGAGCCAAAGACCAGGCAAGACACCAAATTTCCTGTCAGCAATGCAACGCTGTCCAAATCTATTTGCCACTTTGAAGAGAAGCTCAGTGTATGCAGCTAGCCTAATTTACAAGAGCAGACATCATGTATTGCCAGCAGACTTTCGGATGCGTAAGCCTGAATTTTCTGATATTTAATTATGCCATAAAAACCCTGTAAACGTTCAGAAAAATATAAGAAAGCTTGAAAGGAGTCATTTTGAGTATATGTTTTATAAATAATCTTTGAAGTATTTAATGAAGTATTTTCTTGTTTTTTTCTGGTCTAAAATACTTGATAAAATGTTGCCGAGTTTAGTCAGACAGAGAAGAATGTGTTCGCGCTCTTTTTCTGGTGCGTTTTCCGTTTGTGTTTCTGCTGAGATCTGGATTCAGCTTTGAGGCACTGTCATTTCTGTAGCTGATTCTTTGCTTTGATCACACTGAAGAGTGCTTTGATAAAATGTCACAGTCTTACAGAACACAGCCAAGTAATGTTGAGACTCAGGATGTAGATGTTCCAAGCTGCCACCTCCATGAATTAGAGATTTCTGACTGCACCTTGATAACTTTATATCATCTTATCAGCATTACTTGTTTGTTTGGGTCAAATCAGTGTCCACTAATGCATGCACAACATGCTGAGCCCCAAATTTCCTTTGCATAAATAAAATTAAAATACTTCTTGAAAGCAGCCTGCTGCTTTCTGCCAGCTTCATTAACATAACTACATCTGTCCCGTCATTTCATGCAAGGTCACAGTGGTATGTTACCCTGGAGGCAGAACCCGAGCACATCAAGGTGACCCGAATCTTATCACTGACCCCTATTGTATGATAAATGACTCAGCTGCTTTTTGAACCACTGAAGTATTTTGCAAAACTGATGAGGAATGCTTTGTGTCCTCGTGACATTGATGTACAGGAATCCGAAAGGTGGTGTTGTAATTATTTGGAATAACTGTGTTTTCAGGAAATTCACAATCTGCAGAGCAAGAGAACAGATGTTGGTGAGCTGGAGAGGGAGAGAGAGGAGACCATGCAGAGACTCAAGGTAAGCTGGTGACCAGTTTTTTTTTTTTTATTTTCCTCTATTTTGTGACTGACTCATCAAATTGCACAACTTTGCTGTGCTGCACAAATAACATGTTGCTGGAAAATGCCACTTAGGTGTACATAGCTGGATTTTATAACTCAAAAACTAGCAGTTGTGATAGTTCTGAATTTGCTGATGTTCATCCTTACACTTTAGTAAAATGAACATTTTGGGATTTTGTCCTCTTTGCGGCACAAAGCAATACATTTAATGACGTCACCTTGTAGGTCAGGATGATATGCTTTTACATTTCTCAGTGTTGTGAGCGTGATATAAGCTAATAAGTAACCACTTATTCTAGAAAATAATCAGCAGATTCAGCAATAATGAAAAAATTCATTGCATCCCTGTATTAGATTGCAAGTATAACATCAATCACCCTCATAAGCAATTAAAATGCTCATCAGGTTGATTGATGTGTATCAAAGTCTTTAGAAATTCAAAAAGGAAATTTATTAGTGCTGCTAAATATAGTTACACTGCATTTGTGGTGCTCAAACTGTTTCTCTTCACCTCTATTTTTATTACTTAACAGCTAGAGGTTAGTACTGCACACTGGCCTACACCACTTGAGTGCGATAAACGGTTTCTTTTAAGTTAGCAGTTTTCTAACAGCAACATGGTCTGTTTTGGTACTACAAATATATCTCTTTTTGTTGTTACCCAAAACAGGGCATACAGACTGCT
Organism: Archocentrus centrarchus; assembly: GCF_007364275.1. NCBI lineage: Eukaryota > Metazoa > Chordata > Actinopteri > Cichliformes > Cichlidae > Archocentrus > Archocentrus centrarchus. The sequence continues at coordinate 13,209,692 of NC_044349.1, read as the reverse complement.
GATAAATAATCAGTGTATTACTAGGGGCACCTATAAAAGAGACAGTGCAGTTCAGACTAATGGCAATGCAGCAAAAAATCTACAAAGGTGAATTCAGGGATCCAAGGAGAAAAAAAATTGGATTGAATTTCCTTGTTAATCCTTGAGATGATACTTGATGCATATTGCATAGCTCTTATTAGGTCCTTTATCATTCTTACCAGGGATGTCAGTTGTGAATTATGTGTATTCATATTTGACCTTTGCCGTCCTTGTGCTCATTCCATAATTTATTCACTGGTGCTTTTCGCATACAGAATTACCCCATAAAACAGAAAACTGCACATTTGAGTTTGGAGTATAAACAGTTGAAAGCAAAGAACTCCAAGAAGAGTTTTTCAGCAAATTTTATTGCAGTCAGCAGCCACAGTATCTCCCTACAGTATGTCTGTTATACAGTACATCTGAATATAAAAATCCCATACAAAGGGATGTAGGCTTTTTTCTATTAGGTTACTTGTGATCTTTTTTTTTTTCTCCCCTGAAATAAGACTTGTCAGACCTGCCTATGCATTCTTAGACAGGCATGGCTGCAGAAATATTGTATTAAAGGCTAACATTTATTTCTCAAACAAATGCAAAATAAACATTTTGGTTACATATATTGCATATATTTATATACAAAATACATATATTGCATCAAATGTAAAATTTTGCCATCCACATAGAAAAGCCAGTTAATTATAACTGTTCATGTGTCTCCAGGATCTGGAGAGACGAAACACCGAGCTGGAGGATCATGTTCAGAGCACCGAAAAAACACTAGCCTCCAACCGGGAGGACCAGGTGCACGCGGAGGTCGAGGTACGGCGGATTATTGATGTTCTGGATATCAAAATCGGCGACCTGAACAACCTGAGAGAAAGTTTGGCAAAACTGGTCAACAAGTAGCCACAGCAGGAACTGGGGTGCATCTCCACGGTCTCGTTCAGCCCTGATTGGTGTTTAACTGATGTAACAGTAGAGAAAAGGTCAAAGCAACATGGAGGCAAACACACTAAAGTTGAACTTGCTTTGTTTTTTAAGATCAGCACAGCACTGGAAACATCTTAAAGGTGCTATGTGCAGAATAAAGCATCTGTGCTGTTTACCATTAACACCATTCATTTAAGATCCCTCCTCTCGTAGAAATGAGCGCTTTTCAGACATAGGATGTGTTGCTGACTTATTATTCTGTTAAAGTGCTCATTCAGATATAGGTCACTTTTACACTAATGTTCCACATGGTTTCCCTCAGACATATCCAGTGCTGCAATGCGTACAATACTTCCAATACATGGAAGACTGGATAGTTTTAGTGGGTTAACCACACTCTGCCAATGTTGATGTGTCACTGGTTTGTGTAATCGCAGCTGTGATGGCGGAGGTGGCTGAGTAAAAAGAGATGATGTCCTGAGCCTCCTGCAGCTCCATATTGTATTCCTCATGGCTCTTTCTTTCCTCGTGTTACCTTGGCTCTTTTAGAGCCCTGTCCTCTAATTCCCTTTGCTGTGCTGAAAGGGATGCGTAAATGTTACTCAGTTCAACCTAGTAAGATTGCAGTTTCAACATTTATAGAAAACTGACCGCAGAACTCTTTTGGATATGAAATTGATGCATTGAAATACTGTCAGGTTAATGGAAAGAAGTGCATATCTGAAAGTGTCTTTTTTCAAATTCTGACCTTGTGATTTTCAGTAATAAAGAGGAGAGTTGAAGCATTTCAGCCTAATGGTACAAAGCACCTTGAAATGAGGACCCTAGCATTTTGCAAAGGCAGATACTGAAGGTAACAGGTACTGAAGGATATTAGAACTGTTATTTATTTTTTTGCTAAATGCAGAGTAGTACATTTACCAGTATTATTGTGTTTTATTACTAAATTAAAGTAATTAACAGTGGCAGTAGAACTAGGAAAGAGGTAACCTGATAGGGTTTGCACTGTTGTGTTTCCTTGCAAAGCTGAAAGTCTAAAACACTTAAACCATGTCTGGACATAAATAGTAAAACTGCAGTGCTGTAAGCAGGGGTTTCATTAACCTTGAGATAGCTATAAAAATAAAGTTTTATTGGCAGTTATATTTTATAGCTATATTAAACATAAGCAATTTATCATAAATCTATCTGTTCGGGCCATAGAAACAAAGTGACTTTCCATACATGCTTATTTCAGTGCAGTTTTCACAGAAGCCTTTTCAATTTTTTTTTAAAAACTAAAAGCCCCCAAATAATACCAATCATTGCAGCTTTTAGATTTGCATTTTCTCTCTTTACAGTTAGTGCTATTAAGCTATACCAGGTAAAATATCTGCTTTTACACGACAATTCTGTTGAGACTGTGGAGATGCACCCAGTCGGAGTGTGGTCCATGTAAGAGCCTATGGAAGCAAAGGCCCTGGGTAGAGTCTGCTCCAGTTCACCGTCATCAGCCTAGACTGGTCTCTCACCAGCCAAACTCAGAGATGCAACAACCTGCTCCCATTCTGTCTCCTCGATCGCCAGTGTACATCTGTTTTTGTTCATGTTTTATAAGGACTGCTCTTTCTCACCACTTATTCTATTATTCATGTTCATCGATGAGTTGCTCACAGTTAGGATGGGAAAGCAGCCACAAATGCTGCAAAATTCAAGCGGCAGCAACTGAGTTTGTTATGTATACTGCTCTGGACAGTAAGATGAGCAGTTAAAAGAAACGTGTGGCACTGTGGTCTGTAGACAGGTGCTGTTTTCCCACCCAGATATTGAGATTTTGCTTGACAATGTTTGTGCCAAGTTTTATTTTGTTTACATTTGTCAGTGTTCACAAAATTATACAATTCTACTCAATGTACTTTTTCTTTGTTGGTTAACACTATCAGTTATTATAATAGTAATAACCCTAGAGAGAGGCTCAGTGGAGCTGCAGTAGATCACTACAAGAGCACTGCATGAGCTCTGCAGAAGCCCCCTTCCTGCCAAGAAATGTGAAACTCTGTGTGTGTGTGTGTGTGTGTGTGTGTGTGTGTGTGTGTGTGTGTGTGTGTGTGTGTGTGTGTGTGTGTGTGTGTGTGTGTGTGTGTGTGTGTGTGTGTGTGTGTGTGTGAATACTGGTTCAAAACCATTGTTGTAAGGACATTTGAAATGACACTGACAACTTTAAAGGGCAATTTGAGGGTTAAAGGGACAGTTCACCCCAAAATTAAATGCACGTTTTTCCTCTGGCCCATAGTGGTCTTTACCCATCAAGAACGTTTGGGTGAGAGTTGAAGATATCTGCTGTAGACATGTCTGCACACTCTTGAATATAATGACCATCAAATGACACTTGCGCTGTGGTCCCCAAAAGCAGAAATGTCTCTTTTTAGGTCTTTTGACCCTGTTACCTTGGTGTGAGCAAGTTCATGTGGGAACTGTTTCTTTCTACCCAAGTACACCCACCAACCAAAGGAAGCTCGCAGCTAGTTAAATTTAAAGCAGAACTGAGGTGGCTGCTGTTTAGATTCTGTTACACTGTTATGAACAGAAACTTTTCATCACAGGTAAATGCAGTGATATGGCTGACAGGCTTAGTAAAGTAGAAAGAAAATAAATCCTACATCTGCTCTGCTCTACAATCTGCTCACAAGGCTTATGAGTCTTGAATTTTCAAATATTTATTGCTGCTTTGAGCAATGCCAGACAGCTGCCTTTTAGTTCCATTATAATAACTAGTACATGCCCATGCTATAGGATTTCTTTGGCCTGTTCATGAATAATTGAAGCTTTGGGGATAAATTATTTGCTATTGTTGTGAAATTAAATAATATGATGCTTTTATAAGGTGTTGGAGGTGTTAAATGCTAAAAAAAAAAAAGAGAGAAAAAGTCATTTTAGCCTGTTGCTAGGTGGTCATTAGGCAATGTGATGATGTCATAATATATGATATAGATAAGAACCTTCAGGGGCCTAAGATGTTCCTGTAGGAGGAGTTAGAGGCCAAAGAAACAAACACAGAAACAGATTTATAGACAGCTCTACAGCTGATGTCTCTGAAATTGGCCAACTCGCACAAAACGATTTAGATGGATAAATTCACAACCCTACAGATGTATCTTATTTTGCGGTGAATGTTCCCTTTAAGGCTTTGTTTTTAGGTTAATATTGGAACAGTGGTAAGGTCAGGGAGCATGAATGTCCTCACAAAAATGGTGAAACCTACATGGATGTGTAAGTAACTTAAAGTTAAAAAGCACAACTGGAGAAGTTTTAGTAAATTGGTACTTAATTGACTTGTCTGTCAGCGCTGTATGAGAATTTCTGATGCACAATATCTATTGATCTTTGCTTCTTGCCCTGTAACGAGTTATTGAGTTCTTTATATGACAGTAATAGCCTAGATACAAATAAGATGCAGGTTTTTGCAGCTGGTGATGCAGTGACTGCCAGAATCGTAACATGTCAAAATGTGAAATATGTTAATGTAATAAACTACAATATAATGTAATAACACTCCATTATTACCCTCTCTTGCTTTTATTGTTTTGTTAGTATTATAGCATGTTCAGCTGACAGTGTATGTAATATACTGATTTAGGATAACCTCTTAGGTTTTAGTTCAGGTAATTACAAGAATTGCCTCACCACTTCTAAGTCTGAATGCACTAATGATGTTAATAATTCCATGTTTCTTCATTATATTGCCGTTATCACATTAACACTCAGTATAAAGACTGATATTTCATCACTTTGACAAGTTACAAAAAGTCTGGGGTTTTCTAACATCAGCTGCTACATGCAACAATTACAGAATTAGCAATAAAAAATTCCTAGCATAATTGCCTGTTAATAGTTGATACAAGTACTTTGTAGATAATGAATCCTCTGCAAAACCTGTTGTGTTTGCATTATTTTTTGTCATGGTTTCACCAGAATGAGAATCTGCTACAGCTATTATTGAGCATGAAGGAAACACAGAGGCTAGCAGTTCCTCTGAATAAGCTCCACATGGATGACATCAGAAACACTTAGCCTCATACGGCCTTATTCCAGTGTTTGACTGCTGCACAATCACATTGTGTACATGCATTAGTAGTTCTTGTATACACAGGGCTGGGGCAGAGGATGCCCTCTACCCAGAGGCTGCAGAGTAGAATACTTCTTCCTTTTAAGATATCACTTAAGCATTTCACAACATGATTTACAATACAAAATATAATCAGAGAAATAACTAAAACTCATCTGCAGTATTGTTGTGTAGCTACATCACATTAAAGGAGTAATCCACCTCATATTTCAGGATGTTTATGGACCTGCTGGTGAGTTAAACTGCACTTCTGTCTCCTTTTCATGTTTAAATGATTCACTGTGGCTGCAATGACAAACCACATTTTACAGCTTCACTTTATGTTTCTGCTCAAATATGTCTGAGTAAATACCCTTTCATACCCCTTATTAAGTATCAAAATACATTTTCGAAAATGTAGATCACCAGATGTTTGAGGGGATATATTTTTGAGTGTGTGTGTGTGTGAATTCCTCCTGAAATATCCTGGAATAAGGACTTTTTGAAACATCTATTGCTAACTCTGAGAGAAAGCAGTACCAAAGATGACCAACTGTCCTACAGAAGCCAAAACTGGAAGAAATTAACAGCCAGTGTATGAGTGACTGTGATCTTCATCTCAAGTCAGCTTTTACTTTTCATTTATTGCTATCTGAAACATTTTACCTTTCAGTATGACTCTTAAATACCTCAGAATAGCTTAGTTCAGGTTAGTTTCATTGAAGTGTCCCAAAATAAAAGGAAGGTACAAAAAAGACAGGCTGAAGAGAGGTGCTTGTATGGGATTTGTATATAACTGTTTTAAACATTAAAACTTAACACGCAAAGTCACTGCTGTGGTTCTTGTGTGGTCAGAACACTGGTGTTAATGCTCACTATGTTACATTTGTCTCATTTTTTGTTCTTCGTGACTAAATTGAACTATTTTAGTATTTAATGACGCAGAGAATAGTGGACTTTAGCTATGATCTATTTGGCCACGTTGCTGGTGTAGTAACAGCAAACACCACAGAAACCTGCTTGGAGTGTAGGTAGCACAACAGTGAAACTCATTTAGACTTTCATCTGTTTTCAGACATCAGCCATGTAAAATGTGTGCAGTTAAAATACCATATCCTAGATGCATTTGTTTGTAGCCAACAGTGCTGTCATTTCTAACACAAGTAATGCGTGCTGTTGTTGGACACCATACAAAACTTGCACAAAATTAAGTTGTCTAGGTTTGGAGCACAGCTTTAGTTTAAACCTGGACCAAAACCAGGAATGATTGGGAGCTCTTGGCAAACTGCAACAATGGTAAATTACACCAGCTTCATCTCACTGCAGTTAATCTTGTTATTTTTTTCCTGGCAGTTAATAAGCCAGCACAGCCTTATGGCCACTTTTCTTGCATGACTTCAATTTAAGTAAACAAAAACACACACTCCTTATTTTGATTCAATAATACAAATCAGACAAGCAGCACTTTTTTTTCTACATTTATTTTAACACAATAGCAGTGTGCCAAATCAGTTGTAAATGTTTACTTCAGCTTCTTCTTGGGGCGAAGGTTGTTGGTGTGTCCGCACTTCTTCTTGCGGCAGTTGACAGCACGGGGGTGCAGACGGGCATAGCACCTGCAAAACAAAAGGTCAGTGAGACAAACGTGAGACAACATTCAGGTTTTAGAAATGATCTAAACAGATCTTGAGAAACCAACTCAAATGCTGGAAACCAACAACTAAGGTCAGCGATCTGCCATCTTTCCACTTCGGGTGACACTAAAACACCATGCAACAAAATGAAAGCTATTCTATCTTCCTGATACTTCTCAATTTAAATACATACAATTATGTCTGAATTTTGTTTTACTGAATTCCCCACCCCACCCTAAGAGGAATTTTATATACAACCAAACTTTGTATATTTAGGATTGAACTTACTTGCGGCAGATCATCTTGTCGCAGTTGTATTTCTGGGCCAGCTGCCTGAGTGAGGGCTCAATGATGCCACCACGGAGACGAAGAACCAGATGGAGCGTAGACTCTGGTTAACAGTAAAGACATCTTGTTACAATGATAAATTTAATCATACTAAGACAAACAGCAAACACCAGGTTCATTTAAAGACTAAAAATACAAATCAGTTTAGAACTTTCAATTAAGAAAGGATCAATGACTCTGCACCATATCTACACAGACAAAATGATAAATGCAAACTACTTGCAACTGTAGGAAAAAGCATATTAATGATAGAATCTGACAGTAAATAGTCCTTTTAATATATAATAATTTCAATATATGAGTACTTATTGATAACACTATAATAAGGAGCTTGTCTACAGCGTACTACTGCAAATACAACACAGTCGTACATTGAATAGAGCTGTTACCTTTCTGGATGTTGTAGTCGGACAGTGTGCGGCCATCCTCCAGCTGTTTCCCAGCAAAGATCAAACGCTGCTGATCAGGGGGAATTCCTGCAAACAACACTTGTCAACCACTCTACACTTAGACTTATCATCAACAATAACTTTCAAGTGGATCTGAAGGCAAATCACTAAACAGGCTTCTCAAAACCTGTCCAACATTGACGTGTGATTTTGAAGTTTCTGCTTTAAAAAAAAAAAGTCTCTTATCTTAAAGGCCAACAATCCCCGTTTCAAATCCAAACCACATTCACTGAAGATCCACACACTAAAGGTCTCCTAATATTCAGTTTCACATAAACATGTAGTGTGCGACTCACTCCAATTTCTTTTTTTAAAATAGTGTCAGACAGGCTACGTTTTAATAACTCATAAACGTAAGATTAGATGTGTCGGCTCACCTTCCTTGTCCTGGATCTTTGCCTTTACATTTTCAATAGTGTCACTGGGCTCAACTTCAAGGGTGATGGTTTTCCCCGTCAGCGTCTTTACGAAGATCTGCATGTTTGCAGGCTGTTCACAAAAAAAAAAAAAAAAAAAAAAAAAGATGTTAGCTTCAAGTTTAGCCGTGTGGCTACTTAGCTTGCTTACTGACCACAGTAAAACAGAAACACCTTCGACGTGAATTAAAAAACAACCAAAAAAAAAAAAAAAGAGCTAGTTCGTGGCAGGTTTAGCGAGTTTACTCCAATAAAGACACTCTTTCCATCATTACACCGACGACCGACGCTTGTGGTAGGTTAGCATTACATTAGCAAGCGGCAGACTTGCAGCGGGCCTCGCCACACGTGTGCCGTAAGGGTGGAATTGAATCACAATTATCTCAGTTTTAATTCGTGAAAACTAAAGCATGACTACACAAAATAGACGTGCGGTCAATAAACTATGGAAATTTAACGGTTTAAACCCGATTCAAAGATTTATTGTAGTGTTAAAACCGATAAATATTGGTCAATAAAACGTGTACCTACCCGGCCGCTAGCTGAGCCTCAACGAAAAGAGAGCGGAAACCGGTGACACTGAAATACATCACTTCCTTCTTTGGGGTTCCTTCCAGAATAAAATTGTGTTTTATTCTGGAAGGAATAAAACACATATTATATAAATATATATATATATATATATATATATATATATATATATATATATATATATATATATATATATATATATATATATATATATATATATATATATATATATATATAAACGACACCGTCTTAGACATTTCACCCTCCATTTAGTTTTCATTTAGTTTTCACTGTAGATTACTGGGGCTGGATAGACTATTCGAGCGTGCAGTATAATTGGCTATGACACTTAATACGAAAAAGTTAAATAAAAAAAACAAAACAAATTAATATAACAGAGTTCCGACTCACTGTGAATTATTTGACTCTATGGCGATTCAGACGGATTCAAAATGAAGTTTGACGGACACCTGCTGTTGAAGAGATGGAATGACTCTGTTTCCATGACTGTGAACCTGCATGAATTATACATACATAAACACACACACACACACACACACACACACACACACACACACACACACATATAAATATATAAATAAAGTTTCTTTTAACTGTGCTCTGATTATTTAAAATGCTTTACATAGCCTATATTTACACCGTAATGCTGACTGAATCATGCTGTTTTGCAAAAGGACATCTCCAAAAATGCTGAACTGTACATAAGGGAATATAGGAATTATGTCCTCTCCTACTATTTAGGAAGCTCTTATAACTGAGAACATGCTTTAAACTGAAAGCAATATAAGAAACAGACACTTGGGCTCTGAAAACGCTGAACTGAAATCTATGGGAAAACACTACAAATAGAAAGATAGTGTTAAAAATATAATTTCCAAAGAAAAAACGATTTTTAAAACCTTATTTTGGGACAAAGAATCCATACTTTATTTTTAATCATATGAAAACCGATGGGTAAATCTATATGGTAAATCTGGGCATTCTTGTTTTTGTTTTAATAGAATAGAACAGAATAGAATGCCTTTATTGTCATTATACAGAATGTATAATGAGATTGGAAATGCATTAAAATATTTACCCAAAAAACTGCCTTAATGCATTACTACTATAGATGCCAAGAGCAAAGACTTTCTGGAAAGAGTTTATTGCATCCTCAGCAAAGCATCTTTCAGTTTTGGAGAAGTCTGATACTAAACATAACATGGATGTTTTGCACTTCCTTGATAAAGAATTACCCCCTACACTCATTTTCTTTGGGGAGGTAACAGGATACTACAACATTTATCTGTTTCTCTGCAGGAGCAGCAACAGTATCAACATTATCATGTTCCACAGCACAGAGGTTTCCCTGATGAAGCATTTTTACCTGCTTCAGAATCAGATGTTATGCTAAACAAAGGAGTTACAGTAACTGAAGCTTAGTGGTGGTATTCAGTATGACTGTATTGGTGGAGAAAACACTGATTCCAGTCCGTCGTGTGTGGGCAAAGAGCTGCTCCGGTCAACCAACATCCCATTTATGTACAGAAATTCGTTTTATGCATTTTTTTGGTTAAAATGAGAAATCTACTTTATACTGCTAAAGTGACATTTGACTGACATGAGTATTCATGAGATCTGGGTGTAAACATTTTCAAAATGTCATCCTTTCAACATCACCACCTTGTAATGAATAATAGTTACAGTATGAACTCTGAGACCTCTTCTCTCTCTCTGAATCCTGCAGAAAGTAATGTTTAACAAAATTATGCATTACTCTGCAGAAGACAGCTTTCCCACAATAAAAGAGGATGAAAGTGATCACAGCTTAGTCTCAGACTACAAACTCTCCTTTCAGGGAACTTGGAGCAGAGCTGCTCAATCAGTGAAAAGGGTAATGTAATATCTCACGATGTGAGATATTAAGCTGCACCCACTTCATTTACCTTTTTCACTGATTGAGCAGTTCTGCTCCAAGTTCCCATTGTCCTTATATTATAAAGTCTTTATTCTCACACGATACATTTAAAAAAAAAAGTGGGGCAGTGCCTAAAACAATAACAAAGGGTCAAAAGGATTGGAAATACACTAATGTAGCTCAACATGCAAAGCTACAATAATGCTTCTTTTCATTTCTGCATTGTTATAAACAACTACATGTCATTTCTGAATTACTCACACATTTGCACTCATTGCCATAAGTGCAAGTCATGAATAATTGAATTTAGGATGTACCCTGAACTGATTTATGAATCTCTTTTTTTTTTTTTTAAATGTAAGTGTAATCTTTAAATGCTCATCTGCTCTGGGGAACTCATTTTGTCAGGTGTATTATGAGCTGTGTGCACAGTTTGACCTGCAGTATCAGCTTAAAGTAAACACAGAAGTGAAAGGAGCACTGATATTTTTAAAAACCTTTTCCTGGACCTGGGTTTTATCAGTACAAATCACAACCTTTTTTCCCCCCAGCACACCTCTTTGGGTGATCCTGTGAAGACTGTAGAAAGACAGGTGACCCATGCTGCATCATTCAGTCAGCCCCGTGTCTGGAAAAACCCCTTCCACATGACTCAGCTGTAGACACAAGGATGTCAAATAATAGAGGCAATTAAGGCTGTAGTGTCTGGCACCACTCTTTGTTTTGGATGTAATAGTCATGGTTCAGAGTTAAGATGTAGTCCTACAGTTGCTAAATTTGCATCCAGTGAATTCAAAGGCCATTTTAAAGTGGTGCAAAAAAATATTAGGTCTCAGAATTGTTGCCAGTCTTTGAACTTTCATATTACCTGGCACTGAATTTTCCCACAAACAATTAATAAAATAATAATTATCTATGTCTTTGATACTTTACAGGCAACCTGTGGTAAAAGAGCATGCGAAGCTCAGCCTTAAACACTTCTCTAAGGACTCATTGTCCTCCCGAACCAGGGAGGACTTTTGTTACTACAAGCTGGGGTTTTTTGATGTCCTCACAGGCTTTTCATAGTTTTCATTCTTCGCAAGTAATAATTCAAAACCCTTTTGTAACAGTTCATTATTAGCAAGCTAGTGGGCGCCGGGATGCTTAGTGGTGAAGCCCACGTGTCTTCCCCTGTATCTTTACCCCATTTCCTGTATCCCTCCACTGCCGATAAAAGCTGCTGTGCCAAAAAAACAAAGAAAACAAAAACAAAAGCAAGCTGGCAAAGTTCACACAATTTGTGACATGGGCCTGACATGTTCACCAAACGCCACATGCAGTTCAGCCCATATACATATATACCAGGTGATTCTTTCTTTCATTAAGAGAGGTGTATATATTAAATGTTGGCAAAACAAGGCCTAGGCCTCATTAAGTCTGACTACCTACCATTAAAGCCCAACAGACCAACACTGCATCGGTCACCTAACAGGGTAAGAAAAATTCCTCTATTAAATTTGTCTCCTCTACCTTAAGCACTTTAACGGCAACAGTAGGGACAGAGTTTGTGATATTTGTTTGCATAATAGTAGAAATAATATTAATAGCAAGAGTGATTTTTGCATTTGGCAACTGTACAAACTCTATACATCATAGTTGCATTTTTGTCTTGATCCTGTGAATCATTTAATAACACTGATTATTCTGTTTGTTAAACTCTGCTGGTCAAATAGAGCAACATCAGGCTGCCACTGGTCCAGCCACGCTTCAGAACCACCAACAGTGAGGACTACACAATCAAACTTTTGAACCTGCATCAGAGTGGCTGCAGTGATGTCACTTGCTAGGCATCATGTGACTGAGAATAACGGTTGTTGACAAAAAGAAATAAAGAGAATATCCATCCATCCATACTCTCCCACTTATCCGGGGCCGGGTCGAAAGGGGGCAGGAGCCTAAGCAGAGAAGCCCAGGCTTCCCTCTCCCCAGCCACCTCCTCCAGCTCAAAGAGAATATGTGATTATTATTCAGATTGTTATGCCATAAAAAAGGTTTCTAAAAATTATTAAAGCCATGCCTTAAAATTCTAAAAGTGTTTTTATGTAGTATCTTATGAGAGTGATTAAAAAGCCTTTTTGAGGTGTAATGTTTTATGTAACTTCAAAAGAAGTGTATAATTGCTCTAACATATCCTTATGGTGACCTTTAACTGTGACCCACTAGTGCTTTTAAAAATCACAAATCTCTTAAGTTCAGGTGTCCTTTTATTATGTTTTTTTTTTTTTTTTTTTCAGAGAACTGCAGAAGAATTCCTGTGAACTTGCTGGCCTGATAATGATAAATAAACTTTTACCCAGACTAGCACAGTGTGAAATATTGAGTCAGTGTACAAGTGCAGCTATAGCAGTTAGGTGGCTTAAACATAAACCTTTCGCCTTGTCAGCAGTCTTTTGGAGGGTTAAAGCAGCCTCAAACTCGACTGCCCTACTTCCACCCTGTTTACACTGGCAACGCTAACTGCCAAGAAGAAGGTTACCGTCTGTTTCTCAGAAATATTTTCATCCCTTCTTTCAGGCCTGACTGACCACAAAACTCCATAAAAACAATCTATGTTGTAGCAATACAGCCTTGACCCTGAAGAGCAGGCTCTGCTGATAAAAATTAAAAAAAAAAAGCTGGCAATGCAAGCAAGCAGATGTAAATAAACTGAAGCTAGAGTTCATCAACCTAAAAGGCAGCAGTCCAGGATCCAGCATTCAGATCAAAGCAATACAGAGCAAAACCAGACTAAAATCCAGAACAGACCAGAGTGTTGCTTGCACAGAGAAACATTGCCAATAAAATATTAACATATAAAGTTACTGAAAATGATTAACAATTAAGCTTTTAATGCATAAAAGTTTAATATTAGTGGAGACTTCTGAAGCAAAACTATGATTTTGCTGATTTATGTATACTGCTGTTGACATTTGACAATATATGAAAATAATAAATACACAACAGCTGATAGAATAGGATGTTTATTTCTTTCAACATTTCCTTTGATTTATTACTCTCACGTTTTTTTCATTATCAACTGATGTACCTCTAAAAAGTTTCAAACTGAAAAAAACGTTTTGTTGTTTTTTGTTTTTGTTTTTAACAAAAGACTGCGTAACATGATCATATCATGAACTTAATTACGTTTAGGCCAACATATGATTAATTCTTCTTTCAGCTGAGGCACCTGAAGCAAAAGAAGACCTTTTTTTTTTTTTTTTTTTTTTACATGCAGGCACAGGTCTGCATGGTATTTACATGGATTGGTTTTAGTTTATATATTTTATATTTTTCATTTATTATATTTTCCATTTCATTTATATTTTAATTCATTTTAAGATTTTTTTATTCGAGTTTAATAAACGATCTTTTCTTATTTATAATGTAAAAGGATTGACTGTTTAAGTAAAAAAAACAAAACAAAACACGGCCTTCAAAATAAAAGCCTGCTTTTTTCTTCTTCCTACTTCTCCGGGGAAAAGTGGGCGGGCATGACCAGCATGTGCTCTTCGTCGCTGGAGTGAAACACCGAGCTGCTCTGTATCTGGGCGTTGAAACCTTCCCCCTTCATAAAGCCCGGGCTTCCTTTAACATTCATTGAGTCGGAGTGAACGCGGAGTTTAGCACGTCGCCCCTCGAGAGGACCTCTGGGTTGCTTATCTTCCGTCGGTGAGTAGAAGCCTTTTAAACAGCACTTTACCGGTTTCACAGCTGTTTTAATCAGACTAGTTCTGGTTCTTAACTCTAACAGGCTACTCTAGTCGATTTAAATTTGACACGTAGCGTCCACATGACAGAAAATAATATTATGCTCAACTTAATCGAAACGCAGTAATAGGAAAACAAAACACGAGTCAGTCGTTATTACAGTATTATAGACACGATTGAACGTAAACTCTACTATTTTCGGGTTTGATGTGTATATAGGGGAATTAATGATTTCACGGGTTTCTAGTATTGTTGACTTAGGCTGCATTTAAATGCATCAGGTTAAGTAAAACCGTTCAAGTAACCACTTCGTTGTTTTGTGTTCGAAAAGTTGAAACAATGGAACATTTTATTGTTATGAGGTATTTCTATTTAGTGTTTGAAAACCAAAACAACCCGCATAATAGTAGCTATCTTGGCTAATATCCTAAGTAGAACCAACCAAACCAAGCCTAGGAGAAAAAAAAAACTCAGGAAGGAAAATTTGCAATATGTTGTTAAATATGTTTTTTTTAATACATTGTGTGTATTAAAGTTCACTCTTAAAGAAAGGCACATCACATGCATAATTTCATTCTGTTATTCATATATATATACATACATCCATGCATGCATACATACATCCATACAAAGAATATACACTCTGGCTGTCTTTTTGCTATTTGCAGTAGACCTATATTTTATATTTTATATTTTTGCACCACCTGTAAACCAGTTCTGCACACACTTGCATCATTACTGTGGTAACCTATTTGAGTTTTCCCTCAGCCTTGCTGAAATGTGTATGCATTTTATGTGCTGTTCTTCTGTCCCATCACGTAGAAATGACACTGAGCTCCATAAAGTCCTTCACCCTAGAGCTAGATGGTCCGGCTGATGCAGCGTTCACTGGAGGTGAGGTAGTGTCCGGGCAGGTGGTCCTGGAGCTCCGCAGGGACACCAGAGTGCACTCCATGAAGGTGCTGGGAAGAGGAGTGGCCACGGCACACTGGCTGGAAAATCGTGGCATGAACTCCGTCTATAATGACTACACCTCCAAAATCACCTATTTCAGGAAGAGACAGCATCTGATCCGAGGTTAGTATTAAAGATTGCAGATGATATTAGTTTAATTGAATAATGAATATTCTATCTATACAGTGATTAATTATCAGTCTGACTTGAAAGTATCCCCAAATAAAACCCTGGTGCTGCCTTTTAAATGCCACCAATTTCTTTTTTTTTTTTTCATGACTCTGTTGAGTCAAATACACTTTGTTCCTGGATAATAGAAGTAAGATGTAAATTCTTTTTGCCATTCTTCATTATATTTAATAAATGACTGAGTGAGCAAATGAATTTAATTTTGATGCACTGACTGCAGTTATAGCAGTGGCAAACAACGAATTAACTATTTGAAAATGCAGGACAGGACATTAACTTGTATTAAAAGATACTTGCATTATTTGTACTGACCTTGATGCGGTTTTTATTCTCTTTTCTATTTCTTCTGTTCCATAATGTAGCTGTGTAGTTTTATTATCAATAAAGATTCTTTAGTTTGCATCTCTTTTGCTAAATATAAACATAATGACTGTATTTCAGTGTATGTTGCACCTGGTGGATGAAAAAAAGTGTTCTCCCTGCTCTGCATACTGTGGTGTTAAATTGCTGATTTGCTCTTTTGTGTGCCAGCTGGTCAATGCTGTGTCTTGTGGTCAATGGAGTTTGCAAAATGAAGCCACCTGGGTCAGATGTGTTGCATGGAAACCCCTGAGAGCAACCAGATATATCCACCAGATAACATAATCTTTGACATTAAACACAAATCCATTAGTGCCGAGTCCAAACATCTGCAGTTGGTTCACTGGGTACTGTGTTGTGCAGCACATAATACTTTAACATGTGAAATTCTCACAATGTGTACAGCACCAAGAAGCAGAGATCACAAGCCATCGTAGCTGTGTAAATAAACTGTAGACAGTGGTTAATGTTTCATAGGATGCTGTGTTAGACTTCACTTTTTGGTCAGACAAGTAGAGTAGTCAGTGGAGTCTCAGATCAAAGCAGTTGCAGTGGAGTTGAATTGAAAATGCCATTCCATGCTAGTGCATCATTTTCAGTTTATTTCCTGCTGCAACAGTTGCACCTACTGTACTGTGGTTCGAGGTGCGTTATGCATGCTTTTTAGGTTAGTATTAATGTACAACCTACATTTAGCTACTTGTGGCTGCTCCCTTGCCAAAAGGGGTCTCCACAGCAGGTCGCTCCACATGTTTGATTTGCAGAGTTTTAGACTGGATGCACTTCATGGTGCAACCCCAAAGGGTATTTGTTAGTAAACATATTTGTCAAGCAATTGTGTTAACCACTACAGTATGGAGATACCTCACTCATATATATCACTAAGAGTAAACACCCCCACCCCACCCAAAAAAGTTTTTTTTTTTTTTCCATTCAACTCAAGGCATTTTTTTTTTCACCCCATTCATCGATTTGAAAGAAAAACACAGGAGTGCAATATGACATTACATACAGTAACACTGTACCTATCACTTGACTGAGAAGCTTTGGTTATTTTATATTTTATATAGTACTTTTAGTTGTTTTTGTTTTTATTTATTAATTTTTTTTTGTGCCTGGTTATTTCACAATGTGGAACTTCTAAATGTCATCGCACATATTAGATTATATCCATACTGTCAAAATCTCACAGCAATATGTGATTTATCATCAGTTTACACTCATGGCCCTAATAGTTGATAATAATTGTAGAGCATTCCAATTTTAGGCATTTATAAACTGGTATGCTTATAAAACACATTTATAAAACCTTAGCTATAATATGGCTAAAATAACCACAAAAACAAGAACGCGAGTGCCTCGTGAATGTTGTGACACAACAGATTTTTGTTCCTTTGCCCTGTGAATGTCATCTGCAGGATCTCTCCAGGAAACAGCAGTGCTAATTGTTTTTTTGCACAGCCTTAACATTCTGATGTACTTCCTACGTCATCCGAGGAGCAGAATCCTGTTCACTTTTTTATTTTGTTTTCCTGGTGAGTTTAGCACAGTAGTAAATATTAATGTCAAAATGTGGGATGTTGTATCTCATCTGGACAGCGTTATTAAGGGAAAGGAAGGAAAGGGTGGGGTGGGGGGTGTTTTTAAAAAAAAAAAATGTAGCTCGTGTCACTATGGCAACAAGGAACACAACCCATGGCCCTTCTTGGGGTCCACCCTCTTTACCATGCTGCCAGCTGCTGCTGTTCTCCATTCACTTTGCAACATTTGGTTGTTTTAAAGCTCATTTATCATTTTTTTTTTTTTTTTTTTTTTTTACTGCAGACATTTATGTTAGAGACTGTGGGGATTTTTCACAAGTTGCATTATTTTTGTTTACTTTTTTGATGCAAATGATCACTTTTTCTCCTTGCTGTGCCAGTGTGATTCAGTGTTAATATTTGTTTACTAAGCAGCTCTGCATGAAGAGGAGTTCACAAAGGGTGAGGGTGGTCTCGCCCCTTAGCTCCCTCTGAGGGTTATCATGCAGAGTCATCTGCACAGTGGGGGTGATCTATCAGGCATGTGCAGAGAACCACATGGCCTTCTGCATAAGCAAGCACCCCTTAGAGCCAGATCCTGCTTCTGTTTACCAGCAGGTGGCACACTGGATTTGCTTTAAGTCTAAATCGGAACTGCTTGCATACAGCTTGTTTGCACAAGTTGGACTTGGGCTTGAGCTGATCAGTTGGCGGCACTAGAGAGCTGACTCCTCATCCCGGGAACAAAGAAGTAAACAACTTCGTTTTTCACTGAGCAGACTTGACTTTTGTCTGAAGACTTTTAGACTGAATGGAGGGAGCTTGGAAAAGATGCCATGATGGCGGATTAGTTTACTGACCGAAGCAGAGTATTGGAGGAACTGCTCACAGATCACTTTGTTTGGACATTTTGGAACTAGATGTTAAATTTAAAGAGAAAAGTCTGAATGGATGATACAATTACTCAAACTGTCGCAGAGTTTTCTTTTCACACTTAATTGTGGTTGTCTTGTGTTGTATCGCTGGTATTTCTTTATTCTTTAAGATAGAATGACTATTGTTGATTTTTTTTCAAAAGGTGATTTGCTGGCTTTGTACCGAGTTGCATACTTTTGCACATTTCTGCCCAATACAATGCAACAGTATGTTCAAAGAGACACGGAATAAATGGAGTAAACAGCTTTGGTACCGAATGAAACTATTTCCCCTGAGCTGTGCAGGGGAAGGTCTCTCCCAGACTCAGGCATGCTCAGTAAGCGTGTTTTCCTTCTAAGAACCTGTAACCATCAATCATCCCCAGGCCCTGTTTTCCCCTCTGCTGCCTCCGCACCCAGTCTGCATGTTTATTATGCTGCTTTCAGGCTTATCTTGGAAATGTAAGCGTTTGTGTGCGGGTGGGGTGGGGAGAATAGCTGCACCTTAGCAACCCAACAAATTGGAAAGTAGTGCCGGGACTTTTTACATGATAAGCAGGTCAGATGGGTGGCTGTTGTTTTCAGTTTCATTTTCATCGTGGTTACCGCTTTTAAATTCTGACATCATCTTATAGGCCTGGCGTGAGTGCTTATGTAGATAGTTTCACACCCGTTGCATCCCCCTGTACTAGGAGATCAACTGGTAAACACGCAGAACATTTAGAGCACCTCTGTGAATCAAGCAACCCCCCCCCTCAAAACAAAAAACATGCATTTACAGTGATTAGTTTGCTGAAACTGCTGTTTACCAAATATGTGCTGCTGTAATCCTGGGAACCTTCCAGTTCTCTTCAGTTATTGAAACCTGATAGGTTGTTTGTTTGAACGGAATAAAGCAGCTATTGCAACTATTCCTTATTTACAACATCAACAGACTATTGAAAAGGTCAGTACCAAGGAGGAGTTCCTGAAGGCAGCATCGCCCAGCCTTCAACCCTCTCCTGAGGTCTGACATAATGAAATCACAGACTCCGCCCACTTTCTCAGCCTGCAAAAGGGCTGCTGTCCGAAAGTGAACATCACTTTGAGCTGAAACTGCGCAAGAGTAGGCGGCAGCCACAGAGCCACTCTCAGCCCATTTAAACACACTGCGGAGGAAAAATAAAGGAATCGCTCGCTTTTTCGTTTGAGAAAAGAGAGGACTCGCAAAACCTGCAAAAATAAAATGATTTTCGACAAGGTGAAAAAGTTTGATATAGTCTTCGACTCTCCGGAGGTGGACTGTCCTCCTGTGTACAGCAGCGGGGATGTCGTGTCCGGACGGGTGGTCCTGGACCTGTCCGGGGAGAGTCGGGTGGAGTCCCTGAAGCTTCACGCCGAGGGTTTTGCAAAAGTACACTGGACCGAGTCCCGGTCAGCGGGCTCCAGCACCGCGTATACCCAGAACTACAGCGACGAAGTGGAGTACCTGAACCGCAGAGAGGTGCTGCTGCAGGCAGGTCAGTCAGCTCTGCTGGGAGAAAGTCCATTAAGTCTGTAAACTTGAGCAGTAAGATCGGCTTCTGTTTGCCCAACAGCTGTGAAAATGGCTCATGTGTGGGGACACAGGGCTGGTTGTTTGTCTGCAAACTGAAACTAGTGTTTCATGATGTTACGTGAGAGTTACAGGGATGATTAAAAGTCTGATAAACTGTAACTTGTTTTTTTTTTTTTTGGAAATGTGCCCCTCAGTTGTTAAGCGTACACCGGAGACTTTGTATCGGTTATGAATGTTTTATAAACTTGTACAAGTTCACTGACGCGTATAAACTCTGGCAATGAAACAAAGGTTGCATTTAATTAGGAGCCTTTCAGATTATGTTGTTTTTTGGGGGGTTTTTTGCGTCACCTTTTGTTCATTTTTCACTTCCTTGAATAAGAAAACGTGAACATCTAGATAAAGAACATGCAGCAACAACTGTCTCGTCACTGTGAAAATATGTTTTTTTTTTTTTTTTTTTTTTTTAAAGTAGCGCTAACTTTTCCAAATTTAAAACAAATGCAGACTTGTTTTTCTCCTCCACATGCTGGGTCAGCCTCGGGTTTCTGGCTTCATTCATTGGACACGGAGCTGTTTTGGTTTAAAGCGCAGGCAGGAACTTTAGCAGCCAGGGCTTTGTCGAGTTGCTGTTGTTTTCCTGCCGAGTTCAGTCTCTAAGCTTGACTGCATGTTCTGTGAAAACCTGCAGCCAGCAATGAGGCAACACGTCATACAGTGCATATCAGCTGCATCTGATGAGTTTCAATTAGATTTTTGCAGCTAAACACGAGAAAGTTGCAACCTGTTGCAACCTACTCGATCCGTGAAGACGATCTGACAAGTGAGGGTGTTTTTGCTGTTTATATGAATTCGGAGTATTCATCTAACAAAAGGGGCACAAAACACATGTAAGTCTGTTAAACACAAACACGTGTCTCTGGACTTGTGCTGCAACAGAGCGAAAAAAAAAAGAAAAAGGAAAAAAACAACAGTTGAGACAGGCAGTATAATATCGCTTGAGGAAAACATGTTCTCAGTCAGCACAATAGAGAAGGAACCGCCCCTCTGAGCAAGCAAAGCAACCATGTGATTGCAGAGAAACGCAGACATTTCAATTTCAGCATTACAGATCTGTTCGTATGAAGCAAGGAAGCAAGTGTTATTCATGTACATTTCTAAAGAATAGTTTTGCCTCAGTTGTGCAACATAATCAGGACTTTTTTTTAGAAGCAGGCATTTGCTGCCAAATGCAACAGAATCACCTTTCAGGTAATCAGTAAAGGTGAAGAACATATTTTATTGTGCTGAACTGATCTGTTTATATATACGGTATAAAACCTTATGCAATTCTTCCACCACAGACAGACTGTCTGCCGCTCTGTCGTGAAAAAAATTAATATTCACTCACTGCCCTTCTAGTTCTAGAAATGAAAATAACAAAAATCAAACAAGTGACTGACCTTGAAAGTTTTTTTTTTTTTTCTTCTTCAGATAATGGTGAAGTGACTGTCCTTCCTGCTGGCAGACATGAATTTCCATTCAGTTTCCAACTGCCAGAAGAAACTCTGGTCACCTCCTTTGAGGGAAAACATGGCAGCATTCGCTATTGGGTCAAAGTTAAGCTACACAGGCCGTGGGCCACCGTCAAGAAAATCAAGAAGGAGTTTACCGTCATCGAGCCCATCGACATTAACACACCAGCCTTACTGGTAAGTTGCTTAAATTTCACTTTTCATCACTCTGTTATTACACACAACAATTTATGTATTTATTTTTTGGTGGTAGCATTTTATGGGAATTGCTCATCTGTTTTTTTTTTTGTTTTTTTTTAATAATCTATAGGCACCACAGGCGGGTACGAAGGATAAAATGGCACGGGCATGGTACCGCAACTTTGGACAGGTGTCGGTAACTGCAAAGATTGACCGCAAAGGGTACACACCAGGTAAGAGTCTTCTTTTTCTGTCCACTCAGACTTTGCATGTGTATTTAGTAGTGCCCGTTGTTCTTAACATGCCTTTTCTCTCCACAGGCGAGGTGATACCTGTCTTTGCGGAGTTCGACAACTCTACCTCCAGATCTGTTGTACCCAAAGCTTTCATCATTCAGACGCAGACCTTCATCGCCCGTGGCACCATGAAGCAGAAGCGCTCTGTGGTGGCTACGCTGTGCGGCGACATTGTTGGCGCCAGACGTCGGGAGACCTGGCACGGCCGCGCCATCAAAATCCCACCTGTAGGTCCGTCCATCCTGCAGTGCCGCATCATCAAAGTGGAGTACATGCTGAAGGTAAGCTGAATGCTGCTTGTCTTTCTTTTCCACTGCTCTAGTTTTTATTCCACAGTTAGATCAGTTAACATTAAATGTTCTCTTTCCTCCCATCAGGTTTGTGTTGATGTTCCTGGAACATCCAAGCTGTGTCTGGAGCTGCCTCTAGTCATAGGCACCATACCCCTCCATCCCTTTGGCAGCCGGACATCCAGCGTCAGCAGCCAGTACAGCGTCAACCTGGAGTGGCTGCGCATGGCCATCCCGGAGCAGCCTGAGCGTAAGTGTTCTGTATTGCTTTGCTTGAGAAATGTGCATGGCAAGAAGAGGAAAAATTCTCCACATGGCACTACAACTTTTTCTTGCTTTTTGCCAGTATTATTTTAGAACTTACTACTTTTTGCTTTTGAAAAGCATCTCTATCAAAGTCAAAAAACCACAAGCCAGATGGCAGTGTGTATGACCATGCGAAGGTTTTGATTCCACATAAACTCAGCGATTGTCACTGCCAAAGACGCTAAATGTTACATGTGGTTTTTGAGAGTTTCAAATAAAGTCATGACTCAGTATTTGGACCTCTACTGTTCTGTTGAGTCAGACGAGTGGACTAATCCTGCCTGTTTTCCCTGCAGCTCCTCCAGATTACAACTCTGTGGTGACAGAGGAGGAGGCCGAGCAGTGCCACAACGCGGTGGCCTCACAACAAGCTGAAGACCTGAGTGGGATCCAGGAACGACCCCTAATGGCTTTTGTCCAAGAGTTTCGCTTCCGACCTCCACCAGTGTATAGCGAGGTGAGTCACCAATTACTGGAAATGGCTCCTATTGTTTTCTTAGTTTGACTGGCACATGAAAGTTTTTTTTTCTTTTTTTTTTTTTTTAACATTTTTAAACACCCTTAGGGGCTCTTTTTTATTTTTATTTTCCTGCTGAGCGAAACCTTGAGATTGCAGTTGAGTTGTGTAACAGTAACTAAATATAAACAAATCTGTGGGTGTAAGCTGAGTGTAGGTTGAATAAAACTTAGTGTTTTGTTCAAAGACTGGATTATCTGCTTACCCAACCTTCATCTTATGTGTTTCCTTTACCTTTTCCTTTCAACAGATTGACCCCAACCCTCAGCCCTTCAACATGAGACCTCGCTGCATGACGTGTTGAACCAAGAGCCCTGCCTGAGCGTCAAGCAGCCTAATTAATAAAACAAATCAAGAGATTTGTCTTCTCCCGGATTATGTCTCTCGGATTAATAGCACTTGCTAACAGCCGGTGTTGCGAAGATTGACTGGAGCACCAGGAGACGGAGCCCACAGGAATCGGATGTTAGTGGAAAAGGTGCCGCTTTGTTTCCGGTTCAGTAAAGTGGAAGCTTTCCTGTTCTGCTGGAAGGAAAGCAACTTCTCTGTATCAGTTCCTGTCCTTCCCAAGTGACTTTTGGCTCCCTGTGTGGTGAGATACAAATACCTCCCAATCAACGATTCCCTCACGCGAAGAAATTTTTTTTTGAGTTTTCAAGGAGTTTGGGACATTTTGGGAAGGGTTAAGATCACTTGATAATTACCAGGTGGAAAGTTGGAAGTGAACCTGGCCTTTAAATGTTTGAAAACGCACTCTTGATAGGATGGCGTATTTAGAAGCACATTGTTGTCCTTGAGTGGCATAAAGATAGAAGTGCAATTATTCCAACTTCCCTTTGGTTGAGATTTAACAACACACCGCTATGCATCGCACGCCTATGATGATTTCTACTGTTACTCAAGCACATACTGTATCTGTAGGTATGACGGTGGAGCAGGCAAGTCAGAAAAGGCAGGTAGCAATATGTAAAAGGGAAATATGTATGCTTTAAATGTGTATCTGCAGTTGAAGTTTGCATGAGAGTTTCATGGAGCTGTTCTCTCAGAGAGCTGGCCAGAGCTGAATGTATTCTGCAAGAACTTAAAACAAAAACGGTCAGCTTATATGTGGATGAATTCCAAGAGCAGTGTTGTGTTAACGCAATGCTCAAGGCACTGAAGTGTTAGATAGCTGTGGTATTTTAATACAGTGGTAATAAAATAGAGGGGGTTCCATTTTGCTTATGAAACTGCACAAGGCTCATAGATTAGATCTCCCAGTTGCTAAACAAAAAGCCAAGAGGAATAGAGACCTGTGTGGACTGAGTCTTTTGCTGGGAGCCAGATGCCTCTGTGCTGTGGGTCAAGCCTTAAAGTGGAGATGCCACTGAAACATAGGGACAAAGAACATTCCAAAAATCTACTCAAGGATTACGTTTCTCCTCAACTTCCAAAAAAACTGTCAGGAGTATCCGAAGTCTTCAGGTTCAGCTGTGTGAGTTCAGTGGCATGCACTGAAGTTGACGAATGTATTTTATTTAAAAAATTTTTTTTTTATACAAATGCAATTATTGAGTCACAGTATTGCCAAAGTTTTTGTAATTGTTTTTTCTAATAAAACTTTTTTTGAATGGATGTTTGTCTTCAGCGTTTCATTGACTGGTGCGTGAGCTAAGCTGTGCGCTTTTTTTTTGGGGGGGGGGGGGGGGGGGGGGGGGGGGGGGGTAATAGAGATCCTCTGTTTAGCAATGTTGCGTGCCAATGATTTGGAACATCATCTCCAATGCTGTAAGTCAAAACTATATTGCTGCCAAGGGCAGGGTTCACTTGGAGAAACAAGCTAGACTTGGTGATTCAAAATCATAATTACAGACCGAAGTTCTGCCTGTGACAGTTCTAATATAGTGCACTTGCGCAATGGAGCTTTTCTGGGTGCTTTGGTGCTCCCTTAAAAAAAAAAAAAAAGGCCTTTTGTACACTTTATACTTTGTTTACATGAATGCTCAGCAAAGATCCCAGTTATTTTTGCACCATGCAAACATGTAACACATAGAAACAAGCACAGCTATAATCATGGCTAAAAGCCAAGCTGGGGAAATTCTCCAGGGTTTCTTCTGCAAACAGTAATGAAGGGCAGAGCAGTTTGGAGATATGAGACTGTTGGTGAAAAGCTTCACACTTGTAAAATAAATAAAATAAAAGTAAGCAAAATCATTTTCTACTCCAAATTTTAACAAAATGTCAGACAAAACCTCACAAGTGAATGTGTTTAAGTACCAAAAATAAGCATTAGGTACAGCGCTAATCCAAATGAAAAAGCAAAAGATAAAATGATACTTAATGGGTTTCAAAAAGAAATGCACCTAATGTCATGATTAGGCTGTGTAGCTGGCAGAGGTGGACCCAAATACAGGATGCATGAGACAGAACTGAGTTTTAGCAGCTTTAATGGTGAAACTTCTTTCACTGTCCAAAAATACAAAACACAAACTCCAAGGTCATACATAAATCCAAAATGTGACACACTTGGGAAATAAAGGGAAGGCACACAGAGCAGGCAGGGACCACAGACAAGGACGCAAAAATGAACAGAAGAAAACCGAGGGCTTAAATACACGCAAGGTAATTGGGAGAGTGGTGACAGCAGGGAACAAGAGATGAAACAAATGAAACTAATAACACAGAGGAAGCAAAACCAAACACAGGGAACACAGGACTGTCAAAATAAAACAGGAAGTGACCAACTGTGACGCACAGACTTAACCGAACACAAGGAATAGAAGAATACACAAGAGACAAAGGACAAAGACAAAGACAACCAGACACCTGAAAACAGGACAACACAGGGAGCAGGGATTCAATATAAATACCAGAAACTAATAAACCCTGTAACCTAAAATAAACTAAGAACCAAAACCATATGAACACTAAAACACAGGAATCTCAAATGAAAACAGAACCTAAAGAAACATAACACAAAATGCTGGGCATGAGGCCCGGGACCATTACACCTTTATGTTGCCTTGCACCATGCTCAAAGTCCAGACAGGGCAGGATATATGGCAGCAGCAGTTTTAATTGTGTGCACAGATAATGCTTGTTCTGTTTGAGCAAGCATGTGTACACAGACATGTTTTGTTTTGACACCTGTCTTTAATTATATTTCACTGAATTTAATAAGACTTTAATCCAAGTCTGTACGTATAATATATGTTATAACAGTAAAGTGAGGCCAAAATTTTGTCTATGGGTTTATAAGATTAGCTGCAAAAGTACAGATAC
Organism: Archocentrus centrarchus; assembly: GCF_007364275.1. Classification (NCBI taxonomy): domain Eukaryota; kingdom Metazoa; phylum Chordata; class Actinopteri; order Cichliformes; family Cichlidae; genus Archocentrus; species Archocentrus centrarchus. Next base: position 13,183,791 of record NC_044349.1, on the reverse strand, counting down.
CAACCCTTACTAATACTGGCACCAGAGGCCTTCAGTCAATCCAGAGACCATTCAATTTCATTTATTTTTGAAAAAAAAAAAATGCAACATTTCTAGTTGTAAAAATGTCCCATAATAAACACCATTGAAGGGACAGGAACAAACCTATAGACCTGCACAAGGCTGGAATGCGTCCATCAGCAAGAAGCATGGAGAGAAGGTGACAACTGTTGCTGCAAAGATTCGGAAATGGAAGAAATATGAAATGATTAACAGTCACCCGCAGTCCAGAGCGCCATGCAAGGTCTGCCCTCATGGGATGAGGGTGATCATGAGAAAGGTGTTGGGTCAGCACCAAACTACACAGGAAGAGCTTGTTAATGATCTCAAGGCAGTTGGGAGCGCAGACACCAAGAACACATTGTAACACACCAGGCTGTAATAGGTTAAAATCCTGCAGCACCTGCAAGTTCCCCCTGCTCAAGAAGGCACATGTGAAGGCCCGTCTTAAGTTTGCCAGTGAACATCTTAATGATTCAGAGAAGGTTTGGGAGAAAGTGCTGTGATCAGATGAAACCAAACTTGAGCTCTTTGGCATCAACTTGACCCACCGTGTATGGAGGAAGAGAAATGCTGAGTATGACCCAAAGAACACCATCCCCACAGTCAAGCACAGAGGTGGGAACATCATACTTTGGGGCTACAGGATGACTTCACCACATTAAGCGGCCAGTGGAAAGGGCCATGTCTTGGACGAGAACCTCCTTCCCTCAGCCAGAACACTGAAGATGGGTTGTGGATGGGACTTCCAGCATGACAATGACCCAAAACATACTATCAACACAACAAAGGAGTGGCTAAAGAAGAAGCACATTAAGGTCCCGGAGTGACCTAGCCAGGGAGCTGAAGCTTCAAGTTGCCAAGCAGCAGCCAAGAAACCTAAAGGATTTAGAGAGTTTCTGTAAAAAGAAGTGAGCCAAAATCCCTCCTGAGATGAGTGCAAACCTGCTGACCAACTACAAGAAATGTCTTACAGCTGTGCTTGCCAACAAGGGTTTCTCCACCAAGTACTAAGTCATATTTTGCTTGGGGATCAAACACTTATTTCACTCAGTGATGTGCAAATCAATTTAGAACTTCAGTGTAATGTTTTTTTTTCCCCCAGATTTTTGATTGATAGTCTCTCTCTCTCCATTAAAATAAAACTGCCATTAAAATTAGAGACTGTTCTTTTCTTTGGAAATGAGCAAACTTACAAATACAGCAGCGATCAAATCATTATTTCCCCCTCTGTGTGTACCTAACATGTTTTACATTAATCCCAGTGGACTTAAAGACAAGTAGCTTTTTGAATATGAATCAGTGGGCCTGGTCCTTAGAGAAGGTAAAGCAGAACAGCATAAGCATTCTTGGCATTAAAGTTTGAATGAATGAGACCTTTTGTATTTGAAGTGAGAATGATTTGAGGCATCTGACATGCAGATGTCTTCCTGATGTTGTGCAGTGACCTCTCAGTGATCCCATGTGTTTTTATAAACTGACTCTTCCACACAGAAAACAGAAATGTGAGACGTTTTCATCCAAAACATTCCTGAAATCCTGGATAACGTGATACTTTTTGGCAAGCTGATGTTCTGCATTTGCTGCGATGAGTCACTGAAATGTTTCGTACATTTATTTTCTGCTGCTGTCAAACCAGTTCACTCACTTCAGTTTGCCTGAAATCATAGTTTAAATATTATGTCACTTGCAGCATGTTGAGGTAAACAGTTGCAATCTTACTTTCTACGTGACTTTGAACACGCTTTGAATTACCCGTCACACGTTTAAAAGGGTAACGCCTTATTTTGTAAGGAAACCATCATCCATTTGCGCATGCCTCTATTTGTGTCTTGAGGCATTCTGTGGCCTCAATTTACAGGGCCGCAAAACACCAAAAAAACCTGCACAACAGGTCTTTGGTACATCTGTTTTTCTGACTCTGGTTAAATTAAAGATTGTATCTGCAAAACCCTCAAGAAAAGAGCTGATATAAAAAGTTTTTACCATGTAGAGAACCATAAATCTCATATTTTCTAAATGACAACACATAAAACAACCAAATGCCAACATTAAGGAAAAACTTCAGAAAGTAGTTCCTATTTCTTCTAAAACAAAGCACAGAGAAAAAGACACAAGATGGAAACTGATGATGTAAATGTTAACCCTAACCACATGCCTGTTGTCAGGCTTTGATTGCTTCATTAACAACCAAATCTAGGAATTTTTAAAGGATAATTTGGTCAGCAATAGTCTCTGGAGCTTGAAAAAGGCGACTGGACTTCTTTTTGTTTCTTGAAGACGTTTCACCTCTCATCCGAAAGGCTTCTTCAGTTCTCAACCAAATGGTGGAGAGACCCAGGTATTTAAACCCCTGTGGGCGTAGTCCCCTGGAGGTGGTTATGACCCTCTATTGATCATGTGCTAAGTTGGTTTCAACTGAAACCACTGATTAAATATGACCCACGCCCCCTTCACACCTGGGCACATGTGTTCAGCACATGATCAATAGAGGGTCATAACCACCTCCAGGGGACTACGCCCACAGGGGTTTAAATACCTGGGTCTCTCCACCATTTGGTTGAGAACTGAAGAAGCCTTTCGGATGAGAGGTGAAACGTCTTCAAGAAACAAAAAGAAGTCCAGTCGCCTTTTTCAAGCTCCAGAGACTACTATGACCTGGATGACTGAGAATCTACACAGACATATTGGTCAGCAATACATTCCAAGAAATCTGTATATGCCGTTTGTGTCTCCCACTCACAAGGATCCAGAAAAAAGTCAACTACAAAAAAGGCCTTTGACCACCAGTGAACAGTGAATTTCCTCTGACCCTTTTGTTCAGCCCTAAATTAGATTAATATAATTACTATAATTATAATTACTTTAGTCAAGGCTGGACTTCCAGTTAACACAAGCAAGCAAAAACTTCTGTCAGGATTTCATGTAAACATGTTGCTTTACATCACATGAGTGTAAAAACTTTGCACTTTCCACTTTGGAACTACTGAGGTGCCTTTTGCCTGGAAAACATATTTTATGGTTAAAAGTGTGCAGACTATAATTTAGCCACAAGAACATTGGAGACTGATGTTGATGGTCAGGACTCTCTGCAGGGACGTCAAGTTCTGAGTTGTCTTTTCTTCGTGTGTGACATTTAGAAGCACTAAAACACTGCTGTATGCCATTACATTAAGATTTCAATCGCAACGGGTACCAAAGAGACTTGCTCAGATTATGAAAAACAGTAAACATATGCGAAAGTATGCAGACGGCAGTTTTGCATGTTTTTAAAGTAGTCTCCAGAGTGAGCTGATATGTGGTATATTAATGTATACAACATGTAAATTGAAAACACCTACGCGGGCCAATGGGCAGTCAGAATGCAAACTATGTTTATTTTGATTGTAGAGGACATTGCAGCTGAATAGGTTTAAGACTTAATAACAACATACTGGGTTTTGGACTTCCAGCACAACTCTAACAGCTCCCACACATTCCTTCAGTTTCTCAAGTTAAAATGATCAATAATAAAACATCTTTGTTTAAAACCTAGATTTGCTGATGTGACATAATGCATGGTAACAATGAGTCACAAACAGAAGTAGCTAATGGGATTTTTACATGAAGAAGATAAAGCGACACACAGTCAAAGACGTCAGACTGTGTTCCTCTTTTTCTCTAGCTTCTTCTACTGAAAAACTTCCCTTTAAGACTTTGGAGACTATTAAAAGGAAACAAGTGAAGCAACTATTTTCTGGGTAAACTGTTATACCTTGAGCCTGCACCTTCAGAACCTCCTGAACCTCTGTTTTGACACACACAGCTCTTTATTTGTGATGACTATCTTTTCCAATCAATACATGCAAAATAAACAGTAATTTTCCACTCACTGATTTTAGAATTTTAAAATACTTTTTAAATTCACAGTTACAAAGTGAAAATGAGGCCTTATTCAGACAATAATCCTAAAAATATGCCAGCTTGTTTGTAGAGACCTTGTTTTGCACTTTCACAGAAAGATGCAACAGTGGCTATGTTTAGAGAGGCTACAGTTAAAGAGGTTTCACGTGTGGGGCTGCATATCCCCAAGGCTGTGCTTAGATGGCTACTGTGCAATAAATATGTAGTAAACTAAGATGAGCAAAAATGAAATTTAAGAAAAGAAAATCTTGGCTGGAGCTGCACAGTTTTTCCAGTTAAAATTTGAAAGAAAGATTTCTGGGGTTTTTTTCTGTACTTTTGTGTGTCTGTTTTCTAAATTTCTAGAGCGCTTTTTAAGTTGATAATTAGTCATTTGAGACAAACAGTCAGCAGACCAAGGACTCTCGATAACAGCCTTGCTTTTCAGCCCCTCTTGTATCCAGCCTGTTTGAGGCCTTGTGTTGACATCAGTCAGCCTTATCAGGACACATTTGGACTACCCGTCTCTTCTGTGGATAAAAGTAAAAACCAAAAGCATCCAGTCAAAAACATTTGAACTAAGAACACATTCAAGATTGCTGGGAGGAAGTCAGTCATCCTGATTGTTTTTTGTACTACATTTGTAATCAGTGCTGACCTACTGTACATTCCAAAGAGATCACAACAAGTCCAGATGAAATGGTGGCAGACAAACCAAAACAAACCACAGTTGTTTTTAATCCAGCACCCAGGTTGTCTGACAGGGAGGACACATCACCAGGCTGTTTTAGAGAACATGGTTAGAGGACATCGCTTTTTGCTGACTCCGTCGAAGTTGTCAGATGTTTTAGTGTGGAGGTTTGTTCAGGGTAAAATAAAAAAAAACAAAAAAAAACATGTTTTGTCTTGTTGGCTGCTGTCTTCTTCCTGTCTCGTAGGAGTTTGTTCTTGCATGGGTGAAAGAAATCATCAACTTATTAAAAACAACAACAAAACAGTCTATAGTTCAAATTTAAATCAGACCCAACTCTATCTGTAAACTGTGATTATGGCACCCAGCCCGGGAAACCATTTTACCATCTGAATTTGTTTCAGTTGACCTCACAGTCAAACTAACTATACTGTAGCACAAACTAAAGATCCAACATGTGCCTGATATAAGGAATTTATGGCACTGAAGTTAACCCACTTAATAATTTAAACTATAATTCCACTTGCTAGCTAGATGGCTTTTTACAAGGAAACACAAAATTAATACATTAAAATTTACTTAGATGAAGTTATAGTTGTGTTCTGCCTCACAGAAAGAAGGTTCAGGGTTTCAACTCCTGGTTGGCTGGGGCCTTCCTCTGTGGCATTTACACATTCTCCCTGTGCCTTCATGGGTTTCCTCTTTTAGTCCAAAGACATACATGTTGGGTTAACTGGTGATTGTAAACTGGCCATGGGTGTGGATGTGAGGTGTATAGGTGTAGTGGACTGGACCACCAGGGACTGACTCTGTCTACAGTGCCTCTGGCCTTATGACAGCTGGCACAGCCCCCACCACCCATCCCTGTATTTCTAAGTTGGCTGAGTGGTAAGAAAAATAGATGAAGGGATCTCATAATAGTATAAAAACTACTAAGAAAAAATGTAGTGTGTACAACTTAGCAGCTGATGTGATTTCCATTTTCGAGGCTCTCCCAGCTCTGTCTGTGATAACTGAATTGTGTGTCATGAATTAATCCCCTGATGTCAATACAAGCTGATGAACTGACCACATTGCCCATTTGTCTAACTTGGATGCAGGCGATTTGACATCAGGCTGTCAGGACTGGTTCAGATCAGCACCTTGTTGACTCTGAAGAGAGGGGAGGATCAACTTGCAGCTCCCTCGACTTCACGGAAATCAGAGTAACTTCAGAGAGGTCAGAGAGCAGGCAGCAGGGGCTGCACGCCAAGCTGCTCCCCAAAATATTCTAGAAGGGGAAAAATACCAAGTAGGAACAAACAACATCCCAGACGTTGAGCAATAAGGACAGCTTTGTTTATGCTCACCCCGCCTCCGGCTGTAACCCAGAGTTTCACGAAATCTATTTGTTACTTTGTGGTGCTCATCATCTGTCTCCCTTTGTGTCGGTACTCTGTGATGCTCTTTGTCTGGGAATCTCTGTCTGGACAATGGGGGCTCCACACAGAGTCCAAAATGTGTGACGTAATGAATTTTAACAAATAAATCAATCTGCAGTACCTTGAAGCGCCATCACTGCAAGCCACAGCTAGATTTTCATCAAATGTAGAGGGAAAGGTGATGATATGAGGATGCAAAATCAGCAACTGTGGCAGCACTATACTAGTTTTTCCAGTTAAAGCTGGAAACATATTAATATGTTCTTATTTAGCTCTATGTTCTCAAAAGGTAGAAAGAATTTATTTAACCACTTACTGAGATTCAGGCTCATTTCTTCTGAGGATTAAATATAGAGTCAGACAGTAAATTATCCTATGTGTGCTCTTGAGTTATCAAACTAGGTCATTTATATTAATGAAGATAATGCATGACAAGTGAATAAAATACAATAATGGTCTTAAATAATTAATATGCATTATTTTTGTGGCCACAGTAGAGAGACAGGAAATGGGGGAAAGACACACAGGCAAACTGGTGACAGGCTGGGACTCAAACTTGTGCCGCCCGCACCACAACATATGTATGTGGTCTCTGGCTTCACCACTAAACCACCCAGGCACCATTAAAATGCAATATTTTTTATTATGAGGAAGTGTTTTAGGTTGTGCACTAACACTGAAGGAACACATGAAAACAGCTGCTCTGTTTCAAGCTTTGTGATGGTGTATTTTTAGTCCATTGTATTTAAATTTTCACTGGACATGAACTAAAATTCATAATATAAAGTAACTAAATAAAATTATAAGCTCATTTTATGTGTGTCTCAATGGCATTAATATTGATAGGCCAGATTTAAAGACACTCAGCTCAGGCTGTTCATGAGTTGGACTGTTAATGCAAATGCATTCCTCGTGCTATACACTTCTAGACATATCCCCCCCCCCAAAATGTCCTGTAGGCTGCTATGGTGCACGTGGCTTGGTTGTTTTGCTGGTAGAACTGGTTGCTTGCCAGGTCTGGAGGGTGAAACTTTCTCCTCTATAATGTGACAAACATGAAAGCGGTGCTCAGGAATGTATTTTTTTTTTCAGGAATGAGTACAAGATTAGTACATACTGCTCTCTCAGAGCTGCAGAGTAGGAAAACAACGGTCACGGTAAGCTGACGAGACTAGTGAGTTTTGACTTGGACGTGTTGCTCAGTCGTTTTGCTTTTCAGGGCCAAAAGAACATTATGTCCCATGAGAGCAAAACACAAAGAAAAGGGGTGTGTGGCGGAGCTCAGCGTCAGACATCCCGGATATTTTTGAAATGTATAGAAGGTGGGGGAGACTTGAGGTAAACTCATGTCTGTAACTCTATATGTACAATTAAAGGCCCAAGTCTTTATACTTAAAAACTATTGAATAGTGTTTTAAATTCTATCAAAGTAAATCAAATTTTCTGATACTGCAGCAGCTGAGACACGGCATGAAGCATTTAATCTCATTTATACTGCTGTACAAGCTGGATTCCCTTCTAGAAGGAGGGAAGTGGTTGTTTTAGCCTTCATGTGTCATCTCAGTCATGTAAATAAAAGATTATGAACTAAAATCACAATCTTCATGTGACTTTAGCCTGTGTCTGCTGCTGATGTGTGAACATCTTGAGCGATGACAACACCACAGAGAAAGATGTTTGTGGAGAGGTGCCAGAACTATCCACCATTAGGAAACTTAAAGCTGAAATGTCTGCAAAAAGAAAAAAATGAAACAGAAAATGTGAAAACTAAGCAGAAAACAATGTAAAAATCAAGTTCAAAGTAGACATAAAACAACCTCTCATGTGCACAAACATCCAAACTGGTGAAAGCAATAGAGGATATGACTTTATTGGCATCCAAGTGAATGTGGCCTGAAACCGGTTTTCCCAGTGCAATTAGTTAGGAGAACAGATAATATGCAAATAAAATAATAAAGACAGCACTTTATTTGACGAAGGTGGCCCTGCACCTGTTGATCGGACAGCTCTATAAGGACAGAACTTTCTAAATACTATCCAATAAGACACCAGGAGGATCTTGGTATTGATAATCATGTGATAGCACCAGGACAGATACAGGAAAGCTTTCATGCAACATATCACCCACTAGATTATAATTCATCTATGTTGCAGCCATATGTATGGCATCTGCCATATTCTTATTCTTATTTAGCTGCTAAAAAAAAGAAAATCCCAAATATGGTATAAATAGTATTTCTTATATTATCTCATCATCACAAAAAAATAATTATTTTTAAAATCAGTGCAACTTAAGAGCTGGAACAACAAAATAAAGGCAAAGCAGAATTGTAGTCAAAGCAAAGATCCCAGGTAAGCTTCATGCAGACCTTTGAACAGCTTAAATCCTAATGAAGTATACAAAAGCTGTACTCTTCACTTTACTATATTTGCTTCAAAGCTTTAGTTATCAGTTATTTAGCACTGGGTAATATCTTCTCCTCTGCTGTCTATTCACTAATTACATAATGATCTCTTCTGCTCTTTTCTTTAAGTGTTACTCTCTCATTAGTCCTGCCAGGTCACTATCCTTCTGACTCTTGACCCCATTGCTTCTTGTTTCCTGTTGTGCTGCTTTACAGTAGAACGTGTACTCCTGCACGGAGCCAACGGCTCAAAAAAGTAAATGTTATTGTGGGTGTAATTTGGTTCGCCCTGTCTCTGACTTATTGTTGGACCGCCAGGAGAGGTTCCTTGTTTGGAGAGATCTGATCGGCTGAGGGGAGGTGTAACTCCCTGCAGGGAAAGGAGACATGCTGTGGCTGGTTGAGACTTTAGTGGTCGATGTTAAACTGACTTTCCTGTGGTCAAGCTGATGGGGAGAAAAGCAAAACATTAGAAACAATATCAAGTGAATCTGTGGAAACAGATGAGGTATTCTCACCATATGTCATTAGGTCAGTGAGATTAATGATGCTGAATTGCTTCTGTTTATTCATGGCCAATTACATAACCAAGATAGAAAATACAAAAAAATAAAAAAGCTTGTTATATGAACAAAGACATTTAATTATCAGGCTGATATCCTGCTAGATACGAGTAGCTCTGATAACTGTGTTTACCACTCTCATGTTACTGAGTATTAAGACATTAAACAGCATCAAATTTCAAAACACTTAACATGATTTTTCTTCTGTTGTTTGTAACTGTATCTGTTTATGTTATGTTATTTTTTTTTTTTTTTTACTATTTTTTGGTTTAGTAGACGAGTCATTTTTCTCTTGGCTAAATGTGATACAAACATGGCACTAGACAGCAATGTGCTATCTTTCCTGTTTCCATCAGCGACTCTATCCACGTGCTCTGCGAGTTTGTGTAGCTTCAGCTCATTTCCCTGGTAAAAATAAAAGGCTGACAATAAAAGCTTGTGTCTGACTCCAGATTGCAGATTACCCATGGTTTCAGCGGTTCAGTGGTGGGCTTTTATGTTTGTCAGCTCATCCCCTTTGCTGTGGCATCCCACAGGCCTCAGTTTTGTTGGTCTTACAGGTCAGCTTATAGGTTTATATGATAAAAATCTGGAAAAGGAAACACAGAAATGATACCTCAATATGTTTTTAATCGTGTCGACTTCTCACAGCTCATCGGCATGGCTGTCCCTTGGGAGGAAGGACTATCCAGGGCTCTGACGTCAGGCTTCATGGGTAAGTAAACAAAGACTAATCAAGAGAAGAGCCTCCATATAAACAGAGCTGTTGTCACTGTCAATAAGATTAAGATGATGGGACAAATATGGATTCATGCCAAGTGTGGAGATTTAAGAAAAGTACAAGAGTGGCAGAGAGATATTTAGTCTTTTTCTTCCCATCCATCCATCCATCCATCGTGCGCGCGTGTGTGTGTGTGTGTGTGTGGGGGGGGGGGGGTGCACCTAAGACACAGAGGGGGGGGGGGGGGGGGGGGGGGGGGGGGTTGCACCTAAGACACAAATGGGATTGAACACATACCTTTGCCAAGATTCCATTCATTGTGTTACATTAACTCCTAACAGAGGTGGGAAGTAACGAAGTACAAATACTTCGTTACTGTACTTAAGTACATTTTTCAGGTATCTGTACTTTACTTGAGTATTTATTTTTCTGAGTACTTTTTACTTTTACTCCCTACATTTTTACACAAGTATCTGTACTTTCTACTTCTTACATTTTCAAACAGACTCGTTACTTTTTAACACGTCTGAAAAAAGTCTGCATTTCCGTCAAACATCAAACAATCTAAATGGAGGAATAATAACATAAGAGACAATCGTACTGGCGTATCCTCCATCACCGGACTTATCACGTACAAAGGAATTAAATACACAAACCCATATAATTAATGTCTCATTTATAGCGCTATAATCAGGGGTCACAGCGGGCCGGACCGAGTCCGTAAGTTGCGCTCGCGGGACATGAACAGCTTAGCTAGCGCTACTGAAGAGGAGCGAGCATGAAGGGAGTAACATGTGGCAGGTAAATGCAACGTTTCTAAATGCTCAACAAATATCTGCAAAGACACAAAGTGTGTGCAGTTTGTCACACAGTGTGTCTGCGAGCTAAAAGAAGAGCTGCTGTATTTCAGGGAGAGAAAAGAGAGAGAAGTTCAGTCAGAGATAGAGAAAGAGGACAGGAGAGGAAGAAGAGAGGTTAGATTTAAAGGTAAGGACTGCAAAACAAGTATGCTGACTTTGTGTTATTCAACGATTGTATGAAAATACTGCAGTTTAGTACCTAATACCTTTTATATTATTACAATAATATACAATATAATGAGGTTCAGTTAGCTTACAGAAAAATAGCAGGTAGAAACGTCCTCCAATAAGCTACTTTTACTTTCTTACTTTGAGTACATTTCAGAGCCTGTACTTTTTTACTTTTACTTAAGTAAAGAAATTGAACCAGTACTTCAACTTTTACCAAAGTATTTTTTAACACAAGTACTTGTACTTCTACTTAAGTATAGAATGTCAGTACTTTTGCCACCTCTGACTCCTAAAGATTAAATTTATCTCCCATCTGCTGGTGAACTGCTTTGCTCAAGAGCAAGAGCATATTACAGGATTCAAGAAAGCCAGTGAGTTAGCAAGGCATCTGATTGGAAAGGTAATTGAGAAAGGTCAAAGATATTGCTATATTTTTACATCATTCGTTGCAGATTACATGAATTTTCAAACCTGTGGTGTCCCTAAAAATACAAATAAAGTTTGTATTACAGCTCAAGAGGCTATATTATCCATGCAATCCATGGCGTATGTAGCAGATTTAAAAATAATGATCCTATAGAAATGGTTTGTGGGAATCAGACCAATCACAGAGATAGAAAACTGGGAAAGTAATACAATAAGAGAAATTAGGCCCAACATTTTAACAAACAATTCAACTTAATATAACATAAAATTGATTAATTCAGTAAACTTAGACTTTGGTCAAGGAGGATGCATTTTCATTGTGTCGCTGTAATTACTTCTTCTAGTCCTACCTCAGCTGGCTTAGCTGATGGCCACCCAGACTGGTGGCTGCTGAAGTCTTTTCCTAACTGCCATCAAGCATTTGCTCATCGGGGTGTGATTATATACTGGACTGTTGCAGTTTCTGTTTATGTAAAAATACCTTGAGATAACATACATTATGATTTGGTGCTGCATAAATAAGACTGGATTTAACTGAAGGGAAATTTTTATCTTGTTTTTAACACACAAATAGACACACACGACTCTCCAGCTTGAGGAATGGCCAAACACATGTGTAAACATGCATATACTGATCTTTGGTTTTGACGCTACAGATTCAATCCCAAATGAAGACACCATCCCTCCCCAGTGTCTCTTTAATATTTCCTTTCCCACAAGAAAACATATTTACAGCAACAGTGACGAAGGTTGCCGGTTTAAATTCAGACTTGTTTTTCAATTTTTACAGAGAAAGTAAATGACCAGCACTCCTTTGGGGCCTTGAGAAACTATTATATCTCAGGTGTTGGTTCAAACTTGCTCTTTTTGATGGTGCTTTTCCCATCATTTTTCATAGCTGACAATAGTAAGTAAGTAAGTAAAATTTTATTTATATAGCACCTCTCAAGACATAGATCACAAAGTGCTTCACAACACTAAAACAAATTACAATAGGAGTACATACTTTACAATAATACATTAATTTTAAGATCAAATTGTTTTTGTTGTTTTGATTGATTTTAATGTGAAAAGGTCTAATTGTGGCTGTAAAGGGGTCTTGACTCCTGTTAAGACATGAGAAGTCTCTCAGTGTCTCTCACTGGTAATTTATAAGGAAGGAAGATGACAGCGTAATATAAGACTTGTTACACAGATGCCAAAGCTTCTGAATATTTGAAAAGAATGCTACGAGCTCAGGAAACTCATATATGACAAAAATAACTATTTGCCATGTGCCGATTTGGATTTCGACTGAGGAAAATGGACTTAATGAGGGAATGAACATCATCATTTCCAAATCACACATTTCCCATCAGCAACAGGCTTGTCTCAAAAGCTCAGCGTGTCTTTCTGTGATGCGACTTGCAAATGTTTCCTCGTGACACTGTTGGAAACATGGTACTGAAGGTAACAGGATATAAAAAGACATAAGAAAATGGCCACACATCCAACAAAATGTATAATTCACTGCATCATACACTGATTGACCACTTCATTAGGTTGCTCAACTTGTTGCTCGTTAACCCAAATATGTAATCAGCCAATTATATGGCAGCAACCCAATGCCACTTCAATTTAGGCATGTGAACATATTTAAGATGACCTGCTGAAGTTCAAACTGAGCAAAGGTGATTTTAGTGACTTTGAACGTGATGTGATTGTTGCTGCTAGTTGAGCTGGTCTGAGTATTTCACATTCTATTGAGATTTTCCTACACAACCACCTCCAGGGTTCACGGAGAATGGTCCGAAAAAGAGAAAATATCCAGTGAGCATCAGTTCTCTGGGTGAAAATACCTTGTTGCTGCCACAGGCCAGAGGAGAATGGAAGGCAACAGGAACTCAAATAACCACTTGTCACAACAGAAGAGCATCTCTGAATACACAACAAGAAGCAGATGGGCTGCAGGAGCAGAAGACCACACTGGTGCCTCAGCTAAGAACAAGAAACTGAGGGCACAATTTGCAAGGGCTCACCAACACTGGACAGTTGAAGACTGGAAAAACATTCCCTGGTCTGATGAATCTTGATTTTTGCTGTGATATTTGGCTGGTAGGGTCAGAATTTGATGTAAATATAATGAAAGCATCCTGCCTTGTATCAGCAGTTCAGACTGCTGCTGCTGGTGACACAATTCTGTCAAAATGCAGTTCTGAAGGCAACAAAGGGCTCCAACCCAGTACTAGCAAGGTGTAACTAATGAATAAGGTGGTGACTGTATAAAGGAATGAGTTTATTTTAAATAATACTAAAAAGATACATTCATAGTTTATCCAGCAGGTTGTATATTTTCAGAAAAGGTCACTTTTACAGATATTGAGAATATTTAAATCCTTAAATCTGTAAAAGAATTTGGAATATTTTTAAAACATAATATTTGACCAGATTTGTTTAATCTTATTTCAGTGGTTAAAGATAAACATTTTTGCTGTGTGTATTTGTTTTCTGATTGGAGGCAGTCTTGGTATGTTGGACCTACAGGAGAGCACAAAGGTAGGCTTTAGCTCTCCCACTGGCTCATGTGAGGTGGGGTGGTGTGGAGGTGTTGGTGGTTGCCTTCCTGACTCATGACTCAGTATTTATCACTGAAACTGAAGTTCAGTGTACAGACGTATCACCAGTATCACCAGGTTTACACACACCTGAACCTTCAACCATTTGAAGGTTCAGGTGTGTGTGAACAACTCAGATCTACACAAGTCAATCATTCCTATTTGGACTCGGCTTTTTATCTTTTAATTTATTTGTTATTTTAGGTTCACTAAACGTAGCAGTAACTTTTGCAGTATGAGACATGATGTTTAACTAAATGCATCTTTCCAGTTGCACAGCGAAAAAAAAAAAAGCTGCCAAGCACAATGAAAAAATGTTCAGCAATAACATGATGACATTAATGTTATTTCTTTGCTTGTAGTGTGATTAGCATTTTTATTGTTTTATTTAACTTAACCTTGTGAGGTGAATAGGTGATTCCAGACTGGCCTCGGGTGTGAGCATAAATGGTTTTCTGTCTCTGTGTTTGTGCTTCAGTCGATTGGTGACCTGTCTGGGGTGGACCTGCTATGTAGACTCCAGCCACCCTCCAACCTTCACCTGGATAAGCAGATTAAAAAAATAGATGGATGGTTATGTTTAGCTTGAGGCTGAGGTCAGAGAAACACAGCTGGTTAAATATTTAAGCACATAAACAGTAATAAGTAACTATAAACTCTCACTAACTTTAGCCATGGTGCTTTTGTTGCTGTAACTGAACCACAAACAGAGCGTCCAAGTCTGGTTTTATGCCCACCAGCCAACCCAAACTCTTCCTTGAACACTCATGCAGCACAAAAATGTGTGAAACGATAACACTGGATTTAATCTGCAGTGAGGTTAGACATGAAATGCAAGGATTTTGCAAATATTATATCCGGAAGACAGCAGTTATTAGGGGACATGGCTCAACAATTGCCCCCAGTGACAGTATCACCAAGAAAAGTTAATAAACCTCACTGTGAACTGTGACAGATACAAACCAATTCTTGCACCTGCTCATCAGAACCTTTGTCATGGGATGCTGGAGCTTATGTGGATCTAAGAAACAGACATCATGGTCTGACCGAAGTGCAGATGGATGGAGAAAGCATTTGGATAAACGCCAGTTATGACGCATCTATCTTTCTCATTATGTGTCTTGTTCATTTTGTGAGCCATTATAGTCGTAGATGCTGTTTAAATTTCTCAGGTTTTTATGGATACAAAGCTCACACCTGTGTGCACATCATTTAAAAGCTGGACAGCATTTTAAAGTCACTGCCCTTTGAACCTTTTTCAGTGGAAGCTGTGCGTAATTCACCAGTTACATAACTGTAAACTGTACGGGACACAGAATCCATTAAGCTATTTTCACTGACCTTGGTTTGTACATGCTCTATCTCAGGTGCTTTCCACCTTGTTTGAGGCACCTAGGTTATAAACTCAGCTGTGGAAGCTATAAAGTTGAATGATGTGCAAAATTTAAACAACCAGCGCAGGGAGACGACACGCAGAAAGATAAAGAAAGCAGATGATTTAAGTGACCACTCTGCTGCTTTTCATGCCTGAAGTCAAATATGACCTGTGTCTTTTATCATTTCCAAACCACAGGAGCTATTTTTAGTGGTTTACTGAAGAGAACGCAGAGCTGTGATCTCTCTTCGACTCTCACCTACAGGACATAAGAGTTTAGGAGGATGAAAGCTGTACATTTTGTTCCAAAACCACAGCATCTGAAGAGGAAGTAAAGTCACGCTTTGACAACTTGACTTAGTCTCTTCTTTGTTATAAAGCAGCGTTGATAGAAGGATTTTGATTTAGATCTTATCGCAAGTTGTCTTTCATTTCTTCTTGTATTGCACTGTTATTATTTATTCAAGGTCACAGAAATATTTAAAGGCTTTGAGACTTTTTTAAGAAATATTTAAAATTCAGTGAAGTGAGCTGGGGAAATGCCTCGGGAACTGTTTGATGAACAGACATGATTCGTGAGTCATTCATGCGGATCATCAGTCATTATGTTGATGAACTGACTGCTTTTTTTTTTTTTTAAATCAACACTAATATATCAGAGTTAAACTTAGATTTGTGCTTTGGCTTATCACCAAATACCCTTGAAACAAAAGGCACTCCCTTCACCCTTAGCTGTGTTAAGTGGTACTTGTTAAGTTACAAGTGCACACCCTGAAACTGAGAGCGTGCCAGACAAATCTTTAAACCCAACAGCATGGGTTTGGGGGGATTTCTGAGCATTATGAGCTCAAACCAATGCTTTGATTGTTATGGTTTCCAGCTGGCTGGTTAACATCAAGTAGCATGTTAAAGCAAAACAAGCCAGATATACCAACACAGCTGGTGGAGACCAAAACGAAAGGAAATAGGAAATGAATATTGAACTTGATAACCCTTTCACCATGTCTTGCTGATGAGCTAATAGTGGGTCACTGTTGCCTGAAGTTACCCACCGCAGTCTCGTGGCAGTTCATGAACTAGTCATGAAAAATGAATCTATTTTTTGTGTTCACAGACACAAATTGTGGTGCCTTGTTTTTGTGTCAGTGAACATTAATTTGAAAGCAGTGCAATTACATATTGTAAGCGCATATTTTTGTAGAGAAAGCAGGGGCAGGTCACCACTGCAACCAAGAAAACACGTGGCAACTGCTGTATTTTAAACCAAACCATGATGTTTTTCTAAACCTAAGCCATTAATTTAAAATTTTTAATTTAATTAATAAGTTGGAAAACTGAAACCAACGTGGAAGTTCGTTAAACCCGCTTTCTACCTGAAGGCCACTAGATTGCGGCAGCTGTGGTTGCAAAAAAAAAAAAAGACATCTTGTCTTATAGAAATCTCTGGGAAAACAGCTTTCTGACATGACCTCTGAAAACACTCCTGCTGTGTTTGTGGGCTCAGTCAAAAAAACAAAACAACCCCCCCCCCCCCCCCCCCCCGCCAACCAAACAAAAAAAACAAACCTGTTATATTAATCTAGGTCATGTCATATTTCAAAACTTGTGATATGAAACCGCAGACTCATTGATTAACAACCTGTCAGTCACGAGTTGTTAACCAGTTGAGCAGACCCTCCCTTCATCAGTCTCAGTCAAGTCGCCTTACTCTTCTGTCACGCCTCCAACCTCCAAACGCTGACCTTTTCTTACCTTTTAACATACGAGAACAGACTGATGAAAGGTCATGTTCAGGAACATGAAATAATGTTGGGAAATTGTGTCCAGCAACAGGAAGCTTAGACGTGCTGCTTAACTATTTATTTTCCATTAAATATAAAACAGACTGGTTCAGTATCTGGGAACTATAATGTGGCCCAAAGTTATCAGTGCCTTTTTGGATTCAGATGGTCTTTAACTGCTGCTGTTTTTGCAAGTCAAAAGTGAAGCTTAAAGTTTTTCTGAACCTGATAACATGGAGATAAGAGATAAAGAAACGGTCTGTTGGTTCATGCAGGGCTGCAAAGGGATGTACATGTTGAAATAAACTGATTCGTGTGATGCACCTGATCCTCCTGCTGGCAGACTTTTTTTTTTTTTTTTCAAAAATCTGTTTATTGCTTTTTCATGTTATAAGCCGGGTACAAGAAAAGAGATTCACGAATAACAGTATCAAACATCAAGCAGGAACTACAATCCAAAAAAGAAAAAGAAAAAAATAAGTAAATAAAATACATAAGAACATCATAAACCTTCAAGGTGGCAGAAAAGGTGTGAACAGTATTGAGACAGGGTATTTTTAATTCGTTATATCAGGGCTGTATGGTAGGCATTAGTCCAAGAGTGTTGGGCGTAGTCCATTGAGAATAAAGACAAAAGAAATAAAGACAAAAATCAAAATTAGCCTAATTACATTCCTTCAATCATTCATCGTTACAAATACTTCCACGTTTCAAAAATAACAGAAAGTTTTTCCACATCTTTTTAAAGATAGAGTATTTTCCTTTAATCAAAAAGGTGAGTTTCTCCAGGGCGAGAGAGCTAGCTAGCACGGAAAACCAAGGTTTCAGCTGAGGTCTGGCAATGGATTTCCAGGACCTGGCTATACTGTACTTTGCTTGTAACAAACAGTAAATTATGGTTCTTTGGTCAACCTTGTTCAGTTGATAATCAGTGGAGAAAATCCCTAAGATGCAAAGTTTAGGACAAGGATTCAGTTTAATACCTGTGATGTATGAAATTGTGTTCAGAACTTCCTTCCAGAAATATTGGATCTCTGGGCATTCCCATAAGCAGTGGATCAGAGTGCCTTTGGCCCCACATTTAACACATGTATCTGGAATATTAGAATCATCCATCCATCCATCCATTCTCTTCCGCTTATCCGGGGCCGGGTCGCGGGGGCAGGAGCCTAAGCAAAGAAGCCCAGGCTTCCCTCTCCCCAGCCACCTCCTCCAGCTCATCCGGAGGGACCCCAAGGCGTTCCCAGGCCAGCCGAGAGATATAATCCCTCCAGCGTGTCCTGGGTCTACCACGGGGCCTCCTCCCGGTGGGACATGCCCGGAACACCTCACCTAAGAGGCGGCCAGGAGGCATCCTAATCAGATGCCCGAGCCACCTCAACTGGCTCCTTTCGATGTGGAGGAGCAGCGGCTCTACTCTGAGCCCCTCCCGGATGGCCGCACTCCTCACCTTATCTCTAAGGGAGAGGCCAGCCACCCTTCGAAGGAAACTCATTTCTGCCGCTTGTATTCGCGATCTTATTCTTTCGGTCACTACCCAAAGCTCGTGGCCATAGGTGAGGGTAGGAACGTAGATCGACCAGTAAATCGAGAGCTTCGCTTTTACACTAAGCTCTCTCTTCACCACGACAGACCGGTGCAGCGTCCGCATCACTGCAGAGGCAGCCCCGATCCGTCTGTCGATCTCCCGCTCCCTTCTCCCATCACTCATGAACAAGACCCCGAGATACTTGAACTCCTCCACATGGGGTAAGAACTCGTTCCTGAGCCGGAGAGAGCACTCCACCTTTTTCCGGCTGAGGACCATGGCCTCAGACTTAGAGGTACTGATTCTCATACCGGCTGCTTCACACTCAGCTGCGAACCGTTCCACTGTGAGCTGTAGGCCACCCCCTGATGAAGCCAACAGAACCACATCATCCGCAAAAAGCAGAGATGAGACTCTGAGGCCACCGAGGAAGAAGCCTTCCGCCACCTGGCTACGCCTAGAAATTCTGTCCATAAAAATTATGAACAGAATCGGTGACAAAGGGCAGCCCTGACGGAGTCCAACACCCACAGGAAACGAATCCGACTTATTACCGGCTATACGGACCAAGCTCTCACTGTGGTTGTACAAAGACTGAATGGCCCGCAACAACGGGGCAGACACCCCATACTCCCGCAGGACCTCCCAAAGGACACCCCGAGGGACGCGGTCGAATGCCTTCTCCAAGTCCACAAAGCACATGTAGACTGGTTGGGCAAACTCCCACGCACACTCGAATATCCTTGAGAGGATAAAGAGCTGGTCCAGCGTTCCGCGACCGCATTGTTCCTCCTGGATCCGAGGTTCGACTAACGGACGGACCCTCCTTTCCAGCACCCTGGCATAGACCTTACCGGGGAGGCTGAGGAGTGTGATCCCCCGAAAGTTTGAGCACACCCTCCGGTCTCCCTTCTTAAAGATGGTGACCACCACCCCGGTCTGCCAATCCATTGGCACTGCCCCAGATCTCCACGCGATGTTGCAGAGGCGTGTCAACCAAGACAGCCCTACAACATCCAGAGCCTTCAGGAACTCAGTGCGAATCTCGTCCACCCCAGGGGCCCTGCCACCAAGGAGTTGTTTAACCACCTCAGTGACCTCACCCCCAGTGATGGTCAAGTCATCTCCCTCGTCCCCAGACTCTGCTTCCACTACAGAAGGCGTGTCAGTGGGATTCAGGAAGTCCTCGAAGTATTCCTTCCACCGTCCGACTACAGCCTCAGTTGAAGTCAGCAGCACCCCACCCGCACTATAAACCGTGTGAGTGGAGCACTGCTTTTCCCTCCTGAGTCGCCTGACGGTTTGCCAGAATTGCTTCGATGCCGTCCGAATATTAGAATCAAATTTATTTAATAATGTTGGCGTAATGTAAATTCTCATTAGCCATTTGTACTGGATTAGTTTAAATTGAGTATTATTAGATTGTGTCTGGGCTTTCAGACAGGCCCTCTGCCATTCATCTACTGGTATATTACTGTTTAAATCTTCACACCATGCCAATCTTTTGGTATCTGAGGATGTTTGGGAGCTGTCTTTAATGCTATTGTAAAAGCGGGATATTAGACCCTTCTTCAGATGGTAGTTTATTGCTAGGTATTCTAAAGAAGTGAGAGAGGGTAATGCTAGAGATTTTTGCTGGCAGACTTTTATGACGCGGATGAGACAAGACAGTTCGAGCCCTCATAAAAAACAGAAAAAGGAAAAAAACAAAACAAAAACAAACACGATTGACTCCAAATCTCAGCTGGGACTGTTTTAAGTCTAAACATGTGTTTGGTCAAGATGTGTTTACACCCTTTGTCTCTGTAACTCTGATCTCTGAGATAAGGTTTGCTATTGTGAAGCTGGCCTTACAAATCTGAGTCCAAACACATTTTGGGGCTGTTTTTTGTGTCTGCCCACTCTGACACTTGTGCCTACGCTCAGGCTATTTATTATTTTCATTTTTATTTCAAGTTTTTAACTGATGACCTGTAACAAGGTACAGAGATGAAACATGTTTTTAGAAATTTGCAATCAAACTGGCAAATGG
Source organism: Archocentrus centrarchus (assembly GCF_007364275.1). Taxonomy (NCBI): domain Eukaryota; kingdom Metazoa; phylum Chordata; class Actinopteri; order Cichliformes; family Cichlidae; genus Archocentrus; species Archocentrus centrarchus. The sequence continues at coordinate 13,163,302 of NC_044349.1, read as the reverse complement.
ATTTTTCTTTGACAATTACACTTTAACTCAGTGCTGTAAATGAGTATCTGAAACTGCTGTAGTCTTTCTCTGTGACTGAGAACGTTTCTGTAAACATGCAGCTACAGTGACTTTGAAATGTTCCTCACTGGTTACTTTTAATGCAGCTCACAGATGTAAGAACATGCAGATAGTCTGTCCCCATAAATACAATGCTGGAGGTTAAAGGCAGCTGCTTTGTCTTTGGTTTCAGCTGGAATAGCATTTCTGTTCTGTCAGCCAGCCAACAGCTATTATATTGGATAAGCTTCCCCAAATTCTGTACAGACATGGATGATCCCCGGATCTTTATTTCTGATGATTTTTATGGACCCCTGACTTTTACTGTAGCGCAACCATACGGTTGAAATTAGTCTTATTGATTGTTGGTTTGTGTTTAAGAATAACCTGCTGTCACACTAATAATCCTTCTACTGCAGCAGTTTCCCCATCTTTTATTTCCTTATGCCTTTGGACAGTCTGGAGCTGTGAGAGTAACAACAACTGGAGTGATGTCACGATTGGAGGATTGCAGTGTTTTGATTCCGCTCATCCCCCTGGAGAGGATACGGTGCCAGAGGTTTGCACAGACACGCACAGAGCTGTTTTCTAAGAAACCAGTGGAGAAACTCCAGCCCACGTGACGCCACAGAGGATACATATTGTTTTTTTACTTTTTAAAAATCCTAGTTTCTTTTTTAGCTCTCTGTCTGGTTGATGGACCAAAGAAGCAGCTGCATTTTATATGAAGGAGAAAACAACAAAAAGAAGAAAAAAACCCAGCAAAAACCCGGAGCATTTCCACCATTTGTTTTTGTTTGTTTTGATACCATTTATTTTGATATTGCTATTCAAAACAATTAAAGGCATTCTTAAAAAAAGAAAAAATATATATACATATTGGCATTTATCATCTAGATTCCTTTCCTCCATTGTGTGTTTTCCTTCGACTGGAATGTGCTGAGCTGATGATTTCTTTCACTAACCCAGAAGACTTTTAGAGTATGGATGTGACTTTGTGGAATTATGACCTCTTTGCTATGGGTGGACAATCTCCACCCCACTGGACCAATATTTTCATACCCCTTGGAACCATCCACCCTGACAAACGGCATCCCCACCCACAGGCTCACAGTAAACTGCTACTTCAGAGGAAACCCTGGTGGTCCCCTTCTCAATGGGCAATAAAGCATCTCTCAAATGGTGAGGCTGCAGGGATGGAACTGAGACCAAACAGCCTCACCTCTCTCTGTTTCTTTCTGTTCCTTCCTCCCACTCACTTCTCTCAGCATTTGTTTTTCACTGAAGGGAAAGCCAAAACCTGTCTGGTTTGTTTTTCTCCTTGTATTGGCAGTGTGCCTGCTTTTAAAGCCCAGGTGTCGGTAAGCAGGGAGTCATCTTTCACAAAAACATGAGGTGGATCACAGGTTCACTGGGGAGGCGTGGACTTGTGAAGAGGGCGGCAGGCACAACTGTGTTTCAGTGTCTCTCTCTCTGTCTCTCATCTTTCGATGTTTTCATCTTTCAAACCGGTTGGGCAGTCTCTCAGCTGCCAAACAGTCAACAACACATTCTTCTTAGCTGAGTTGATTTGAACCCAGTGACACCGCTTTGAAGTTTTCTGACACTCAGTAACTTTTTAAAAAAGGATAAAAACATTTATTTGCAGTCTTAGTGAACTGTGAACCTTTCAGTACTTTTAGGATAGTTTTAGATTGTATTAAAGAAGACTTTGGTCCAGGATAGTTGTTCTTTCTCCCTCCACACACTGTAACATTTGCCTTACATTATTATCATAGTAATGTCCATTGCTGATTGATTTTTCAGTTATTTTCTTGATTAATAATTTAATCTAAAATGCCTGATATGGTGCAAAGGTTATTGTATGCCCCAAAGGGCTGTGCCAGGTGACTGTCCTTGCTGAGCCTGCTTCTGATGGAGGCCTCTCTTCCTCTTAAAAGTGTCTTTCTCTCACGTGTTGCTAAGTTCATGCATGTAGGGATCACTGGGTTTCTATCTATAATGTTGTAGGTTCCTTAACTTAAAATTTGAGTACAGCAAACTGACTGTGATAGTCAAAAAGTTTGCGATGATCTGAGCTTTGTGACATGGTGTGTTGTCCTGCTTGAAGGAGTAATACTGTGGTCACTGTGGTCATAAATGGATGGACATAGTCAGCAACAATACTTAGGTAGGCCACAGCATTAAAGTGATGCTCATTTGGTACTAAGGGGGACAGTTGTTCCAATCTTCTGTCGTCCAATTTTGGCGAGCCCATGAAAACTGTAGCCTCAGTTTCCTCTTTCTTGGCTGACTGGAGTGGCACTTCCGCTGCTCTAAGCCATTTTGTTTCAAGGTTTGACATGTTGCGTGTTCAAAGGTACTCTTGTTGGTTATTTGAGTTACTGACACATTCCTATCAGCTCAACGCAGTCTGATCATTTTTCTCTGATGCCTGGCATCAACAAGGCATTTTTACCACGAGAACTGCCACTCACTGGATATTTTCTCATTTTTGGACTGTTCTCTGTAAACACTAGAGATGTGTGTGGGAAAATCCCAGAACATCAGCAGTTTGTGAAATAACCAGAGCAGCCTGTCTGTCACCATAAATCATGCCACATTCAAAGTTATTCACTTAAAAATCACCATTCTGCTGCTCAGTTGAACTTCAGCAGGTCGTCTTGACCATGTCTACATGCCTAAATACACTGAACTGCTGCCATGCAATTGGCTGATTTGATATTTTATCCTTATGTGCCAAAGCCTATTGTATGACAGACAGCAGTATTTTTCTGAGGGGCCTTTGTTCCTGTGGCTTGAGATATTTTTCAACTCCGTTTGTTTTAAAACACATGCTATATTGCCAAAAGTATTTGCTTGGCTGTTGCCACATGCATATGAACTTGAGTAGGATCCCATTCTGTCGGCTCACCCTTTGTAACTATACCAACTCTTCAGGAAAGGCGTTCCACAAGGCTAGAGAGTGTGTTTGTGGGAAACTTTGACCATTCTTCCAGAATTCTTTGTGAGGTCAGACACTGATGTTGGATGAGAAAGCCTGGCTCGCAGTCTCCACTCTAAATCCTCCTAAAGGTGTTCTGTCGGATTGAGGTGAGGACTCTGTGCAGGCCAGTCGAGTTCTTCCACACCAAACTCACTCATCCATGTCTTTATGGTCCTTGATTTGTGCACTGGTGTGCAGTCAAGTTGGAACAGGAAGCGCCATCCCCAAACTGTTCCCACAAAGTTGGGAGCATAAAATTGTCCAGAATATCTTGGTATGTTGAAGCATTAAGAGTTCCTTTTACTGGAACTGAGCTGCTGAGCCCAACTCCTGAAAAACAACTATACACCATAATGTTAGATTCCTGAACACTCATCGAGAGACGAGCATCTGCGGTCATGCAGCCAGAGACCGGCGCTACCATTAGGCAATGTGGTTTAAGTGTCTTGCCCAAGGACACAACGCAGCGCAGAGACAGGGGCTCGAACCTGCAACCTTCCAGCTGCAAGGCAAGCGCCTGCCCACTGCCACTTAATCCCCCCTCCACCAAACTTTACACTTGGCACAATACAATGACAAGTACAGTTCTCCTGGCAACTGCCAAACTCAAACTCATCCATCAGACTGCCAGATAGAGAAGCATGATTTGTCACTCCAGAGAACATGTATCCAGCTGCTTGGCCATGGAAACTCATTCCATGAAGATCTCTGCACACTGTTCTTGAGCTAATCTGAAGGTCACATGAAGTTTGGAGTCTGTAGCAACTGACTCTGCAGAAAGTTGGCAACCTCTGTCCAGTATGCACCTCAGCCTCTGCTGACCCCACTCTGTCATTTCGTGGCTGAATTGTTGTCATTCCCAATCATCTTTCACTTTGTTATAACACTAACAGTTGACTGTGGAATATTTAGTAGTGAGGAAATTTCTTGACTGGACTTGTTGCACAGGTGGCATCCTATCACAGTACCACGCTGGAATTTGTGGAGCTCCTGAGCGACCCATTCTTTCACAAATATTTGTAGAAGCAGTCTGCATGCCTAGGTCTTTGCTTTCATACACCTGTGGCCATGGAAGTGATTGGAACACCTGATTTCAATTATTTGGATGGCTGAGTGAATACTTTTGACAGTATAGTGTATTTTGTCTTCATGAGTTGTGAACATTTTTCTCAGTGTTTCCTTTTTAATAAGGCAAAGGCTTTTCCTGATAAGTTGTAGGGAACTAGTACTGTGTACATAGAACTGTTTTACATTGGCAGGAGTTTCCTTCTTTCAGTCCAGGCCTCTGTGATGTTCATTATTCCTTTAAAAAACACTGACTGACTTTTGTGTGATGTGAGGTGAAACTGAAAAAGAAACCAAAGCTTGACACCAGTATTAAGCTCACGGAGGATTTTCCCAGCAATTCAGGAAGCAGTTTTTTCAACTACCTAATTGTTGTTAAAGGACACCACGTACATGGAGTTCCCCTTTAATGTCAGCCAGACAAGCGGTATTACTGTCACGTTGCATCAGGTCAGTGCAGAGGTGTATTAGCTGTGCGTTCCTCTTCCTTCTATTGAAAAACACAGTTATGGCTGAGGCTGCAAAATAAGTCCACAGCATGACCGTGAGTCTGACAATCTGGATCTTTCCTTCTGGAAAGAAGAAACTCAATAGGGAATGTTTTGCGGAAACAGAACTGGGAAAACAAATTCCACCCTTGATGTACCCCCTGACACCCATCCACCAGAACCCCATGGGAAACCCCTTTGCCTCCTCCTCCTCCTCTCTGTTCCTCTCTCCAAAAACCCAGCTGGAGCGTCTGAAGGTCACTCAGCTGTTTTAATCACTAGTCCAGGTCACATAAACACACAAGACTGAGAAGATGACCAGTAAAAGTCGATGTGAGTGTTTTAAATGTTACAATGACACTGGATTTAAACATTTTCTGCCAAATAATCTTCAGTATTATTATCATTCATCATGTAAAACCCCAATTCCAAAACAGGGATGCTGTAAAACATAAATAAAAACAGAATCTAATGATTTGCAAATCTCATAAACCCATATTTTATTCACAGATGTTCAAAGTGAGACATTTTACTATTTAATGAAAAATGTTAGCTAATTTTTTGATGAATTTGATGACAAAAGTATGTGTCAAAAAAAAAAAAGAGGCTGGAAAAGCAAAACTAAAAAGAAACAGCTTTTGCAACCAGTTAGGTTAACTAGTATCAGGTCTGTAACATGGCGCAGTGTGAAAAAAAAGCATCTTAGAGAGGCAGAGCCTCTCTAAAGCAAAAGAGGGAGATGTTCACTAGTGTGCAATAAACTGCATCTACCAGTTATGGAAAATTTTCATAATAATGTTTGTCAAAATACAACTGTTAGGATTTCAAATATCTCATCATCTACACTACATAATATAATCAAAATATTCAGAGAATTGGGAGAAATCTTTGTATGCAGAGGAAAAGGCCAAAATCAATATTAGATGTTCGTGATCTTGGGTCCCTCAGGCAGCACTGTGTTAAAAACAGGAAGGGAAATCATTGCGTGGGCTCAGGAACACTTCCAGAAATCGCTGTCTACGAACACAATGCAGCTTAAAGCTCTATCGTGCAAAGAAGAAGGCATGTGTGAACATGAGGCAGAAAAACTGTTGTCTCTTCTGGGCCAAAGCTCATTTAAAATGGACTGAGACAAAGTGGAAATGGCTTTGTAGTTGAAGAGTCTGGGCGATGAATTGAACTGCCTCTAGTCCAGAACTTTCACCAACTGAAAACATTTGTAGCATCATGAAATGAAAATTACAACAAAGATCCAGGACTGCTGAGAATCCTCTATGAGACAAGCTCATTCCTCTCCCGAAAGTCCAGCAGCTGGTCACCTCAGACTGTTGTTAAAAGAAGAGCAGACGCTACCCAGTGGTAAACATGGCCCTGTCCCAACTTACATGAGACATGTTACTTTTCTTAAAATGGTACATTTTCTCAGTAAGCATTTGATATGTTTTCTGTGTTCTATTGTAAAAAAAAAAATAAAAAAAAATCATGAATCATTGCATTCTGTTTTTTATTTACTCTTCACACAGTTTCCAAACATTTTTGGAATTAGGGTTGTAAAGAGGTTTCTGGTTATGCAACACTATAACTGAAGACAGAGCAAATATATGTTCATGAGGAAAAGATAATAGTGGTGGAAGAGATGAAAGGAGAAGAGAGAAAGTGGTGAAAATAAGAAACTGGGAAATAAAAATGAAAACTGATGAAAAGAAAGGAGCATGTAAAAAAAAAAAGGAAAGCAAAGAAGAGGAGAAATAAGGCAACTCCAGCAATAACTGTATTATCCAATCTTTGGAAATACTTTGATGCAAAAAAAGCATAAATCTGATCTGCAGCAGAGTCACAAAGGACAAAGAAGAACAAAGGACTGAGTTCGATGTTTTTGTTGGTTTGTGTCTTGTGTTTTGATGTCAGTTCACCTTGGTAGGTGATGATGCGAGCTTGGCTGAGGTACGACCTGAGGTATTACCTGTTCCTGAAACCAGTGAAGCGTGAGAATGCCTAGGACACAGAAGGCCCATTGTGACATATCAGATCTGAAATCGCAAAAATAGCAACTGAAGAGTAAGGCAGACTGGCTCCGATGAATGGAGGAATGAAGGCAGACTTTGTGACGTGCAGTATGAGAGCACACTGTACCCAGCAGCTGAACTTTAGAGAGGCGGATTAGTCAAGCCAACATCCTGTAAACAAAAGGCTGTTGCACTCTGACATTCTACAGAGCAGCAATATACCTGAACTATAGAATGAAAAACAAAAAAAACATATGATCAGACATATGATGAGGTACCAAACTGTCAGGTCATATTACAAGATCAAAGGTTTTATGTGCTGATTAATGTGACATTTAACAAATAAAAACATGTTAGCAATCTGCTGACCTGACTACCTGACACCAGGCCTTATTGTGACATTGAAAATATTTTTTTAAAAAAGTAAATTATCTCTGCATGGTACTTTCCTGATTTGTGAAAGAATGATACATAATGAGAATATTAAAAATATGATTGAGAGGAGAGGTGAATTATTTCATTTATTGAAGCCTATTGGTGTGTATAAAATAATACACAACAAAAGTGTTTCCTTTAACAAGGCAGAGAAATCAAGACTTGACAGACACACATACACACATTCAGTTATAAAAACAAATCTTTTGTGATCATATCTGAAAGTACAGCTCAGAACAACTTGTTCAAACTCAGGAGGAAGTCACACTGAACTCTGGTGTTACTATGATCACAGTATTATGCAAAGATTTGAGTTGCTGTTGAGACAGCAAAGTTTTCCAAAACTGTTCCTGTTCTTTGACCTTTGAGAACTTTCTGTCCAATAAAACATACCACACATATATAAGATTATAGCACAAAATGTAAACATACTCAAAGACAGAAGTTTATTGCACACGTGTGTGCATAAGCATGCATCAAATTAAAGTAATTCACAACACATGAGCATACAGCAGACAACTGTTTTGCAAAAATTAGGCGTGCAGTCCACACACTCACATGCACACATACATTCATGCACGCCTGCACACACAAACATGCGTTCAAGCTTCCTGTGTGCAGCTCTAGACATTTAATTGTAACAACATATGGAAGGTGTGTGTCTAACCACATGACAGGGTACACGTGCGAGGCCTTCCTGCATGTTTTTGCTTGTTCTGACTTGTGTGCATTTGTATTTAGGCATCTGTATGCCTGTTGTTTTGTACATTCTGTCACTTCTTCTTAGATTTGTGTGCGGAAAAGTGTCACTTTAAATGGGAATGTACTGAAAATGAGTACCTGCTCTGATAGACATGATGCAAATCTATAGCACCATTCACCTGTACAGCTGAGTCCAAAGGAAAAATAAACATGTGTTCTAATTGGTGCGTTGATCTCGCAGAGGTCAGCAAATCTTAACTGCTTAAAACATGAAGTAATGAATCAGAAATTCCTTCTAGTGACGCCTGCAGCAGTGAGCTGCAAAAACAGCTCTGACCTTTGTTCTCTCTCCTGCAGGCTGCATGCAATATTTGTGCTCAAGAGTTCTGAATGGCTTCTTCTCATGACCTAGTTGACATTAGCAACAAAAAAAAAATGCAAAAAGTGCAAAAACACTTTGGAGCCCTCCATGCATGTGCTCTACATGTTATTTTATGTCAATGTGGAGCCAGTTTGGAATACATTCATTTTTATTCAGTGATTTCCTGTACAAATATACTGCGCCTTAAAGACTTAAAGAATTTAATTTGAAAACCAGCAGTTTCACATAAACCACATCTCTTTCCAATTTCATGCTCTCACTCTTCAAGCTATACAAAGGACTGCAAGGTTTACAAACACGTTTCACCCCTTTAAAAAAGGGGAAGTGAAACTCAAACTGCTTGTGTGTGTGTGTGTGTGTGTGTCAGACAGCTAGAAACACTGGGCTCTCATTGGCTGCACTGTTGTCAAGCGCATTCAGCTAGATTTCCCCTGCACTAAAGTGTCTATTCTGTGGTGACATCACATGGCCCTTTAAACAGTACACCGCAGACACGTTTAAATGGCCTGATGAGACAGAACACACCTAGGAAAAAAAAAAGAAGTTTCAGCTCACTGCACACATGGCCTACTTATAACAAACACATCCTGTGGCATTTGTGACCACACATGTATGTTTCTCAAAAAAGCTTTCTGTGTTTATGTTGCCTATTGATCATATTTAATGACCGATATGTAACCAATTAATGATTATGATCCAAAGTTCAACCCATAAGATTGTGGACTTGTGTCTGGGTGTATTGCACCTACTTGTGTAAACATTTTAATAAATTCTGTGCCAAACATGATTTCCAGGACGCACCATTAGAAATGTTGAAATCAAAAGTAAAACTTAAAACCTTAAAAAAGCAAAGAAAGAAAGAAGAAAAAGAAAAAAAGAAAAAGTTCAGCAATCTGACATGTTGCACATCCCTTTTTCATCGCAGGTTTCAGTGCAATCGGCAGGCATGGCCCCTCGAATGTCGCTGTAATGTCAGTTTTATAGTGAACTGATAAAACTGACTGAGCTTTTACTGTAGCTTATGTGTGATCATATTCAGAGCAGCCAGTTTTGCTTTAATTAAAAACAAGAGCACACAGTGCTGTGAAAAAATATTTGTCTTTATTGTTTGTTTCTTTTTGCATATTTCTCACACTTAAATATTTCAGATATTCAAACCAATTTTAATATTAGACAAAGATAACTTGAGTAAACACAAAACACAGTTTTTAGATAATGATCTGCTGATCTCCCAGACCTGTTGATTCAAGAACTCACTTAAACAGAACCTGTCTGACAAGGTGAAGGAGAGTCTCAAAAAGCAACACATCATGCCACGAGCTAAAGAAACTTGAGAACAGATGAGAAACAAATTCACTGACGTCTATCAGTCTGGAAAGGGTTACAAAGACATTTATAAGGCTTTGGGATTCCAGTGAACCATGGTGAGAGCCATTATCCACAAATGGATAAAACTTACTCCAAGAGCACAATGATGACTCATCCAGATCACAAAAGAGCCCAGAACAACATGTAAAGAACTGCAGGCCTTATTTGCCTCAGTTAAAGTCAGAGTGCATCATTCAGTAATAACAATAAGAAAGAGACTGGGTAAAAATGGCATCCATGGGAGAGCTCCAAGGAGAAAACCACTGCTGACCAAATAGAACACAAGGGCTCGTCTCACATTTTCTAAAAAATATCATCTTGATGATCCCCAAGACTTTTGAGAAAAATTCTGTGGACTGACGAGACAAAATGAAAAACGTCTGTCTATCAGTTCGTGCCCTGAACTCAGGCACATTTGGGTTGTGCAGCAGGACATTGATCACCTGGAAGGCCACCTATGAAGGGCTTGGAAAAACTAAATGAATGTTTTGGAGTGGCCTATTCAAAGTAATTAGACCTTAAACAGGCCATTCATGCTTGAAAACCCTCCAATGTGGCTGAATTAAAACATTTCTCCTCAGCAATGCGAAAGACTCATTGCCAGTTATTGTAAATCCTTGTGTGCAGTTTTTGCTGCCAAAGGTGGCACAACCAATTATTTGGTTTAGGGGGCAATTACTTTTTTCACACAGGGCCAGGTAGGTTTGGATAGCTTTTTCCCCTTAATAAGTGAAATCATCATTTAAAAACAGCATTTTGTATTAACTCGGAGTATCTTTGTCTAATATTTGTCTTTTCACCACCATCACTAATATGACAATGTTAACAACATCTAGAGCCTTTGGCTCAGTGTACACTACATCTCTGTTAAGCCAAAAAGATAAACATTCAAACTGGAAAAGTTTGCTCTTTGTATTTTTCACCAATAAAAAATAAAACTGAATTTGTGCAACTCACTGTTTCTCGTAGTGATGGCAAAGCAGAATAGCACACATCTGCAAGCCTCATCATTTAGAAGACTCAATGTAGTTTCTCAAAGACCGTTTGAGCCACTCACTTGGTCAAAGACAATAACACGAGTGTCCTGAATAACCAACCTGCATGTATTTGGTAAACATACAGAAGCATATGCACTAAGAGAACATACAGGATCCTCCCAGAAAGTAGAGCTGAGCTGGGAGATGGGAGCGGCTCCTGCTAAGACCTGCAGCTTCTGTCTCACACAAGTAGAACCCTCCCTGCTATAAAATATATTTGGTAGCAGGAGGGAATCCAGGTGAGGGGGCACAGTTTGTTTGTAGCCTTGGAGAGAGGAAACTCTGCTATGTCAGTGGGTGAGAGTTCACATTAAAGTGAGACAAACTCTGCAGACGATTTATCTGAAAGGTGTCGGTTCCTCTATGTATAAAGCTGGGGGGAAAAAAGTAAGTAATGATTATAAATTCTGGGGCACATTTTTGTTTTTATCTCGCCAGTAATTCCAATAGGTGCTGATGCTCCTGTGATCATTTTTCAGGATGATAAGCGTTGACAGGAGTTCATATGGTTTCGGGGTGACTCAAACAGAAACCTTGAGGTATCAGAACAATGTCACATATTAATATTACGGGACTGGTTTTGCTACACGACCTCTTGAACTTAGCTCGACTTGAAAGTTTGTTTTTTAACCAGCCTGCTGCCTGTGTGTCATGCAGCTGCCACACAGATAAAATCAGCTGCACGCACCCTCAGACTCACACTCCCAAAAGTGCAAATCTACCATGATATATGGTGGTGCTCACACTGTGTGGTGTATGGTGAACAGAGAAAAGTGTTTCTTGCTCAGCTCTGAGCATGTGACTGATCCGCTCATGTGCGTGACAGGAACCTTTCCTCCACCCCGCTGCTCCACAGCAGACGACATAAAAACTGCTGACTTCTGCTCTGTATTGTCACTGCTACCTGACATTTGGCTGATTCCTGTCAAGAAAGTATTTACTGTCTGTATATTTGATGTCCAATTGTATTATTATTGAATTATCAAATATCAGTCTGATATGAATGGGTGCAATTTCATGCAGAGGAAAAATTTGATGGTGGTGCAAAAGGTGCCTTAGGTGCCTTAGGTCAATGACAGAAAAGCAGCCCTGCTCCTAAATTTGATTGCTGGGTTAATAGACTCGTGGGTGCAACAAGTGGAGCGCTGGGGGTGAGAGTATCCAGACTTGCCAAAAAAAAAAAATGGCACAACAGAATTAGTTTGTGGTGGAAACTTGCTGAAGTGACTGGGTCATGCAGCTTTCATCTACTTTATTTTCTCATCAAACCGCTGCCACTTTGATGCCAATAAGGGTTACTATTTGTTAATGGCAAAAATTCCCAGTTAATTCCTCAGTTTACCTGAGAATCCTTTATTTTTTCTTACAAATGCTGATGTGAAAGAGTTCAAATACATCAAGCCCTGGAAATAATCTGACTCATGTAAAAATAAATAATAGCTTTCTTACTGTTTATATATTAAGTATTTTGACTTTGGCTGAGTTTGTGAATATACGTCTTTAACAAGCCAAGGTAAGCATCCCATTTAACACAAACATGCTCACATCCGGCCTAAAAAGAAAGACGAAAGTAAAACTTGTGGCTTTTAAATGGCCTTCAAACCAATGAGTGATGTCACAGTGGTTACATCCATATTTTTTTATATACAGTCTGAATCTAAACGGGGAGAACTGGCAAGACGACTGTGACAACACACAATATATTGAAACATGTTAATTTAGAAGCTTTATGGAGAAGTATTTAAAAGAAATAAACTTTAAATATTGTATGTGTTCTGTGCGTGCAGCAGCATCTGTCTTAATTTAAGTTCTGCCACATTTGCCTTTTAAGCTCAAGAAAATGGGTCAAGGCAACAAAACAAAACAAAACAAAAACTTTAATTGGAAGTTGGCTCACAAAAGTATCTCACAGCTCCTCAACGACAGGAAAATGCCTTTGTGAGATTTGGACCGCTCTGGCCAAAAGTGTGTTTTCTCCCACAGTAACAAATTCTCATGCCATGAAATAATTTTCACTCCAATGAACCAATTCCATTGTATTCACCAGCGTTGCAAAAAAAAAAAAAAAAAGTACTGATGGCAAAAACTATGTTCACTGACCAACTGCACTATGTCACGCATGTAAGGCTGACAGTGTCTTTGTCATCTATTTAAAAAAGGCATGTGTGATTAGATTCATTTTCACCCAGCTATAAAAGAGTGGTCACAAAGAGTTCGTATTTTCTGCCAATTAACATATGGGGCTGAAAACAGTCGAGACAGAAGAGGAAGTGTTTTTTTTTTTTTTTTTTTGCAGTGTGTGAGCAAGCTATGGCTGTTTCTCTCTTCTTGAGTTTTAGACTTCGTGAAGTGGAGTTATGTGTGATAGATATTTTTTTCAAGACTGATGATTCCTAGGTCAGACATGCAGGGGTGGGGTTAAATCCTTTTTTAATGTTTGTTTATTAAGTGTCAGACAAGAAGTGTTAAGACAAAAAAATTAAGTCTATCCAGTCAAAGCACTGGCAGTGAAACACAACCCCATTTCTAATCAAACTTGAATGTTCTTTTAGCAAATGCACGCCATCTGTGTTCAGCGAATGATGTGATTTTGAGGGTGAAAAACAGACAACGCCAAGTCCCCATAAGTACACTAATCCTGTGTGTGTGTGTGCATGCACATATGGGAGAAAGAAGTTGACGAAAGGCGGAGGCGGGGAGGGGGCGATGAAGCTCTCAGCACTGGCTCATGCCGGTTTGCGCTGCTTCTCACTGGCCGAGCACCACAGCGAGGTTGCGAGGTTAGCAGATGGATATGGGTGGGGAGGTGGCTTAAAGAGGGGGGTCATTTAGCGCCTTGACTGCCCTTTGCAGAGCTGGGGGCTTTGGCAGGGGTGCCCGCTGGCATGTGGTACACACATCTAAATGCAGAGAAAGCATGCAGCAGCAATCACCCCTCCCTCTGTGAAGAATGAAGGCTGAGCTATTTAGCTGTGTCATATGGAAACTGGTTTTAAGCATCACACTCAGGGCACATACAGGAGCACATGTGCTCACGGGTGAAGAAGATGATCACTATGTTTGTGCCACTGCTTTAATGAGACCCAGAGAAAAAAAAGTTTTTGAATTTCAATTTTTTTTACACTACATGACTCTTTGGTGTGAAAAAACATCACTACAATTGAAAAAATTTCAAAACATGTTTTTATTTATTTTTTAGAGTATGTCCTTTGGAGAGGACATCGGGACTCTCTTGTGGCAAATATGAACACATTTCGAGGCATACATTTACCTCTGAACTCTGACAATCTTTAGTGCTGTAAATTTCAAATGGCTACACCATTCAAGCCAGTGGTTCAGATTTCCAGGGACCTCATTCAGCTTATCAAAAGCAAGCTGATTAGTGTAGTTTAATCAGGTGTGTTAGTTCTGTTTTGGTTTGTGGTAGTCCATAAAGCAGTTCTTCTTCTTTGAGATGCAGAGGTACATGTTGCATTTGATGCACTTTATGTAGGTTTTTCCAGTGCACCCTTCTGCTCTGCACCTGGAACTATTAGGATTGTCCATCATCTGTGGCAAATGGACAGCTCCATACTTTCTCACTTCCTTATCTGGCTGGGGCCTCCTTCTCTTCTGTGATGGAACGTACTCCTCATCATTCGACGCATCAGATTCAATTGGATTAGGTTGGCCTGACTGCCCCTGGGCAATCAGTTCCTCACCTAAGAGCAGTTTGAAGTCATGGTATTGGAGAGTTTTCTACATAGGTCGTGCCAAAGCTTGGCTGTCTTCCTTATACTGTAACCAGGAGTTGGTGATAGCCAGATCGAAGAAGTGTAGGATTGTGCGTACAGTCCACTTCCTTGTGCGGTTAGCCATTCTATAAAAACTAAGCATTCTATCACACATATCAACCCCACCCATGTTGGTGTTGTACTCTGCCACCACTGCAGGTCTGGACACTTGAACATGCCTTTTGTCTTTCAGTGACCATCTGGTCCGGGTATCCTGGGGCTCTATTCCATGCACTGTTGATGCCATGAGTACAGGTTTATTGTCAACCCATTTTGTCACAGCCAGCTCAGGATGTTTCCTTGTCACCATTACAGAGGAGCCTCTTCCTTGTTTCAACAACTCTTTATCAGATGTAATGTTACAATCCTTTGGGAGTCTATTTTTCATCAATGTTCCACTTGCAGGCAGACCCATTTCTAGCAATTTATCCAGTAGTTTTATTGAGGTGAAATACCTAGACAGACAGACACAAACACAAAAAATAAAAAATAAGTGTCATTTGTTTACAGAGAATCATCATCAACAGCACCACAATTGACGTTTATACCTGTCAAAGTACAGGTGAGTTCCCCTGGGAATGGACTCAGTCAACCGAAGAACTGCATTTGCTCCTATTCCAAGTCCTGTGTCTCTGCCGACAAAGGTGTTTTTTCCTTGGTAGACTTCAAAATCCAATACAATTCCAGTTGGAGTAGCGAGAACAAACACCTTCAATCCGGTTGGATTTGGCTTGCCAGGAACGAATTGACGGACTGGACATCGACCAGTAAAGGGAATCATTTGTTCATCAATGGAAACATTTCCTGGCCTGGGTAGGTTTAGGCAACCTTGTTGCACCTTCTTCAAAAGTGGACTGACTCTCCAAAGCATATTGAGCTTCCTCTCTTCTTCAGTTACATCAAGATCATTAGTGATTTTCAAAGAACATCTGATCTTGAAAAAGCGATCCCTTGTCATCGACTCAGCAACTATTGGCACTCTTGTTTTTTTGGCCCAATACATTTTGATTTTTGGGTAACCAAGGCATGCCATGTACACTGAGACTCCAAACCAGGTCTTAATCTCCTCAGGTGTTGTATTCAGACTTGAGCCTGACACCTGAATCTGTCTCTGGTTTGTGCAAAAGGACATGTCCTCAAAAACTTTGTTGTCAATGTACTGCTCAAAGTATTTTGATGGTGGCCAGTCTACACGGTTTGGGGCAGTACAGACAACCTCTCCGGAGTCTTCCAGCACAGGCAGGAATCTTAAGAGACAGACAAATACATTAAATAATTATGTCCTCTAAAAGTGATAGTTCATCCAAAAAAATACTCTTATCTGTCTAAGCTTATCTACTCTTGTCTCAGAAGCCTACGTGTTAGTTTTGGTCCAAAGTGGGCGACGGGCCCGTGCATCCTCAACTTCACTCTCCTCTTCCTCACTTGATGCCTCATCCTCTGAACTCCCGACCTCAAAATCACCGTCAATCTGTCCCTCTTGGTCCTCCTCATCTGACAAATCTATGTCTGAGTCTCCATCAATAATCCTGTTTAGGATTTTCTCTGCCTCAGTCAGTGAGCTGATTTCTATTAAAACAGGTTAAAAAAATAAAAAGCAAATCCTGATGTCCTCTATGGAGGACACACATAAACAGGTTATGTTTTATCCCAACAAATAATTAAACTGCTCTGAAAATCCACCTAACTATTCCTTAGATGTTCATTTACTAGAAGCAATCTGAATATTAAACTCACAAAGCTCATAATTAGAAAATAATATACTTACCTTTCTTCTTTCGATAAAATGTGCTCACAGGGATGGCAGCCATTGTGAAGAATCAGAAAGAAAATTCCAGAAAAGCCCCACCCCCACACATGTCATATCATTGGAAAGCCCAGGATGTCCTCTCTAAGGACCAACAGGATTTAACACAGTGGCATGTATAGTTTCAGAGTTATGAACAAAAAACCTATGTACTCCACAGAGGACAAAAATGCATTGCTGGGTCTCAGGAGGTTAAATACAACTTTCCCTCCCAGCTTGCTGTTCTTGTCCATTACATACCTTTTCACAGGTGTGTATAATGTGCCTAGAGTAGAGGTGTGCCATTGACTGATGAATCAGAGGACAGCAGTTATTGACATAATAGCAATGTGGACAATATTTATGTTTAATAAGAGCACTTGCTGGGATGTAATGAAGAGGGTCACTTGCACCGCTGTGCAACGAAAACATCTTCCAGAACAGCTACACTCACTGCTGTGTTTGGTCACTTTAAGGGGCAACAAGTTGCTCGACGGGTTTCATTCACGCTGTTTTTTGGGACTACTCTGCATTCCTGTACATATCTTAGCTTTTCTTTGCCTCTAGAATAGTGAGAGGGGTGAAGATAACATTCTGAGTGTGCACTAATTCAGTTCAGTCCATTTTTGAATCTCTTGTGGCAGCACATAACAGCACTAAAAATCCATGGACTGACTGTTGTGTTGAGTTAAAGTTACACCAACAGGTATTGATCATTTGTTATGACAGCCTCTTTCAGCCTAGGTTTGTGTGTCTGTCTTGGCAGGACAGCTGATTTTCTGTCCAACAAACATGCCCCTTTTGGGTTCCTGAGGTTTTCAGGTTTGTAGGATCTGGTTTACTTTTATTTGCACAGCTTAAACAAACCTGATTCTGAGAAATATACAGGTCATGTTTCACCTTAAGTCATTGCAAAGATGTGACTTTTGTCTTCTCAGGCTGTGGGATTAGAGGCCAAGTTAAAAGATTTCAGTTAAGGAGATTTTTGACCTTTTACTTAAACTAAATGACACCAAATAGAAAAACTTTATTGCTGTTTCTTATAAAAATGGTCATGTGTGAATAAATTGGCACTTCATTTACATTTTCCTCCCTGTAGAACTTCTGAATGCTATATAGGAAGGTAAAGTGTATCTAAAGTAAGATTGATTTTAAGCAGCTATTACTATAAGGCAGATGTGAACACAGAAGCATTTCCTGTCGCAGATGTGGCCAAAACACAGCTTGCAAAAACTGCAACACATTCAAAATGCACATCCATATATAATCTATATATAGACATTTATTCTAAGGAGAAAGTCATCTTCAGAGTAATAAATAAAATGCAGCTGGAGAGTTAAGCAATGGAAAAACAAAGTGGGGCAGTCTCGCCTCTGTCCAGGTGGAACTGATTTCCAGCTGTGGCAAATGGAGCCATTTTGCTTAACTATGCTTTACTTGGATTATGGAGCATATTCTTCCAATCAGTGAGGCGGTCAAGGATTTGGAGATTCAGGATTTGTTTTTAATCACTATTTTTTCACTGAAGTTACACACTCAAAAGCACCTTGATGGTAATAGAGAAAGGATGTAAGAGTTAGATTTTTTTTTTTTCACCATACTTTAGAGATCACATGGTCATTTGGGGGTTTTGCACAAGCATCTTTCACAGATAGAAAGTCTGCTGCAGTCTGACTCTGGACATATTCAGCCACTGTGTGTTGAATTTTTAATTTCAGTTCAATTTATATAAATATTTATTTGTGTGTGTGTGTGTGTGTGTGTGTGTGTGTGTGTGTGTGTGTGTGTGTGTGTGTGTGTGTGTGTGTGTGTGTGTGTGTGTGTGTGTGTGTGTGTGTTTGTACTTTTAGCATTTCGATGAACAAAACAGACCTTCGCTGTAGAACTTTACAACTGTGCAGGCTCCAAATTTGTTGGATTAACTGAAAGAAGCAGAAAATATGGTAACAGTTTCTTGAAAACATCTTTAAATTATCAAAGTTTGATCCATCAGGACCAATAAATTCATGTTTGTAGGAGGCCACAGTGGTTACCAGGTCCCAGGTTTGAATCTACCCTCTGGTCTCCTTGTGTCTGTGTGGGTTCTTTCCTGGTGCTCCGTTTTCCTCCACACAGCCCAAAGACATTACGTTAATGAGGTCAGGCTAATCGGTGATTCAAAATTGGCTGTAGGTGTGAATGTGAGTATGAAGGATTGTAAGTCTGCCTGTGTTGGCCCTGTGACAGGCTGGTGACCATTCCAGGGTGTACCCTGCCTCTCACCCTATAGCAGCTCGGATAGGCCCCAGCCCCCCTGCGACCCTGAATTGGATAAAGAGAGGAAAATGGATGGGTGTTTGTGGGGAACCAGCAGGAATTTGGCAAGCACAGCAAGAAAAGAACATATAGAAGCCCAAGAAATCCTAAAAAACGACATCTATATGCCTGCAAGCTTGGAACACAGCAGCTAGTTCTGTTTACAGATCCATGAGGAAAAAGGTTTTGTACTTTCTGTGACTTTTTGGTGATCTCTACATGGATTCAGTGGAAGGCAGATGATAAAATCCTCCTGGTGCAGTAAACACCATCTAAGAACTGGAGTAAGTTTGGCAGAACGCTCAGTGGTATTGTCAGTAATAGAAACAAAGGTTTTCCCATCATTTTAGGGCAGCAGCTCTCTTTTACACCACGAGTCACGAGTTATAAAGCTTGTGAGTTGGCACAGAGAGATTACTATTTCACACTAAAACTGACTGATGCCTGCTTTGTATGCAGCAGGGCTCCTGGCAAAGTTATCGGTTGAGGTCAAAGGTGAATAGTCTGACCTCTAGCAGGGCCTCCTCCCCTGTTTCAAACAAACGCCAATAAACTGGAATCCCACAAACAGGATTAAGTCAGGGGCCCTTGTCAACGACTGGATAACATTACCCACGTATGTATTAAGTTGTTAAAGTAGTCCACTTAAACAAATTCTCCTTATTGATCAATGCGTCTACATAATGAAGATCTAATAACATCACATGATTAGTCCCCAGGGTCCTTGTTTCACAATGAGATAATGATTTAACTTTCATGAGCTAAGCTCTACTGAGAGTACTTCTTATAAGCCTACTTAAGCAACTATTTTTAAAGTATATTCCTCCTTTTTACGCACTTGTGACATCTTGATTACAGTATTTGTGTAACTGAAGCAAACAGGCGCGAACTGGCAGCAGCCATGCAAAGATTCCATCTTTGCTCTGGTGAGTGATTGAGGGAATGTAATGTAATGTATATTAAAAGATTCTGTCTAATCTCCAGTGAAGGCAGAGGTCAGTGTTAGCCAGTCCAGGAAAGTAAATTTAGGACCTGGCAGCTGAATCCAGGAACAGTGGTGTTTCTCATGAGCTGAGTGACCGGCAGCAAGGTTACATCAGACAGAATTTGCCCCAGAGACACTGACCGTACTGCCCCCCGACCCCCTCGTATCAAGGTTTTATAACTGCTCCCAGTTATTCAAAAACAAGACCTAATGACAGCATCATGAGACCCTGAGGCTACTGACAAACTTAACAATTGTGATGGTTTTTTAATTAATGAGGGGTCTGTATGTAATCACTACTAAGTTTCCCAAATGATCAAAGCAGCAAATAAATTAAAAATAAATGATCAGTTATGTACCCTTTATGTGCAATAATGCATTAACATTGTCTTCTGCTGTTGTGCGCGCACCTTATTTTCATCCATCATTTGGTTACTGTTGCAGTGTTGTTGGTACAGGCACTCGAAAACTATTCATGCCCAATGCTGATTTTTTAAGTAATCTGATTACATGTAAATTTTCCATTTAATTTGGTTGCATAAGTACAATGCAAAATCTCAAACTGAATGGAATCTGGTCAAATAAAATGTACTTGAATGTATAAAATATACATTCAGTTTATACTAAGCATATTTTCCTTAATGATCAATTGTTTGAATACATAAACATTTGACTTTATATATTTCAGCTGCATTTTGTGTCATGTTTTATGTAACTCCCAGCTCCAATCATTTTAGACTGTAGACATAGTTTATAAATATTATATATATATATATATATATATATATTTTTTTTTTTTTTTTTCCTGGTTGGAACCCTAAATAATTGCTATATATTACCATACAGAAGATGCAGAATGAGGAAGAGTTTTCAGTGTACAAGAGGAGAAATTACTGGGCCTGAGAGTTTTACATAACATAAATGTTAATGAATAGTGCTTGAATCAGTCCCCTAATATCTTCATGCATTTGGTTAG
This sequence comes from Archocentrus centrarchus, assembly GCF_007364275.1. Lineage (NCBI taxonomy): Eukaryota > Metazoa > Chordata > Actinopteri > Cichliformes > Cichlidae > Archocentrus > Archocentrus centrarchus. The sequence goes on along the minus strand of NC_044349.1, from coordinate 13,142,979 downwards.
TTGTAGATGCTGAACTGTGACCTTTCACCTCAGTCTCCTGTGGTTAGGATTAGGATTAAAAAACAAATATTTATTTAAATAATGCATATTAGCTGTGTAGCAGGTGCTATGTGCCGTATAAGCTTCTAATTGTTCATATTCCCATAACTGTAAAGGCAACATAATGCATTTTGTGTCATCAGAATGCTTCATTGGTATATGTGAATTCACCGCTTCTAATATAAATTTTTGATGTTAAGTTTTACAAAAATTCTAACTGAACAAACAAGGCATACAGTAAAGCAAGGGCACAGGCCATTCCCCCAGAGCTATGTGTGGATGTTCAACAATCCCAAGCACGTATAGCTGATAATCAATATGCCCAATTTTTCTGCTTATGAACCCCTCCTGCTTTCTTATGTAATGTGCTGGGAAACACCTGCCTGTCACTCTGTCTGGGACCATCCTGCAATCACCACCCCTGCCATGGATCCCCTTACACTTCTGAGAAATGTGTATCCAAATTGTTCCTGGTGACAACAAGCAGATGACGGCGCGCTAAAAGAAAAAGTTCAGTCAGTCTGAGTCAGAGGAAAGATGAGGAGGAGGCGGAGGAGGGAGGAAATGAGGAGGGGTATATAGCCCAAAGAGTCAGACCATGCTGGTTTAGACCGGTTCCTGCCCCTGTCCCATTTTCTGCTTGTGCTTCTCCTCCTTCCCCCTACTTTATCTCTTTATCACATTGACTCCTCTGTTTTTCTTCCTTTCCTATTTTGGTCTACTTTTCCTTTTATTTTTTTCTCCTTTGGACTTTCCCCCATCCTTTCCTTCTTTTCACAACTTCTCTTCTTCTTCTCCTCTAATTTCAATTTTGCAGATGTTTATACTACTATATAAATGCTTATGCTGATATTGTAAAATTCCAGTTGCAGGTTCTTCAGTTTTGGCAATATTTTATTTAACAGAGAGTCAGGACAATCAGAGGCTGTGTGCTTTGTGTGGGAAGCAGAAGATGCAAAGACTGAGTAAAACTGTCGTGAGAGGTGTGATTAGGAGTGCCTTTCCATTAACTTCTAATCACACTTCTAGACAGAAGTCTAGACAGAAGTGTCCTCTGTGACATATAAGCAAGGATTGCACTGTGAATAAAGGAAACTGCACCAAGGCATCAACATAAAATGTCAATGTCAAGTACATATACATCTAAAATAGAAGTCTTTACACTGTCATTTGAGAGAACAAAAACTATTTCAGGCTAAACAAAGAGAAAATAGTGGTCAGGGTCAATAAACTGGAATTTGGATCAGATTTTTACTGCCAGCTGTTGACATTCTAAACAGAGATGGGCAGGATTTGACATTCCTCAGCAAAACTCCAAACTCTGCCTTTTCCACTGATCTGCAAGGGTTTGTTCACCCAGACAAGACTGGAAGTTTAAACACTGAGACACTGAACAATCTTTTCTTCTTCAGGCTGCCAGCTGAAAGGATTAAAGCCCATCATCAGTCAGATCTGACACAAGGCAACAGCTCAGACAACTGAGTTGACAAACCAATGGAAGAATGTTATGTCAGAGATGTACATTTATAGCTACAGTCATAGTAAAAAGAAAGCAAAAACTTTGCTAGTTATACGGTTTTCCATATCAGAGCATAATAAACAATAATCTGGTCCTTAGCAGGACTTAAAAAGCAAATACAACCTCAGATGCCAAAATTCAGAAGGAGTGTGGGAAAACAATACATCCTTACTGCTTCCATAGGAATTAAGAGGATAAGTAGCAGCCAGGTGCTGCTAACTTAATGCAATTGATTAATTGATCACCAACACGTGTGAGCACCTCTATAAAAGCAGACGTTTTGGCAGCTTGCTGGTCTGGTGCATTCAGGTGAGTTTTAACAGGATGCAAAGGAACAATGACGTCAGCAATTGTTGCTGCCCATCAATCTGGGAGTAGTTACAAGGTAACTGGTTCATTCATTCCGGACAATGATCCCAAGCACAGCAGCAAATGTACAACAGAACAGCTGAAAAAGAAAAGACTCAAGGTGCAATGGCCCAGTCAAAGTCCAGACCTCAACCTGATTGAAATGCTGTGGTGGGACCTTAAAAGAGCTGTGCATAAATGAATGCCCATGGATGTCAACGAACTGAGGCAAGGCTGTAAAGAAAATTGGGTCACAATTCCTCCACAATGATATGAGAGACTGATGAAGTCACACAGGAAATGCTTACTCTAAGCTATTTCTATTAAAACTGGTTTTACAAGCTACTGAATCATGGGTGTACTTAGTTTTTCACACATTGCTTCTACATTATGGCTTAAAATTGCATGAAAGCTTTCCATCAGTGTTCCCACTGATGAATAGGTGATATAAGGAAGCCGAGTACAGACAAAAATAAGGACACCAAAAAAGAAAAACTGAAGTGTAACTCTCCCCAGCAGATGGTGAAATGGAAAAACTAGTGTTTTCTTGTCCAGTTATTTTTGGTTTAGTTTAAGCTATTTGTGAACATTATTTGTTGGATCTGGTGTCAAAGTCCTGTACACAAACAAGCAGCTCCGGTGACAAGGATACATTTGATAGCTTCACTTGCTAATTAAGGCCTGTTTACAGCCTGTGTAAGGTAGCAGCCAGATTTGCTGAGCAGACTGGCAAACATAGCATTCAATAGTCTCAGTGACCTATGTCCCTTATTACAGTACAAGGTCTTCCTGTTATAGTACAAGCCATGTTAATGCTTTCCATTTTCTCTGCCTTAGATCACAACAAGACTGACTGAAGATGATTCCCGGAACCTGTTTGATGACAAATGGCACTTTAACACTACAAAACTAAAGTTCAGTTAATCAGATTAAATATTTTAAATTGGAATAACTTCTTGATCACTGAAACTCCAAAATAACAGCTTGAAGCGAGACCCATTATCTCCTTCACAGTAAAATCTGTTTGTCTTTTTGGTGAGCTGGAGATTTAAAGTCACATCTTGTGAGTCACAAAATCATCTCACATTTTCAAGGATTAAACTGGATTCAAGGTGAGCTCAGAAACTTGGATGGATGTGAAAGCAGTCTTCTAGTGTCAAACTTTGCACATATCATGTGACGCATGGTGATGGGTAAGCATGTAAGTGAAGGAACAATAAGCGAAATAACTTCAGCAGAGGGGGGGACTTATGTCTTTGCATAATGAAATTTAAATGATCAAATAGTGGTTAGAAATGTGGCAACAAAGACAACACAAGGGTTTATCTTTAAACATAATACCACAAACAAGAGCAAGAAACATGGTTCTGCTATTCAGACAGCCTGCTCTTTCTGGCACAGACTGAGAACTTAAGGTCACAAGCTCACAACATCTGACTGAAGATCAACTTAACACTGAACATAATTTTAGCTGATTCAGACAAAGGTGAGGTGGCTGAGCATGTGAGGTCAATGGGCTTCACTGCCAAGGAAAAGTTGTAGCAAGAAATTAGTGCTAATCATGGGAGAAATTGGAATATGTAGAAAGTCTGTATATGGCAGAAGTTCAGTCATTGTATTAATTGGACAGTATAAACTATTAACAGAACTACTTCAAGCTGCCAGTAAAGTATCTTTCCAAGACTTCTAGGTCATTAAACATGTATTACAGAAGTCCTGCAACAGATGTCAAGCATATAGCATATAGAAGCTGCTTAGCTAAAATCTATGGTGAATATTATATGTATTACCATCACATAACATTTGGCATATGACTCCACAAAACCCTTTCATCCACTTCTCTGCTATAAAGAGAATAAAGCCTACAGGCAAAGCAAAAAGCTATCTTAGCGCCAAAGTTCCTGATTTTCTTTTAGTTAAAAGTGCTAACCTTTAAACCTTAAAAGTGTGAAGTGGCTACTTTCTGCATCTGCAGTGCATCACACAGTTGGTTCTTTTTTCACCAACATTAAATAATCCTGTGACGGAGAGCTTTACTGCAGCCTTTGATCTGCAGGACCTCCGGCGCAGTGTGACCACAAAACAAACGCTGACCTTCTTTGTTACGACAATCTGTGATTTGGACTATTTGTTGAACCATAATAGGATTAGAGATGAGTGGTGGAGACGAGTGTTTACAATAGCACACAAAGGTGTTTCACAGTAAATCACAGGCCAACCGCCACAACCCAGACACAGTCCAACAATTTCAGAAAGCACTCACATGAACATCATTGACTGTCTAATCACAGCATAGCAATTTGTCCACCTGTAATGAGACTAGCAAAACCATTACTGTGACTAGAATAAGTGGAGTTGAGTAGCAAGAAATGAAACCACACAACATGTCATCTGTAGAACAGATCTTAGCAGATGGGTGAGTGTGTATCAAGAGCCAGAAAGTCAAGTCTTCAGACTGGGTGTCAAAATTGTTTTCTAGTGCAAGAAAAACAAATAGAAGGAAAGCAAATAGAAAGCTGCGCCACAGCAAATGGATTAAATAATGTTTACTGATCATCCAACACATCTACCCATGTTCCTATTCAGAGGCGTGGGAGAGGCCTGGAGCATTCCCAGCTGTCAAAGGGTGAGAATGTCATATGATCAATAATCATTTGATATGTTATAAGTTAAGTTTGTTACTATTAGAAAATGTACAAAAGTAGCTGAAACCAACCACAAACCACCAGGCATTACAAACATCAATTTCAACTTTATGAAAGCCGTCAAAATGATGTTAACAGATGCACTAAACAGTATTTATTTGACATTTACAAATTTTTAGAAACATTAGTTTACAATAACGTTCAGACTGGCTTGTGGACCAATTATTTAACAGCTGGCAAACTTTATTCATCATCATTTCATTATTAAAAGTAAAAAGCTATTAATTAACATTCAATTAAATATAACTTCACAGTTTATAAACAAGCAGACTGTGTGGTTATGACTTTAACATAAAGAGTTGCTGTACGTACAGTAAATGCAGTGAGAGGTTTCTGTGTTTTGCTCGAGCACATGTTCACTCTGAAAAACCTTTAGACTGCATGGCGCTCTGCCAAGACCAGGCCACTCTCTGCAGTGCATTCAATTACTGTCCCACATGAATCATCCTGTGTGACAGGCAGAGTGAGGTAAATGAGCAGCAGCAGCAGCACAACACTTGTGAACAAGTTATCAAAATCCAATTCAATTCAATTCAATTCAATTCAATTCAATTCAATTCAATTCAATTCAATTCAATTCAATTCAATTCAGTTCAATTCAATTTTATTTATATGGCGCCTAATCTCAACAAGCAGGTTCTTCAAGGTGCATTTTATTGTAAGGTAAAGATTCTACAGTAATTACAGAAAAAACCCAACAATCAAAACAACCCCCTATGAGCAAGCATTTGGTGATAGTGGGAAGGAAAAACTCTCTTTTAACAGGAAGAAACCTCCAGTAGAACCACGCTCAGGGAGGGGCAATCATCTCCCACGACTGGTTGGGGGTGAGGGGAGAGAGTCAGGACAAAAGACATGCTGTGGAAGAGAGCCAGAGATAAATAATAACTAATGATTAAATGCAGTGTGAAGTATAAAGACAGAAAATGTGAAAAGACGTGAGTGAAGAAGAAACACAAAGTGAGTTAAGGGAAGCCAGCAGCCTAGGCCTGTTGCAGCATAACTAAGGAGGGTTCAGGGTCACCTGATCCAGCCTTAACTATAAGCTTTATCAAAAAAGAAAGTTTTAAGCCTAATCTTAAAAATAGAGAGGGTGTCCAAACTCCAAGCTGGGAGCTGGTTCCACAGAAGAGGGGCCTGAAAGCTGAAGGCTCTGCCTCCCATTCTACTCTTAAGTATCCTAGGAACCACAAGTAAGCCGGCAGTCTGAGAGCAAAGTGCTCTATTTGGGTGATATGGTACTATAAGGTCTTTGAGATAAGATGGGGCCTGATTATTCAGTGACCTTGTATGTGAGGAGAAGGATTTTTAATTCTATTCTAGATTTAACAGGGAGCCAATGAAGAGAAGCCAATATGAGAGAAATCTGCTCTCTCTTTCTAGTCCCTGTCAGTACTCTAGCTGTGGCATTTTCAGGGAGCTTTTAGGACAACCTGATAATAATGAATTACAGTATTCCAGCCTAGAAGTAATAAATGCATGAACTAGCTTTTTAGCATCACTCTGAGGCAGGATGTTTCTAATTTTAGAAATATTGCACAAATGCAAGAACGCAGTCCTACAGATTTGCTTAATATGTGCATTGAAGGACATATCCTGGTCAAAAATGACTCCAGGATTCCTCACGGTGTTACTGCAGGCCAAGGTAATGCCATCCAGAGTAAGTATCTGGTTAGACACCATGTTTCTATGGTTTATAGGGCTTATATAGAGTATAATTTATTATTTAAATTATTTATCAACAAACATTCTAAAAAAAACAACAGCAAAACATACAGCATTGAAATCAAAAGATAAAATATTGTATATATGGTACAGTATTTACATACTGTATAATGTATGCTCTAGACACTTCAAAAGTTAATCTATGCCAGCCCCAGAAAAAAGGTGAGATAAAATAAGTTCCCTCTAGACAGAACAGCAAACAAGTCATGTTGATACCTGCAGCAACCCTTCTGAGGACACTTTTCCTTTCGGTCTTTTATTCTTAGCATCTGGGAAACTTTATTTTGCAATACTTAATGTCTGGGACTGCCAGTCTGTGATGATCACCTAACTATTATTAAGTGCACGAAATGAGCTGTCACGTAAAGCTGTGCGAGAGATCATTGCTGAATTCTACAGATAAGAGGAAGAGTTTCAACATAGAGTAATTTTCCTGGCCCTAATCAGCAGCCCAGCGCTTGCCTAATCAAAACTGTAAAGAGTAAATAACTACCTACAATGACTGAACTTGTAAAAGTTCTTGACTGTAACCCTCCCAAAGATTTCTGTTCCAGAAATGAAGCAACACAAAGCTTTAGTTTCAATGTGATAATTTTAGAAGTCAGCCTCTTCACTGTATGTGATCTGCTGGCAAACTGTGAGCACTGTGTTGCTTTTTTTAGGCTCAGCGTAGTGGACCTCCGGGGTATAAAGGGTGACATGAACAAACAAGATACATAACTTGGCTTGTTGTCCACCTTGTCTTGTCCACCTTGTACCTGTGAAAACCCAGACACCACATTGTGATCCCCAACACTCAATGTATAGTGAGGATTGCAGCGAATCAGTAAAAAAAATCAGTAAAAAGACTATTAATGTTGCATAAAGTTTTAGACTTTTAGCTCTGGAAAACACACACACACACACACACACACACACACACACACACACACACACACACACACACACACACACACACACACACACACACACACTGATTGACCAGCCTGAAAATACCACACACACACTGACTGACCAGCCTGAAAATACCACTACAGTTAAAAACATTTAACAGACCAGAAATCTTTTATTTTCTATGATTTCTGAGTTGCACATTTAAAATTTTCTCTATAAATCTAATCTTTCACTAGGCCTTGACCTTGTGCTTTTCATTCTCATGCTGTCTGCCTGCCACAGTGATGATGTAAGGCCGCAGCATTTCAAAATCAAAGCCACTTTTCAAGTTGTTATTCTCCCATCCCTCCTCTCAGCTCCAACCTGTTTGATCCAGATCACTGCAGTGCTTTGATTTCAGTCCTCGCTGCACTTTAGGTTATCGGGGCTACTGGCAGACTTACAGCAGACAGAGTGCGAACTTGATTATATGTGTGTCTTCTAGTGTGGAAGGATTAAGGTGCAGTGAGTGGGGGTTGTAGCCTTTAAAAGAGACTGCTGTGTCACACGGCTACATAGTCAGCATAGCTCCCTGTTTAGACTGCTCACCCTCCTTCACCTTCTCCTCCCACCTGCAGCTCTCCACTCCACAGATATCTTCTGGGGTCGCTGAGTCAGAACTGTCTAAACCGCCTGAACTCATGGTCCCAGCTGATGAGAAGCTGCTCAAAAGTTGATATCCATCAACTGATTGCTACTAGTTTAGATTATACAATATAAACAAAAAGACAAAAAAGGCCAGTTAGTCTCTAGCTGACCCTCCAGGTTATGGGATGTTCTCTGGTATCTGGATTTGGTGGGAAACCAACTCTAAAGCTGCCTTTTTGGTGATTTTGCCACTTCAAGACACAAGCTGTGAACCTCCTGATGACAGAAAGCTACACACAACATGTCTTCTTTATCTAAAACACAATCCTGCATGAAAGTGAACTTAGTGCAGGTCACAAACTTGAGCTCAGCCGCAGTCTTGGTACACCATAACTGCTGATCTCAGTGCCAGCCCACAACAGCTGATCGGTCTGCTGATATTTTTCTCTGCATCTTACTGGCAAATATCAAAGTCTTGCTTGGGTCTGACTGTTGTTGACACTTCAAGCTGCTTTGCAGCCCACCTCCACTCCAGGCTTTCCATGTATGCAGGTGGAAAGACAAGCAGGTCCCAAAACAGAGTTGCCAATTCTAAAGGACTGCAGATTGCGGTCTTCTCTGATTTAGGTGTTGTCTATACTATATCTGAGTATGTTTAGATTTTGGTTGCTTCTGAAATACACATATTGAGTTCATTACATTATTCAGGGTCGCAACCATTACTGAAGACACTGAAGTCACGTCCACTCTGACAGTTTTACTAGAGATCCATTAAAAATGTTTTGTCCATACAATGATTAGTAAATTTGAATTTTATGGAGTTAAACTCCAGCATTTCAGGCAGTTCAAGCAATTTTAGATTAAAAAAAGGATTAAAAGAAGAGGGTCACCATATATGTTATAATTGATTAATGAAATTAAAATCAAATTTTACATTATTAAGCATAATTATTTTTCTGCCTTCTTTATCTTCATGTTTGCATTATTTGTATTCTTTACATAAAAAAACAAACCAAAAAACAAAAACAGAAACTGTCATCCACCCATGTGGAAAGGATCACAAGTTGGACCGACCAGTTGGTTGATCATCTTCATTAAATGTTACATATTACCTGCATAATTTTAAAGCATCTGACATGTCTCCATAAATTATTTACGTTCACATTACTTGTCTTTATAAAAATATCGAACCAGTTTCTGGTTTCTGGAGGATGAAATCATGAGGTTGTTTTTATTCACGGCCACAGTGTTTTGGTTTGAGGTACACCAGTTTTTGCAGGGCACTGGCCTTCATGCCCAAAATAAAACCTATACACAGTGTTTGCTGTCAAATCATCAACAGGTGGACTCACCTTTAATGACACTCAGTCATGACCTGAAGGCTGTGACAGGATATACTTTTTATTTGGGTGTTGTCCTCAGATAACTAAGCACCTCCAGCTCTATCATTAAGTGGTGTGTCAGACGTCTCCATGTGCGTTAAGTTCCAGTCTTCTAATCTGATCAGCTCAGCATCTCAAGCTCCATCTACAGCTGGGCTCCAGACATGAAACTAGGCATCCATTACTTCTGCTGACACAACAGAAACTTGTCATTGTCACAAAGCCATAAAGGTATTATTATACCTGACTGGTTACAGGCTGCTAGCCAGTAGATGTGACTGACCAGAAAGAGAACCTCAAACATTTTTGTTGTGCTTATTTAGCTCGGAGAGGTGCGCTGAGTGAGCAAATTTGCAGGTTCCTTGAGGCTGGACAATTACAAGAGAGAAAATCCAAGGAGAGACTTATTAATTAGTTTTAGCTGATAGATATAAAATTAAAGTAACTAAAGCTTGCAACATTGTGGAAGCTGAACAAATTTCATTGCGACTTTGAATTTCTTTTTATACTGTGTGTAGATCAGTATGTTAACAAATCACTGTGATAATATAAATCATATACTTCATACAAAGGTATGACTTATTGCACTTCTGTAAGATAAAAGCCAACACTGATTTAAGTGAGAAATACAATTTTTTTAATGTATTAAACAAACTTATTAAAACTAGTGTTTATTTAAAGTTTATTCTTATGGATAGAATATCTGAAACTGAGCAAAGCCACTGAAAAATAATTCCCACATACTTTTGTTGACACTGCTATAACATCATGCCAAAACACTGTATTATAATAGTAATCAAGTGTAACCAAAAACATCAATACTACTAATCATACAGGATATAATATGTATTAATGTATACTTAGCTAATTACAGTGATCAAGGGTTTCTCATCTTTTGATATCTGGTGTAAAAATGTTCTAACATTCAAAGCTAACCTTCCTGCAAACAAGCCAAAGAAACAGACACACATGAACATGCATGGACAAACAAGTTTCTTATCCAAGACAAAGCACCGCCATTATTTGCAGATAAATGCTTAGTTTAAATGAAATGCTAATGAGTGATGACAGTGATTGTGGCTCAGAACACATTAGCTTTCAGGACATGGGAGGGATATCACGCCACAGGATCTCCTCCTGGGGCAGATAAGGAGCGAGTGTAGCCGTAGGTTGACCCCTGCTGACAAATAGCAGGTGAACATATACAGCTTCAAAAACAAGGCTAGAGCTCCCTCTGGTGCATCCGATGGGTAGGAAGCTCTGAACAATAATCAGCAACGAGAAGTACCATAAAACGTTGGTAGAAGCGCCAGAATGACGGCTCACTTGTTCTGTGTCTGAACCAAGACGTGTTTGTTTGTTTGTTTGTTTTGTTTGCTATGTTCCTGCACACTATTGAGCTCTGCTTCTGCGGCTTTAAGTTTATTGGCTGGTACCCGACTCCACAACTCAACACACCCCACCTACGAATGTGTTACATTCAGATATACAGTACTGCCTTTGTATGACAGCTTAAGTTTCATTTCTTTTTTCCTCGGAAAGGGCAGGGCTCTGTCATTTTCTGTCTGTCCTGAGCTGCAGCTGCTCGCACCATCTACTAACAGGAGTTATGTCCAGGTCAACTGAAGAAAAAAACGCGTAAGATTTCACGATTGTTCTTAACTTTTAGTATTACAAAGTATGACTGTTAAAATGACAAAAGTGATTCTTGCACAGACGAGTTGAAGCTTTAGTGTTGTATCTTTGGCCTATAGCAGTCAGTATGCTCAGTACAACATATTTACAGGTACTGCTTCCAGGAAGAAGAAAAGATGTGGTCTCAGAAATTGTTACTTACAATCAAATTTATTATCACAAGCTGTGGGGACGCGATTTGTTTAAGTTAGAAAGATCTGGAAGTTGGAATCTGTGTCAACATGCAGAAAATAAAGGTTAGACTCACATCCAGTGATGGGGAACTCAAAGGAAAGCCCTATTTTATAAAACTATGAGGTGGGGGAGATCAAAACCTTTAAGATGATCCTTGGTGATGCATCTGTCTGTTAAACTTTGAGAAGAAAAGAGGCTAGATTCATGAATCTAATATTCAAATTAAAGATTTCAATTTCCAGTTTAAACCTACAGAAAATGGTAATAAAAGGTTAACAATGAGGATCCTTTATGGCCACAAATGCAACAGATGCAGTATTTTCCTCAAAAATGTTTTCCTTTTTTTTAATTTAGATAATAAGGTTCTTCAACATGAAACATAATAATTCCCTCCCACCTAAAAAAAAAAATATGTAAACTGGTCCATTGTCTAGATAAACACAAAGGTTTTTGTTGTTTAGAATCAAAATGTAACCAACATCCACATGAATGTGAAATGACAGCACAAGCCGAAAATAAATCAATATAGCGTATTTAAAAAACCCACAAAGCATCTATTTTAAAGTGCAGATAATAAAGGCAAAACTAAAAAAAGAGTAATATTTATGAAGTAGGTTGAAAAGAATCACATGCAACTGGGATCGCAGTCTTAATCTAAACTTAATCTAAAATCTTAAACTTATGCTTCCTGGCTTTTTTTTTTTTTTTTTTTTTTTTAGCAAAGTTGCTCAAAAAATTGGCTCCTCCCTCCAACCCACAGTTAAATCTGTTAACAAATGCCCATGTAGGAGGTATTGCAGCTTGAGCTTGTATCCTGATGTGGCGTTCAGCTGTCATTCACTCACTGCGTGAATGATGATTTTGAATTGATTACCCCACAACCAAATTCCACAGCTTCCAAATCATTGCAGCTTGGTTTTGTTTATATCCTACACCTGCAAACTCCACATACAGCAAAAAACCACTCTGATGACAATCAACCATAGACATGCAGCCGACACTAATTTACTATCAAAGCAAAGGTAAACTCGCTGTTTAGCATAACATCCTCAAACACTGTTATTTTCTGGCAATGGTGATTTAGTAACAAGCAAATCCAAGTACACAAACACTACAGTAGCAACTCTGCACTGTTATGAAAAACTGATTTAATAAATATCTGAATGTTAATATTCAATTTTGTGAAACAGTAGAAGTTTCAGGCACCACATTACCTACTTTCAAGGCTCATGGGGAAGAGGAAGGCTTGTGCCCTTCTTCTCCGTCCACAGACGACCCTGAGAAAGGCCACAAGTGTTGAAGTGACGCTTGTTAATTTTGATGATTTGCTAGATTTTGGGATTTTTGATGGATTCTTTAAGAAATCCAAAATGCACACTTGCACAGTCATTTTCTTGTGCTGCTTTATGCCCTTTTACAAAGAGTGCAGTGACCACACTGTGCCCTTGCTTATTGTCACATTGCATGTTAAGTATTGTAATACACTGTATTTTAAAACATTTTCCTACATCTCAGTGGACTTCCAAACAGGAAGAAACTGTTGCTGTCTTAAACATGATCCAGTGCAACCCTGTCATTGATCAGCTGCTGCATTTTGTGTGTTTCTGTCCAACTTGGCTTTGGTGTCACATTTCTACTGACCTTAATTATAAGATGATACATTCAGTAGTGCCTTTCAGACTCATGTTTCTGGGTTACTTAACATCATGTTTAAGCACAACATGTCAGACTAAGAACATTCAAGTTGCATTCTGTTCCTTTGATTTGGTCCTCCTCTGCTGTATGTTTTTGTTTTTCTCATTAGCCCTTTCACCTTTAGTTTTGGACCACATGTTAAGATACCATCACTCGGAGGAGCTCCAGCTGCTTCAGTCCAGCCTGCTTTAAGCACAAAAATTCCCACCAAAGATGCTGATAGCCAAGTCAAAAATATCAGTTCTACAGAGAGAAAGGAGCCAGTACCTCAGTTTACATTCCTAGGTCAGCCTCCTCTGATACCTTCATGGTGAATTTTTGTTTGTTTTGTCAAAGATTCATATACTCCTTTGTTCCGATAAAGTATGATAACTGGGAAGCTGTCTTTTTACAAAGAGCAAATAGCTTTGTAACTTTATGGTTTGTCTCTGCTTGGCTTTCTGTAAAAGCCACTGAATGCCAGTGATTTTTACCCCAACCTCAATGAATGTTAGGACATTAATAGTCATTCATGTTTTCAGGAAACATAAGCACAACAACCACTGGCTATTTTATTAAACCTTCATTCTTAAATTTTTTATAAGGCCAACCAAGGTTGGAATCTCCATGGAGAAACATGGCGTGGACAGAAGAGTGAGTAAAGTTGTGCTGTTCAATAAAGTCGTGTTCACAATGATTGGAACTCGCAGATAAGCACATTTTAAATTTGTAGTCACTGAATCGATCATTGATCCTAGGAGAAAGACAAGCTTGATGGAGACGATCAGCTCCTACAGACCGAGCTGTGAGGAGGTGCCTCAGGCCCGGGTTCTCCTCCTGGGCCCGGTCAGTTCTGGAAAGTCTAGCTTCATCAGTTCAGTCCAGTCTGTGTTTAATGGAAGAGTTACCAACCGGGCCATGGTGGGCTCCTGCTCAACCAGTTTCACCAAAAAGGTACGAGTGGACCAGCATTTATCAAGTCAACAGTAAATACACCAAAGATTCAAGTACAGATACACACAGGGCTCACACACAAAGCTATATAAGCAAGAAGATTGTGCTATTTCAGAACTCTCTTGATTCTCTCCTTCTTTGGATTGAAGGTCAGTGGAAGGATGCTTTAGGATTTTGTCCTATTAACTTCCTTTTTGTGTGTGCCAGCTGCAGTCCTTCCAGATTCGGGGTCAGAAAGGAGAGGATCGTACTGGGCTGGTGCTGTGTGATATCATGGGTCTGGGGGATGATGGGATGACTGGACTGACCCTTCATGACATCCTGTCTGTCATTAAAGGCCATGTACCTGAAGGACACAAGGTAAGCAGGATCAGTATTGTAGTATTCTAGTTTTTGATCATTTAGTGGAAGGAACTTCATACAGTCCCTTTCTGTCTGTAGAGGCCTTTTTGGCCCATGCCCCCATGCACCCTCCCTCATTCTTTCTCAGTCTGTCACTCAGTCTCACTGGAGCCAAATTCTCAGTGATAATCTCAGGCCTCGATCATATCCATCCATCCATCCATCCATCCATCCATCCATCCATCCATCCAGTGAAGCATCTTGAAAACAGTTTTAGAATAACCAAATAATCTGTTCGGCCCATCTTCAGCAACTTCAAACCCAGACCTTTTTGCTGTGAACTAACTTTGTTAACAGTGCTAACCACTGAAAATTGTTCCCCTCAGGATAAACAAGAACTGTGGTGATCAGCTGACTTGGCATGTAGTGCCTCTTACTTGGAACTAAATAATAGTGAAACTACTTACAGAGCCATCAGTCTTAGCTGTACTTTGTGTTTAGTGCTTAAATGTATAGATGTTTACATCTTTTTTTTGTTTGTTTTTTGTTTGTTTGTTTTTGTGAATAAACTTGAACTCTTAATTTCTCTCCCAGTTTAGAACAGATCAGCCAGTCTCTGCCTCAGAAACTGTGGGCTATGTGAAGAAGCCGAGCCTTAAAGACAAAATCCATTGTGTGGCCTTTGTGGTGGATGCTTCAAAAATCTCAGCCTACCCCAAAGGCCTCAGTGCCATATTTAAACAGCTCAGGAAGCACATCAGTGACTTGGGTGAGCCAAAGATGCACATTTACACAGAAACTGTTAATAAATGGAAGTCATGCTGTTTGTTTAACCTGACCTCTGCCTCAGTGTAGCTGCTCTTTAATAATGATTCTAGTGCTGTTCGTTCTACATTATTAGTGAATATGCTAAAATGTTTTTGTTTCATACACTCTTATTATTAACAGATTTACCTGACATTTCATTATAATGGCCTCTGACCGAAGAGCACTGAAAGATTATAACCATAAAGGGACTGATGTGCCTCACAGCTTTAGACTTTCTGTTGGCATCAACTGAAAGAAAGTGACTGTTGAAACCTGAAAAATGTTTATGTGTAGAACATAAGAACTGAGTGCAATTTGTATTGTTGCCTTCATCACAACAATATATTTCTGTTTTTTAGGTGTTCACCAGGTGGCTCTGCTCACTCACGTAGACCAGATGTGTCCAGAAACAGCCAAAGAGGTCACCGCTGTTTATGAGAGCCGCAAAATTCAGGATGTGGTAGGTTAAAATAAACCAAATGCAGTCACATAATGTAATTGTACAAAGACTCAGAGGTATTTACCCCAAATGTTTTATGAATAGGAAATGGATTAACTCTACAAACACTAATGTAAATGTACAACTTGTAAAGGTCTAAAAGCACGGAAATAGACAGAATTCAAAATAAATGAAAAATTTTACAGCATTGATTAAAAAAACCTGAATAAATCAAAGTATTCTAAGAAGCTGAAGACCTGCAGTGCTTGATTTTCCAAATATAAGCATCTATAAGCATCACATCTTTTATATTTTTGGTTCTGCTCAGTCTTGAGAACATTTAAAGTGCACAACAGTTTACAGTCAGCAGGATGTTAGTACAACTTTGCTTACAGACCACACCGAGATGATCATCTTCAGGAGACACTGAGGCAGTAACAGTGTTTTGCCTGTTGTTGTTCTTTATCAGCTGTAGGAACTAAACACTGGAGGTGAGCATGTGTCTGTGTGTTTGCAGATGGGTAAAGCTGCTGCTCTGTTGGGTATGTCCACCTCCTACATCGTTCCAGTGAAGAACTACTCTTCAGAGCTGGACGTGGATGTGAACACAGATGTGCTCCTTCTTAGTGCTGTTGACCACATCCTGCAGTATGCTGACCTATATTTCCAGGACAACACATCACAACACAAAGGGCTTAAGTTAGATTTCTGAAACTATGAACAAAGTTGTCACATTTCTGTAAACACTCATATTTCAATTCCATCTGTTAGAGTTAAACAGTTTTACTTTGTTATAAAAATTTGTGTTTCTGTCATTTGGACATTTCTGTCAGAACTTTAATCACATCAAATATCTGTATATCATATCTGTTATATCTGTAAGACTGATTTTTTTTTGTATCAGTCACTGGGCTTCATGGAGCATTTGTTGTTTTATTTGATTTATTAAAAGTCTTTACATTCACCAGTGTTTTTGTAGTTTTGTTCCTTCACAATGTAAAATATATATAATTTGTAGTTCAAACTTTCTCTTGAGAGTTACGATTACACATGTGCCATTGCCCTCTGTCCACCATTCTCTGGTCCATCAAAGAGGTGGAGGTAGAGATATGTGTTTGCACTTAGAACAGTTTTAAAAAGAGGACTGAATTCATGTATGAATCCTTTTTTTCCTTCCTCACTTGTATCATTAATGCTTTAATGCTGTGTTCCTCTGGAAATGGGAGTTCCTTGCTTCTGCATATTATTATTATTATACTTCATGCTTCATGTTCTTATTCATAAATGTGTAATGGTATATGTATACACAGTATTTTAAATTGATGACACGTGTCTTTTTAATTTACTTTTGCACTCATTTCTTGAAAAGAAGCTACAAAACGGTAACCTGTGCCTGATAAATGAACTCTGCAGGAACCAGTTTGTTTTTACACTCCACGCGTCATCTCACAGCCTGATCCTTACTTTTTTTGGCAGAGTTGTTGAATCAAGATCAAATCTCTCTAAGGTTCATCTCCTCTTGAACAAGTTTCTTTATAATCTGGATATTTATGAGAATTTTTTCCCGTGAACGTGGTTTACTGGATCCGACCGCGGTGACTTGGGTCACACATGCGAAGAAGAATAAACCTCGCAGAGAAGGTGTAAACTTAGCTTAAATAACGCTGTCCTCTGGACTCGGGTGGCGTTTTTTTTTTAAACTGAAGGGAGAGGACACAAGCGCAGACTTTTATTCTGAAATTTATTCTAGCTGGAGACTTCCAGTTTCGTTTCTTTCGGCTGCAGACACCCGTCACTCCTGATTTCAACGTCCGTTTGCACCGAGATCTCTGCTTATTTTCCCCGTCGTTCTGGACCGGGAGGTAAAATATTAAAGAAACGCATGATTTGCCGAATTTAAAACTTTTCGTGTAATCTGCTGAAATGTAGTTTTCCTTTCAGGACTGTAAGCTTTGTGATGTGGTTGAGTGGTAATTAATTAGTAGTTTAATTATTGTTCAGTTTACTGATTTAATCCAGTGGAGAACCAGTTTTTTAAAGGAAATTTACAAATGATTCTAAGAGTAACCACAACCATTACGAGTGCGTTAAATGACGCCTGATGGAGTGGGAGAAACATTTGGCACAGTTGCAGTGTGCGACTAATCTTTAATGCCAGTCTAACAGGAAATCGAAACTTATTGGATTGTCGTGTAACATCACGTTGTGGTACTTTTGTTTTTGTCAACACGAGGAAATTTACTTTCTGCCATCACTGCAAGTATAGCAACATGCACTTAAGCGCCCATCAACAAATGCATAAAGTAGTCGAATTCTAATTAACTAATTCTAATTAGTTTCAAATGCTATTCATTCTATAGTGTGGCTTTACGCTCATGTGTTGTGTGTGCTTTGGTTGACATATTCATTCACTATTATTTACTTAGATCAGAAGACCACCATGAACCCCAGGCTCACTGAAAACCAACAGAGAACAATCTGCTCTCAGCTGCGAATAGTCAAACTGCACCAGCATCCACAGCTTCACCGGCGCAGCATTTCACCAAAGATGTGACAACAGCTCTTCCACTGTGTCTGTGGGCTATAACAACTCTGGTTATGTGTTTGGGGGCTACACCAAACAACCTTTTAGTCAGTCTGGACTGTACGTGAATGATAATCAGGCTTTTCTTTTCACATTCAGTGGAGAAAAACTCCTCAAATATCCAGTTATTAATCCTGGTTATGCAGTGAAAATGGTAGCTAACTGTGGTCCTTATTTTGGAGAAGACGTGGTTCTTGTTCATGGAAGCAAAGCAGTAGCTTATAACAATCCAGGAAATTATTACAACTTCACTGCTGCAGAAATGCATGGCAATAACCTCAACCTGACTGAGTGTGAAGTCTACCAAGCGGAGGGTAAGTTTGATATTTTCACTACAAACTAGTACAGTACTATTTGTGTGTGTGTATATATATATATATATATATATATATATATATATATATATATATATATATATATATACACACACACACAAATATATATATATACAAATATATACATATGATAACGCTACCTGAAGTTTGCCCAGTTTCACCCACTCATTGTTTTCCAGCGGCATTAACCTGGACTTGCTGGTACCTACTTACAATGTTTTTTTCAAAGTGCTCGTGAGTATATGCAGTGATGTCCACTATAGAATTGAATCGTGTTTTCAGTGTGGTCTGAACCTTTACATATTATTGACCATATCTGATAAAGTATTATAGAAATGCAACCTTGAAATTTTGATAATTCAATGAAATTCCAAAACATATAAAAATGTCATTATGGAAATGATGTTCCTTCTGATTTGTTCCCAGGTATTCCTCAGCTGGTCCTCCTCACCTCAAGTAGATGAAGCCTGTCCACTGGTGAAAGAGGATGTGAGAAACATCTATAAGAGTGTCTACATTAAGGACGTGGTGGGGATTTTTAACTTTTTTAACTACTTTTTTAGTTATTAATAAATTATTTAGATGACGTTGATAATATTTTTTTCCCTGTGTTCTGTAATAACGGTTCAGGAGCTCAGCTCTCGGCTCGGTGTGCCACTGTCCTGCATTGTTCCTGTGAAGAACTACAGCGAAGAGTTGGAACTGGACATGAATTGTGACATCCTGTTGCTCAGTGCTATCATTCAGATGCTTCGTTTTGTTGATAATTACTTTGATGAGCTCAGTGATCGAATGAGCACCATGCAAATCAAAGACTAGAAAGAAACCAAGGAGCCAGTCTAACAGTCTAAGCAACTAATGAAATATCCCTTAAAATGTTTCATTTACCAGCAGGGGAACCTGCAAAGTGCTCATTTAGTGTGTTAATAGGGTTACCATGAGGATAGAAATTAGGAGTTAAATTAGAAGGTTTCCTAGGATTACCCAGAATATTGGAAGATGAAATGTCTCTGCCTCTCAGCCAATTTCCAATTTCTCCCTCCAGAAATTCGGTGCACTGGACCTTTAATTTTGATTGATTTCAGCCTTCGAAAATAAGGACATTAAGGGTGCATAAACTATATCTGGAGACATAAAACTGGAGACACGAGTAAATCAGTTGGTGGTGGATTGTGTATGTTTATTGATGAGAACTGGGCTATTACCAAAGTATAACTTACCATAGTTGAGCAGCCCTGTGCTAAGAACTGTGAAACCTTTTGACTTATCTCATTAATTTGGACAGCTTTTAGTCACATTGGTGTATGTTCCAGGTCCCGACAATAAGGAGGCTGCAGATCATGTAGTAAACAATTACGTGCAGGCACAACTGGCCAGTTTATTTTGGAAGACTTTAATGCACTGTCTCACACAGCACGCCTTCTGAGCTTACAACAATATTGACTGTCCAACTCGTTCTACAAAGATTCTCAATTTATGTAACTTAATATCAATGATGCTTATAAAACAGCCCCCCCCCCCTCAAAAAAAGGGAAATCAGACATAATGTTATCCACCCGCTTCCTAAATACAAAGAGCAAATAAAAAGGATAAAACTTAGAGTGAAAACTGAAAAACTGCATTTCTTAATGGTGACTCTGAAACCTTTTATGGTAAAAAGAGAGAACTCAGGTCTAAGATTAGGAGGAAAAAAATTATTTTAATAAGATCCGAGGTCAGTTTTGCACAGGGAACCCTCATCAGACATGAGAGGGTCTCAATAGGATGATGAAAACAGCTAATATGGGGGTAACTCCAGGAGTTCAACACGCTAAGGCACTGATTGCAGCTGGTGTTGCAGTATCGCACAATGTACAAACACTGCAGTTCTGAGGTAACTCAAATATTTTGAAATATCAAGCAAAACAAAGGAACTTTCTTTACTCCTCCTTTTGTTCCCTCCTTTTCTTGAAGTGTGTGTTCACCACAGCCATTGCCATTCTTTTCATAAAATCCACCACCATCGTCCCCCTTGCATTTCTCTCCTTAACACCATACTTACCCAACACCTCCTCATCACCTCTGTTAACCACTTAACTGCAACTTGGATCTTGATCAGAGATCCACGCTAATGCTTGAGCTCCTGCAGAGTCACAAAAGAAACAGTAGTTAGAAGGAGCATGGAGGAGAAAAGCCCTTTGGGTCAAACCTGGTCATGTAACTTCTTCTCTTGTAAGTTAATCAATGCCCTCCTGTGTCACACAGCTTTGTATTTTGATACAAAATATTTTGATTCATTTATCCTGAGTACCCTGCACAGTTTTATCTCGTTGAGTGTAAGTAAGCAACACTAAAAATCCTTTGTTAGTACAACATGAATTTCCTATTCCAAGTTACTTGTTTTTTTGCTTTAAAAAAAAAAAACCCAGTTGGTTTGTATGCTTTTTATAATACAGTTAACTAATTAAAATTTACAGTGTAATTGTGTCCTTGATGACCACTGAAGCCATCTTCACTTGTCTCTCAGGGTCCACCATATCCTCAAAGGCAGCTCTTCGATCACCTTTCCTTGAAATCCAACCTCAGTTCTTCATTTATCCCTCAAGTGGGGAACTTCTTTATGATGGTTAGCATGTTAGCAGACATGTCAACTTAGTGCATAAACTGTGTGTATAAAAAAATAACATATCCTCTGTCTGAGGGTATCTTTAGCCAGCTCCTTATAAAGTTGTTGGTTTGTGTGTTCCAGATAATAAAGAACTTATTGTTTTCCATCTTGTGTTCAAAGAATTTAATTAATGTTTGGTGCTGAAGTGGATCATCATCAAAAACTGGAATTTCCTTCTTGGGCTGCAAACACAGGCATTGCTTCTGGATTATCAGTGCAGTGAATGAAGTGCAGGGAATGCATCGTTCACTGTGTATGTTAACCAGCATGCATGATTCTTTGGTGTAGTATCAAGGGAACTGTGATATAAGACTGGATTTGAGGTGTGGTTCTAACTGGGTCTATTATTTTATAAATGTTTCTGGATTGGTACCAACATGCCTTGAGGATTTTGTACCTACAAAATATTCTTTTGCATGAAGTGCTTTCATTTTTGCTTTCATTTGCCATTTCACATCCATTAAAATCAATTTGACTTGGGTCCATCAAGCATTTGTCCCCAGGTGATTGTACCTCAGAGATCCAGACATGTCCATCAGGGTAAACTGCAAGAACTTGATCTGCTGATGTAGTGCTGTCATCCAGACATAATTTACTTTGACTTGTGATTGAGTATTAGTGAAAGTACTGGCAGGGCCATCTGCCTTAGCTGTACCTTGTGTTTGGTGCAGATGATTACATGAAAGCATGTGTCTTTCCTTTTATTTTGGAAAACCAGTCAACTAACAGTTCCACGCTGAGTAGACAGTCGTTCAAATCCTTCTATGTCTAGTAGGCTACTCTTAGTAATGATTTTTTATCATTAAACATAAACAGTGAAAGCTTGAAACATTGAAAATTGGAAATGATGATGACGATCTTTCAGACATTTAAAACAACAATCCAATATATACACATACATACCTGGATATACATATATGTATGTGTACACACACACGCACACACACACACACACATAATAGCTACATAATATAAAATAACAACTCCATTACCAAGTCCTAATGTACATAACTATTAATCCCTACCCCATGCTAAACAGTCTACCAATGTACCATGTTCATCACCCCCTCAGCACATGTATACAGTAGCATATATACATGCTACTGGGGCAACAGCAATGTTCAAGTATTATTAAGTATTATAATTAAGTATTATTAAGTTAAAAATATGTTTTATTAAAATTACATGTATAAAGTTATTTTTAACTTAATAATACTTGAACATTGCTGTAGGTTCACTGGAAAACTGTTCTGCAATTTGACTCCACAGATAGAAATACAAAAGATGTAATTGTTAAATCAGTGAAGTCAGCTAAGCAAGGTTACTTTTGAAATGCCTATTACCTCATATCAGTCTTTATATCGAAATACTGCTGATATATTGGTGGCAGTCTTTTCTTACTGTTTTCCTAAAATTAATGCCGACATGTTTTTGGCAGAATTGTTAACAATTCTAAAGCCTACCTCCTCCTGAACAATTTTCCTCACATTCGGGCTATTTGTGAATTCACAGAAAACAGAAACTGTAGCTTCTATACTTAACTAGCAGGTGTTGTCAGTTAATTTGAGATTTTTTCAACCAAAACAACGGGCTACACAAAGCAGATTCTTTAAAAAAAAAACACTGCCCAGTGTCTCATTTTGAAACTTAAGGCTTTCACTTTCACCTTCACTACCTGCAGACAGTGTGTCACACCGGTACAACAGTCCACAGCAACTACCCAGATCTCTGCTCACTATCTCTCATCTGTAACAGGAGGTAAGACTGAAAATATTAAACAGTTGCATTATTTTTAGTATATATATATATATATATATATATATATATATATATATATATATATATATATATATATATATATATATATATATGTGTGTGTGTGTGTGTGTGTAATGGGTGTGTATCATGTCATATCATAGGTGTGTATCATGTCAGGGCCTATGTCAGACTCTCTCCTGGATATCTGCCACTGTGTGATGGTCACTGGAACCTGTTCAGGGAGGTTGTTGTGGTCTGCTCTTAGATCCACTATCCACTGAGCATTGGTGTTGTGTGCTGCATCCCTATGCTTTCCAGTAGTGCTACTTAAGATTCAGACTTCAGCACTGAGTCTTTATAGAGCTACGACATAGCCTGCGTATGCGGCCGATGTTGCTTACGCTTACGTTTATGCTTGTCCAGGTGCACTGCGTGTGTTAATTACCTTTTGGTCATGTCCCGGTGTTTTACATACGGTGCCAGCTGACAGAAACATAGAATGCTGGGAGTTTTTTCCTTCCTGGGTCCTTTGAGGTGCTCAGGTATTTTTAAGGTGCAAATACATTTGTCCCTCTAGTTTTTTTTTTTTTTTTTCCTTCTTTGTACAAACTTGGGGAAAGTAGCCGGAAATGAACGGAAGGAAATATCGGTGTTTCTCGGGAGGTGCGCTTCAGGTTACGTTGTAAAACTTCAAAAATAACTAACTAGACCTTAGTAAAATATCAGACCAAGATTAACAGAGTTATGGTATTTTTCTATAACAATATCCGGGCTGCAGCTCTTTCTAGTGGCAGATTGCTGTATAACATTTAGGACAAGCATTTACGGCACCGGGTATCAGTTAAATTTTAACATTTGGGCTAATCTACTAGTACGTCTGGTACTGACTAGTGACAATAGCGACGATTAATTATCTAGTCATCTAGTTGCACACATCCCTAGAAATGTGCAAAACTGAAACTAAAAGATGCTGTGTTAAAATCATAATGAACGCGAGAGAAAAATTTGGCACCCTTTATAAGCTGGGTGTGGCTCGTGTTTTTGCCCATCTGCCAGGAAATTGAAAACTTGTGGTCTGGAATTATTCATAACATCAGTTAATTAGTAGTTTAATTATTACTCTGTTAATTCATTTTATCCAGTGGATGTGGGATTTATTTTAATAATAAAATGTACTAAACAAAATTAAAACAAACTGCAACCAGTACAAATGTATTGACAGCATAATGAAAGTAAAAGAAAATGTTTATAAGCTGGGTGTGACTCCTTCACTTGCCAGTCTGCCAGAATATCAAAAGCAAAATGCATTTCTATTGGCTTGTTTCAGCAAATCTGTGTGAGAACTATGTTATACACTGGATATGCTGGATGATAGAAGCTATTAGACCAATTTGTATATAACTGATGTGTAAAGTATATAAAGTAACTTAAAATGTCCTAATGTTCTTATTCAAGTAAAGTAGGCTCATTCTAATCATGACCACTTTGAAATGCTATTCATGCTATAGTCTGGCTTTCAGCTTAGTGATTTAAATAATGTAGTTCTGATCATTTGTTTGTGTATGTGTGTTTCTAATCTCCACAGATTAATTCTGAAAACCATCTTAGAACTATGAACCCCAAACTAACCCAAATCCAGCAAAATACAATCTGTGCTCAGCTGGGAACAGTCAAACTGCAGCTGCTGTACAAGGCCAGCATCCACGGCTTCACCGGTGCAGCATTTCACCAAAGATGTGACAACCGCTCTCCCACTGTGTCTGTGGGCTACAACAACTCTGGTTATGTGTTTGGAGGCTACACCAAACAACGTTTTCATCAGTCTGGACAGTACATGAATGATGATCAGGCTTTTCTTTTCACATTCAATGGTGCAAACCTTTTCAAATATCCAGTTATTAAT
This sequence comes from Archocentrus centrarchus, assembly GCF_007364275.1. Lineage (NCBI taxonomy): Eukaryota > Metazoa > Chordata > Actinopteri > Cichliformes > Cichlidae > Archocentrus > Archocentrus centrarchus. The sequence goes on along the minus strand of NC_044349.1, from coordinate 13,118,428 downwards.
CCTGGAAATGCAGTGAAAATGGTAGCTAACTGTGGTCCTTATTTTGGAGAAAACTTGGTTCTTGTGAATGGAAACCAAGCAACAGTTTATAGCAATCCAGGAAATTATTACAACTTCCCTGCTGCACAAATGCATGGCAATAACCTCAACCTGATTGAATGTGAAGTCTACCAAGTGGAGGGTAAGCTCAGCATAAGAAATCATATTTTCTTGCAAATCTGTGTTGAAAAATTGAATGTGTGCCATAGTACAAATAGTGTACTCAAAACTGTACTGCACTATTAGTTGTGGACTAGACCAGGTGTGGGCAAACTATGGCCTGGGGGCCACACCCAGCCCATTGGTCTTTTTAATCCGGCCTGCTGAAAATTGGTACAGAATTGCCCAAATCAAATCATATCATAATTATTACTGATGTCAAGGATTCTGCGAATTGCCACAACAAACAACAGACTTTGATGCACTGGCAAAAACAACACTGTTCCTACTAAAAGTAAATATAAGTATTAATGCTGTGATGCCTTTTTTTATGTTTATGTTTGATATGTATGCATCTGTTGCTGGCCTGGCCCATTTGTCAAATTTCAGAAAGTCAATGTGGCCCCAGAGCCAAAAGGTTTGCCCTCCCCTGAACTAGACAGACAGCCCCATATATCCACTTAAGGCCAAATTTGAATCAAGAATCAAGAATGCCTTTATTAGTCCCACAACGGGGAAATTGCAGTTAACACGGGGAAATTGCAGTTAATGACGGGGAAATTGCAGTTCTTTGCATTGCTTCATTCAACTTTGCTTGCAGCTCTTGGACTTTTCTCTCCGCGACTTGGAGCTTGCTGCACATATCGGTGAATCTATATTCGTCCACGTGACTTTTCTCCTCCTGCATACTGTGATCAGATGCACTTCTGAGGGATTCAGGCTGATCATCAGCGTCAAGTGAAGTATCTTGGCGAAAACCCCAGTAATGGGTGTCGATTTCAGGGTGTCGCAGATGTCAGATGACTTTAAAGATGTCATGTCTTTAAAGTCATGTGACATCTGCCCCCCCCCCCCCCCCCCCCCCCCCCAAAAAAAAAAAAGGATGGAGAGGCAAAAAAGAAAGCTCTCCGAGGCACAAAACAGAAAATGGAAGAGGGAGATGGATAAAAATGTTTTTTGGGATTAACTTTTCCAAGTGGTTTAAAGACAGTCAGTAAGTTATGTCATAGAAGTCTTGTATTTTATAAGTCCATGAATAAGTGAGATCTGCACACATGAACACAGTAAACCTTGAGAGGGTGCTTTATATGTGTGTGTGTGTGTGTGTGTGTGTGTGTGTGCTGGGGGGGGGGGGGGGGGGGGGGGGGGGGGCCCTAAAAATATGTCCACATACATCTCAGAAAGTATATAGCTGCGCCCCTGCACACACACACTGTCATCGGTCCGTGGCTGTTAAGATTATGTGAAGTGTAAAGTTGAGGACCCAAATGCAGACATGTGATGGTTCTGGGTCTGGGACTTGCTGTGCCTTGGCCCCTCTGAGACATGTTTGCTCCCCACTGTTCATTGCTGCTCACCTGGGAGGAGGGCACTTGGTATTGGCTGACCGTCTCTGGTTCTCGATTCTCGGGTCTTTAGTGCTCTTGGGGGGCTGTTGACGGCCTGGGTTTCTTCAGTCTTTCTCTGTCTCTGGAGGGTCGTTGTTGCGTCTTCTCACCCTCATTATCAAGTTTCATGACAAACACACATACACAGACAATCACGCACACAAACATGCACGCGCGCACAAACACACAAGCAACAAAAGAAGAGTGCGTGTTTGTTTTTGTGTTCTTCTCTTTCAGGTGCTGTTTGTTTGTGGGGGTTTTGTTACAGATGCAGCAGTTGAGTCATTACTTGTGCCCTCTCTTCTTTTTTCCTATCACCCCCCCTTCCTTCTGTTTTGTTTTCTCTTTTTAACACCCCGCCAATCATTATTTCATCATTCTTCTGCCCCTTCCCACTTGTCAGCTCTGGTCTTGTTGAGCCATACCGTTTAAACATGCAAATAAAGGGGGGGAGACAGAGGCACAGCAAAGGTATTTGGAACAACATAGCATGCAGACAATAATTTTGCTTGCTTAAGCTGCTGGATGTGACAGGCTTTTAAAAAGACTTGAGAAGAAACAAGAGTAAACATGTAAGATATAACAAAAGGAGAGAACAACATGTAAAGCCTGCGTCCGGCCAAAGCAAAGCTTACAATGCAGTTATTGAATGGTGATTGTTCAGTATGTGCTAAATATGACATGATGTGCACAGCCAGAGGCTTACATCCTTTTGCTCACAAACATTTACAAACTTTATATTAATATATAAACTTTATATTAATATATAAAGTTTGTCACTAAAACAACAACTTTCATTTTCTTTTTGTGAACTTGTTTCCTCATACAGAAACTGAACTTGAGAAGCCATGGAGGACAGTCATTTGGGAACCTGAGTAAGACTGATGGAGACATCATCCCGCCCATCTATTAACATTCATTACTTTTGTACAATACACTTTACACTGTTTCAAATTGTGATGCAAAAAATGCAGGAACATGATACCCAGTTCAGTGTAATTACGTATTCCACACTCTGTAACATCCAAGCTGCAATACTTACAATCTATGCAAAATATGCAATATTGTTGACATGCTTACATGAAACTGCATCTATTTTACAGTTAAAATGGCTTCCACAAAATAGAAAAGTTCTTTATGTCCTTGTTTGTACAGGAAGAAGAAGGAGCTGATGGAGAGCATTAAAAGCTACAAACCCACAGTCAGCTCTGTGACCCAGGCTCGGGTTTTGCTCATTGGACCAGTTGGAGCTGGAAAGTCCAGCTTCTTTAACTCTGTCAACTCTGTATTCAGAGGACATGTCACCAGTCAGGCCATATCTGGCTCCTCCACCACCAGCCTCACCACACAGGTCTCTGTCTGCTTTTTTTATTGGGACTGATTTCAGTGGCAATCATTTTGTAGTCAGTCACTCATTCCCTTTGTATTTAAAAACAGTTTCGCACCTACTCTGTGAAAGATGGACGTGGAGGGAAACCTCTGCCAATAATTTTGTGTGATACCATGGGACTGGAGGAACGCAAAGGGGCGGGGCTTGACATTGACGACATGAGCAGCATCCTCAAAGGTCACCTGCCAGACTGTTATCAGGTACTGCATTATACCAGCAGGACACTGAATGCATGAAAGACTGATTTTCCAGCAGTCAGCTCAAAATGTTTCTCTGTTTCTCCTCAAATGTGTAATTTAGTTCAACCCTTCAGCTCCTCTGCACTCTGAGGCTCACGGCTATCACAGGTCTCCAGGACTCAAGGACAAGATCCACTGTGTGGCCTATGTCATCGATGCCTGCAAGATCTCCATCATGCCCAAAGGGCTGGAGGAGAAGCTGAATGCTATCCGCAAAAAAGTTAACTTAATGGGTCAGTAGAATTGAATCAACAAAGCTCCTCAAAGCATAACTGCCTCAGTCACAGCTTTGTAAAATCACTGCAAATCATCAAAAACCTGTATTTATCAGTAAAAAGCAACATATCAAATATTGAAACACAAGTTGAACTAATAAGTGAAAGAAAAAGTCATCTGGATGGTACCATGTGTTTCTCCAAAACATGTGTCTATACTTCAGGTCGACTGAGTGTTCACAGTTATTTAAGCAGCCCAATCCATGCACTCTAATGCCTCCTCTACCACCACAGAGGCTGGTTCTCTGAACTGTGCTTTTATAACATAAATTCTCCACTAATGACACACAACATGATGTCCATGATTTCAGTAAAACTAGTCACACTACAGAACAATTTTCTTCTTCAGCAAATTCATCTTAAATGAACCCAGGGCCAGTATTTCTGGAGCTTATATATAGTTTTTCTTTGCATGGTGAAAATTAGAAATACTGAACAGAGATGAGGTATGTTCACTTCATATGCTTTTTCAAAGTGTTTCTGATGCAGCAGCTTTCACTACATAATCATGTTTTTATTTGCTGAACAAATAGATAAACCACTACATAGAGCTACAATCAGGTGCTTTGAATATTTAAATAATGTTATGCACCATATTAAATGAAGTATTACAGAAATCTGACCCTAAATTTTTGTAATCCATTATGTAAAAAAAGTATTTTGGAAGTGATCTTGCTGCCCATTTGTTCTCAGGTATTCCTCAGCTGGTCCTCCTCACTAAAGTAGATGAAGCCTGCCCACTGGTGAAAAAGGATGTGAGAAACATCTATAAGAGCGGCTATATTAAGGACATGGTGAGGATTTTTAAATAGAAAAAGAATACCCTGTAGACCTTTTTTTTTCCAGTAATTACTAAAGGATTTAGATGAGGTTAGTGACACTTTTTTCCTGTGCTCTGTGATACAGATGCAGGAGGTCAGCTCTCGGCTCGGTGTGCCGCTGTCCTGCATTGTTCCTGTGAAGAACTACAGCGAGGAGTTAGAGCTGGACACAAATTGTGACATCCTGTTGCTCAGCGCCATCATCCAGATGCTTCGCTTTATTGATAATTACTTTGATGAGCTCAGTGACCGAATGAGACACATGCAAACCAAAGAGCAGGAGCAGATATAACAACCTGAGCAGCTGATGAAATATCCCTGAAAATGGTTCACTTACCTGCAAGTGATCCTGTGGAGGGCTAGTACACTGTGTTAGCACGGTTATCTGGAAGTCAGGAATGAGTATCTTAGGAGTACTCAGAATACTGTCAATATTGAGAGATATTGTGTACCTTCTAACTTGCCCTGGGACGTCCAGTTTTTTTTTTGGCTTACAGAAGTCATTGCATTGGTGTCTTTCACCTGCTATATTTTATTACAGCAGTAGAAATTTTCAGTGAAATTTTTACATTAAACATATAATGTATATGGCTTATATATACAATTGAAAAAGTGGGATATTTCATTACAAGTTGACAGGATTGACAAACTAAAATATTGTGTTATTCATAAGTAAATCATGTTTTTCTTGAGATTACAGCTGCAGTTTATTAGATTGTATCTTTGTAAGTTTGATTTGCCAGTAAAAGGAAGAAAGACATTGTAACTTACAAAATATTAACAGAACAGTTTTACTTTGTTGTGGACTCTTACATACTGTTTTGGTGAAAGATTAAAAAACTGAGCACTAGGTGAACACACACACAGTGCTGTGTGAAGTACAAAAGAAAGAGTTAGATTTGGGCCCATTGTGTTTACAATACTTTTACTTTTGGTTCAAGTTACTTTCATTTGTGGTGCTTGGATTTAAACAATATATAAAATTGTATTGTAGTCAAAGGTTTTTACAAAATTTGACACAAAAATTTGATTTTTGTACACACAGATTTTGCTGTAGCTAAAATCTTTGTTTACTCACCAACAGTGCAAACTGAAAATGGGTTCTGATGTTGTCGTGGTCTCTGGGTTTTGTGATGTTTCTGATTTTGGGGTTCTTGTTTATTACTGTGATTTTGGGGATTACTGTTTTGGATTCTTTGTTGTTGTACTGGCTTCTTGGTTTTATGTTGGGTGATATTATCATTATTAGTGCTCTGTCTGTGGTCCCTGTTTGGTTATTATGGTTATAAGTTACAGGTTTGTATTCCTGTGTTGTGTTTATGCCCTGATTTTTATCAGAAGTAGTATTTTTAGTTCGCTCAGTGTTCCTCTGATTGGTATGTGTCTTTTGTTTACTTCCTGCTTCACTTTGAAGGATTAGTTTCCTTTCTTGCCTCATTTTGTTGCTTTATAGTGCTGTGCTCCCCCCTGAATTTGTTCAGTCATGTTCAGCGTGTCCTTCATCTTTCAGTGTCTCCTTGTTTCAGTCCTGTTTTATTCTGATAGTTTTCTCTTGTGTCTTGCTTTGAGTTTTGCTTGCTCTCTGTCTGACTGTCTTGATCACCTTTACCCGTGTCTCATTCCTTTTCTGTTTTCAATTAGTCCTGAGTGCATATTTAAATAATTGCATTTGTGGGTTGAGCAGCAGAGCTAAGGGTGTAGGTTGCGCCCATGAAAAACTTGCCAGATCTTCTCTCCCAGGCCAAACAGCTTATTTTGTGAAACAGGCTTTCCAGTGGTATGAAATTTGTTACCAAGAAGCATCGTTACAGCAAAGAAATTATCGACCAAACACATTTCCTTACTTTCTGTGCTAAGTTAATAATCTTGACCTCCTCCTTGACCTAGAATTTTTGAATCAGCCTCAATAAAGTCAATCAAGTCTGACCTCTTGTTGAGCATTCTGACTCCATTGTCCTGAATTTGTGTTCCTCACTTGCATAATCACACTGATGTTTACTGTTAGCTTTTTTCAGACACTTTTACAACAGGCACAGAGCCAATTTCTGTCATTATATCCAAACTTTTTACAAAAAAAATAAAAGGCTCTACAATCTGCATTCAATCACATGAGAAAATAAAATCAATTCTTACTATCATTACCAGGATTTAGGATCATGTGAGCAGCTCATTTTTCAGAGTGCTGGAGCATCTCCACATTAATGATGCTTATTTTGTCTAAACTTTAAATACTGTTGTGATATAGCTGTACCACTATAATAATAATAATAATGTGAAATTGAATGCAGGTTTACTTCTCAGCTTTTTTATCTGTAATTTTATCTTAATTACAGATAAAATGACTACGTTGCTGCAAAAGCAACTTTTGGACACAGGGTGAAGCAAAGTGTCCTGTCACATCTAATATGAAGCAGGCAATATTATTATATCTCACTCAAATACAGGTAGATGGTCTAGCCCCTTCAGGAAATCGCTAAGCTCTTTTTTCACCTGGAAAAAGAAAAGGAATACTGAATTTCTGCGCTTCATGCTTCAACTGTGTTGTTCTGCTCTAATGTGCATCCAGTAACTTCATTTGGGCAAAAAACTGTGCAGTTCAGAATCCATCCTGCTGCTTCTATCAGCAGTCACATCATCAATAAACACAGCCATACGTGCCTGTGCCTAAACATCACCTCCACTATTTTTACAGACGATGTGGTAAACTTCAGCTCATCAGCCATTTCAGATGTCTTCTCTGGTGAAACAAACCGGCCCCTGGCCTGGGTTTATATTTGTTTTAAACTGAAAGGCTGCTGGACACTGTTTTATTTTGAAATCCAGCGTGTTCAAGTCCAAGACTTCCAGTTTCATTTCTGCTGTCCACAAAGAGCGTCTCACATCTGTACTGTGCATCTGCAGTGAACGGGATCTCTGCTCATTTTTCCTCATCTGTCTACAACAGGAGGTAAAACTAAAAATATTAAAGAGCTGCATGTCTTTATTTTAATTTAAAATGTGCCTGTAATATATCGAATGCTATTTTTCCTTGTCACACAGTTTATTAGTAGTTAATTTATGAATCACAATAATGTAATTATTGTTCACGGATTGAATTCAGTGTAGACATCTTTTGTAATAAAATGTACAAAAATATTCTAAAAGTAATGAAAACCAATACAAAGCTGTTAAATGATTGATAATAACACGACAGTAAGATTTGGCACAGTTTACAAGCCGGGTGTGGCTTATCATCATCTACCAGGAAATTGAAAGTTATGCCTCCAGCCTGTAACAGCATGTTCTGGTGCTTTTTCTGTTTGTCAGTCTGAGGAAATTTATTTCTATATTTTCTATTTTCTATCTTCGCCAAAGTAATAAAATTCAATTATATTTGTGTTTCAAGGAACAGAGAGAGCCAAACAAATGAATTGAATAAAGAAGGGATGTGGAATAAATTAAAGCTGGCTCTAATATCACCAAGGTCCAATCAAGAAATGCCTAAGAAGAAAGTAAAGTAGGCTTGTTCTAATCATGACCACTTAGAAATGCTGTAGTGCAGCTATGTTTGTTTTTTAAAACAATGTGGTTTGAAGATTTGAGTGTATTTTTGTGGTTTAAAGGGCGCGACAGATTCATTCAGTGTCCTTTATGCAGATCAGAAGACCAAGTGTCCACCATGAACCCCAGGCTCACCAAAAACCAGCAGAGAACAATCTGCTCTCAGCTGGGAAGATTCAGACTGCAGCTGCTGTACAAGGCCAGCATCCACGGCTTCACCGGTGCAGCATTTCACCAACGTTGTGACAACCGCTCTCCCACTGTGTCTGTGGGCTACAACAACTCTGGTTATGTGTTTGGAGGCTACACCAAACAACCTTTTAGTCAGTCTGGACAGTACGTGAATGATGATCAGGCTTTTCTTTTCACATTCAGTGGTGAAAAACTCCTCAAATATCCAGTTACTGGTCCTGGATATGCAGTGAGAATGGTAGCTAACTGTGGTCCTTATTTTGGAGAAGACTTCGTTCTTGTCAATGGAAGTCAAGCAGTAGTGTATAGCAATCCAGGAAATTATTACAACTTCCCTGCTGCACAAATTCATGGCAATAACTTCAGCCTCACTGAGTGTGAAGTCTACCAGGTGGAGGGTAAGTTCAACATGAATAATCCAATTTTTGGAAGATCTGGTACATTATATATGTCAAAGTCCTTGCCTATAAAACAAAGTATACACAGTATACATTTGTGTACTATAGATTAATAAAATAAAACCACCAGCAAATTTTGACTGGGTGAGTCTATAGAATATTGCGATGTACTGTATAGTACAACGAATTACGTTGTATGCATGATGATTAATTTCGTTGTATGTATATGACACTAAAGTTCTATTCTATTCTAGTGGGGCTAAATCTAACCCGATGATATTATTCAATTCTGAGCATGAAATTCCCGTCATGGATGTAGAGCTTAGAAAGCTGCAGCAACTGTGTGACGCTTTCATGTCAACACAGAGGAAAATCTGAAGGCAACAGGGAGTCCAACCTGGTACTTGCAAAGTGTAACTTACAAAGTGTGATTACACACATGCACACACGTCTGCTTGCCCACGTACACGCACGCGTACACACACACATACACACCACTATATCAAAGTGTTCAGAGTAAAAGCAGCACTATTTCTCTCTGCTGTAGCTTTACTGGTGACAAGAGGATTGTGTACTACACTTAAACTTCAGCATGCTAAAAGAATTATGTAGACTAATAATATTTTTTATAAAATTCAATAAGCTTGTTGCAGTGATTTATTTTTTCTCTTTAACAGAAACTCGAGAGGCTGAACTCGAGAGGCCGTGGAGGACTGTTATCTGGGACTTCCAGTAAGTCTAATGCTTAATCTATTGATATTTATTGCTTTTATATAGTACACTTTATACAGTTTGACACACTGAGCTGAATAAATTGCAAGAATGTGTTAAACAGATGACTGTGTTTAATTTTCCACATACCATGAAATGCAAGCTGCTATACTTGACTAATTATTTAAGATTATGGCGTCTATGCAAAATATTATGCCATTGACTTTGGCCATGAGCATCTGTACCTGCAGCTGTTACTATCAGTGAAGTCAGACAGTTGCACACTAAACATTTCTGTAACAGGCGAAACAACTTCCACAAAATAGAAAAGTTCTTTATGTCTTTGTACAGGAAGAGGAAGGAGCTGATTGAGAGCATTAAAAGCTACAAACCCACAGTCAGCTCTGTGACCCAGGCTCGGGTTTTACTCATTGGACCAGTTGGAGCTGGAAAGTCCAGCTTCTTTAACTCTGTCAACTCTGTATTCAGAGGACACGTCACCAGTCAGGCCATATCTGGCTCCTCCACCACCAGCCTCACCACACAGGTCTGCGTCTGCTTTCTGATGATTTCCACTTGTTGTGATTGATTTCAGTGCTCCACTTTTTTGTGGTCAGTCACTCATTCCCTTTGTACTGTAAACAGTTTCGCACCTACTCTGTGAAAGATGGACGTGGAGGGAAACCTCTGCCATTAATCTTGTGTGATACCATGGGACTGGAGGAAAGCAAAGGGGTGGGGCTTGACATTGATGACATGAGCAGCATCCTCAAAGGTCACCTGCCAGACTGTTATCAGGTACTGCATTATACCAGCAGGACACTGAATGTATGAAAGACTGATTTTCCAGCAGTCAGCTCAAAATGTTTCTCTGTTTCTCCTCAAATGTGTAATTTAGTTCAACCCTTCAGCTCCTCTGTATCCCGAGGCTCACGGCTATCACAGGTCTCCAGGACTCAAGGACAAGATCCACTGTGTGGCCTATGTCATCGATGCCTGCAAGATCTCCATCATGCCCAAAGGGCTGGAGGAGAAGCTGGACTCTATCCGCAGAAAGGTCAACTTAATGGGTCAGTAGAACTGAGTCCCACTTCAGTTTGATTGTGTTTTTTTCACCCTCAATCTCAGCAGAATAGGGTTACCCAAAGGATAACTCACTCTGGTTGTGCAATATTTCGGGGAATATAGAATAAGTTAGAATAAGTTATGCTAAATAAAACAAATGAAAACAAAATGCAATAATGTGGACAGCATTGAAAACCTGCATTTTCTGTACATTATTATGTGATCAGAATTTTCAGCTTCATCTCAGTTCATCTTAAAGAGTCCAGGTCCAGAGACTGTAGCACATTATTGCATTTTTTTTCTTGTCAAGTTTTAATTTGCATTTCTGAATAGAGCAACAAACTATGTCCAATTAAAATGTTTTTTCAAAGTGTTCCTGAGCCTGTGCAGTTACTTTCACTACAGTTTGTTTTCAGTGTGGACTGAATCTTTAAATAATATTATGCAGCATATTTGATCAGGTATTACAGAAATGTGACACTACAATTTTGACAACCCAATGCATAAAAATCTCTGGCATCTGGGAAATGATCTTTCTGCTCTTTTGCTTCCAGGTATTCCTCAGCTGGTCCTTTTCACTAAAGTAGATGAAGCCTGTCCACTGGTGAAAGAGGATGTGACAAACATTTATAAGAGTGGCTACATTAAGGACATGGTGAGGATTTTATTTCTTTTCATCTTTTTGCTTTTTTTCCCCCTGCTTCTTATTATTAGTAACAATTTAGACAAGAGTAGCAGTTTTGTACATGGTTGCTGGTATTGTACTTTATGTCTCTGTCTTACCTGTTTTGTAAAAACGTTCAATAAATAAATGTTGGGGGGAAAAAGTAGCAGTTTTTCTGTGTTCTGTGATACAGATGCAGGAGGTCAGCTCTCGGCTCGGTGTGCCGCTGTCCTGTGTTGTTCCTGTGAAGAACTACAGCGAGGAGTTAGAGCTGGACACAAATTGTGACATCCTGTTGCTCAGCGCCATCATCCAAATGCTTCGCTTTGTTGATAATTACTTTGATGAGCTCAGTGACCGAATGAGACACATGCAAACCAAAGAACAGATATAAAAGCCTGAGCCACTGATGAAATATCCCTGAAAATATTTAATTTACCCGCAGGTGATCCTGCAGAGTGCTAGTTCAGTGTGTTAACAGGTTTATCTGAAGGAATTCTCTTCTTAGAAGAATTTCTGGGATTACCCAGAAAATTGGGAATATAGGGAGCTATAACATTCAGTGTCTTGCTTAAGAAATTCAGTGCACTGCTCTTTATTTTTAAATGTATTCAGTAGAAGAAAATTATGACATTAAGGCTTCTCAGTCTCAAGAAATCTTTATTTAATTTTGCTTACTCCATTTAGTGGAATATTTCACTACAAATTAACAAACTCAAATATTATGTTATTAAAAACTGCATCATAAAAGATAAACTAAGTTTCTTATATACAGTTTTGGTTCGATTTCTGTATGCAACTTAAGAAATATGTAATTTTACTGTACTCAAAACAATGGCAGCACAACAAGACTTGATAGTATTTTCCAGCTTGATTATCCAGATTCCTTCTATGACTTTGCTGCTGCTAAAATGACTTTTTTCTAATGTAGCATCTGCACAAACATTCCATCTATATATTTTATTTTATTTTATTTCATTGATTTATTTATAATGTAGCTAAAGAAAAACGTGTTTACTCAGTAGAGGATGTTATCTCAAGAATTCTTGATGTTTTGCAATCAAGTCATTTCAGACACTTTTCCCTCCACATCAAACTCTATAGTATCAGGTTTTGTTTTTCTGTAATGAGTAATGTAGCTGTCAGGTGGATTCTTCTTTGGACACAAAACATCAGACTTTTGTGTGTGTGTGTGTGGGGGGGGGGGGGTGTGTGTGTGTGTGTGTGTGTGTGTGTGATGATTTATTTAAGGTGTTTACTGTAACGTAAAGTCTGTAGTGTAGTTTTAGCTGGGTGACTATGTTTTAGTGGCTTTTAAGTGTTTCTATCCTTTATCAAAAATAATAATTGATAACTAAAATTCTGGGTACTGGGCAAAGTCTGAGCCTAATGGGCATGAAGATTGAGAGTATTGGTGAAGAGGGCTGAGCAGAACTGTTTGTGGTTGGTGTTCTGTCCTCATCAGGTGCCCATTTACTTGACTAGACAGACAGCTAACGATGGAATGGATTTCTGAAGCCGAAGTAGGTTTTGAAAGTTTATTTCAATCTTCAGATACACGAAATCCTTCCTTGGGATTCGTAAAACTAAATAAACAAACAGAAATGTACATAAAAGTGTGTTTGCTTCATCCTTCTACATACATTCATTGTAGCATACAAATTACATGTGGAAATGAACATGCTAGTTAGCTTGCTAGCTCTACATGACTTGCAGAAAATATAAAACATATTATCTACCCACAAACAATATATTGCCATTAATTTCACTACAAATTAACTTAAGATGCATGAAAGCATACATTGGTCCTTAATACACAAAATTACAAACAATATTAACTTACAAGCAAAGCCTTTCCAAGGGCAAGAATGACCTACAAGGATGAACGCCTCTTCACCTTAGCATGCTCTGACCCAACTGACGTAATGAACTTCTTACTCTAGCTAGATATGACGTCACAGGAAGTTACATCAACTGAAGGTAAGTGTCAAAATAAAATGCAGGCTTAACAATGAATATTCCCCCACTAGAAAGGTGGCGCTAAACCCCCAAAAAGTTCCAATGCCATGACAGTTGGTTTTTGAAATTATATTCCTTGCTCAGCTACTCGCCACAATATCATTGAAGAATTTCTTTGAACCGTCATATATCTGTACGCCTCTTGCAGTTTAATCTGTGATTGCAATTCATTCTACAGCTAGGTGTTTCAAGGTCGCAAAATTGAAGTTCACTCATAGGTGAGAGGGGAAAAATGCCCTAAGGCTGGTGACCTGTACAGCGTGTACCTTGCCTCTCGCCCTAGGACAGCTGGGATAGGCTCCAGCCTCCAGGAGAAATTTTCTTCCGTGCATAAGTGAATAAACGAACTCACCACACGCTGGGACGGCTGGTTGTGGGCGCCAATTGTGAACACTGAATATCCTCAATATCCCATTTGTTTTGCAATTTTCGAGCTTTAAAAGTAACTGCACAAGCTCTATTTATTTTCAGAGGCATGAGAGGTACTTCACAAAATCTGACCTGCATCGACCCCCTCCAGTGTCCTCCTCAGTCTTGCTGATTACTACGATCGCTGCAGAAACACTAAACCGAATAATTAACCTGAGCTGGTACCACAATAACTTACCAGTGAGATACATGTTTAAGTTTGTCATTACCAAAATGTATGAATTTGTGTAACTCATGGTTGAAGTGTACCAGCAGAATTCTGCTGGGAGGGGGCACGGCGACCTGACTGGATGGGCCTGGACCCCCAGAGCCCGTCTGTAACCTGTGACGGACACACTCCACAGCCAGGAGGATTCCTACTGTAAATAAATACTTCAAAAAATAAAAAAACAAGAAACGCGACATCACAGTGATCTATTTCTTAAAAATTCTTGTGACAATTTTGTTTTCCCCCCCTTTTTTAAATTGAACTGACTCTTATGATGTAATATCTCATTAACAGCTCATAAAGGCTGCACATTCAAAGCCTCACACTGAGTAAAACTACAGATGCGCCGATCCGATATTCAGTATCGCTATCGGTCCGATCCTGACCTAAACTACTGGATCGGATATCGGAAAGAAATAAAAAATGCAATCCGATCCAGCTAATGTTAGAATTTCACTCCCATTAGCTGTATTACAGGTCTGTCTTCTTTTTCTTGTGGGTTTGTGTTTGACCAAACCAGCTTAGAGCTACATTACTGCCACCTACCTGAATGGAGTGGATCAGGAGTTAGGAAAAAACCCTCAGATTCTAAAAAGTTCTCCGTCGCAGCGACGGATTCCCTTTAACACTGAGTGGGTCATCACTGACACGTTTTTCCAGGCCTCCACCTCTCTCTACCGTGTTTGTGTGTTGTGAGCTCAAACGCAGCGGAAGGAAATGTTTCTCTAGTGTCCAAACAAAGCTTTTTTTCCACTGTAAGCACCATTAAACCTTTACTGGGAAGCAGCTGGAGGTCCTTCATCAACTACCTGATCAGTAAGTGAAGAAAAGAGAACTTCGTAGCTGTTCAATCCACCCTGTTTGTTTCTCACAGGGAAAAACTGCAGTACGGAAGTTAAAATATGCAGATGAACTGTTAATACAAGAATAGTTTTTCTTATCCAATTATTTGGGTAATTGATGAAATAATCGATAGAATATTCGATTACTAAAATAATCGATAGTTGCAGCCCTAATAAAATTTATAACATACCATAAGCCAATGCATCACCTTCTCACATAGGAGCAGCAGGCTTCAGGTGATAGAGCGATTGTTGTAAGTAAAGTTTATTTATATAGCGCTTTTCACAGACAAAGAGTCATAAAGCGCTGTACAATAATTAAAACACAATATCCATCCATCCATCCATCCATTCTCTTCCGCTTATCCGGGGCCGGGTCGTGGGGGCAGGAGCCTAAGCAGAGAAGCCCAGGCTTCCCTCTCCCCAGCCACCTCCTCCAGCTCATCTGGAGGGACCCCAAGGCATTCCCAACAGTTCCAGAGTTTTTGCACCACTGCCTGAAAAGTCCTTGGTCTTGTATGTGGGACAACTAAAAGATTTTGATTTTGTTGTGTGAGAGACTGTTGACTTATGTAAAATGTATTCAGGCATTTAAAAACAATAATTAAAAAAAAAAAAAAAAAAGATCGGATTTGTATCGGTATAGCCAAATGTAAAATATCGATATCGGACATAAAAAAGTGGTATCGTGCCATCCCTAAGTAAAACATCATGGCTCTGTCACAAAATCTGGCAAAATTTAATGTTAGCCTTTATTTTAAAGAAGGAAAAGTTTTTTCTTTATTTAAACAGTTATTTTTGAATGAATATAAAATAAAGCCAAATGCTTCCTGCTTTGTTTGACAGTGTGTAGAATAAACCTGATGACACAAATACCCAGAAAGTTTAAAAGTCAACCAAACACATCCAAATATGTTTTATCTAAGGCTGGCAAAAAACGAAGCTGACCGAGCCCAAAGACAACTGTGTGGCTATCACAAAACAGCATCATACACACAAAAACATGAGTTTGTTCTTTCTATAGCCTCTCGTGCTGCTGTATATACTGAGAGAAACAACTTTTGTTTAGTTTGCATTTATTTATGCATATAAAGAGGACAAAAAAAATAACGATACAGTTCAATAGTTCAGTTAAAAATTCAAAAGTTCAAATAAAGTTAAATTTCAACAGTTCAAATAAAATTCAAATTTAAAAGTTCAAATAAAGTTAAATTTCAACAGTTCAAATAAAATTCAAATTTAAAAGTTCAAATAAAGTTCAGAGTCAAAAGTTCAAATAAAGTTCAATTTCAAAAGTTCAACTAAAGTTCAAATTCAAAAGTTCAAATAAAGTTCAATTTCAAAAGTTCAAATTCAAAAGTTCAAATTCAGTTAAAGTCAATTATAAAACAGACTAAAGTCTGTAGCAGACAGGTCTGCATGAATAAAGGAGGGATCCGTCTGCCTCAGCAGTGACATCACATCATTAGCCATGGGTTCAATGGGTTTAAGTGAAGGGACCACTGATGTCGATGGATGCGAATCCACAGGAGTAGTAGGACTGGTCTGGGACCCTTCAGGAGCAGTGCAGGGGTCTGACTGAGAACATAAGGGCTCCTGAGGCTGGGTTAGAGGAAGGAGGGGACTGAGGTTTTCAAGCACTGATAGAAGCTCCTCTCCAGTGTCACCAAAGAATTTTGCCTGAACAGGTTGAACGGGTCCAGGTTTAGAGGCAGATGCTGCAACATCAAACAAAAATGCACTGGGGTGGTTGTAGCTCAGTAGGTAGAGCAGGTCACCTACTGATCGGCAGGTCAGCGGTTCGATTCCTGGCTACTCCAGGCTACATGCCAATGTATCCTTGGGCAAGATACTTAACCCCAAGTTGCTCTCCGACCGTCCTGTCGGAGTATGAATATGTGTGAATGTTAGTTAATTAAAAAAAGCACTTAGCTTAGTAGAAACATGGAAGTGCTTGTATGAATGTGAGTGCAAGGGTAAATGTAAACATGTTGTGTAAGTGCTCTGACTGAGTAGAAAAGCGCTATATAAGAGCTAGTCCATTTACTGAGTCTTCAAGACACGATCTTGATTCTTAAACCCACAGTGAGCAACATTTAATGGAAATATTGAATAAATTGATATGAAAGTCAAAGTGAGGTCAGTTCTTCGGGATATAAGGAGGTTCTGTACGTCAGCTGTGTTGTTTTGTCATGGTGGTAAAATTTACAGTGTTTTGAACAGCTGTAATAACCCTGACCTTGAGTGAGCAGGTTTCTCTTGTTTTAATTTGAATGTTCAGTGTAACTCAAACTGCTAAACAATTCTCAGTGAGGCCTAAAAATATTTCACAAACATATTTGTCATCTGTTGAAATGCACAGAATTTACAGTCTTTGATTTGATCCAGTAAGATTCCATTTTTGTCTCGTTTTCATCACATTTCCCATGAAAAAATCGCTGTGCTTCCCAGAAATCTCCTCTTACCTGTGCTACAGGTGGAACTGCGCACTCTCCTCCTCTTTTCCCCTAAAAACAAACACATTGGACTTTTCATGAGCTGATACAAGTTGTGCAATGACAGTGTTTCATCAGCTTCAGTGCAGTGAAGTGGACATGTATGACATAAGTTTTCACTTTGGACTTACATAGTTGTCTTGGCAGGACCAGTTTGGGTGCTGCTGGGCATGGCGCATTCTCTCCTGATCAGCCTGATGGTAGTATTTGGACTGCTCTTGTTTTGACAGGGACTTCCACTGTGGGCAGAAGAACACACTGTCAGCATCCAAACTGCTACTACATATAACTACAGGACAGCTGGTACACATGCACAAACATGAGTATAAAGCATTAACAGATGCATAAATCTACGTAGAGTTACACGCTTACCCTCTCTCCCACGGCCGCATTCACTGCTGCACTCCCATTAATGTTCATTTCAGCCTGCACCATTGGCCTTTGCTCCTTCAAAAACAACATGAATGCATTTGGTGGCTTCTTAATATATGGTCGGCCCTCTTCCTGCTCGTCCTGACGCTTCCTCTTCCTCCTCTTCCTTACGAAGAGTAAAGCTGTATAGATGAATTAAAGCTCCATTAAAGGAGACTGATTACAATAATTCACGCAGGCATCTGCAGATAAATGACAGATAGCTGCAGATCATGATCCAGTCCCACTCAAAAAAAAGTCTAAAAGCAGCAGAGCAAACTTACTTTGGAGTGGGTGTGTTGAGTGGAGGAGCAGTTGAGGTGAAGTCACACACCAACACACAGATACAGAGAAACAGATATGAGATAACAGAGTTTATGAAGATACAGATGTTCAGCAGCTGTGTTCGCTCATGTGTTTGTGTGTTTTACTTACAGTACTCCAACAGGACGCATGTACTGCACCATGCTATCAGGAATCTGGAGTATGTTACACCGGAAACACAAAAACCACAGAACAGGTGATCACACAAGATGCAATAGTATCATATATCCACCAGATGACAGAATTTTTCTCTCTTTTAGATGCAACAACTGAAACTGAACATGTGACATCTGTGAGATGAAAACACATCTGGAGGACCGAAAGGTGAATAATCATAATGTGCCTGAATGTTTCTGCTGAGGCTCATAGAGGTCAGTAATATGTGTGAGAACGGGAGCTTACTGGGTTTGCAGGGGCAGCAGGAGCAATAGGAGCAATAGGAGCAGTGGGAGGCGCAGTGGCTGCTGTGGGAATGCCACTCACAGGCCAATGATACAGGAAGGTCTGTGGAGGGATGGAGAAAGTTCAAAATCCATAATACTGACACTTAGTACTGCATTTCAAAGACCACACGATGAACACCACAGAAACATATAGTATGTGTAGAGAGACTGAACCCTTGGTAATCTAATCCTCACCAGATTCAGGGAAGATTACATGACCAACACAGAGTACAGTGATCAGTGGGAGGAGAACATCTGCATAAAACTACATTCATCCATAGTTTTCATTGTTCTTGACAGCTTTGCTTGTCTCTCCTGAATTATTACTTTTGAATTATGACTCACTGGCAGTGATTAAATTTACTGATCAGCAAAGCATCACACCACAGTTATACATGGCTAAAATACAAGGAAGGTGACAGCAGAGTTTTTTCTTTCATTTGGCCTGAAGCATCCAACAATTTTAAGTACCTTTGTCAATAAATGTCTAATGACACCTGTCACTACCTCTGCATGTCTTACCTGTCCCTGGCTACCTGTCACTGGCGGACTACAGAGGTGAGCTGGCACTGTGGTGGGGGGAGCAGTTAACTGGGGAGCTTGCTGCAAAAGTGCAGGAGGATTGTCTGCTACTGGCTGAGGGGGGGTGGTTGGTCCAGCAGGTGAAGAAGGTGGAGTTGGACGATTTGATATTTGACCCTACAGGTCATTTATGGCACCCTCAAGCATGGAATCCAGCTCTTTCCATGTGAACTCGTCAATGGCACTTTCAAGTTCTTTGCTTATGTCCATCTCAACGACAGAGGGGGGGGTTATGTGCTGCATGTCAGAACAAAAGAATGACAAACTCTGTCTGTGATCCTGTGGCACACATTCAGTTAGTTTTGGAGTATTTAGCAAAAACTTTTAAGTATTTAACTTTAAATAAAGAAGTGAAATACCTTTAAAAGTGTCATATTTATGAACTAACTGAAACCAAGCTATAATTCTTACTTTGTACTTTGTTATATAACACAATCAGAGTCAAATATAATGCACTGTTACACATGCAGTTACCCAGTTATACATAATATGGTGATTTGCTTTCAGTTGTTTACATATATGTATATTCAGTTCAGTTGTTTATATATACATAGTCACCCCTCTTATTATATATAATCTTTATTCATTTAATAATACTAACAAGCTAAAAGAGTATTTATATTTTGATTTGATTCAACAAATCTCCTTTCTTTTTAGTTCAGCTTCAGCTCAACCAGTTACAACATTAATACAAATACTAGCATCTATGATTTGGTAACTGATTAAACTGAAATATATTATTTTGGGAAATATAGTACATTTATTTAACAGCTGTAGTAACAAGTTACTCTGCAGATTAAAGTTTTACAGGCATTCCTGTGACAAACTAATACTGCTTTGCTGCACTGTTAGAGATGAAATCCTCCCAAAAGTTGATTAATTTGTACAAACATTTCTGCAAAATGACTTCATTCACTGCTCTATCACACAACATCTCAATAATTCAAATTGAACTTTTGACGCTTTGTGTTCAAGATGAAGGCAAACAGCCAACGACAAGATTTAGAGAAAATATTTATGTAGAAACACAAATTGTGAATGAAAAGAGTCAAGTGTATTATTTCCACTGTATAAAGCTAAATTACCTTAAAACTGCCTATGTAAGTACTTACCAATGATGTTTGGAGATGCTTCTGGTTTTTATTGTAAAATGCTGTTTTAAAAAACTTCTTACGGTCGTAGCTCTGGAAAGTGTGTGTTTACTCGCTGAAGTTGGTGAAGTGAATCATATCAAAGTAAAAGTCTCTCCTTATGAATCAGGTTCTATAGAATGTTGCAGAGTAGCTACCAGGGTTATAATAGTTTTGGATTTTACATTATAGTTTAGTTTTAGTTAGTTTTTACTTTTTTTTCTCTAATTCAGTTAGTTTTAATTAGTTTTCAGAGTGGTTTTGCTCGTTTTTATTAGTTTTTATTTTTGGTTTTATGCTTAGTTTTAGTTAGTTTCAGTATTAGTTTTAGTATTTTCATACTTAATCAGGTACCCTTTAAAGATACCCTTTAAAGAAATATATTCAGCAACCAACTGTTCACAGACAGCAGAACTACATGCTAAATGTGTGTAATATTAAGGACACACATGAACATCAACAGGGAGAAACTGCTAACAATATGAACTCCAAAACTCGATAAATTCTACAATAAACTCCCAATAAGGTTCAGCCTCAGGGCAGCAGATTAACAACAGCTACATGTGGTGTTTGACAAAAACAAACTCCTTGAAGGAGTCAAAGCTCAAATCCAGCTGCATCCTGATGTTCTCTCCACCTGATGCTGCTTCTGTTTTGGAGCTACTTGGTTAGATGCTCGCTGATTAGACTTGCAGGGTCTTTGCGGCCTATGTAGCCTACGGAAGTGTCCGACCTCATGTCTGCATTTATGCATGTATAGCTGGATTGCGTGTGTTAATTACCTTGTGGTTGTGTGCTGGGTTTTTTGGTCCTCGCTCTTTGTGCTCAGTTTTTAGGGTGCAAACATATTTGTCCCTGTTTTTTCACTTTCTTCATTCCTTCACGTCCATTCCCATAGTTTCAGCAGCTCCCTCCAGGAATTTGCTGACATTTGTGAGGCCTTATATTGATGCTTTGATTATTAGTCCTGATTGTTATTATCTGACTGATAAAGTAGCCGGAAACGCACAAGGACTAAACACAACGTTGTGGGCTGCGTTGACCCGACGAGTCGTCACGTTTCTCTGGAGGTGCAGGCCGGGTTGCCTTGTAGGATGATAGCGGTTTCCGTAGCTGCCTTGTGTGCGCTTCTCAGGTCTACTTTGATGTTGGTGTTTTTTTTCCTGACTAAGAAGTGTTCCGTACATCATCCACAACATCATCCACAACATCATCCACAACATCATCCACAACAAGACACTCGCTGCTATCTGTGCTATCATAGTAAAAAAAAAACAAAAAAACACTCCACATGGGACTCTCTGAGGAGCAGCGCGGTGTGCGCACGGACGCACATGCGCACCCATTTGCCCGACGGCGTTCCGAGCTTAAACTCGGAGAGAGGAAAAAAATGATTTCATATCAATCCACAAGACTTTTGAAAAAATAACAATATCTATCATTTCAGTTAGTTTTAGTTAGTTTTGTAAACTCACAATTCAGTTTTAGTTAGTTGTTGTTTCTTCCTTTTAATTTTAGTTTTTATTTATTTCAGTTAACGACAATGTTTTTTCAATTTCAGTTTTCGTTATTTCGTTCGTTTTCGTTAACTATAATAACCCTGGTAGCTACACTGTCACATCAGTTCTGAACATTCCATTCCACTCCTGTCTGTTTCCAGCATCTCCTCATCCACAATCTTCATCATGGCTGGATCAACTTCCTCAGGGGCCCAGCTGGTGGGCCTCGACTGAGCCCACAGTACATATCAGAATTCTTATGAAGACCAAATTATATATAGTATATATTATTATGTAGTATATGTATTACATATATAACTATATATATTATTATGAAAAAAAGAAAAGAAATAAATAAGTTGAGGTGGTTCGGCCATCTGACTGGGATGCCTCCTGGGCACCTCTTGGGTGAGGTGTTCCAGGCCCCAGGGCAGTCCCAGGACATGCTGGAGAGATTATAGCTTTTGGTTGGCCTGGGAACACTTTGGTGTCCTTCCCCCACATGAGTTGGTGGAGGTGGCTGGGAAGATGGAGGTCTGGTCTTCTCTACTTAAGCTGCAGTCCCTCCAACCCAGCCTTGGTTACATGGAAGAAGATGGATGGATGGATGGATGGACACTAAATGGAAGGATAATGTCTGTGGTCATTTCATCATCATCAGATGCACTGATACCAGACACTAACACAGCAGACATGAAAGTGATCACCAAGATATCTGTCAAGTTAAAAAAAAATTATTACCAACACAGAGTAGAGTGATCAGTGGGATATTATTTTCATAATATTATATATATATATATATATATATATATATATATATATATATATATATATATATATATATATATATATATATATATATATACACACACACACACACACACACACACACACACACACAAGACTTAAATAGAATCAATAGCATATTTTAAAGGACAAAAGGGGCACAAAGCCCATTTTTGCTGTGATTAGAGATATCCAAACTTTTTGCAAAAAGTTGGCTCTACAATCTGCATCCAATCACACGAGAAAATAATACCAGTTCCTAATATCATGAACTGGATTTAGGACTAAAATAAGTTCATGTCAACAGTGCTGGGCCATGTCTGCATTCAAGGTGTTTCATTTAGAATGCAGGTTTACTTCTCAGCTACCATAAAATGGAATTTCACACAGCTAAAATGACTACATTGCTGCAATAGTAATGTCTGGACACAGGATGGAGCAAAGTGACTGAGACAGACCAATGAACTTCTGGAGCTGCAGATGTCTCACCTTACTTGTCTCCTTCACTGTGAAGCAGACAATGTTAGGACAGAGTCTGGCATGTGGAGTTGGAGGAAGAGGAGGTGGAGGTCTTCAGAGACCTTTGAGTCTTGCTGAACCAAGATCTCATTTATCAGGACTCCTGCTAATACGGGAGCTCTTGCAGAACCCCAAAGAAGAAAGATTCAGTAATTAGCAGGAGCATGGAGGAGAGGAGAAAAGCATTGTGGATCAAAACCTGTACAGGAAACCCTTTATCTTGTAAGTTAATTTCTGACAAGTGTCGCAAAACTCTGCATTTTAATAGAGCTCTCTGCAGAGCCTGTGGAGTGGGTTAGGGTGCCTCAGTTTGCAGTGTACCTTCTTTTTATTTGTTTGTTTGTTGAGTTTTAGGTAGACTTTTTTTTTTTTTTTGCCTTTATGTTATAGTGAGAGCAGAGACAGACAAGAACATAGATGTGGGAAGAGGGATTTCATACAGTAAAGTTGTGCTGTCTTGGGACAAGTACTCACGGTGGTGTTGTATGGGCACAAACCACTTGGTTACTGGGTCCTCACCAATATTTCTGTGATCTTTAGATACATTTCCTAACAGGATTTGGATGGATTGGGAATAAAATTTTATATTTGGTAATTCCATGTACCCTTCATCTGTCGTTAGTCTACTTATCCTCAAATGCACCTCTCTGATCATTTGTTTCCTTGAACTCAGACCACAATTCTCCACTGATCTCTCAGCTGGCATGTTAACCCACATGTCAAGCTCATATATGGCTGTATAAAATGTATCTATGCATAAAAACAATAACATGTATCCTCTGTATGAGGCCATATTTAGGCAATATCTTGCATGTTTTGTAGGTCATCCTTTTCTGTGCTGTTCTACATAGTGGAGAGATTTTTTTTGTCCATCTTGTATTTATTGACTGTTTGTTACTGCAGTGAATCACAGTGAAAAACTGGAATTTTTTCCTCTTGCTGGGGAAACATACACTGTTGATGGATTAAAAATGCAGTCATTTCATTTTAGTTTTCACTAATATATCACTCTTTTTGTTAACCATTGCTTGTAGCAATTGTTACAGTTAGGTCCATAATTTTTCATATAAAGTGTAGAGAGGCAAAGCAATATGCAGTTCAGAATCCATCCTGCTGCTTCTATCAGCAGTCACATCATCAACAAACACTGTCAGCCGTACATGCCTGTGCCAAAACATCACCTCCACTATTTTTGACAGATGATGTGGTAAACTTCAGATCATCAGTCATTTTAGATGTCTACTCTGGTGAAATAAACGTGCCCTTGGACTGGGTTTATATTTGTTTTAAACTGAAAGGCTACTCGACACAGTTTTATTTTGAAATCCAGTGTGTTCTAGACCAAGACTTCCAGTTTCATTTCTGCTTTCCACAAAGAGCGTCTCACATCTGTACTGTGCATCTGCAGTGAACGGGATCTCCGCTCATTTTTTCTCATCTGTCTACAACAGGAGGTAAAACTAAAAATATTAAAGAGCTGCATGTCTTTATTTTAATTTAAAATATGCCTGTAAGATACTGAATGCAAGTTTTCCTTGTGATACAGTTCATTAGTAGTTAAATCATGAATCACAATAATGTAATTGTTGTTCACCGATCAAATCCATTGTAGACATCTTTTATAATAACATGTACAAAAATATTCTAAAAGTAATGAAAACCAATACAAAGCTGTTAAATGATTGATGATAACACGAGAGTAAGATTTGGCACAGTTTACAAGCCGGGTGTGGCTTATCATCATCTACCAGGAAATCGAAAGTTATGCCTCCAGCCTGTAACAGCATGTTCTGGTGCTTTTTCTGTTTGTCAGTCTGAGGAAATTTATTTCTATATTTTCTATTTTCTATCTTCGCCAAAGTAATAAAATTCAATTATATTTGTGTTTCAAGGAACAGAGAGAGCCAAACAAATGAATTGAATAAAGAAGGGATGTGGAATAAATTAAAGCTGGCTCTAATATCACCAAGTTCCAATCAAGAAATGCCTAAGAAGAAAGTAACGTAGGCTTGTTCTAATCATGACCACTTAGAAATGCTGTAGTGTGGCTTTAAGTGTTTGTTTTTTAAAACAATGTGGTTTGAAGATTTGAGTGTATTTTTGTGGTTTAAAGGGCGCGACAGATTCATTCAGTGTCCTTTACGCAGATCAGAAGACCAAGTGTCCACCATGAACCCCAGGCTCACCAAAAACCAGCAGAGAACAATCTGCTCTCAGCTGGGAAGATTCAGACTGCAGCTGCTGTACAAGGCCAGCATCCACGGCTTCACCGGTGCAGCATTTCACCAACGTTGTGACAACCGCTCTCCCACTGTGTCTGTGGGCTACAACAACTCTGGTTATGTGTTTGGAGGCTACACCAAACAACCTTTTAGTCAGTCTGGACAGTACGTGAATGATGATCAGGCTTTTCTTTTCACATTCAGTGGAGAAAAACTCCTCAAATATCCAGTTACTGGTCCTGGATATGCAGTAAAAATGGTAGCTAACTCTGGTCCTTATTTTGGAGAAGCACTGGCTCTTGTCAGTGGAAGCAAACCCGTAGTTTATAACAATCCAGGAAATTATTACAACTTCACTGCTGCAGAAATGCATGGCAATGACCTCAACCTGACTGAGTGTGAAGTCTACCAAGTGGAAGGTAAGTTCAGTCTAAGTACTCATATTTAACCACACAGTGACAGTGGTACCTCAAGTGTCTAACACAATAGGTCATCTGCATAATTCATCTCAAACATAAAATAACTTGTAATAATAATGTGACACAAGCTGTGTTTCTGTGCATTTAGTACTTTTGCTTGTTTGTTTGTTTGTTGTGTATATCTCAAAGGTATCAAAAAATACTCTTTTCACACTTTGCTTTTGTAACCAGGACAATGACATTTGTAAATGCAATTACAAATCAATTACTGGTCACAAAAAAGTTTGAAAAGAAAATTATATAGTTTCTTTATCTGTGGGCATCAGCAAACAGAGAAAAACACTTATTACCCAGAAACAGGGAGGAAATGTTAGATAGTGCAATGATCTTTTATTTTGTTGATGAACAATGTTTAAACAAACAAGTCAAAAGCATTGTACAGGTTACTAACTTTTCCATTAAATTCAAGAACGTGGCTTTATCTGTTTTCTTAAACTGATTCTTTATAAGCAGTATTTGAGTGGTTAGAACAGGGGTGTCAAACGCAGTCACAGGAAGGGCCAAAAATGAAGACACAGTCTAAGTCAATTTCAAATTCTGTCATGGTTGCTGTGGCAAGCAGGAAAGGCAGACCCCAAAAGCAGGACTCATAAAAGAAGTGAGAAAATGAACTTAAAGGATTTTATTGAGTACAAGGACTGTATGAACTACATAAACTGGACTGGTCTGAGGCCAGAACTAAAACTAGGGGGAACAAGGAACGGAGACGCACACAGCTGGAACATAGACAACGACACAACAAAGAACAGAAGAAAACCGAGGGCTTAAATACACAATAGGTAATCAGGGCAAGAGGAAACAGCAGGGCACAGCAGGTGAAGCAAATGAAACTAATAACACAGGGGAAGCAAAACTAAACACAAAGCACGGGGGGGTTAAGCTCTCTGCCTATTTATTTATTTATTAAATCATTTACTTTTCTAAAAGGATTCAGGAGATTTTGGGTTAACTGTATTAAATTTAATGCTTTTACTATGTATTTATTTAACTTTCTTTGTATTTACTCTGCACCTTCAACAATTAAGAAAAGACTTACATTTTTCACATTTCTTCCAACAGTAACAAATATTGTACACTTTTCGAATCTATTATATGACATCTATTATATGGTTGATGCAATGCCATGCCGAACCACCAGTAGCGCTAATGAGCCAAATAGGAATGTCCAGCGTGAATAAAGCTTACAGAAGAAAAAGATTTGAACGATCTCGCGGAGAAAGTTTTTTAACCGACAACCGATGCCAGTCTACATTTTGAGGAGTTTGCTGGTAATGATAAGTCATAAATCCCTTTTTACTCACAGATGACACATAACATCAGTCTGACAAACATTAAATTAAGAAGCAAAGTTAGTTAAGAGTAATGTTAACTGAGGCCCTACTTGTGTTTGGACATGAATGTTGGCATTTCACTAATTCATGTAATACTAATTCATGTACTTCTTTGTAATTTGTGTGTTAACTTTAACTATAATGTTTGGCAGTGATAGAGAAGAATATGAAAAGAAAGAGTCAGTCTCAGGTGGGAATTCAGCAGTTTTTGAGCAAAAGAGTGAGTCTGCCAGCTGAAAATGAGCAGGGTGAGAGGAGTGAGAGAGCAGCAGAACACAGTAGACCAGAGGCTGGTCAAGAGCAGAGCACCTCCAGTCCCTTTTCATCGGGTCAGAAATTATTTAGGGAGAGCAACAACAGTTAATGCTGTAATGTATGAAATGTCTGATATTGTTATTTAGTGACACATAAGTTCACTGAATTCTTATTCTTCATGGTGATAAGATTTACCATAACTTTAATGTAATAGTTTTAATTTTTATTGGTCCGTACATCTACCACAAATACTTGGCCCCTCTATGAATACTTACTTATGAATACACCCTTGATGGCCCCTTACTCAGAAAAATCCTACATCCGCCACTGCCTGGCTACGAGAAATTATGACACAATTCCACAAATATAGCCATTAGTAATTAAACAAGAGCAAACTAAAACCCTTCATGTCATTTTCAGCAATTATGTTTAAATGTACATATAAGACATATTAGACAATATTAGAGCACTTCAAGACTGTGGTAGCTTCAAATCATTCATTTTGTGAGTGAAGCCATTATCTATGAAAGAAAGTCAAAAACACCAAAGATGAATAACATGCATAACAGCACTCAGTACATTGGTAAAGTGAAGTGCTGTCTCTCTTTGGTCACCTGACCCTGGGTTGCCTCCTGCTACCTCTGTCTTCCCAGCTTCTCCACTTTGTCTGTTGTCTCCTTCTTGCTCCCTCTCACCACCTCGGTCACCTGTTCGGGTCTAACGGAGCTAGCTAAAATACCTTAACCGGTATTCATAGTGTGTCTGATACACAGCGGCATGGTTATTAAATCATCAGCTAACAATACATTTACCTCATTTTGAGTGGCGGTCCTAACCTGTTTGGCACCCTGGGCGACCAACCCTGCCCCCCCATAGCAATCACCGCAGCAGTGCCTACCGCATTCGACTTGGGGAGTAATGAGTGCCCTCTCCCTGCTGTGTGCTGCATGTACCTTTCTGCCATGGTCTGACAGGCAGGTTTTAACAGAAGGCCCCCATCACCACCATCACAGGCACACTCAAAATTTCTTTAAAATTTTTATTTGATAAAACATGGAAGAAACTGAAATATTACTGTAAACAAACATAACAAAAAAAACCCTGTAATACTGGGTAAGTTAAAAGTATGACACAATAAAATAAAAATATTACTGTAAACAAACATATCAACACAAAAACAAACTGTAATACTGTGTATTAATAAGTTAAAAGTATAGAATACAAATTAAAAAAATAAATAGTGTAGAAATAAATACAATCAAAAATAAATAAAATAAAAATAAGGCATTTCTAAATTGCACCAATAAAAAAACTTTTGTGAAAATATGTGTACAAAGGCACTTTGATGAAGACATAAATCTCACTGCACAACTGGAGGTGTTCACAAGCTGCCCAATCTGGCAACACTGTGCCATCCACCAACATTTGTCTGAACCGTCTAGATTCATATTTGTGTTTTTTTTTTTTTTTCATCAGGATTCAGGTTCACACAAATACTGTGAATAAATGACCATATTTACAGTATTATAAATGAAATGTGCTTTGTGTTCTATCAGTTGTGTGCATCTAATTTTATTAGATACATTACCAAATGATTAAACATGCTAGTATTTTACCCCAAATTGATAATGAGTAAAGAAAATTAACATGTTAGTCATGTACGATGTTTTTCGTAAATCGAAATGATGTGACTTTATTGGGATGTGTGTGTGTGTGATTGGATCAGATTATTGGGGGGGGGGGGGGTCATAATCCCTTTCCCCCCCCGCAAATTACGTGCTTGGTAATGATGCGCTCTGTCTTTAGGACTTTGCTCTGCAGCGTTTCCTGCCGTGTGACACAGTGATGCGCTGTCAGCTCAGCTGTTAGAACTATTGTCTCACAGCAAGAGGATCCTAGGTTCAAATCCAGTCTGTGGCCTTTCTGCATAAATTTTGCATGTTTTCCCTGGGCCTGTGTGGCTACTCTGTGGGTACTCTCACAGCCCTCCCACAGCCCTCCCACATGCTTGTTAACGTCTTAGTTAATTGTTGATTCTAAATTGGCCCTAGGTGTGGATGGTTGTCTGTCTCTCCCCCCTGCTAGCCTGGCAGCCTTGCCCTGAGGCAGCTTGGACAAGTAGTTAAGAAAATTGATGGTTGTATTATGAACTCATTTAACCAAAAGACTGATGAGCTTATGTCATGGAAAGGTGCCCATCTTCTATATGTCTGTCAACAATTCATAAGTATTGCTGCTCCTCCTAGAGTTTGGGTCAGATTTTAGAGAAACTTGCAGTGATCACCCAATGTGTCTTCCCCCAAACTGTGCTTAAGGTCAAGGTCACATGTGTTATTTTTTTGTGATTGATGGTGAGCCAGATGAACTACTACATGATGTCCTGGTTTGTTTTTGTTCTTGAACAGAAAGCACTGAACTGGAGAAGCCATGGAGGACAATAATGTGGGAATCTCAGTAAGTTTGATGGAGCCACCATCCTGCTTGAGCTATTAACATTCATGAGTTTTATACAATTTACGTTATGCAGTTTAACACACTGATCTAAAAATTACAAACTGCCATACTTGATTGTCATACTATAGCTGCTATTTAAGATTATGTAGGAATCTGTACAAATTATTATGCAATGTAGTTTGCCATGCTTACCTGTAATTGGCACTGATACTCTCACAGAAGGCAGCATGCTGCACACAAAACATGTGTCAATCAGATGATTGTATTTAATTGTTCCACACACCATGACATCCAAGCTGCTATATTTGACTGTCATACTAAATATTTAAGATTATGCCATCTATGCAAAATACTATGCCATTGACTTTGGCCGTGAGCATGGGTACCTGCAGCTGTTACGATCATTGAAGTCAGACAGTTTCACACTAAACATTTCTGTAGCAGTCGAAACAACTTCCACAAAATAGAAAAGTTCTTTATGTCTTTGTTTGTACAGGAAGAGGAAGGAGCTGATTGAGAGCATTAAAAGCTACAAACCCCCAGTCAGCTCTGTGACCAAGGCTCGGGTTTTACTCATTGGACCAGTTGGAGCTGGAAAGTCCAGCTTCTTTAACTCTGTCAACTCTGTATTCAGAGGACACGTCACCAGTCAGGCCATATCTGGCTCCTCCACCACCAGCCTCACCACACAGGTCTCTGTGTGCTTTCTGATGATTTCCAGTTATTTTCATTGATTTCAATGGGATTTTTTTTGTGGTCAGTCACTCATTCCCTTTGTATATAAAAACAGTTTCGCACCTACTCTGTGAAAGCTGGGCGTGAAGGGAAACCTCTGCCATTAATCTTGTGTGATACCATGGGACTGGAGGAAAGCAAAGGGGTGGGGCTTGACATTGATGACATGAGCAGCATCCTCAAAGGTCACCTGCCAGACTGTTATCAGGTACTGCATTATACCAGCAGGACACTGAATGCATGAAAGACTGATTTTCCAGCAGTCAGCTCAAAATGTTTCTCTGTTTCTCCTCAAATGTGTAATTTAGTTCAACCCTTCAGCTCCTCTGCATGCTGAGGCTCACGGCTATCACAGGTCTCCAGGACTCAAGGACAAGATCCACTGTGTGGCCTATGTCATCGATGCCTGCAAGATCTCCATCATGCCCAAAGGGCTGGAGGAGAAGCTAGACTCTGTCCGCAGAAAGGTCAACTTAATTGGTCAGTAGAACTGAGTCCCACTTCACTGTAATGAAGATGTTTCCTTCCTTCCTTCCTTCCTTCCTTCCTTCCTTCCTTCCTTCCTTCCTTCCTTCTTTTTATCTGGGGCCAGGTTGTGGAAGCAGCAGCCTAAGCAGAGAAGCCCAGACCTCCTTCTCCTCAGCAACCTCCTCCAGCTCATCTGAGGGCACCCCAGGGCAGCCAAGAGATATAATCTATCCAGTGTGTCCTGGGTCTGCCCCGGGGCTTCTCTCCAGTAGAATGTGCCCAGAACACCTCACCCAGGAAGTGCCCAGGAGGTATCCTAGTCAGATGCCCAAACCACCTCAACTGGCTCCTTTTGATGCAGAGAAGTAGCGGCTCTACTCTGAGCCCCTCCTGAATGGCTGCACTCCTTACCCAAGGGAGAGGCCAGCCACTCTTTGGAGGAAGCTCACTTCTGCCGCTTGTATTCACAATCTCATTCTTTCGGTCACTACCCAGAGCTCCTGACCATAGGTGAGGGTAGGGACATAGATTGACCAGTAAATCGATAGCTTCACTTTCACACTTAGCTCCCTCTTTACTATGACAGACTGGTGCAGCGTCTGCTGCAGATGCAGCCCCTATAAACGCCTCCAACTGGGGCAGCAACTCATCCCTAAGCACGAATGGGCACTCCATGGCCTCAGACTTAGAGGTGCAAATTCTCATGCCAACTGCTTCCACTCCGAGCTGGATGCCACTACCTGATAAAGCCAACAGGACCGCATCATCTGCAAAAAGTAGAGATGAGATTCTGAGGCCACCAAGGCAAAAACTTTCCACCACTTGGCTACGTCGAGAAATTCTGTCCATAAAAATTCACAGGAAATTAGTCTGATTCATTGTTGGCAATACGGCCCAATCTTTTGCTGAGGTTGTACAGGGACTGAATGGCCCGTGACAATGAGCCAGACACCCCAAACTCCTGCAGCACCCCCACAGGATTCAAAGGCACACGCCCAAATAACTTCTCCAAGTCCACAAAACAAATGTAGACTGAATGGGCAAACTCCTATACACACTTGAATATCCTTGAGATGATAAAGAGCTGATCTAGCATTCCATGACAGGACAAAAATTGTTCCTCTTGTATCCAAGGTTCAACTAACAGAAGGACCCTCCTTTCCAGCACCCTGGCATA
Source organism: Archocentrus centrarchus (assembly GCF_007364275.1). Lineage (NCBI taxonomy): Eukaryota > Metazoa > Chordata > Actinopteri > Cichliformes > Cichlidae > Archocentrus > Archocentrus centrarchus. Next base: position 13,086,739 of record NC_044349.1, on the reverse strand, counting down.
GACCTTACCGAAGAGGCTGAAGAGTGTGATCCCCCGTTAGTTTGAGCACACCCTCTGGTCTCCCTTCTTAAAGATGGGGACCACCACCCCAGTCTGTCAAGACATCCCTACAACATCCAGAGCCTTCGGAAACTCAAAGCAAATCTCATCCACCCCCAAGGGCCCTGTAACTAATGAGTTGTTTAGACACCTCAGTGACCTCACCCCCAGTGATAGGTGAGTCATCCCCTCTTCCCTAGACTCTGCTTCCACTACAGAGGGTGTGTGAGTGCCTGACTAAAGCCTCAGTTGAAGTCAACAGTGCCCTACCTGCACTATAAACTGTGTGAGTAGAGCACCACTTCCCCTCTTGAATTGTGTGATAGTTAGCCAGAATCACTTTGAGGCCCTCCAAAAGTCTTTTTCTACAGATCTCCTCCCATATCTGAATTTTTGTTTTGGCCACTGCCTGAGCCACTGTTATGAAAATGATCAAAGTCCAGGAAACACACAGCACTCAGAACAAAGAATAATGAAGGATTTATTACTTGTCTCAGTGAGACATGGTGGAAAAGGCTCGTTGGGGCAGTGTCTTGAGCCGTCTTTTATAGGTGCATTTCAAACAGTATACAGGATAAGGAAGAGGTACCTCTGCAGTTCTCACGGCCTTGGAAGTGATAACACCGCCTCCCTGAATACACGTCCCAGCATCGAACACAGTATTCAAGGTTTAAGTGCATTCCTTTGCTGTGACTTATCATCCTCCCAATCTCCAGGTCTCACTGTCTCCTAGATGGAGTCACTGGATGGAGCACCCTCAAGCACCCCACCCAACAACTTCAGGATGGGCGGGTACTCTGAACTGTCATTTGGAGCATAAGCGTAAAACAGTAGTCAGGACCCATTCCCCGGCCCGAAGGCGCAGGGAAGCAACCTTCTCGTCCACCAGTGAAAGCTCCAATGTACAGGCAGCAAGTCCAGGGGATACAAGAATACCCACCCCAGCTCGCCGCCTCTCACCGAGGGCAACTCCATACTAGAACAGAGTCCAGCCCTTCAAAAGGTGACTGGTTCCAGAGCCCAGGCGATGCGTTGAGGTGAGCCCGACTATATCTAGCCGGTATTGCTCAACCTCACGCACTAGCTCAGGCTCCTTTCCCACGAGAGAGGTGACATTCCATGTCCCGATAGCTGGGGATCGGTGCACCAGGGCCTCCACCTGACACAATATATAAGTATCTGAGCAACCATGGGGTGAGATGCGGTGTACAGTTGCCAGTCTGTCACAGGGCTAACATAGAGACAGACAACCATTCACACCTACAGCATAGACTATTTAGAATCACCAATTAACCTAAACTCATTAACTGCATGTCTTTGGACTGTGGGAGGAAGCCAGAGTACTTGGATAGAACCCACGCAGACATGAAGAGAACATGCAGACTCCACACAGAAAGATTTGATCTCAGGATCTTCTTGCTGTGAGGTAACAGCACTAACCATTGCACCACTGTGCTGCTCTTAAACCAGACAACATCAGAGGCCAGTTTAGCAGCCAGACTACTACTAAAACTACTGCTAAGACTGCTGCTGTTCATGGTGGTTATCTAAATGATACTGTGAAGCATGTTTAAAATATTATAGACATGCAACCTGATAACTCAATAAACAAAAATCTCTGATATTTTAGAAGTGATCTTCCTACTTCTTTCCTCCCAGGTATCCCTCAGCTGGTCCTCCTCACTAAAGTAGATGAAGCCTGTCCACTGGTGAAAGAGGATGTGACAAACATTTATAAGAGTGGCTACATTAAGGACGTGGTGAGGGTGTTACCACAGAAAAAACATTGTGGACTTCTTTTAGTAAGTAGAAAAGGATTTTTACGAGGCTGTAATACATCATTCATTTGTTCTGTGATACAGATGCAGGAGGTCAGCTCTCGGCTCGGTGTGCCGCTGTCCTGCGTTGTTCCAGTGAAGAACTACAGCGAGGAGTTGGAGCTGGATATGGATTGTGACATCCTGTTGCTCAGCGCCGTCATTCAGATGCTTCGCTTTGTTGATAATTATTTTGATGAGGTCAGTGACAGATTGAACATCAATCAGTCACTGGCCTCAGATCTGGTGATCAAACTGTCAAACCAGCCTAAAATCTAAACCAACTAACTGCTGATTTCAAAAGTCAGACGTAACGGTCCCAGATGGCCTTTAGTGAACTAGTATTGTGGTCCCACCATCATTTTCCAGCCCTCCACAATGATTTCAAACTATTTTGTACATATACACTGTTTGACCTATTGCCTATTATTGAAGGAAGCAAACAAACAAACAAAAAAAAGCCTGACCATTAAAATCAGTTTGGCTTGTGCCCATCAAGCATTTGTGCTCAGGGGACTGTACCTCAGTGATCCAGGCATGCCCATCAGGGTAAACTGCAAGAACTTGCTCTGCTGATTTGCAGGTACAGCCTCAGCTATATCTTGTGTTTAGTGCTATTCAGTATGTGTTTATATAAAGGCACGTTTTTGTAGTAGTTTATTTTTTAATTTCCGCAGGAGCCAATTAGCGCTGTTGGCTATAAGTTGGAACCAGCCTATATCAAGTCAGCTGTTATGGCAGAAGTAAACAGTTTTTGACTTTTGGTTCTGTTTGCTTGCTCGGTTATTATTGGAAACATGTTTTAGTATTAAGCTGCTTGAAATTAAAAAACAAAAACAAAAAACTAATTCTGACAGACATGATCAAATCTTTGTTTTTTGTAATTTTGCCTCTGTGCACCACCAGAGAGGATTTTAAATTCTGGTTAAAGTGCAGACTTTCAGCTTTGATTTGAGGGGTTTTACAGTGACTGCCTTAAGTCTAGCTCTCACCAGCTGTTGCAGTTTCTTCTTTGATATGCTCTGGCAGGCCTTTACTACAGCAACCTCCAGTTGCTGCTTGTTTGTGGGTGTCTCTGCATTCAGTTTTGTATTTAACTGAAAAACATGCTGCATTGGGTTGTGATCAGGTGACTGACTTGGCCACTGAGGAATATTTCATTTCTTTGCATCTTGCTGTAAACTCTGTATTTCCATTCAAAGCTTGCTTGTAGACCTTGATAATGACATGCCTACTTCTTTGAGTGTTCTTGAATTGTTATTTGTTGTGAAATTGTTTTTCTTAACCATGGAAATAATTCTATTTAGTGGATTTATTCACTGTAGGAATGCACCAAATTGCTGATTTGGCCACTCCCAAAGTTTTTGCTTGCTAACTGATCGGTTTGTTTTTTCAGCGAATGAAGGGCTCCTTCACTTGCAACCAAACCTCTTCGGCACACATACTAAGAATTCCAGTGTAAATATACCAAAGAACAAGTTCAACAGAGATCTTTTGTCTGATTAATGTCACTGAATACTGAGGTAACAAGTATAACCTGGCTGATTATTTTTGAGCCTCGAAAAATGGGGGACTCCGTATAAAAATGGCTGTAATGTAACAGTTGATGCAGCGCTTTTGTTAAACCTCTTGAATTCAAGCTGCGCTTCAATCACCTCATACAAAGGTGAAGTAAAAAAAATTGCATTATTGTCCAAAAACTTATGGACCAAAATGTACAGTCAGCAATCTGCGCACACACAAATTAATATAACAAAAACAGAAATAACTGCAGGTGCAAGTACAAAAATATATATTTGGAATTAGTCAAATAAACCAGCTTGCGCTGTTTGGAATACAGAAGTAGTTACTCACATTGCTGCTGAACAATATGAAATTTTATGACTCTACATTACCCAGTATAAAAAATGTTTTGGCAGGTAAATGCACATTTGTATGTCGTATACATTTCAGTTGGTTTTTGTGTCAGTTTCAGTAATAAAATCTCAGGGAGCACAGATAAAGAGAAAAATCTGAAATTTATTAATGCAGCTCAGACAGTTACTGTACAGCAAATAGTGTTGGAGTCAGACCAGCAGAGGAGCAGTCGCTCCCTGTGTAACTGTGGTGTTACAACCAACTGTAAACTACACAACACACCTGTAATCCGACTCACTGCCTGCTTGTGCAACATTAAAATTAACTGAATTAAACTGGCAGCTGTCCTCTCAGAATCAATTATCATCAGCTACAAAGTAACTTCAAAACAAACACATGTTGAAATAGTGTTTAAAATATCAGTGTCGTGTTAGTGCACATAATAGATGGGGAGCTCTCTCCACCATTGAACTGTCTGTACAACTTTCACAGATAACTAACAAGATACATGATACAATGAAGAAGGAATGTCCTGGAAATGGAAACAAATCTGGAATTCACTGACATTCAGTAAGCTTCTGTTTTCTCCTCTTTTTTTTAATGATACTGAAGCACTTCCTCCAGCTGAATCACCAACTGCCCCCTCTGCGAGAGGATGGTACTCATCCAGTGAGGCTTCTGGAGAAAATGTGTGAAATATGCAGCTGAAAATCATATCCAGCAATAGCTCAAATGACATGGTTGTTCAGTGATGTTGGCAGAGATCATTAGGAGCACAGGGGACGACCACAGGAAAGGAGGGCAGAGGGGAGGCTCTTATGGCACAGCTGACACTCCAACAGTTCAAACAGTCAATTGCTTCAGTCATTAACAGAAAAGGCAGCCACGTGAACAAGAAACATCAACTTGAACCACTTGAATTACAGTGGAGAACACACACACACACACACACACACACATGCTCACACACACACGCTCACACACAGACAAAGTACACATGGGATTGGTCTGAGTCCAAAGGCTGATTTTAGTGTCAACCAAAGAAGAGAATAAAGCAGGGAAGTTGGCACTACACTGCAGCTTATACCTGTTAACAGAGCACCAACATGCAATGATGTTGCAGCAAAACATTTTTTTCTAATTACTGTTTTTCAACAAAGAAAGTTTTGAGTATTTGTTTCTTCTGAACTCTAATAAGCAGCGTTTCATTATTTGCAGCTTGCTTGAATTTGGCGCCATCTGCTGTTCTTCCTATTTACATCTTACTTTATTAAAGATAAAATTAAACCCATGTAACTAACTTAGACAATACTCTGTCCAACACATGGGAACGGTACTTGCAAAAACAGCTGGGCTCACACTGTACACTATATAGTTGAGCATCAGAGCCAACAGGAATGATCACCATGTATCAATGTGCTTGACTTTATGTAGAGAGTTTATAAAAATTGTTTAAACAAAGGATGAAGAGGGCGTTGGCACCTTTGTGCAAATGGTCTATTTAACAGTAGTGGAGGAACACTGAAACTTAATTATACTTATTAATGTTTTGAGATTATAGATATTTACTAATTGGTGAACCATAGTATGTTACAGACATTTGCCTGTATTATAAGACTTGAACACTTTCACCGGAGACGTCCTGTGAAAGAAGAACAAAGGCTCTAACTAAAATGTCTGTTTGCAACTTAATGAGAACAATAAAACTAAAAGTATGTCACTGAGATCCTGATATGGCTAATATGGCTTAAAACATGGCCATGGCATCTGCGATGCATTTAGAATTAAGCAGAATCAACAAAAGTTTTCAAATGACAAAACAGGTACAGAGCCCATTTCTGCTGTGATCAGAGAAATCCAAACTTTTTACAAAAAAAATTGGTTTTACACTCTGTATCCAGTTATGTGGGAAATAAAAGAAATTCCTACAGTCATGAACTGGATTTAGGAAATTTAAAAAAAAGATCAAGAAAAATGAGATTACAGAGCTGTATCAGTTCAAATCAGGGCTGCAAAAAGCCTGGGGACACTGAAAAGAAAAAAAAAATCTTTGCAGGCTGTCACTTTGGCTCTTCAGCGTTTGGACTCCACCACCTCGATCACACACTGTGCTTTACCTCAACATCTACAGAAATGACATTCGATTTCCAAAGAGTAGAAAAGAAACTTTTTGTTGTGTTTTTTTTTCCCTTCGCTTAAAGAACTGTACAAGATTATTAAAAAAAAGTCAATAATTAGTTATACATATTTATAAGACAACATTGTTTACGTCACGTTACTATAAAGAAATACAAGTTTTGTATTATTCTCATTTGAAACTGTGTATGCAGTATTCCTTTTTCAGAGCCAGAGGGTATTTCTGCACTGAAGACGATTAATTTAGTTTAGCTTTGTTTAAATCATTAAACGTAACATATGGCTATGATGTAGTTCCACTATCAAAAAAATTAAAATAATGTCCTACATGTGAAACTGAATGCAGGTTTACTTCTCAACTAACATAAAACATATTTTCAGACAAATAAAAATGACTACATTGCAGCAATAGCAATATCTGGACACAGGGTGGAGCTATGTGACCAAGACAGGTTCTAGCTCTGACCACTGAACTTCTGCACCCACAGATGCCTCTCCCTGTGTCATCCATTGTGAAGAGGAGAAGGTTAATATTTCCCTCAGATACAGGTAGATGGTCCAGTCCCCTGCCTGGTTCTCTCCTCTTTTTATTTTTTTTTTGGAGATCTGCAGTCCAGGAAGCCGTTAAGGGCTCTGCTTTTCCACCTACTGGAAAAGGAATACTGCATTTTTGCGCCTTTTGCTTCTTCAGCTTGTGTTGCTCAGCTCTAGTGTGCATCTTGCAGGGGAAAGAGAGGGTGAGGGGGCTTGATCTAGGCAGTCCCTTCCTTTGGGGAGGATGGGGTCTGGGATGTGGAGCTGGAGGAAGAAGAGGTGGAGCTCTTCAGGGACCCTAGAGTCTTGCTGAACCAAGAGTTCTTGGTGGCTTGAATCTCTGTCATCAGAACTCCCCGCTGATGCTCGAGCTCCTGCAGAACCATAGAAGGAGCAAGATTCAGTAAAACAGCATGGAGCCTGAATATGTTTATCATTGCCCCATGTCACATGTGCTCTGTATTTTAATACAGACAGTATTGGGTCTTTGTTCCTTACAAAGGGCTGCATGATGGAATGGAGTGGGTTCTATGCTTCTATATTGTGTTTTTGGGTTATTAAACTTTTTCAAAATACACACAGTAAATTTCATGCTGCCCCAGAGGTGAACTCACTTTTCAGCTTTGTGTGTGTGTGATCCACCTGCCTATCAGATCACCACCAATATTTCTGTTTTTTAGCTAAATGTCTCAGCGGCTTTTGGATGGATTAACATTAAAATTAAAATACTTTGACTCTCAACCAAAAACATGTAAAGCCACTGATATCTCCCAGCACAGCTGCAAATTGTATTTAGCCATCTTTAGCAAATCTTTTGCTGCAGATCCAGATTACTTTATAATAATAATAAAGTCTGAGAGTAGGGGCAGAAGATGTGTTCCCCAAGTGCCATTTCTTTAAGAGTACTCCTACATTCTCGGTATGTCTCCCTAGAAGCAGTAAATGTTGTTGGTACTGGTATCGCCATTCCTCGGTGTTGCTGACCTGAATGCGGCACTTGGCCTCCACCAGCTGTAGTTTGGTCTGTGCCAGCTCCAGCTCCAGCTGTCTCAGCTGCTCCTTCAGCCCGTCCTTCTCGTCATCCTGTGGTTCCGAAGAGGTCTTGTCACTGCCAGGGGATGAAGTCTGGAGGGACCCCAGTGTGCTAAACAGGTCCCTACAGTTCTGACAGCCCATTACTTTATTCTGCATGGGGACAAAAACACACAGCTTTACTACAACATTTTAAAACTTATGGATGTTTAAAAATAGAAAAAATGTTGTTCATAGAAAAAATGTTAAATAAATGGTGGAACAGAGACCAAATTTTACAAAGTTGGGCAACACTTAAAAGAATATAGATGGAGGAACATCTCACATCCACTTATGTTCATTAGTAACATCCCAGAGAGGCTGAGTATTCCTGACGTAAAGGCAGGGAACAGTAAGTCTTTCTGAAGGAAGCATTTCACAACTCAGTGTGTGGGAAAACAATAGTCCAACAATTTATGTGTAATGTTTTTCCGTGTAAAATTGCAAAGAATCTGGAGAATTCATCATCTAAGGTACATAACATCACTAAAAAAAAACCAAAATCGCAAGAAATGAGACAAAAAACTATATTCAGTGACTGAACTTCAAGCCCTCAGGCAGCACTGCAGACAGTTCTGTACTCATCAGCACTACAAGGGTATACAGCTGTCAGTAAACACGGTTTGCTGCTTTAAAAAAAAAAACTTTATTTATTTAGTGTTTATTATTTGTGAGGGAGCTATGCCCTGATGTCTGCAATGAAAACAGTCGATAAATGTTTTGTCAATGGAGACTAAGTGTGTGCTTGATTCTGACTTTCACCTGGTGGCCAGGACATCGCAAACATGCAGGAGATGGAGGGAATAATTATTTCCAGCCTGTACTTACTGCTCAAGGGTAGGTTCACTTTTTTTTCACAGCTCACCAATTTCATCATACTAAATAAATATCACCACCCTGCAAACTAAATCCAAACAATGCTTCTTGTGTAAAAACTAAGACACAGTTGAGCCAGTTAAAATGCATCTCCGTCTACCAATCAGAAGGTTGCTGATTGGTAGACGGCTTCTCCAGTCCATGTGTCGAAGTATCCTTCGGCAAGATACTGAACCCCAAGCTGCCCCCCCATGCATCCATTGGAGTGTGAGTGTGTGTGAATGCTAGATAAAAAGTGCCTGGATACAGCACTGTATGAATGTGTATGTGAATGAGTGAATGAGACTTGCAGAAACAACTCTGAATGATCAAACTGAGTAGAAAAAAGCTATACAAGTACCAGTCCATTTACCATTTATACAAGCTCTTCCACACTTATATGTTATCGCAGAATGAACCCCTGTTTTCATGTCCTCTCATTTTTTCCATCTGCATTCTGATTTATTACAACAATGTAATCACATTAAATCACAAGTTGAAGTTTGACAATAAAAGTGATATGAACAGTGTTTCTGCTTTTAATGCTCTCCAGCTGAATCACGTCCCTGTGCAACATCTTGATGATTTACATGATGTGATGTTGCACCATATCAAATTAAGAAGATCTGACTGTCTTTTATCCAGGCCCGAGGTGGTACTCTGCTACACCCACAAAGTGCAATGCTGTGTTGTATTATTTGTGCAATCAAGTCCTTAATGGGTGTGATACTGTATGAACCTGCACTTGTCTGACAGTACTTTTGTTCTCTAATGCAACTGTGGCCTTCCCTAGGACTTTGTAAGTCTCCTAATTTGCATCTGCAGCTCACTTTGCATTAAAAGTATCATCTCACCCTGACGATGTCCAGCTCTTCTTTTGTTGACGCCTGCTGTTTTTCTAGCCTGGTGCTCAGCTGGGAGCAGATCTGAAACACAGAGAGGAAAGTGAGTTATATAAGAGATGACACATTCAAACTGCTTGGTAAGAAGAGATGTAGTGAACTTATTTTGTTCAGTCTCAGATTTTTAAAATTTTTCACACTTATGATGTGCACTGTAGCTCAGGCTTTACGTAGCATCTAATTTATGTAGTTCCAAATATATTACAGTTACTAGTAATAATAATGTTTTGTGATCACTTATTAAACCAGTAATAATCTATCAGTGTGCCCAGTTCAAAGACTCTACATGAGAATTTTGTTTAAGCAGACCTGTTTGTATTCAGCTATGATTGCTGTTGTTTTCTTTATTTCCAACTCTGCTTTTTCCAGCTCCCTCCTGAACACTTCCTTAAGCTGTGGGAGAAAGAACAAGAATGAAGTGAAAAAACAAAACGAAACACCTTAATGAGAAAGATGTGCTGACCATACATAACCACACCACTGAGGAGTTTTTACACAGTACCTTTACTCATATACTATTTTGCCAAAAGTATTCATTCACCCATCCAAATCACTGAATTCAGGTGTTCCAATCACTTCCATTGCCACAGGTGTATAAACCAAGCACCTAGTCATGCAGACTGCTTCTACAAACATTTATGAAAGAATGGGTCGCTCTCAGGAGCTCAGTGAATTCCAGTGTGGTACCGTGATAGGATGCCACCCGTGCAACAAGTCCAGTCATGAAATTTCCTCGCAACATAATATTCTACAGTCAACTGTTAGTGGCATTATAAAAAAGTGGAACATGATTGAGAACAACAGCAACTCAGCCACGAGTGGAAGGCAATGTAAAATCACAGAGTGGGATCAACAGATGCTGAGGCGCATAGTGCTCAACTTCCTGCAGAGTCAATCGCTACAGACCTCCAACCTTCATGTGGCCTTCAGATTAGCTCAAGAACAGTGTGTAGAGAGCTTCATGGAATGGGTTTCCATGGCCGAGCAGCTGCATCCAAGTCACCAAGCCCAATGCAAAACCTTGGATACAGTGGTGTAAAGCTGGACTCTAGAGCAGTGAAGACATGATCTCTGGAGTGATGAATCACGTCTCTCAGTCTGGCAATCTGATGGATCAGTCTGGGTTTGGTGGTTGCCAGGAGAACGGTACTTGTCTGACTGCATTGTACAAGTGTAAAAGTTGGTGGAGGGGGGGATTATGGTGTGGGGTTGTTTTTCAGGAGTTGGCCTCGGCCCCTTAGTTCCAGTGAAAAGAACTCTTAATTCTTCAGCATACCAAGATGTTTTGGACAATTTCCCAACTTTGTGAGAACAGTTTGGGGATGGCACTTCCTATTCCAACATGACTGCACACCAGTGCACAAAGCAGGTCCATAAAGACATGGATGAGTGAGTTTGATGTGGAAGAACTTGACTGGCCTGCACAGAGTCTTGACCTCAACACAGTAGAACAACTTTGGGATGAATTAGAGCGGAGACTGTGAGCCAGGCTTTCTCATCCAACATCAATGTCTGACCCCACAAATCCACTTCTGGAAGAATTTCCATAAATTCCCAGATGAGCAAATACTTTTAGCAATGTAGTATATTTGCCATTTTAGTGATCAGTAGTAACCATTGATTGTTGACCTACACGTGGACAATACAATACTTCTCACAGCTCCAAAAGTGAGTATACTCACGATGCTCTGTGTGAGAAAATAGGGCCTATATCAATAATCATTTAGATTACTGATCTGTGTAATATCAATATTCATTTAGATTATTGATATTACTAGCCAATCACTCTTATTTTTTTGGTCACTGACATAACCTGTTAAGTATCATTCATCTCAACAATTTGAGGGTAAACAGAGTGCAGATGTTACCTGAGCGGTCTCCTCCTCCTGTCGTTTCTTCTCCTCCTCTGTCTCCACCAGACGTTGCTTGGTGGTCAGCAACTCTTTGTTCAAAACATCGGCCTTGTCTTCTGCCTGAGTGCATGAGCACACACAGACACACATTTAATACACCATGTTCCCACAACCACCAGGCTATACAAACATGTACTCCTTTACAGGGCGAGTTACTGGTTACAAGTAGCTGGACGGCCGCACCATTTACCGCACTCATTAATACAGTTACATAACCTGTTTTCACACCAGACAATTTATCCAGTGTCTACTTGAGATGCTTTCTCTATACTGAAAACACACTAGGTGGGGATTTAGGTGAGGGTGAACAGGAGCCGTGAAGCCCATTCCATTTACTTGACATTCACCAGACTCTTACCTGCTCTATTCTTACACGGGCACTATCAAACTAACAGATTTCATACTAGGAAGCTGGCAGGTTAAAGACTGATTCTGACTGAGTCAAGCATTTGCATTCTCACAAGTGCCCTCATCTGAGTACTGTAGAAAAATGTTCAGGGCTAAAGCACATGTATAAATGCAGCTCTACAGCTTGGAGATTTTCTTTTCTTTTTTGTGGGAGTTCCTCCAAACATCCTCTTTAGGTGCTTAATTACCTGATCAAGGTCATTCCGAAGGGCGATCTTACTGGTTACCAGTTCATGTGCCAGGTCATCGTTTTCCTGTTCGAGTCGCATACTGGCCTCCTGAAGGCGACGGTTCTCCCTCTACACACACACACACACACACACACACACACAATTGGCAAATACCTGTAAAGTCTGTAACCTTCATCCACACTTGTTAATATAATAATCACATGACCAGAGCTTTACTCAAACAGAAGGCAGGTGTTATTCTGACATGAAATTAATAGATGGTAGTCCCTGTTCTAACCGAACACAGGCTTCCACTACTGCCACGTCATCTTTAAGTTCCCATTCCAGAGCATTAGTTGAGTCTCATGACTACTGCTCTGCCTTTAAACAGTCTCACATGATGGCCATGCCTGAATGGGACGAAACAGTTGTCATGGTTGTGAGCAGTCATCTGACCCTGATATCCTCTCACTTTTACCATGACGCGTGCCCTTACACTAATTATGCAGCCACACACATATGCATGGATGATATGAAAACAACAAATAGTTCATCTGAATTCACCTTAAAAACAGCTCTAAATAGCTTATCTCTGCTACCTGCAATAGCAGCAGGAATTTCAAAGATAAACATTAAAAAAAAATGCTTTGCTCATGAGTTCAGCTTAGCCTGGACACAGCTGTTTTAGTCATACTTATGTCATATTTTAGAGAGATGACACAGTTGAGAGTTTACAAAAAAACAAACAAACTAGAACTAATTTCATCCACATGGTCAAACCATACCAGCCCAGAAGAATTAAATAAATAAGGGAACGCAGAGTCAAAGATTTAGGAATTATCATTTTAAAATAGCTCATCATAAATATAAGAATCCAAATGAAAACCCTCATTTCAATAATGCTCTTTGGAGCAGAAGCAGCTTACCGAGCGTTTTCAAATGGAGCCTCCAGCCGCACACTTTAATGCATGATCCTGACAGGCGTTTCCCTTCTCTATTTGACACTTCCCAGCCTCACTCTCTCCACCCTACTCTCCCTTACATTTATTTACTTTTATTAATGTTTTACTTTGCACTGCAGTTCATATCAAAAGCACGCACGAAAAAAGTACATCTGTCTGGATCAGGGTTATTATAGTTAACGAAAACGAACGAAATAACGAAAACTGAAATTGAAAAAACATTGTCGTTAACTGAAATAAATAAAAACTATAATTAAAAGGAAAAAACGATAACTAATTAAAACTGAATTGTGAGTTTACAAAACTAACTAAAACTAACTGAAATTATCGATAAACTGACTTTCATTTACTTGTTTTTTTGGGGGGGTTTTTTAAGCCTTGTGGATTGATATGAAATCATTGTTTCCGCTCTCCGAGTTTAAGCTGGGAGCGCCACAGGACAACTGTGTGAGTGCGCATGTGCGTGCGCTCGCCGCGCTGGTCCGCAAAGTAATGGCTGCGGTCTGCCGAGAAAGCGGCAGAGTCCCGTATGGAGGTTCTTTGAGTACAAACACCTGCACACGACCACAAGGTAATTAACACACACAATCCAGCTACACAAGCATAAATGCGGACATGAGGTCGGCAACTTCTGTAGGTTGTGTACAGAGGCCGCAAAGACCCTGCAGGTTTAATTAGCAGCATCTAACCAAGCTAGCTCCAAAACAGAAGCAGCTTCAGGTGGTGAGAACATCAGGATGCAGATGGATTTGACCTTTGACTCCTTCAAAGAGTTTGTTTTTGTTTAACACCACATGTAGGCGTTATTAATCTGCTGCACTGATGCTGAAGTTTATTGTGGAGTTTATTGTAGAATTTATTGAGTTTGGGAGTTCATGTTTTTCTTTGTTTCTCCCTGTTGATGTTCATGTGTGTCCTTAATATTACACAAATTTAGCATGTCTTGTGAACAGTTGGTTGTTGACTATATTTCTTTAAACTGTATCTTTTGTCAAGTTTTCATTACACAATAGTCACTTTTGCGCCTTGAATCTTGCACCTGATCAGGTATGAAAATACTAAAACTAATACTGAAACTAACTGAAACTAACTAAAACTAAGCATGAAACCAAAAATAAAAACTAATAAAAACGAGCAAAACCTCTCTGAAAACTAATTAAAACTAACTGAATTAGAGAAATAAAAGTAAAAACTAACTAAAACTAAACTATAATGTAAAATCCAAAACTATTATAACCCTGGTCTGGATACAAAAGAAGCAAGCCAGTATATACTTAAACCTGGGATATAAAGCCTTATATAAACACTGAATTATATTAACAACAAAATCATAAGTAATTTCTTAAATAAAAATGAATTGCCTGTGAAATTTCACAAGCAGCAGCATTTCTATTTTTTGTGCTTTTGTTGTGTAAAAAAAAAAAAAATTCTTTCTGCTGTTTACAGAGAATCTGCCTCTGGTTCAACATCTTATCTACGATAAACTCTTCCTTCCTTTCCTCCAAAAGCTGCCGCATATACACCAACATGTCACTTCTGCTTTAGAGGAAAAACAAGCAGATGTAATTCGATTGATTTTCTTTTTCCTTGAGATGAAAGATGTCATGGTTGTTTGCATCTTATGATTAGATCAAATGCTACTTCCATGATTTTACTTGGAAATTTAAAACAGCTACATGACTGCCGAGGTTTTAGGCACTTCCGATTCTTATCCTGTGCATAACACCATCAGGCTGCCATCTGACTGTAGCATTTACTTTATTTTTAGTGGATAAAAACCTTTGAACAGTACTGTATTTGTTTTTTTTTTATATTATTTGCATGCATTTATTTTACTGTTATTACCATTTTATCTTTTTTATGATTTACATGTTTATGTATTCTCTCTTACTGACTAGTGAAATGATGCCAGATATGCTTAGCTGAGCAAAGGCAGGTTTCTGGCAGCTCATTAACCTTAAGATGCTTTTAAGACATGTTTTCAGGCAACAGGAATATTTCAAGAACATTCACAAACTGTCTTCTAGCTGTGGATTTTGAGTTTTCTACTCTGGAAACATCAGACGCTTACACATCTGGGTTTTGGGCTAATTGTGGATGGAAACATGCAAGTCGAGGTAATTCCAAAAAATATTGAGAAAATCCTTGTCATCAATTAAAGCTTTCCTATAACATCTGCTACTGTATACTCATTACTTTGATGCGCAAGTACTTTCCTAAAATAACTGGAGAAGTCATCCCACTGGTTTGCAAATGACGAGCATGAGTCATACAGTAATAATGTTCTTGTTCAAGTCAGAATAATTAAATATCTGCTTCATGGAGAACAGAGAAAGATAAACTCACTGCAGCCAAACCTCTCAAACAACCACCCAGCAGCTCAGCCCAAAAATAAATTTTTTTATTGATAGCACGGTCAACAATGATAAAAGTCAGCAGAGTGAGAAAAGTGGCATTTGTAGTCAGAATAGTTTCACAAATAGACCAAAGAGCACCGTGTTCATAAAAGATTTCTAATCTTAGAATGGCTAATTTTAACAATAAAGCTGGAATTTTAAGAGCCAAGTGCGTTTGTTGCAGCTTTAAGCCTGAACACTTTAGCCAGTGGGATGAATATAGGGATGTAGCACAAAAAAAAGCAAATGTAAGATTAGTAAGGTATCTTACTGAATATCTACACATGCGTGCGTGTGTGTGTGTGTATGTGCTGTACCTGGTATCGCTCGATGGGGTCTTCTTGCTGCAGCTGGCTCTCTCTCAGTGTCTGATACTCCTTCTCAAACTTCTTAAGCTTTTTGGTTGGAACCTGAAAACAACAGCAAAGTTGATTAAATCATTATTTTAATGTTGACTTTGTTTACTTTGCCTGATAAAAATCTCAGCCCATCCCAGTTGTTTGAGAGTTTGGGGGGGGTGGGGGGTGGGGGTGGGGGTGCAATTCACTTGACGCAGAGAAGCAAAATAAGGAATTTGATAGTAGTCAGTAATTCTCAGTTCTCATGTCAACTTCCTGACTTGGTGGGAACTATCAGCCACTTCTCTCTGCATTAATGTTGCTTTCACACATTCATTCTATGACAGGGTTAAGCAGAGGGGTCAGAGGTCAGTGTCAGGGGTCATGCTGAGAAACAAATCAACAAGGCTTTAAGACATAGCATCTACTGTTAACAGACAACAGATTTACCATGTGACACCAAGCCAAAACTAACTGAACGAACTCTGAATATTGCTGCTGAACTACTGTGGTATTGTGGCTCTGCTGTAAAGTTTCCACTCTCTATTGCTTAATCTGCTTTTATCTGTGTTAATATCTAGTGCATATTTCTGCATCTTGTTGAGAGCATGGGCTACTTTCATGAGATATAATAATAAAACAAAAACCCCACACTGCACAGAACTCTTCCCAGTACATTTTACAATCTACTGCTATAAATCAACAAGTTATAACATGCTCATTTATCAGAAACGTCCAGTTCTCACTGCAAGCTACATGATAGACATGATACACTAAGTTGTCCAATTCTTACTAAGATAAGAAAAAAAAAGCAACAGATGAGATAAAGTGACAGCTGAACTCGGATGTGGTAATTTGCTCATGAAGGCCACAGAGATGAGCACTTTTGCCATTCTATAAATAGTAGTAATTTCACCATTTTTTTCTGCAAAGCCAGTCATGACAGCTTGGTAAAACTACTAATTCTACAGTTAAATTATTGAGATTAATTATTAGGTTAAAGGCTTTAAACCGAGACCTCCACAGAATTGAACTGCACTCAGTGTAGATAATGCAAACGCAGCTTTCCTCTTCGTTTGACGTACACTTCACACATACATGAAATTCAGAGAGTACTTTCTGTACCAAAAGACAGCGAAACACGAGTTTCAATGACATTTCAGGATATTAGATATGTCAGTGTGTGTTTGTGTGTGCGTGTTTGTGGTTCAGGTTGGCGGTAACATTATCTCCCCGGCGTGGAAACAGTGTTGCCATAGCACCCACCACCTCAGTCACATGACCCGTCCTCTGAGGCTGGCATGTGTGTGTTTGTACTTGTATGTGTATCCTTCACTGGTTGTGTTTTAATGTAATCTTATGCCTGTTTCACTCTAGTTTTTTTTTTTCCTATGTGCCATTCAAAAAGATTAAAAGAGAACCAAACTCAGTGAATCTATTTTTACAGAATAGATTAAAACTCACAATAAAAGTTCATATAAGAAACACAGAAAAAGATACAGTTTACTTGCAATAAATGTGTTGTACAAAAAAAATAAATTAATAAAATAAAATCAACATATTTGTTGCATGTAATTCCCTGACGGTGTGGCGCATCGGTCCATGAAACCAAAAAAAACAAACAAATTTCAGCATTTAATAACTCTATTAGATTAAACACGTCAGATCTGGTAAACTGAAGGTTCTCCCAGTATTAAAATATACTTCTTTGCTGCACTGTTTTAAATTAAAATCATACAACCCATAACAAGATTTCACAATTAAATTAAATGATATTAAATTATAATTTACTGAAATCTTCATATTTTCTCCTCTTCCTTTTTTTCTCTGGGATAAATGACATCAAGTAATATACAAGCCAGTTTACAACTATTAAAAAGGAGCTCAAGATTTACAACATTTAACAATGTTTGGACTATATAACATCATAAAAGCCCATGTTGCATATTACATTCTGGAAAATGAGTCAACAATGCAGCAGTAAATTAGCTGAAAAGAAGAGAAATCATGCTGCAGATTTCAATTATGGTTAAAAGCCAGAGGAGGGGACACACGACAGCCTAATTATCAAGAGAGCCTACCTGGGAGGTCATTACCTGTCCTTCCCTGACCCCGGAGTTAACCCTTGACTTTTACAACTCGGGAATCGCTACGGTGAATGAACATCACACTGTTATCAATTCAACACTCAATTCTCCAGCAGATAACAGCTCTCAGACTCATTTTGTTGTTATCTGTGTGGGAAGAAAGAGCAGCCTGGCCTCTGCAGGCTGGTTAATAATCGCTTTACTGTAACAAAACAATGACGACGAATTGAACGCGGTGTTCTCCTACAGGCAGCAGCTCCACCAGCGTTGGAAGATTCATTTCAATTACAAAGTCACTGTGTTGTGAAGCATTTTGGACACCACCAAGCTACATATAAATCCAGTTTTTCCCATTATGGAGTTTTACCCTGTGGGTCTGTATGTATTGTAGAAGTAGGCTATGATGTGCTGCTGAAATTCATTGTACAGCCAATCTTTACTCAGAGCTGGAAGTGCATTTTTAAACAGCTTGATGCTTCAATCTAACTTAACATTATGCAGTATGTGTCTGACAGTGGACGAAAAGCAGCCCTTTACAAAGTACTTCATTAGTTAGCTCTAAAGCCACTGAGCTTAAAACAATATTTAAAAAGGACCAACTTCCCTTTTGGCTGATTTGTGTGTATACCAAAAACCTCTGAATATAAAACAGTCATAAATTATTGTTTAAACATAAACTGAATGCGTGAGAGAGGGAATGACTCATGCTTCCTGAGATTTTACACACCTTCAGATTTGCTGTTTCAAACCCACCTTCCTCTCGCTTATGTTTCTTTCATTTTCCTTTACATTATCATGTAATACAGGCAGTCTCTATAACATAATTTACCCAACCAGTAACCACCAACTACAAACATTACTCGTGTCATATTTTCCAAACTTGCAGTATGTGATGCAATGGCTTGACATCGATTTCTGCAGGCTATCCAAATTGCCACTGCATTCTTTCTTTTCCTCCCTGATGTTTAATTAATGTTTC
This sequence comes from Archocentrus centrarchus, assembly GCF_007364275.1. Lineage (NCBI taxonomy): Eukaryota > Metazoa > Chordata > Actinopteri > Cichliformes > Cichlidae > Archocentrus > Archocentrus centrarchus. Next base: position 13,068,275 of record NC_044349.1, on the reverse strand, counting down.
ATAAATAAGGTGGAAAATTCAGGCCCAGCTGAATTCTGGTTACATTAGACAGCCTTTTTGTAAGGATACCCTGCACACCTGCTAGTAAAATTCTTCTGCATTACCTTTGCTTTTGCCATTTTATCTTACAGTGACTGAGGTCCTGTATTACTAATGAATGTTCAACTTTGTTTGTGTCTTAACATAATGTTTATCACTATGAGTCAGCCAAACTATCATTAGTTAAACTGAAGGATTGTGGATTCTTATTGTTGATCTTTCAGACACATGTGTTGAGGTCTAGCTGCTGATTATACAACCTGCAGCCCTCAAACAACACCCCTAAAACACACAAACATTACAACATAACTGTGTAATGAAATGCAACCTAAAACTGGGCTGGCTTACCTGTAAGCGGCAAGACCAAACATTTAATCCTGCTATGGCAATAATCAGACAGCAACTCCACCTCTATAACCTTTCCATTTTCCTCGAGCTTGTTTTAATATCATGAAATTTATTTATAATAATGACAAGATTCACTCATATTCCCCAACTTTCTTTCATTTAATTCCCTGACATTAACCTCCTTCAGAGAAATGTAAAATTTTATCTCTTTTTTTCATTCAGAGTAAGCAAAACTCTGTAAAAAAAACATCTTAGATCATTCATAATATATTTAAGTTAGCAACAGTATTATCGGGTGGTGCTGTGAGTTTTATACTCCCTGATACACACTGTTTGCATATTTTCCCACTCCACACTATAAAAATTTGTCAGGTGATATGCATGTGTGTGATGACGATAAGGTTTTGGCCTAAACTGAGTCACACCCTATATTATGATGAGTGTGTAATTATTAGCTAAAATAAGGTAAAATGGGTCAAAAGAGACATTTTACTGCCTAAAAAGTCAAGGATTATAAAATTCCTTTCAGATTTAAAAAGTTTAATAACTGAAGTATGACCAAAGGACAATCAGTGCTCTTTGTCAAATAATCAAAGGGTTGCCAAAAGAAAAAAAAAAATGCACGGAGAAGAAAAGGCAGGGATTAACTGGAACTTGAAAAAAAATCAAAATGCACACAGGAACCCATTATTCTCCAGTCCTAAATATCCCAGAACTGGAACTTAACTGGAGTTTCCAAAAGTACAAGGTATCAATTGCACAGAGACAAGAAAACAGAAACACAAGAACTGAAGGGCCAAGAAACGCCTGAGCACAAGGTTATTTAAAGGTTTTATGGACAGATGGAAGGAGAGTGACTGAGAGTGGTATGGTTATTTGTACCTTTGTGTGGAGATGTGATGTTATGAAATGAAAATCATCTCCTAAGTCTACCACCAGACACAGTACAGGAAGTAGTAAACTGTGTTCAAGAAAGTCATGACGTGTATGCAGGACAATGCTCCATAACAGGCAAGTAATGTAATGTAAGGCTAGCCAGGCCTTAGCCTTGGGCCCAATATGACCTGCCCTCATCCTCACTTGGTTTAAATTCTGTTAAGAACTTCATTAAACTCTGAGGTATAACAAGGACTGAGAGTATTGTGTTTGATCAACAAAAAATAAATATAAAGAAAATAACAATAAATGATTTTGCCAATTGTATTATTTAATAACTGCACTGCATGCAGCGTCTTCTGGCATTCCCAGTTAGTTTGCTTGTAAAACATCTTCTGTCTTGCTTTTATATTATTTCTGGAATCCCAGGGACAGTTCTGTTCAGTAAGCCTGCACAGGGTGCATCATCTTGCTGAAGGCCACTTCAGTAACACCCGTTGTTAACGTATCCACTGGACTCCAAAGTGCATCACCAAGGAAAAGCAATTTAAGATTCCTGGTGCTGCAGGAAAATGGTCCCAGGCCCACTTTTAGATCCCTGACCTGAATCGCTGCTGCAAAAAATGGAATTGGTCCCAAGCCTCCAAGCCGAGATCACAAACTGGGTATTATACTAAAAGAAAGGGAGTGTGTACAAGGAGAAGGGTGAACCGCGCTTACGTAAAGGATGTTGAAATAAGGACAACACCAACTGGACATCTGAGTGCAAAAAAAAAAAAAGGGCACAAAATTCAATTAACCATGTGAATGAATCACACACACACACGTCTCCATTGATTCTAAATTAAGATCAGTAACTGAAACAAACTGACTGTCACAAACCAGCTCTGCATGAACTGACTGACAACACTGTTTAACCTCAAATATCTGACACACTTTCAAAAGGAACAAATACCCACATGTTTACACACGTGTTTTCACCATTCACCACACAGAAAGAAAAATGAAGATCCAGTAATACTGGCATTTTCCACCACTGCACATAAACAAGGGTTATCAGGATTTTTTTTTTTTAAATTATATTAAAAAAAGATAAGAAATGGGCAACCAGCAACAATAGATTTAAAAAGAAAAAGAAAAAAATTTATAGTAGTAGGCAAATTCCTTTTTCGGATTTTCATTTTCTAAAACCTGCAATAACTCCGTGGAAACATGAGTCAAACAAGTAGATACTCAAAAAAGGAAGGAAGGAAGACAAAAGGAGTCAAAAAAGATGAAAAAAGAAAAGAAAGAAAAAAAAAGGAGAACAGACCTACCACTGGTCTGGGAGCTCGGCGGGGTCTGGAATGGGCAACCAAGCATGCCAAGGTGTCTTCCTCACCCGGTCGGTCGACTACATGAGCATCGTACGCCACCATGATGGACACCTCCTGCATCATCTTGACTCTTGCTTGCTCCCGGCAGCAAGGAGGAGAGGAGGAGGGAAAGTGGTGGAGAAGGAAAGTAGAGGAGTGCAGCTGACAGGTTTTGTTTCTAGCCGAGAGAGTGAAGGAGGCGAGTGGCTGCCTTCAAGAGTCCCTCAGGAGTCGAGCCCCGCCCAGTGAGAGGAGGAGAGGTGGGGGGAGTGAGAGAGCAGTACAACACACCTGTTTGTTTCCCTCTCTCCCTCTCTGTAATGCTAGAAGTGTGCGATAAAGGAGGATGAGCTTGCTTTTTCTTCCTTTCCAATGAGTGAGCACTTCCCTATTGCTCCTGCCCGTTTTCTAATTTGTGCCTCTCACGCTATCGCTCCCTCTCTTAATCTCTCAAACTCTTTTTAGGCTGCAGTCTGCAGATTTCTTTCTTTTCTTTCCTGCTGCTGGTAAAGAAAATACAGATAAAGGCTTGTTTGCACATCTACATTGTTTGTGTGAGAGGTTAGGGGAGATAGGAAGGAAGTTGTCAAATCAACCACAGTGACATGACATTCTGAGTTGCACATCGTTCCAACAGTACAAACCAGGAAGTGAAGTGAAAACAAATTCACAACTGTCCAGGAAGATGCCTGAATACTCTCAAAGTCCTCTGAAAGGACCCAGAGTTAAATTCTACACGTGAAACTCTTTGTTGCAATGGCAACCCAGATATGCATAAACAATTTAACTTCTCTGTATTTCTTTTGTTTAAGTATCTTTGGAGCATCAGCCTTCATAAAAAACAGAGGTTTTTTTCAGAGAGTCTACAGTTTGCCCTTCTATTAATTTTCTATCAGTCTTATGCATCTTTAATGCATTATTTTTTCCCCATGGGGATAAATTTGAAGAGTGACTTCTTTGAGAATAGCCAGAGGTAAACTGTCAAGGGAATATAGCCTAGTTTGTAGTATACGGGTGTCAAATTACTCTTTTACCTGAGTCAACAAAGTTAAAGTTTAAGTAAAAGGAAACAGTTAAAAGTTAAAGTTTACCAGCTAAGCAGCCGGCAGCTAATGTATATTCAGGAGTCAGTCTAAGACAAAGACCATAAAATGGCCTGTCAAGTTTCGCTGGGCACATTTTAAACTTTTGTCCACGTGAATTAAAAACTTAGCAAATCTACACCAAGGCAAAAGGTGTATACACACAGGATAAGACTGGACAAAGCTGAGAATGGGAATGAAGAATGCTGTTGACTGATGTGGTGGGAAATAAACAAGAGGGTTACCAATGCCTCCAGTAACATCGTCTTGAATTGTCTGTTTAGCAACCAACTGTCAATCAGGTGTCTCTTAACAAGCAATACCAACTGACAAAAAGTTGTGGTTAAAAAAAAAAAAAAAAAAGCAGTGCAGATGTTTCTATCACAGTTTTCTTAAAGAAACTGTCTTGAGCATGTCTGATGATAGAAATACTCTGTAGCTTCGCTACTTTAAGAAAAACCCACAGCTCTGCTACGGGTCTGCACTGCAGTAAAATGTCATAACTGAGGAGTTCTTCTCAGGCGTGGTTCACAAGCTACACAAGACAAAAGAAAATGATCAGTCGGCAGTCGCACACTGCACAGTAATGAGCCAAGTCTGCAAATGATGTTGAAATGGCAAAGTTGTTCAGACAGTCATTGTCTTCTACTGCTACACAGAACTTTTGAAATCTCAATTAGTAAGCAAACTGTGTGGAATCAGCTGCATTTTTCTTCATCCACCTTTTGTGTCTATGTACATTACAGTGCAAAAGTCTTGAACCACCACTCATTCCTTTGTATTTTGCTACCAAGGAGCCAGACTTTCTTGTAATTTTTTAAAGTAGTCTTGAGCAATAGTCCTCCAGGCTTTCTGAAGGTCTTTCAAAGTTTTTCTTTGGTTATTGGCTGCTTTTTCTCTCAGTTTCATCTCAGTCCTTTTTCAGAGGAATATTTAATACTGACCTATGAGTCATTCAAACATTAAAAAAAAAAAAAACTACCACCAGTGTTGTCCACATATAACACACAACTCAGCATAGAACCAATTTTAAATTGCTTATTTTTTACGAGTAGCATGTCACATGTTTCAATTTCTTTGTTGAATCTATAAAAACTTCCAAAGATAACACAGTTTGACAGGCCTAAAATGGTATTAGCTAATAGCTGAGAAATTTGCATACCCTGGCATAGTGTACAGTGTGTCCTTAAAAAAAAAAGTCTGAAGAAACTAGACAAGTGGAGGGCAAAACAAAATGGCCTAGAAAACTATCTACAGCAGATGAGTATTTGAAATGCATGTCCTTAGGAAATAGGAAAAAAATCCAACAAAGAGCTGACACAGGAGATGCATCTGGCCTTTCAGTTGATCCATCTACTGTTCTCTGAAGCCTCACCAGGAATGGGCTCAATGGAAGGATGGCTGTCAAAAACCAGGGAGGTGAAACTGGGAGAAAAGGTTGAAGCATGCCAAATTACACAAGAATTGCACTGAAAATCAATGGCAACATGTCTTATGGAGTGTAGAATCAAAAATTTGAAATTTTTGGTTCAAATCATCATCAATATCTATGGAGGAGGTCAAGTGAGAGGTCCAACAATGAGGGTCTGTAAAACACGGTGAAGGTTCTGTTTGGTTTGGGGCTGCATTTCAATTTGTCAAAACTGAATTATGAACACAGAAAAAATACCATCAGATTTTGACCCACCATTCAACACAATCCAGAAAGCATCTGAGTGGCAAAAGCCTAATTTTTCAGCATGACGAAGATCCCAAACACACTGGATATCCAGACAGAAGAACATACAGTGGAACTCTATGGATTGGCTTTCACGGAGCCCAGAGCTCAACATTACTGAAACAGTGTGGGATCTGCTGTGCCTAGCAAAACCTAAAGAAATGAAGGGTGGCTCAAGACTTTTGCAGTTCTGTTTTTTTTTTTTTTTTTTTTGTTAAATTGTTCAAATATCTCTAATATGGTCATTTCACAATATACTGCTATACATAATATAAAGTTCTTTAAAGTGTCTTTGCAGCTTCTGAGTCTTCACCCAGCCTTGTAAGCCTTTCTTTGAGGAACTACAGCTTTGGCTCTCTATAATTTATCCGGTCAGTCTCTTTATACATACACACCCATCTCGCTTCTTTCACCTCAGTTTGTTAAAGTTTTGCTTTCTGTTTTTTTTTTTTTTTTTTTTTTTTTTGGGGGGGGGGGGGGGGGGGGGGGGAGCAAAAGCACGGATTAATCAGTGAACTGCTGTGCAGAAAATGAATATATGACATTTCTCTCTCTCTCTCTTTTTTTTTTAAAGTCCTAAAAAGTCATCACTCCAGCTGCGGTCCAGAGGATGTTAAAGAAGGCTAGAAATTCAAATTCTTCCCATAATCCCCAGAAAGGCTAAGCCACCCTACTACCCCGTTGCGTTCATCAAGCCAAGGTGCCAGTGAATTCTTTCACTGTTTTAAGCAGCTTATAGAGTTTGGTTGATCCGATTTAAACGCTGACAGAAGAAAATATGTAAGGGGAAGGGGGGGGTGGCTTGGGCAGGCTGCTCTGCCCATTTTCTCAAGCAGCGGTAGTCAAGTCAAATAATAATGGTTTACTTCTTATTTGTGGAACAACAGAACTCACCCTGGTCTTTTCTTTCATCTTTGATCTAGCTAACTAGACAGCAGATGTTCAGCAGTTACTGTTTCAGCAACAGCTTTGACAAACTGCCAAAAAATATGAATAATGGACAGTCAGAGTAATTACAGTGCGTGTGTGTGTGCGTGTGTGTGTGTGTGTGTGTGTGTGTGTGTGTGTGTGAGAGACAGAAAAATGTGTGAGGCAGGTTTTGATGAAGCACAACATGGTTAATAGCACAACAAGTCAAGAGGTGTAGATTAGTGCAAGAAAATGTGGCATCGCAAATGCTTGTGATGTTTAGTGACATGACTGACATAACTAGAAGTTGCACGGCTGATTACAAGATTCCATGTGGCAGTGTGAAATGTGACATATTCCAAGCTGATGTAACATGCTGTGATGTGTCAGTCAGCTGGTCTGAGTGGGCTGGATTTTCAGCGGTTAAAAAAAAAATAATGGAAGGTGGTAAAGAGCAATGGTGGTTTTTATCAACCCCTTTTTGTGTTTATCTCCTTCTGGCTGACTTACTGTATTCCTCATACATCTATTGACAGGAAATAATCTATTTTAAAATTTAAAAATGGTTTAACAATATGACAGTGAAAACCATAGTTGAGAAAGATCTTTCAGAAATGCACACAGAGGTTTGAAGTTTAAATCATAAGTATTCTGTTAAGTCACTGCTTTATTTTTTGTGTCTTGTGTGTCACATCCAAGGACAAAAAGCAAAAAAGCTTCAAGTCCCTGTCATACTTTTTTTTAAAATTCCACCTGTACCTTCTCAAATTCAGTCTTCAGTCTCAACTGTAAGGACAAAATATGCAACTTCAGCATGTATGGAGACACTTGGGATAATAAATATAACAACAAATCTCCTTGCCCCATGGTCTCCTTGACCTGTGTTCTTCAGGTCAGAGTGTAATTTGAAAATGATAATGAGTTGGTGACCTTAAAATTCTCAACTTTATCAGATTTCATGCAGCAGAAATTCAGCACTACCCCTCACTTAATCACGGCAGTACTGTGTGGCTCTTCATCGGATGAGTGCATCTCTGCAGTCTTCTGAATAGTCACAAGAACAGAAGACAACCACAAAGTTTTTGCACGCCACTTTATGCATGTATGTATTTGTGTTTGAAGCAGGTGCCAAAAAAAAAAAAAAAGAAACTTGGTACTCAGCTTGTATGGGTTGTCTCAAAGGAAAGAGAGAAAAATGTGTGAAAAATAAATACGCCAACGCAAGAAGACTGAGAAACAACAGGGGAGACACAGATCAGCAACAAATGATTTAAAAAAAATGAGCAGAACGAGGCACAAAGTGTTTCTGCTCTTCCTGAGGCAACTGTGTGCCCCCCTATTCAGACAGCAACTCTTTTTGCTTTCCTCATACAGTACGCCTGCACAGAGTCTTCACACACAGCATATGTTCTTTGACAATAATTCAACTACCAAACTGACTCTGGTGACTCTTTTTCTTACATGTGTGAGAGCCCTTAATTCTTTAAATGTTTGACCACACAGGAAGAAAGAAATACACACACAAAAAAGTAGAGAAATATATCAACTGTAGATGCTTCCAAAACAGAATCAGGGTTCAGTGAATGGTGTGATGAGGACACTGATGTGAATATATGCAATAATACAGTCACCCTTTTACACTCTACCTGTGAGGGATTTTGTTTCCAGCAGGTTTAATAATGCACTCCATATCACAGAAAGGGACTATGTTCTTCAGACTTAATACAAATTTTTAAGTTAACAGTTTGCATTACTGCAGCATTGCTCAAGAGAACAAAAATGCTACTAAAACCACCACTAGAGATAAATACTGAGTCACGATACAGGATATCCTGTATAAAGTAAAACACAGAAAAACGCCAAGCATGACAGACACAAGTAAATCGTAGCCACTAAAAGCACCGCATCCCATCAACATGGCCTTGAGTATAACTCTACTTAACAATCTGCCAACTCACCCTAAGCCTTCCTGGATAAAGCAGACATAAAACAGAAATGCAGAAAATGTAAAATATTACAATACATGTCACTGAGACATGCAGAGTGACAGCGAGCACACGGGGGAGAACAACAGAGAAGGGCTGAGAGAGGATGATTATCTCTTCCATCTTTTTCTCTTTCCTTCCTGTATCACAGCATGCACTGCTGACACAAACACACGCAAAATCACATATGCTGCGTACCACTTATGGTCTCTGGTGAACTCAGCAAATTCCCTAAATCCCAGCAGTCTTTTTAAGGTCAGTAGGAGGATCGTAACATTTGTCAGGAAGAATTTTAGGGAAAATGTGGCCTGGGAAGTTTAGAAGAAAACTAGGACTGCCATCAATAGAAGCTATCTTTTATCTGATACCTTCACAGTGAGACTCAGAATTTGCTCAAAACAAATGCACAATAAAGACTTTTTAAAACAGAGTAAAAAAAAAAAAAAAAAGCAAAGACAATAAGCATAATAAGGTACAGTGCAATTCATAGCTCCAGATAAAATACTTAACATCTGTGTTAAAAAACACAGAGGGAGGGAGTCATTTGCTTCCCCTCTCTGGCAGGGTTTCCCACAGATTCTTCTGCCCACAGTATATCACCTCATTAAAGCTTTCTCATTGGCAGCTAAGAGCTCAGTTCCTTCCTGCTTCACAGTAAGTGATGCTTTTTACATTTCTGGATGGCTTTTAATACCCAGAATACGAGAACATCCTTTCCACGATGGAAGAGACAAAGTAATCTCTAGTACTACAAAAGTGCAGCATTTAGTGACAGCTGATCTCTGCAAAGTGTGCTGCAAGTGACAGAATCAAGGTAAACACATCAACAGTTCAGCAGTCAGTGCAATAAACCACTATAGGCTATACTATGAAATACTATGTACTGTGTACAAATTATGGATGTTATTGTGGTAGAAATTACCACAAACTACAACCACATATAGCAGCCAAAACCGCACCTCTGACTCCTCTGGTTCGATGTATACAGCATATATAAGAATACTTTAGCATTATTTGCATCATTTGTTTGTACATACTTGTACACCTTTTTCTGGATTTCTTTTTCAGTGCACTAATGATCTGCATTTTATAGTCTAGTATTGAATTTAGGATAAGAAATAAATTTAGAAAATAAACAGGCGTTCTGTTAGCTAAACAGATGTGTTTGTAGAGCTCCTTTCTTACCTTGATGTTGCAGGCCTGCTCCATAAGCCTTCGGGCATTCTCTGCAGCTCTGTATCGTTTAGGGAGCTGGACTCTGAAAAACTTGAGAGCCCCCTCAAAGTCCGCCTGCAATAGGTCCTCTTTAGACGTCTGGAGGGAGACATGAAGAGGTAGGAGGAGAGGTGGTGTTGGAGTGAGGAAAAAATGGATAATCAATAAGACTTAAACATGCAGCACACAAAGTTCAACAGATTGTTCTTTGAAATGCTGCCCTTCATTATATTTTTATACTCAGGAAGATTAAACACAGTGATGAACTTTATGATGACATGTAGAAGAGACTGATTGTCTTCAGTTCCACATCTAACTTATTAAGTAGAACGTTTCCTTATGTGTTATGGCTGTGAGACATTTTAGCTCTTATATGTGGCCAGGCACAAACAGATTTAAAGTAGGACAAAACCTATCCGGTTGCTTGTCTGCATGATGCAAATGTTTAGTTAAAACGTGTATTTTGTGTTTAGCCAGAGCAGCCATGGTTACTTTTAATCATCTGTAAGCAAAGGCTGAAAACACTACCTCACACTTTCTCATAGTCCTTACATGAGGAGGTTTTAAAATATTCTACTTGGTGATTAAATTCGAATGAGAATCAACTTTTTAAACTACATAAATCCAGACAGAGATGACGTAAGGGGGGGACTGAGATCAGTCAGTGAGTGTTTAATGACACAATACCACCATCCTGTGGTGTAAAGATACAAAGACACTAGAATCTGTCTTGAGCATGTGCCTCGGAAGTGCGTGATCAAATATTTATCCAAAGACCAAAGCGTTTTATCATAGGATTTTGTCCTTGTAAGATCATTTTTTTGGCTTTGTTCCATTTCAGAAGGAGGTTCAGGACAGAAAAAAAAAACTGCCAAGAATAAATATGGGGGTATTATCAGACAGCAAACAAGCATTCCACATGTTGTAAATGCAATTTTAAGCAGTCAACTGGCAGATCTATGCAATATAACCTACAGAGAGAAGTAGAACTTGCAAGCTTTACTTTGAATTTCAACAGACTTCAAGGGTCAAAGTTCAAGCCATCATCACAACAGATAAATAAATAAATGGAGTTTGCATTTTAAAGGCATATTTTCCTGTTTTTCCCAACATACTCTACCCTCAATAACTCTTTCCATTATCAACAAATGTCACATTTCCAGCCCAATATAACAATCAACCATCACTCCATGTTCAGCATCCCTTCTCTCACCGCCAGCAGCCTGGGGACAAAGAGCCGGTGTCCCATTCCAAGGAGATCCATTACCCTGCAGAAAGAGTCTGCTGAGGCCTGACTGCTGTGGGCTCTCTCTTCCGCCTTTCCCTCTCCATCTTCCACCGCCTTGCAAACTGCTGGAAGGGGCAAATGCGGGGTCAGGACTGGTACAGGGGGAGGAGAGGGTGGTGGGGAGTGTGGAGGAGATGGTGGTGGGGTGGGACAGGGTGAGGGAGAGGGGTGGTCCCGCTCCGGGGCCAGGATGGAAGATGACTCCAGCGTGTCGTTTAAATGTTCCAGTAGTTTTCTTTGTTGCTGGATGAGAGCTGGTGAAGGGTACGATGGGAGCAGACAAGGAGGAGTACGGGAACGTCTGTTTTGAGGTCAGTATCAAAAGCCAAAGTGGCGTGGTTCTAGTTAAAGAGGCGAGAACAGCTGCTACTGCAAACTGATGTTCAGCATGGCAGGTGGAAAAGAAGTGAAGAGAAGCTCAATGAAAAACAGCAAGTCAGCAGCCACCACTTTGACATCCACGACATGTGACGTTCAGACTGATCCAGTTCATCTGGGCACCACAGAACTTCGACAAGTGGACAAGACGTTGGCGGAGGCCACTCAGCTTGTACCACTGTCAGAGCCCAGTAATGGCCCCCCGGTGCAACAAAATCACAGTCAGAAGATTATGTATTGACACTGTTTTCGGCATAATGCTGAGTCTTCCAGCTACCTGCCAGACTTGCTTTGAAATCCAGTCAAACGACCCACTCTCATCTTCCCTTGGCAAACTTCCCCCAACCAATTCCAATCCAGTATACCGTTACCTAGCAACAAAGCTGCTCAACACGTGGGGTGCTTCTCCAGCAAACAGCGGCAAAGGATAAGTACTCCACCTTTATTATTTTTTCTTTTGCTGTTAGACTTCAAAGACGGTGAGAAAATCCTGTTCAGTCTGCAGAGCAGAGTGTCCTTAATGCTCAAGGCTCAGTACGTGAGGGATGACACATCAAAGCAGTCGATACGTTTTGTTCCCACTTTGCAAATGGAGCCTGCCTGAGGTGTGAAGCCAATTTTAGACTTCAATGAAATGTAAAATAACCATGAAATAAACAGTACTGATCTTTTTATGGGCTCTCCAAGCCTGGACAGGCAGTCCTGGTGACAAAGCAGAGACAGACAAGATGTGGTCTGTTGGCTATGGGAATATGGCACATTTGTGCCTGCAGGAGATGATGCGCTGCGTGTTTGAGTTAGTGTATGGCTGAGTGGATTCTGAACTCACTGACTCACACGCAAACCAGTGATGCATGAAAACCAAGATTAAAAAAAAACAAAAAAAACAGTGTGTATCACGACAGCCTCCTTGTATCTTTGCTCTTCCTCTTCATCGGTGTAAGACTTTGCTATGAATTCTGTACAAATCGTAACCACATTAAGCATTAAAAGTACAGCCTATTCTGTAGCTCCTGCATGGACTCCAGCTTCTATATCCCCAGCAGATTTCTATCAGTGGGAGCAGCCAGGCATCCGGTCGTTATTGGTCAGAAGATCTTTTAGCTCCAAAGCCAGCTCCTTGAGGTAGAAAAATCACTTCTGTCCCTGAACACCACAGGCTTAATGGATGAGTGCACAACTATGTGTTGTATCTTCAGGAGTGTCTGCCCTGGCCAGTAGCTGGGATGAGGCAAAGCAAAGAAGCCAGGCCACAGTGTTTCCAATCCTCAGGCTCTCTCTTTTCCACTCTCTACCTCTCTCTCTGTACTTGTAATGCTAAAAGCTAATTGCTAACACAAGCAGGGGCGGCTCCGTTGCAGAGGTCTGGGTGGTGGACAGAGGTAGCGTGTTGGAGAAATACATATCCAGCCAGCAGAGAAAAGGAGATGGCAGAAATAGTGGAGCAGGAGGTAAAGAAGAAAGAGAACGAGGAAGTGAGTGAAAGTAAAGGCTTCAAGCAGGCATCCATGGAAGGAAAATATGAAGAGGAAACAAAAAATTACAACACAGAAAAACAGAGCTTTTCTCCTTCAGGTCCAGCGTGCTAACATTATAGCTTATGCTCCTGTTGTGATGTGGATGGCGACTGCTCAGCCAGAGAGGGAGGGAGGTGAACACAGATGGAAGGAGGGGTGATGAGAGCGGAGAGGAGTGCAGGATGGATGGAGGAGGGAGGAGGGAGCCTCGAGGGAGAATGCCGTCATGCCTGGCCAATTAGAAGCAGGCAGTGGAAGCCCCTTCCACACTCCTCCCTCCTCACATCCTCATTTGTTCTCCATTTCCGACCATCGTATCCACCACATCTTTCTCTCTCAAACACAGAATAAATTATGGCCAATACATAGAGGAGGGCTTTTTAGAAAATATGTATGGATAATTTTAACCAAAAAAACAAAACAAAACAAAAAAAAACATGATTATCGTCTCTGTAGAATCTAAAAGCACAATCCAATCTGACTTTTACTATTATTATTAGTATGCAGCATATATGTCGGTGTATTTTAAGAGGTGTGTTCTTTACATCACTTATATCGTCCCATTAGTATTTGCAAAAATGCACTGGGACAAAACTGTACATGCCTCTTAATCTTTCTAACATTCATTGTTCTTTGTGATATCAGCCCGATGATATCCACTAGTAATTATTAGGGAAACCAAAATACTGATCTCTTGCTATATTTGAAGGTTAAATGCAGACATGAAGTTTTTTCCAGTATCACAGGAAAAGGTGAAGAAAACAGGGAAAAACAAAGTAAACTTTTCTGCTTGTTTCACCATTTTATTATACCTCAGTGTGAAATTGAACCTTTTTACACTCTTCATACATCAGAGAGAGAGTAAGGAGGTAAGATTGTTCATGTCCAACTTAATCTATTTACCTAAAAACTGTCAGCTAGCATAATTATGTTTCAGATATAAAGATGTCTTGGAAAAAAATGAGACACTTGTACCTGAATAATACTGAAAAACTGTGAAAAAAATGAGATTCTAATTGTGTACATGGACAAACAAGCCTGTTCTCCATCACAGAGTATTCCTGAAGCTTCAACTTGATGCCCATAAAGAATGTCCCATCAAATTATTGCCTCCACTGAACAACCAGACACGGACATGTTATAGTCATTACCAAAACTCATTGATCTATCCCACCACAAACAGATAAAATAACACAACAGCTAGTAATTCTACACCATTGTGCTTAGACAACAACCACAAAATAAAATGTGATTCATAATTTACATTTCTTTAACTACCAAAATAGATTCCTTGATCAATATCCTCCTGGCTTGGCCATCCAGTTAGAAGTGATGGACTGACTTAAGCAAGATGTTGACATTACCATACATTTCCATTATTATTCCCAACTAATGGTCTGAACAGTATCCAAAGGAAAAGTGAAATCCATTAAAGCTCTTTTAATTTCATTTTCCTAACTGGTAACCATTCACAACTTTTTTTTTTCTGTCCTGAAACCTGCTCGAAAGCACATTTCCAGTCATAGTAAATTATTTGTCCTGCAGTGCAAAATTATGCAACAATGTTAATCTGAAACAACGAAGACCAAAAGTGATGCTAAAGGTGAAAGGCTGTACACAAGCTTAAAACAATCATTCTGATAATTTATCCAAAGAAAACGTATTAAAGTTGCAATTACTGTTCAAAATGTCCCCATTCAGTGTTATTTTTAGTTTGATTCTGAGGATTCAAACTGTTTAAACACAGCTGGAAAAAAGGCAGATTAACTTTGCAATTTGAAAAGGCAGGAATTTTTACCTTTTCTTCAGCTCCCCACTCCTGACAAGTATGACTACTGATGAAGAATGGGTAAGTAAGTTAATAACTTTATGGATGCAACACATTTAGTAATTTTGAATTTTAAATTCAACACTCCACAGATTTCTCAAAAAGCAGCATACTAGTTTATTATTATTATTTGGCCTTTTTGCAGCTTTATTCGATAGTGTGCAGTGGAGAAAGACAGGAAAGCAGGGAGCAAGACTTTGGGGAATGGCCACAGGTCAAGATGTGAACCCGGGCCACCTGCACCGCCACGTGGCATACATGGTTGCCTGCTCATCCGCTGAGCCACCCCAAAAAAAAAAGTAGCATACTAGTTAATCACATTATGAAAAATATCCCTTAAATCACAGATAAAACAGTAATCTGGGCAGTATCTGGCTGATCGTGAACCTATAGACAAGTCTTCATATGAAGGTTCTGTTTATATAGCTTGGAATCTGGTCACTGTAATAAAAAATGGTAGTCGTTTAAACCCAAAAAATTTGTTACAGCAACATTTGTCTCTCCCTTTTGGAAGTAAGGGCGATTACACAAACACTGTCAATGCATGCTTATGTTGAGGAAAGCCTACACCTTTTCTTCAGCTCCCCACTCCTGACAAGTCTGCAGTCTAGTTTTAGCATAATGATTCTTTAACTATTTGGTCAACACAGCCTCTTTCCTTCTGGCTGCAGTTTGTGGTTTGAACACTAGGAGGGGACAGATATAAACAAATCCCTCTTAGCAAAAATCCTGCCTCCGTGAACTTTGATTCACACTTTACAGTAACATTCTCAGCACTACAGGGCTATCCAGTTATTTATATCTGTGACACACACAACAAAATAAGACATGCTCGTAATAATAACTCATAATAACCACACAAACTGCACACTCATTTATTCATGAATCTTTGATCTAAAACTGAACAGGGTGTGTTTAAAAAAAAACTGTATTTCCAACATGAGAACTGATTTAAACAGACAGTTGGACATTAAAAAAAAAAAAAAAATGAACAGAGGACTAACCTTAAGCAGGGCCAGAGCTACATTGAAGATGATGTTCAGTCCCTGGAAGACACAAGAGAATTATTTGTGAAAACAAAAACAACAGCCAAGTTTTTTAAGTTTTTAAACCCCACACAGAAACTCAGTGTTGTACAGTATGTTGTACTGTATGTTGTACTGTTGTACTGTATGTTGTTGGCAGCTTTTCATTTTTGCAACTCCTAGTGACCAACATTTAACTTTTTCAGAAATATTACTTAAATCTCGAGTCCTTCAGAAATTAGTTCCTGTCATTTTTCTACTTTAGTTGATAAAAGCAGGAGCACAAAAAAGTGTCCTTACAAAGCAGGACTTCACTGATATTTTCACAGATAACAAGATATCTCAGCTGAAAATGTCTCTCTGAACAACAAAGGTCTTTCACAACTAGCTTACCAGTATTTACAAACTGATGCTGCACTGCATATTTGAGTTCAGTTACTCTTCAGTATAAAATTTGTAGAAGGCCACTAATTTCATTTTATCAGTACTCTATGAATGTAAAAGGTGCTGCATCTGCAGCACAAAGAAATCTTCACTGAAAGCACAGAGTGCAAGACATCTTTCATAACGCGGCGTATATCCTGAGTGCTACTTAATAAAACCTAAAGCTTAAACTTGCTTTTGTTTTTTATATATATATATTATTATGATGCTTTCTTGATATACTGCTTGTAATTTTGATACAGAAAGAAAGAAAATGTAACGTGGATGTGAGCTCTGCAATGGGAACACCCATCTCCTTGGTCTCCGTGACAACCAGTTCACATGGCAACACAGAGCTAAAAATATCTGAACAGCTCTAAAAATAACTGCAGAAAGAGAAAAGAGGGGGAGCTCTGCCTCCACACACCTATCTTTGTAGGCCTCAAGATGGTGCTACAGTGCTGAAGCATGATCAAAGGTGTGTTTGAGAGGAGGAGAGATTACCTCAAAGTGTGTGTAGTCTAGCAAGACAGATTCATGGGGAGAAGAGAGACAAACACACAGAGAGGGAGAAATATGATACTATGAGGGAATAAACTTAAAGGTGATGGGGCAAGAGACTGGGGAGAGAAATGACAGTAACAATGTTTCAAATGTGAGTCAAACTGTGAGGAATTGACCAAAGTTGAAACTATGTGACATAACAGCTCATATAAAATCAGGAAAACATGGCATAGAGTAACATACATACAAAGAGCCTCACAAAAATCAAAAGAAAACCTTACTTTCTTTTGTGAACATAAACTTTTGAGAAAACTTTATCAAGTAAAGACAGCAGCTGAGGAAAAAAGAGAATGATTAATAATGGGGATCGAAGGGGCTGACAGTGATGAGGAACAATTACAAAAGAAAAAGATGGTCAGAATGAAAAAATGAAAAGAGCAAACAATATAGCCTGTTTAAAAAGAGTGAGGAATGACAGGTTGGCATACAAATAGAAAGAAAAAGAAAATCATAAAATAAAGAAAGAAACTAATGAGTAAACAACCTTAAATTAAACAAATTAAGAAAATGATGGTCCGACAGTTTTAAAAAAAGCACAAAAAAGTTCTTTAGGCAACGGCAGAGGAGGAGCAAACAAACAAATGACAATATGAACAAGAAAAAGATAATGGAGAAAGAAGCAGAGACTGAGAAATGATGATAAAAAGAGTAAAAACATGAAGGTTTTAAAAAAAAAGGGGGATGCATAATATCACAATACTGCTTTAACAGGCAGATTGTCATCATGCGGCTCAATGGGTGAGAAAGACTTGGGAAACTTTTAATTGTTCTGCCTGGGGCTAACTGGAAGGCAGAGTTGGGGAGGGAGGAAAAAGTGGAAGGGAAGAAGGGAGAAGGAAGGGAGAGAAGGAGCTAATTTGTTTTAGCATTTTATGCAATTTCAAGAACAAGAAATTGGTTTAAAGCATTATGAATTAAAATACTAATAACCCACCACATTTCTGTAAGTTTTGTACATATAAGAGTATTACTACTAAACTACTACTACTAAAATAGTGTCGTTAAGTCACATTGTAACTAAGGACTATCAAGAAATGGTGGCTGATAAGTTTCCTAAAAGTCAGAATTTGACACAGTAGGTCTTACTAGTTTGCTGAAGCACATGAAAAATGAATTAGGATGTGCTTGCATTAGATAGGGCGTTCCTCAAGGCTTTTTGTTGGCCCCATGTAGCCTTGAGCTTATCCTTGAAACATTACACCCGCCAGAGAAACTGTGCGATTTCGCCATTGTTGAGTATGAGACGATTGGTATATGGGTCAAAACTCCATCACTCCATCCAAGTTACACAAGAACATGCACTTCTCACCCTATCTCTAAGGATGAGTCCAGCTAGAAAATTCCTTTCAGCTGGCTGTATCCAGAACCTTGCTCTTTCGGTCACTACCCAGCACTCATGACCATAGATAAGGAGCTGGAATGTAGATCAACTGGTAAATCAAAAGCTTAACAGTGGATCCAGTACACTACCCACATTATTGAAGATGCACACTCAACCTGCCTGCCAATCTCATGCTCCACTTTTCAATAACTTATGAACAAGATCCCAAAATGTCTGACCAGACTAGCCTGGGGCAACAACTTTCCCACACTGCACTGTTTTCAGAAAACCATGACCTCAGATTTGGAGGTGCTAACTTGTATCCCAGTTGGTTGGCATTCAGCTGCAAACCACCCCGCTGAAGGCCATGGTCTGAGGAAGCTAACAAAACCACATCATCTGCAAAAAGCAGGGATGCAATTCTGAGGTTCTGAAAATGGAAATCCTGGCTCACCCAGGCTACGCCTTGAGATCCTGTCCGTGGATATCCCAAACAGGATTGGAGATAAGGTGGAACCCTGGCGGAGTCCAACACGCACTGAAAACCTGTTTGATTGTTGCCATAAATGCAAACACACTCCCATTTTGGTTATAAAAGAACCCGATAGCTCATAACAATGACCTGCAGTTGTTGTTCCCATACCCCGAAGTCCTGCTGTACCCCCACAATATCTCCTGGATTGCAATGCTTTGCCAAATATTTCTTTTCCTGGTATTCCTTTTTTTTTTTTCCCCCTGTAAGTGACTGTGAAGCACTGTCAAGAATAACAAATTATTCAACAACCATCTCTTTGTCTCTATCGCTGTCTTTATTTGTTTCTCTATAGTTCTTCTGCAGGAGTCTCCAGAGCTGAATGTTTCTGATCTATGGATACTGGCCCACAAGCCTGCTCAGTGTTTGCTTTCTCAGTGCTCCTCTTTTCTCTCTCAGCTTTCCTCTCACTCAACCAGTCAAGGCAGATGGCTGCCCAATCTTAGCCTGGTTGTGTCAGGGGTTCCTTCTGTTAAAAGGGAGCTTCTCCTCCCCACTGATGCCAAGTGCATTCTCAAGGGTGAAACTGTCATCATTATCTTACTATGTATAATGCAATGAGATGACATAGGGAATTATATGGTACTATAGAGTCAGGTCTACAGTATAAGTATTTGGAGAGTGGCAGATTTTTTATTTTATTTTTTTTAGTCTTTTTGTGATGGCAGCTGAGTTTCCAGCTTGTGACCCAGTGAAAAAATACTATAGCAGTCTACGCTGGAAGAGTCCATGGTTTCAGAGACCAAAGAGGGGGTTACTGTCGGGGGTGGGGGTGGGGTGTGACCAAAAGAGGGCTCTTCAGTTTCTTCAACATTCACATCGTGCACCATGAATTAATCTGCCAATGCTAGACCATGTTCTATCATAACATCCTATTATTTTCTATACAAGCTGACGGTCTAATCACAAATCTTTATTTGTTAATTTCAAAACAATTGTACTGGTGTTAAGAGGCAAAAATCTGAAAACTGTGTCCCTGTCCAAATGATTTTGTGCCTTACTGTATAAATAAATCTGAACTGAATCATATAATAAACCTCTCAGTGATCTCTGTTATTTCAGGGAATAATACCGGTACTTCCTCTATCACACAGATTTAGTTTGAAGATATAAGTGAATCACTTATGATCTGTGTGATCAGCATTGGGTCAAGTGACCCTGAACGATATCAAATCATTGATAGTATCAACCCTAAAAGGCCTGAGCAGAATGCACAGGCATCAATACTGTGCGGTCTTTCCTTGTGGCTACTGATAACCAGTAAGTGCAGTTTCAGTTCACCAGCTCCTCTCTTCCACACGTCTCTGCCTCTCTTACCATTCAAACCTCCTTCCACATTCCATAGGAGGCTGTTTCAAATAAAGTACTATTTTTTGTTGGAAATGAGCAATGAGCACTCTTTATCTGCACTATGGTGAAAGCATCAGCAGGATGACAATGTCCTGAGACTTTTTTTTTCCACACTGCTTGTTTTTTTTTTGTTATTTTTTTAAGTCACCAAAAGCTGAAATATGGTCAGCTCTGATAAAAGGCAGAATATGTCACTGTCACTTGTTTTTAACCAGGGATTCAATCACAGTGAACTTGCATAGTAGCAAGTTCAACATCCTGTAGCATAGTGGTCTCCGTGAAAGTGTACTGAACAGGTGAAATATTTATTTAAAAATAATACTTGGAGGAATATTTCCATGGATCTAGCTCGTGGGCAACAGTCACCTAGAGTCAGGTACTTCTGTGAATGTTCCATATCACAACAATGAGTTGGGCATTTTCAGAAAAGCTGTTTTCAGCTGTCTTTGTGGGCACCCCCCCCTAAAAGATACCATCCACCCCTCTAATACACTACTATCTGTCAGTGCTTCTCTTGGTCCCTCATAACCTTCTTTTCTATCTCCTTTCAACTGATTTCATGTTTCCAGATGGTTGAACCTCCCCTTACTGTACAGTGTGGACTAAAGTCCTCTCCCAATGCAATCAGTATAACACAGTGCAGTGACTTTACCTCACAGAGCAGCAGGTCAGTGATGTGGAAAACCATGCAGAGGGGGAATTTGGCGGTGAAGAGCGTTAGGAACCACTGGGAAGCATACATGTGTGCCTCCAGGTTTAGGTCCTGGAAGTGAGACCACAGGTCTGAAAGTTGTTCCTGTAGGAGTAGAAAGTGGGGAGAAAAAAAAAAAGAAAAAGATAAGGAGCAGGAAAAGAGGAAAAGAGGGACTTGTGAGATAAAACAGCACTTACAAACAGATAAAGATGTGGCTCTGCTTGTCATTTCAATTTTACATTATTTCATTTTTGCCCATACTTTATTAAATAATGCTGTCTCACTGAGATGATAATCTCGCTCAAGAGACCCATGACTAAAAAAAAAAAATTAAAAAAGACACATAACATAATACAGTATTACATCTCAACTGCCAAACAGACAGGGAGACTGGTTATACATTACATGAGTTTTTAATTTTCCACTGTATACTTGAAAATGGAAAGACAAAAAAAAAAAAATACTCTTTGAAAAGTTGTTATTTGTTATTATTTGTTAGTTTAACAGCTTAAGAAACTAAAAGAAATTGAATCTCTATTTGTGCTCTTAGGGTTTTTTTATTGTTGGTTTTTTTTTTTTTTTTTTTACAATCATTGATCTTTTTATTTTGTTTGAGTCATTTTTTTATATACTATATGAGGAGGAAAAGACTGGCGCAGCTTTCAGATAACAAAGTGTGAATGTGTCCATGCATGCACAGCGAATAAAAGCTTCAGTGAGCCAAAAAAGTGAACCACTTCATTAGACAACACTTACATATGGTATCTGACTGCATGAGATGTGCTCTAAAATATATGATAATATCATTATGTTGAGCTAATTTGGTTAACATTAAACTGACTATCCTCATGCTGATGGGCAACTGCGAGCAGTCAGGACTGATATAAGTGCCAAGATAAACTCAGTGGATTTAGGGTGTAATACCTGAGTGGGACGGGACATCAGCGCTCACTATCCTCAAAGGACAACAAACCTACACAGACTACAAGCTTTACAAACACAGATTTGCACTTAATTCTGGCAACATTAAATTATATTTTGATTGGAAACAAGGACTCAACGCAACAACTAAAAAATATGATGCAACCACTGGTAACATCCTCTACAATATGAATAGGATCAAACTTTCCATGAGTTAAATCCAAATTAATTTTAATGCAATTTGCACAGCCTGCTTCTTTTTCTTTTTATTGCACCAGTTCATGCATTTAATCAGTAATTATGAAACAGCTCAATGGTAGTCCATTATCAGGAAAGTACAAATGCTGGAAAATCAAATCTTGTGCGAATTAATGGTCCTTGAGACTGATCTGTATAACAAGGACTGCTCAATATGTGAAGTGAATTTCATAGCATTTAATTCATGAAGTAGAAAAAAAATGACTGGATAAATTTGAATGTTGAGCCTCCGAGGCTCAATCATTTACATTTCTGCTATCGAGTGGTGAGATCAATCTTTTCTTTATAAAAAATGTGTTGCAAATGAACAAAGACAGAAAAGGCAACCTGAATGAATAAACTGAGAGCAACCTGTAGCAAAATTCTTAAGAGCTGTAATTGGAAAGAGCTACAGTATTAATAAGAAGCACTCCAAGAGCACAAACCTCCACCAAGGAAGCTCACTCTCTGGGAACTATTTACTTTTTAAGGAAATAGTGTTGTATTTTCTATAGTTTAATTTTGGGTTTTTTTGTTCTTTTTAAATGTATTTTAAGAAGTTTGTAGTGCAATAAAAATCAGGTTCAGTCAGATCACATGTCAGCACCTCAGTCTGGCTTCTCCTCCAGATAAAAAGTGCCTGAGGATGATGGGTACTGAGTCGTGCACTATTCCAAAATCATAGACAAAACAAATCCCTAAAACTGAGGTCCATAACATACATTATATTGCCAAAAGTATTCATTCACCCATCCAAGTCATTGAATTCAGGTGTTCCAATCACTTCCATGGCCACAGGTGTATAAAACTACGCACCTAGTCATGCAGACTGCTTCTACAAACACCTGTGAAAGAATGGGTCGCTCTCAGGAGCTCAGTGAGTTCCAGCATGGTACTGTGATAGGATGCCACCTGTGCAACAAGTCATGTAATTTTCTCACTACTAAATATTCACTGTTAGTGGTATTATAACAAAGTGGAAGCAACTGGAAATGACAGCAACTCTATCACAAAGTGGTAGGCAAACTAACATCACAGAGCAGGGTCAGCGGATGCTGAGGTGCATAACGTACAGAGGTGCATAGTGTGCAGAGGTTGCCAACTTTCTGCAGAGTCGATCACTACAGACCTCCAAACTTCATGGGGACTTCAGATTAACTCAACGACGGTGCATAGAGAGAATCATGGAATGGGTTTCCATGGCCGAGCAGCTGCATCCAAACCTTACATCACAAAGCACAATGCAAAGCGTCGGATGCTGTAAAGCCCACCACCACTGCACTCTAGAGCAGTGGAGATGGGTTCTCTGGAGTGACAAATTATGCTTCTCCATCTGGCAATCTGGAAAGTTAGAACCCTGGAATGGTTAAAAATTCCCATAAACACACTCCAAAACCTTGTGGAAAGCCTTCCCAGAAGAATTAAAGCTATTATAGCTGCATAGGGTGGGCTGACATATTAAACCCTATGGATTAAGAATGCCACTCAAGTTCATATGCGTGTGAAAGCAGATGAGCAAATACTTTTGGTAATATAGTACAAACCTATTTGATCCAGACCATCCTTCTTGCCAGAGTTGTGCTCTTAGCACTACTACTTCTCATTGTATTGAGATACGATTATCTGACTACTTTATGTTATAAAAGGCTGCATCACTAACCTGCATCAACCTCTCCAGTTGGTAGAACTTGCAGTGAAGATCTTCAAAGTTGTTCTTGTAGAGAGCTCTTAGGCCATATTCATACATGATTTTCACCAAGACACAGAAGGCCTGCTCCTCAGGCATCTGAAAGTGCATGAATAATTTTAAATAATCAGTAATATTTCCAAAAACTTGGAGAACTAAATGTCCAAAATGTGTTCCTGTTGCAACAAAACAAAATCAGGATGTTTTCCAAGGATCGCCACATGCCATCTGGCATTCAGGTGTTTTTTTGAAAACAAAGAAATCAGATCCATGTTTTTAATCTTCATTTCAGCTGCAGTCATGCATTTTGATGCTACCAGACCAGAGTCAATATTTATTTAGTTTTTGTAACCCCCCACCCCCTCACCCCCCAGAAGATTGAAAACAAAAATCCACTTAATCACTTAACAGGAACAGAGGGAAACACTGAAGTTGTGAAGGACATCAAGGGACAAACTTTAGGGTATATGCATGCGCTTTTCTTTAACTTTTATATGCGAGCATTTTATGGTCTCTGTGTGCGTTCTTGGATGGATGAAGATAAGGGGTAAGAGAGAATGCTTAACGCTGTGTTTGTGCTCGTCTCTCTGTGTGTATCTGGGTTTATTTCTCCTCTCCTTCGCATGCACACACTCACAGACTGTGAGGTGATATTTAATCAGAGTGACAGTATGTGTTTGGGACTGAATGGGCTCCTGCAGGTAAACCTGAACCCCTATTAATATTCCTGACATCTCCTCTATAACCTCTCCCTCCTTCCTCTTCCTCCTCTATTACACGCCTGCCTCCTCCTTCTGTATAACCTCTCTTTCTTACACTGCTGCTCTCCCCTTTATCTTTACTACTCCTCTTTTCCTTTACAGCCTCCTCCTCCGTTATAATTTTTTTTCTTTTTGCCCTCCTCCTCTGCCCTCCTCTACTACAGTCCCCCATCTTTTCACACCTTCACATCTCTTCACTAGACTTACAGTTCTTATTCACAACTCTCCAACCTCACCCCTACTCCTCCTAACCTCCTTACACCTCGCTTCTTCCACACCATCTCACTCCTCTTTAACCTCTGCTGCCCTTACCATTTGGACTTCAACCAAACTTCCACAGCTCGCTCACCCCATGTGTCAACTCCACTGTCTCGCCTTCATCTGTCCTTTAAAAACTTCCTCAAATCAAAATTTAGGTGAGGTTTTGCACAAAGTAACGCTACACATAGCATACGAGAACTATAAACATGTATTTGAAAGTGTGGAATAACGCTGCGACCTTGAAATGTGTGTGAAAGGAACGGATTCTCTCACTCCCTCTATTCATCCACATCATTCGGTTATAAATTACTTTCTTTCAGTCTGTTATATTAGCCTGGTTCTGCTTTATTATACCTTGTACAATCCAGAAAACTTGTTTTTTGTAGAGACAGTGAAGTCTACGTACAGGAGCACACTGCTGACAGTGTTAACCTTGATCATTTGTTTGAGTGCTGTCCTCAATAGTGTAGGAGAATTAAGGCTGTGTTCAAGAAGCTACAGAAAGCTTTTATTCTGAAAGCAAGGGAGAAACACTGAAGGCAAATTCCTTTGAAAAAGCATAGAGGGTCAATTTAACAGAGTTCTATTAATATGTATGAGCATAAGTATGTGTTTAACAAGACTCAAGTGTGGTTAGTTGTGTGTTGGATCCTATTACATCTTATTGTGAGGTGTTTTGTGAATCGTCTGCGGTGAGTGGGTGAGTGGATGAAATGTTTACTTACATGTAACAGGAGAACAGCAGCAAGGAATGACTGACCCTGGCAATAACCAATTTCCTCATCATAGACAGAGTAGGCCTGCAGGAAAACAGCAAATGACAAAAGACAGAGGAAGCAATTCAATTTGATTATTCCATCAGCAGAATGCTACGAGTATCTTAGCAGGCATAAAATGCATAAATTAACAGTGTAGTGTTAAAACATTACATTTTTTTCCACATTGTTTCTTTTTAAATTTCCTATACTTCTGTCAAAGCCCAGTGCCTGAAGTTGTTTTACCCATAAAACAACTTCATCAGCCACACTTCAAAGATTCAAGTGCGTTATGTAGCAGCTTAAATAGTCTTGAGCCACTAGTTTCAGATTGATGAATTTGTGCAAGAAAGCATTTCAGCATTCTGCTTTCTTGTTGTATTTAAGTTTGTATTGTTCAGGATGTGATGTAACTTCAATTTATCAACTTTGCACAGTTCTTTCTGGAGCTTTAACTTCGATCACATGTGTTTTCGTGCATCTGGGAAAAAAAGCCTGGCTGTAAAATGCACACTCAATAAGATAGCAGAGCAAAGCCTGGACTCTTTTATTAAATTGCAAAATCCGCATTGTTGAGGCAACATTTAACAGTGTCAATTTATGAAATGGATAGGATTATTAACCTTTGATATGAGTTTGCGGTATGGTGCTAAATTGGTGTTAAGTGCAACATGACGATCAGCCACAGAGACAGATGACGCATTAACCACATTACTGTACAACTAAAGAGCTTTTTTTGTCTTCTTTTAATAAAAAAATTTTTATTAACCACCAGGTGTTAATTAGGCACACTGGTAACACTAGATTATTCTTGAGTATTTCAATATTATTATGGATTGGACACTATTTATGAGATTTATTTATTTGTGGTTAAGACTATATAATCATGCTTTAAAAAAAAATCTGTATTTCCTTATCATTGTCCAGGTAGATCAAACACATCTAATAGCATCTGCTGGCAGTTGCTATCTATTACCAAAGTTAACCTGAAGAGAAACTTTTCAGGTTTGACATTACATGATTGTAAACTCACATAATTACAGTACTTCACAGCAATGGAGCCCACAACATAACCAAATTAGTAGAACAAATGTTTATGTTACAAGCACAACCCCTGTAGAGTTTCACAGAGAATATTGTTGCTGACCATGTGCATCCCTTTATGACCGCAGTGTATCCATCTTCTGATGGATATGTAGCAACTACATGATGCCCTCATGGCAATATGGACCAAAATCACTGAGGAATGTCTCCGGCATCTTTTTGAATCTGTGCCACAAAGAATTAAATCACTTCTAAAAGCAAAAAAAGGGTCCAACCCAGTACTAGCAAGGTGTACCTAGTATAGTGTCTTGTGAGTGTAAGTTATAATACATATAATCAGAGATACAGGACAGTAATTAACTTTGAGTGCGTTGTCCTGAAAAATGTGTTTCTTGTGACTACATGTCTTGGTAAGATTTTTAATTTGCTGAGGATTTTGTGTGTGTGTGTGTGTGTGTGTGTGTGTGTGTGTGTGTGTGTGTGTGTGTGTGTGTGTGTGTGTGCGCGCGCGCGCGCGCGTGTGTGTATAAACACTCAATAATCATCATACACTGATTAATCTTAAAAGCTTAGTGCCTTTCTGATCTTCCAGTTAGTCTTATCACTATAATGTAAATTTTATCAGAACACCAGCATGTGGTGAAATAGGAAAAATCCGGTAAAGCCAGTTTCTCTCCAGCTTTAAAGTTTCTCTTTTTTTCCCCAGAGAAATTTCTCTGCGTTAGGTTTTCCCTTTGTCAGTATCAGTCTCACTCTCTCTCTGCTTTCTATGACGTCCATCCTCTGAGTGCTGAGCTAAACCTCCTGAATTTAATACTATACATCCAAAATTCAAGAGTAACTTTAAGGAACATGATTTCTAAGGACAAACAGAGCACTGAGTATATTACACACATCTAAAAAATACATCAACGTAACATTTCCGTGTTAATAAGGCAATATAACCTGTGTGTTTGCGCATGTGTCTTGGTTCTTCATGTTTATGTTCATTCATATGCCTGCCTCCTATGTCTGTGTTCTTCTCTCCATGTTCAATTGTTTCCTGTTTTACTTTGTCAGTGTTTTTCTCTTGTCCTCTGAGTTTAGTTTTACTTCCTTGTCTCGTTTCTGTGACTGCGTTCAGCTGTTGTCTGTTCCCTCATTATCCCTCTGTGTATTTATTGTCTCAGTCTTCCCCTTGTCTCTTGTCAGAGTCTTGCTGTTGTTGTGGCAGTATCCGTTCCTGTGTTCTCCGTGCTCCCAGTGTTCCCTAGTTATCTTTCCCTTTCCCACTTTTCAGTTTTTTATTTGTAAAAAATGTTTTGAATCATGTATAATTTTCTTTCCACTTCACAACTGTATACATCTTTGTGTTGGTCTTTCACATTAAATTCCAGTGAAATACATTTATGTTTGTGGTTGTAATGTGACAAAATATGGAAAAGTTCAAGGGGTATGAATACTTTTGCAAGCCAATGTATTTATAGTATCTGCCACAATAATAAAAACAAGAAGAATCTTTTGTTAATCCCTATCTGCCTGCCTCTGAGTCCTGCATTTGGGCCCTCACCTTTCACCCACACCACACAGTCAGCTTTCGCGAACCATGACAACCTATTTTCAAAAGTGAGGGATGCAGTATATAATAAGTCTGGATTGCATAAGATGATCATTTCAAACTGCCTCTGCAAAGTGAAGGTCAAACTGTCTTATGCCTGAAACGGCATATATCAGTTGTCCAAAAACTGGAAATTATTGAAAGTGTTTATACCTATTTCACAGGTCACACTGCTGTGGAAAAAAAAAGAAAGAAAAACAAAACAGTTTTCACAGAAAAAGAAGAAGAAATGATAAAAGGTGAGAACCAGAAGTTTTTTACATAATCCATAGTCTACAGCAGGCCTATTCAATTACTTTTTCTTCTGGGCCAGATTTGAAAATTTTGAGATGCCACTGGGCCGAAGACCCCTACTTACATTATTTCTTGAGACTTAACTCTAAATATGCTATCAATTGAACTAAATCATAAAAATAAATAAAAGAATTCCCAATAAAGGCTTTATACCGCATCAGTTATTGATGAGCAAAATAATTCAAGCGCATTGCAAATTTTAACATTTGGCCCAAACCTTGACTAGAATATTTTTAACAAGGCAAATTTCACCACACATATGTTTAATTAAAAAACAAAACAATGTAATAATAACAACCTTTTGCAACAGTAAAGTCTTCTGTAACATTTTATATGTATTTGCAAAAGTCTATTTGTTGAACTAGAATGGCCAACTGAGGCAGTGCATTAAATATTTCAACAAAAGAAACTGCACCAAGTGAACACTTAATAACTGTAAAATTAAAGCTTCTTTTGCATATTCAAAGTAATGCTGACTTAATGCGTTCAGTCTTTGGGGTAAAATAACCACATTTATCAGTCCAAGCAGGGTTAAAATGGCGATTTTCATTGTCAATTTTACGTTTTTGACCTGTCAGTGACATATTTTCGTGGTTGTCGTACTTGGAGAGAGTATTCTGGGCTGGTGTTGCTACGATACCGGAAGCGGTGCGTTCAAGTACAAGAGGAAGGGCGGGAATTTTTAAAACTCTCACAGCAAATATGATTTAATTGCATTTTTGCAGCTTACGTCGGGTCAGTCGGGGGGTGGGCCAGTCAAAGGGGGTCCACGGGCCGGATGTGGCCCCCGGGCCGCTAATTGAATAGCCCTGGTCTACAGTCTACTGCATAAATAGTATTACTGCTGGAGATGTTTGGATGTTTTTTTTTTTATTATTATATTACAAAATGTCATTTTATCCTATGAGACATTTATGTGAAACTCTGTCATAATTACTCGAATTATGGTTCAAAAACATCTTATGTGAGATCATAGTGCCCTTGACCTTGTACCAGCAAATCTGAAGAATCTGAAGAAATTCTTCAACAACTCTTCCACAGAATACTGTGTTGACGAGAACTGCATTAGATCTTAGATTATTAGACCTCCTTGGGTCACTTTAGCCTGTTGCTAGGCAACATGATGTCACGATGACAGATAAGAACTTTCAGGGGTCTAAGACATACCCGTGTGCCACGTTTGGTTGCTTCATTCCTGATCACTGGGAGTTAGAAGGACAACTTGCACTAACTATCCCTACAGTAAAGGAATTGTGTGTAGTACAGAAGTTGACAACACATAACTTCTCTCATCTTCAGTAGAAGAGAAGAGATGGCCTGTCTTACAGTACATGAGACCTGACTAGTTCAGTCATTAAAGTGACTGATCTAGGAGAATAACCTTCAGATGACCATTCAGGAGAGGTTGTCTCACAACGGTCGGTAGTTGACACACCCCACCAATCATGCTAATGAGCAAACAGACAGCCTTTTCACAGTGTAAACAAGGATCCAGGGACAGAAAAATTATTCTAAAACCATTCAACTGAGACTGTTTTTAAATGGGAGAGAAAACAAAGATCACACAGCTTCCATTCTGGTTTGCTTATAACCGCATCAGACATACAGACAGGAAGACAGATATTAACGCTGATCAACAAACAGAAGTAATTCCAATGCCTGCTTAAATGGGAGGCCGCAGGGGTAAGAGGGGCACCAGGCAAGGCAGGCCCAAGTCTATTTTAAGATAAATCACGTTTATTGGTCCATGCTCTTTACTTTTAAGCGGGGGTGCTTAACCATCAGCATGGCAGCTCCATGTTTGAAAGGTCAGCAGCACCAGAACTGTGCAAACTTCCCTTTATTAAGCAGTTGTACAGCTGGTGGAGTGTGAAGAAGTTAATGAAACACTCTTTAAACTTGTTTTATTTAGCCTCTTTTTTTCCTTTTTTTTTTTTTTTAAGACTCACTTGAAATGACTAAGCTGGTAATGGTTCAAAATCTTGCACAGATATTTTGGCAGGATGCTCACTCCTTGGATGGACACATCGACTGTGAGAGCAGTCAAACCCTTGTACATTGGGTTAAAAGAATGTCGCCCCTTTTCCATGCCTGAAAAATGAGTGTCGACGTCCAGAGCTCCACTGCTGATCTGTTCAGCTAATTTGGGGTTTGATGTGGAGGTAATGGAGAAGTCTTGTGGAGCTGTCTGGAGTGTAATCTACAAGCTGACATGCTTGATGGAGTGTGGCATTCACACGTCCCCTACTCGGCTGGGAGAAGTGCATGCTGACAGATGGATGGGGGAGGTCCTGGTGGGTGAAATCTAAATTTGTTAGCCTGAGCAGATAATAGGATCAGAGGGGTGGATTACTGCAGTCTATAAAGTATGCTTGGTTTCTAATATCTAACAAGCAGATAGATTTTTCTATTCTTACATGTAAAGTATATAATTTTGGAAATGTGTTAATAATCAGTGTAAAAGCCATAACATACATGAGGTTGTCTCACTGCTGGCAAATATACACCACTGTAGCTATAATTGTAAAACACTATTATCACTACAGGTAGGACAGTATTTAAAGATGAGTATTTTGACAAAAAAAAAAAAAGGAGGTCTCCAGATACAGGGAGCCTGACTGATTTGATTTATTACAATTATACCTTCTGTAACTTGTGGTTTTGCTAATCCTCCTTTAATGTAATATTACTGCTATTGAAAGGTGTGCACATACACTGAAATACAGTATATAAAGGCAAAACCTGAGTTTGTACAGTTCTAACAAGCTTAAAATTTAATATTTAGTATGACCACCTTTATTCTTCAACACAGCTTGAACTCTCTTAGGCACTTTCTGTAATTTCTTTAAGTAGTCTTCAAGAATGCTTTTACTTTTACTGCATTGGTAGTGTGTTTGGGATTGCTGAATAAAAGCTGTTGCCAAACACTTTCCTGATGGTGGATCAAAATCTGGTGGTACTTTTCTGCACTAATAATTCAATCAATTTTATTTTATTTTATTTTATTTTTTGGCTTTTAGCCTTTATTTGATATTAGCAGTGAAGAGCAGACAGGAAGGAGGGGGAGAAAGAATTGGGGAAGGCACGCAGCAGGCAGCCGCAGGCCAGACTCAAACCCAGGCTGCTGCATTTAGCCATAGAGCATATGGGGGCCTGCTCACCCACCTCCAACACCACTGGCCAAAATGCACCCCAAACCATGACAGAGCATCCACAATGTTTTACACATGGCACTCACTAATGTGGCTCTCTCCTGACCTCCTCCATACATATGAATGACAATTTGAGCCAAACATTTCAAATTTGGATTCATCACTTCATCAGACCTGTTGCCCCTGATTTTCAATCCAGTTCTTGTGTAATGTGGCATACCTCAGCCTGTTTCCCCTTCCTTAAGAATGGCTTCTTGACAGCCCCCCATCCACTGAGAAGATTTCTGAAGAGACTTCAGTGAACAGCAGACAGATCAGCTGAAGGACCAGATGCATCTCTGAGGTCCTTTGTTATTTCTTTACTGTAATTTTCCAATTTCTTAAAGACTTGATTTTCAAATACTGTAAAACACTGTGGGTAAGCACTATTATTACTATAGGTAGGATAGTATTTATAGATAGTTTTTTTTAGGCCTGACACTTCTTCTTTTGAACTCCCCTTGTCATTTTCCTCAAAATTTTTTAAGGACACACTGCACACCATGCCGAAATATGCCTTTGGGAATCATCTTGTTGGTGGAAAAAATACTATTTTCTGTCTGTCAAACTGCTATTTTTGGCATTTTTCATACATTCAACTAAAGAAATGGGAGTGATGTGTTTTTGTAACAAGCTGCTTATAACAAAGTGCCTAAAGATCCAATTTAAAATTGGTTCTTTGCCAAGCTGTCTGTTATGTATGAACACAACACTTATTTATCCCTTGAGTTAGGTGCTGTTTTTTTAATGTTTGCAGGTCAGTGTAAAGTGGCTTAAGCAAAAACAGCCAATGGCCAAAGAAAACATTGAAAGGTCTTCAGAAAGCCCGGAGAACTGTTGCTCATAACCACTTAAAAAAAAAAAAGAGAGAAAGAAAAAAGAAAATCTGGCTCACTGGAAGCAAAATATAAAAGCTAGAGGATCTACAGAGCTCCTCTTTTGTGAGTTTTAGAAATACAGTATCACAATGTGATTGAAAAGGGATGTTATCAAAATTTAAGGGTCTGAAGAAACAAAAATGTAATACCTTGCTTAAACCTTATGTGAAATATACTTTAAAGTATCTTGTTCTTTTTAGATGGGTGAAAGAAGACAGATGAAACAAAAGTAGAGAGAGACAAAATAACATGCATACAGAATTATGAATGAATGTCACGCCTTGTAGACTGATTGTCTTAACCACATTCCTTCTGGCTTATAAATTATATTATGAGACATGATAAATAATTACATTTCGGGACTGATTTTATAGACTAGTCTCCATTTTACTGTGTCTATTATTTGGGGGATTCATTATTTGTTCATTTGCTCTTCTCTTTTTCAGATAAAAGGTAAGAGGCAACTCTAGAAGAGGAGGAAAGGAAAAATTTATAAGATTAAAAATCAGATCAGGATGGCAATCACCTGGACGAGAACTAATATTCTGAATAATGTGTGCATACAAACATTCAGTAATTACTGGGATATGCAACATTAGCCTGGTTGATGAGGCGTGCTTACAATGTTATCATGTTAACTTTCCGCCCCCTTAGTTTATGTTCCATTTCCATGGCAATGGAAATATTCGCTTTATCCACTTGTCTGAGAATTGCCGATTTTGAATCCCAACACCAGCTCAGTAACCACAAACTGGTCCAGAGGGCACGCTCAGTGACCAACAGTAAATGTTTGAGGTTGTATATCTGAAAGCTGAAAGTGTGACTGAATGAAACGCTAAGAGAGTGAAACTCAGGATCACTAAGAAAAGAGAGGATGACCTTCCCTGGAGAATAAAGGTTAGGCTCATTACTGAGTAGGATATAAAGAGGAATATAAACTTTGTACTAGATCCTCTCCTCTGTGCCTGTAACCCACTCATGCCTCAAGATCCAACCAACCTTATCAGCAGCAAATCTACATGGATTTGCATACAAATGAAGGCTAGCTCGCCACTGACCTAGTTGGGTCCAGACTGGATGTTAAACCTTCCTGACAGGTTCTCCCAAAGCGCTGACCAACCATACTCTACTTTTGCAGTGCCAGAAAAACACACAGAGCAAAAGTTCTTCATCATCACTCTAAACTAACTTTGATTTTAAAGAACAGACAAAACTCTTTAGATTCTCCTTTGTGGTCATAAATGTCAGCTCATTTCACAATTACTTAAAACACTTTAAGCATCCAATTAGCTATAGTGATATGACAATTTTTAAGAAAAAAATTGTTCAACTCAATTCTTGACAAAAAATCTCCATGTTAACAGAATACTGAATGATCTCAAATTCTTGAATACAGCACAACCCTTCAAGACAAATGTAACTGGACAAAAATGACAGTAATAAAGAGAATAATAAAGAGAATGCTTATTTTTCTAATAGTTTGTTGAAAAGTCAGTCTGCCTGATTTCTGGAACCCATGGACATTACCAAACAATGAAGTTTCTTCCTTTGTGATGTTTTCTCAGACCTTCCTTTGTCTTCAGTTATTGTTTCTTCATGTGTCTTTCTTAACTTTTATCTTCAGCATGTGGAATGCAGCTTGATTGTTTTGAGACAACCTGATTGACTTGGCATTTCAAAAGATTCCACTTTTTTAACCTTCAAAAACTCCTGGGCCACTTTTCTTGTTATTGTTCATCAGTACCCTAAAGTGACATTCAACTTTATTTGAATCTGAGCTTAAAGTAAAGATCTATATCCTTCCGAATTCATCTAGCTGCTTGTGTCAGATTATCAATAACAGAAGTGAATCAATGCCACTGGGGGGTTTACAATCTCCTACCATCACAGTGCCTACACCATGTTTCATGAAGAATGTGCTATATTTTGGATAATGAGCATTTCTAAGACTTCTCCATAATTTTTTTTCTTCCCATCATTCTCTTACAGGTTGATCTTAGCTTCACCTTTTTTTAAATTTACTCTTTGTGTGTTTGTGATATATCTATTGGTTATTTACAGTTAGGTCCATAATTTTTTGGAGATCACCACAGTGGGTTTTTAAATCAAACAATCAAGATGTGGCCAAAGTGCACACTTTCAGCATTAATTCAAGGGGTTTATCCAAAATTTTGGCTTAACCTGTAATTTAGCTGTAATTTAGGAATTACAGCCAATTATATTCACAGTTCCTCTTTTTCAGAGGCTTAAAAATAACTGGGAAAACTAACATAATATAAATTCTTAATATAAGGATGGCTTCTAATAATTGGAAGAACATTTTTTCCAGTCAATGTCTGCCTGAAGTCTAGAACCGATGGACATCACCATTTGTCAGTATATACAGTAAGGGAACAGGGCTAAAATCCACTGCTGTGGTGTAAGGAGGCAAAACTACAGAAAAAACATGCTGTTGTCCAACAAATTATGGACCTAACTACAGTTGAGTAAAGACATGGAAACACAAAAATCATCTAAGATGAATTCACAGCTGCAATCAGGCTCAGAGAAGGACAGGTGCAGAGATTAAGACTGGATTTTATACATCCCAGTGATGCTGACCTTGGCTTTTGTCTGAATAAAATGCACCGTGTTACTTCACCAATAATTACCTCAGGATCCAAGTGCACAGGGGACCCTATAATTTTAATTGAGAGAAGGCACTCCTGTATATTTTGCTTTTTGTTTGTTATGGATCAGGATCATGGCTAATCCACAAAATGACAGTGTTCAATATTTTATGTATATGTATGTATGGATTAAAGAGATTGAGATTGTCCATTTTTTGGAGTTTATATTATATTGTTGCATCTTGTCTGTATAAAAAATACAGAAAGGCATGAAGGGCATGATTTCACATATGCCCCAACATCCTTTTAACACAGTGTGGTTTATCCCTAATTGCAGCACTGTCTCTGAGTACTCACCATTGCTCACACAAGCCATTCACCTGGTCATATGGTTTGGCCTTTGTCAAAGTTTCTCAGGGTTTAATAACATTCAACTACCAGCTATGATAACCAACTGTTTACTTATTGTCTAATGTATCTCAGACATTGCCATTATAGTGCTTCAATTCAACTAAGTCCAATTCATCTTGTGTCAATTTATATTGTAAGATAAACCTTACAATTTTATTATGAGAAATCCAACAAAGGTCAAAATGTTTTGTCTAACTTTTCTAAAAAAGTATATTAAGTATTTTGCAACTACATGACTTACTTATTTGCCTAAACTTTGATACACTAAATAATGTTTGGTTGGCAATAGGAAGAAATCTTCCACCTACATAACAGCCACCATGTTTTTCCACTTTGGAAATTGGAAGAAAAGATCAATGACTGTCCATTGAGTAGTGCGTATGTCCAATAGGTCATGTGTAGGAAGGGTTCATGTTGATGTCTCAGTATGCACTGTCAATCATATATTGTAGAGCCAGCATGAAATGCCAAGCAAATTCCTACTAAGCCATGCCAGACCAAAAAAGATAAAAAAAAAAAAGACAAATTAAGTGTGTGTGTGTGTGTGTGTGTGTGTGTGTGTGTGTGTGTGTGTGTGTGTGTGTGTGTGTGTGTGTGTGTGTGTGTGTGTCTGAAACAGGTAAGATTTCTCACATATAAAAAATAGCTCAAATCAGCACTGAATTCTAAAGAGGAAATTAAAAAAAAAAAAAAAAAAGAACATCTGAACATCTGAAGAGTGTGTAAATGGATTTGCCTTTGTTTTCATGATGCCATAAAGAAAGTGAGGTACCATACAAATATAGCCAAGAGCTTATTTTATGTAAATAATAATATTTGGATCTTATTGTCAGTCAGTTTGTGTCACTCCACAACCTCAATGTCATATCTCAGGCTTACCTTGCAGATCTTGTACAGTGAATCCTGTCCATCTCCATCAGAATCTTTGAAGTAGTCGTGTGCAGGAAAAGTGCGGTGGATGTCACGGGTGATGACACTTTCCTGTGCCGAGTCCTGTAACACATATGAAATAAATGTGCTTTACACATGTACGAAAATTTGTGCTAAGTTAAGTTTTTATGACATTTGTGGTAACGCACATTAAATGGAGACTATCCCAGTCGAAACAATGAACTTTGTCAACACATCTAGGAGTTCAAGACATTTTCATCTTTTCTCTGTAAATTTAAAAATACAGTGGAAAAGAATGTAATGTATTGTGCTCAACTCAAAATCGACAGTATCAGTTCACAGGTACGATATGAACCAAGAACACACTGCTATGTCAGTGTTTGTGTCTGTGTATTCGCCTTTCCCTCTTTTCTCTTGCAACAGCCCTCCCCAGGCTTCAGTCACTTCGTCTGCATGGTCTAATCCACAGCCACTGCAGTGTATACACACACACACACACACACACACACACACACACACACACACAAACACACACACACACAAACACACACACAAACATGGTTGCTTATTTTGCAATGCGCTTTTCACTCACAAACAAGCATGCATACATGGGCAATGTGCTATGTCACACACACACACACACACACACACACACACACACACACACACACACACACACACACACACACACACACACCACCCTTCTCGCTCTCTCTCTCTCTCTCACACAGTCAGTCATATGCACACTGTCACACACGGTGCAAACACAACCAAGGGAGGACTGGGAGCACAGTGTTCTCTAACAACTCACTGTAAGCTGCAGATAAACCAACCCTGAGCCTGGTAGGCCTTGATGTGTGTTTGTGTGCATCAGAAACAGAAATGAAGAGTGTGAGTTAGAGAAAGTCAGTGTAAAAAAACAAACAAAAAAATTTCTGTCTTTCATTTTTTTCTTTCATGACAGAGGGAACAGAAGGTAAGATTTTAAGTTCAAGTAGCTCAAAGAGGAAAAGCACTCTGCTACTCTCTTAAGAAAACAATGTGAGTTGATCAAAAGTCCTGGTCCTAAGGCTCCTAATATCTAAAAGATTTGCAAAGCTCCCTTTATTGATTATAATGGCTTTTATAATAGCATGCTGACACAACAAGTATAAAATTTTGGTGCCCACAGACTGTAACTTATACATTAAGTCAGCAATAATAATAAAAAACAGAACAAAAGAGAATATCCTGGCAGCTTAGTCTTTATGATGCACTGCAATGTAAATGTAAAGGCTGTGGTTTAACTCTGGCTAGGGGCCTTTTAATGCACTTCTCCCCACTGCGCTCCCTGTTTTTTTCTATCTGCTGCGACTTAGTAGTATACAATTAAAAAAAAAAAAAAAAAACTCCAAAAACTAAATTATTTATACAAAGATATAGTATCACCTTTTCCTTAATAATCAGAAAAGTACTTGCTTGTGAAACCCCCAGGGGTGTTAAACCTTTTCATACAACTGTGGAGTGGTAGATGTTTTTTTAATGTTCATTCTGTTTTGCAATTTAAAACATAGAATACATAGTAATGCCAGACTTTAAGGCATCGACTTCAGCTTACATCCTTGTCAAACAATAAGTTGGCTACCAATGTAACATCACTGGAACACAGCTATGCACTACATTACATTTAATTTATCACTACTATATTATATCAAAGTTAACAACTAGCAAAACATAACTTTCTGTTTACCATGGTGCCAGGATCCTACAATAGTCTTATATTGTATTAGTCCAAATGCATATACATATATCCGCACACCTGCACCAAACAATTTGACGAACCGGTTGGCACAGTTGTGTGTAATGCTTTAATAAGATTTGTAGTGAGGAGGTAGTGTGTCATTCTGTGTATTATGTGTTTGATATGGAACTAACCGTTTTAAATAGCGCTTACACTGCAGCAGAAAAAAAAATGAATGAGTTTAAATATGAGTTAAATTAAATCTTAAAAAAGAGATGCTGCTCTTCAGGAATGTTCATTAAGTTGGGAGATTTTTTTTTTTTTTTTGCTTTTGTTTATTGAAAGTGTTCATCATTGTCTTAATCTGGCAGCAAAACAAAGGTGTGGCCTTACAATTAAGGTTATTTTACATATCAAGCTAAAATAACTGTTTCAATACTAGGGCTGGGCGATATATCGAGTTTTTATGAAATATTGATATATTTTCCTATGCGATATAAGATGAGACAATATTGTTTATATTGATATAGTCTGTGTCACGTTACAATCATACTTGTAGATCCACCAGTTCATCTTTCTCTTCTCCCAATTTGTCTCTGCACAACTTCACACTGCCCCGCCTCTCTCCCTCACCGCTTCACCTGTAAATCATGCAGGAAGTGACAGCATGGCAGTGTTGCCAACTTAGATTTAGCGGCTTTTCTGACCCCCCTAGCGACTTTTTTTTTCCAAAAAGCGACTAGCAACAAATTTAGCGACTTTTTCCAGTGACGTCAGTGACTTTTGGAAACCTGAAATCCCCCTCTGTCGCCATGATTTATGTACATACAGCCTTCATACTGCGTCCATTCGTACGCTTT
Source organism: Archocentrus centrarchus (assembly GCF_007364275.1). Classification (NCBI taxonomy): domain Eukaryota; kingdom Metazoa; phylum Chordata; class Actinopteri; order Cichliformes; family Cichlidae; genus Archocentrus; species Archocentrus centrarchus. Next base: position 13,029,712 of record NC_044349.1, on the reverse strand, counting down.
GGCATCGCCCGGACCTCTGACACGTCAGCGCATGTCTATGGATTTACGGAGCTGGCTAGAACCCTGCTGACTGAAAGATGGAATTTTGTTCATTCAGTCTGTTTACATGTTTTGTTATTTGCACAGAGTACTAGATATACAGGAGTACACACAGGAGGAAGCACTTTTGTGAAGTCTACTTCACTGGAGACTGATTTTTTAAAGAATAAGTCAGCCTTTTGCTATTTTTGCTCTGTATCTTTTCTGTTTACATTTTAATAGCACAGCTGTGAGTCTCTTGTTATGGAGGAAAAAAGCATGAATTTATTTGAGGAGCATTATTATTTAAATATGCCAATAGTTTATTTTGGAGCAATTTCTCATGTCTACAGCTGAATGTTAATAAAAGTGCCTGTGTGACATTTGGGACATGTAGCTTTGACTCAGAAGCATTTTTTTGTTTATACCTTTTGGGAAGAAAAAAAAATATCGAGACATATATATTGTATATCACCGTTCAGCTAAAAAGTATCGAGATATTATTTTTTGGTCCATATCGCCCTAAGTCAATAATAAATTAGTCTTGATCACAGATTCATGAAGATTAGATAAGTGAATTTATTACAGTTAGTTAAAACAATCTGATAATGTCAACTTGTCTTTTGCTTGTGTCTAAAATGAAATGTCACATTCCTATTCTATTCAGATTGATTTAAACTTTATGATTTATTGTAGGAGAGTCACAGAAGAAGTCATTAGCCTAGTTAGAAAAAAATAAAAACCTTTAAAATAATTATAGACTAATTATTAATGGAATACATTTTATTAGTTATCCCATCATTAATAAACCCATTTATGACACTGTAATTACCACTGCAACATCATCATGGACCAGCAAGAATCTGTTTGGCAGTGAAAGTTGTAAACACTTTGATTTAATAAACCATGCATGCCTCTGCTAATTAACAGCCTCATTACTCAAAAAACACCAAAAAAAAAAAAAAGAGAGGACGTCCTCTAAGCTGCTTAATCTCCTTCCTTCTTGTTTATATCCCCTCTTCCTCTTCTCTCCAATTTCCTCCTGCATATTTCCTTCTCTCCTTGAGTTCTTTACTCCTTTGTTCCCTTTTCTAGCTTATCTTCTCCCTTTTTTGATTTCCATATTGTACTTTCCACTTCATCTCCCATTGTAACCTCTTTTCTATTGGTTTCTCTATTTCCTTCTGTTTTCTATGATTGCTTTTGTCTTCTTTTCTACTTCATTTCCTTTCTTTTCTATCCCTCTCCACCTCCACATGTCCACCTAAATATTTGACTCATCTTCAGCCATTTTCAATGCAAAAATGCAAATATACAAAGCTATTTTAGCACTATGATGCTAATATGCAAGAATACAAGACAAGCCTCTTCTCTGACACTGATGGTCCACATTTTTTATGTGCCAGTGTACTCTTATATGAAATGAAAAAGTTTAATCTATAAAGATTTAAATTTGTGGACTTCTTCAGCAGGCCCTCTAAGCTAGGACAAGATATAAAGACATACCTATGTCTTTATATCTTGTCTTAGCTTAGAAGAAAAAAAGAAACAGCCTAATAAATTATTATAGTGGAGTGTGGTGGAGTATGTAAAAAGGATGACATTATCATTTTTATCACCATCATCTCTCCAAGCCCCATTGCAACACAGAAGCACAAAATAGTGAGCTATAGAACTACTGAATGCAGCTTATATTAACTTCAGTAGAGTGCAACCTAAGCTCTATGAACACTCCAAAGAGCTTGACAGATTTGCCCACTTATTCCTGCCCTCAAAATGATCTACTAGCTCAGCCAATGAAGAAAGACCAAATGATTCCTCACATGGTTGTCAAGCCTTAACCTTTACCAGAAAACCATAATCTTAACAATAAGCAGGGTAACCAGGTCAGAAGACTCTGTGCTTATATAACCATGTTATGTATTTTGCTGACAGGCTCTATAAGCTTAATGGGGCTAATCCAAAAGTGTTTCCCCATGTGGCAATGGCCTGGAGAGAGAGCCCAACACATTTTGGCACCTCTGGGTCATCACCTCTGAGAGCCAACAGAGAGCTGGATGTTATCAATGAGTGTCGCACAGACAGAAGCAGTCAGCTCAGCATCACTACCGCAATCACCACGATCCAAAGGACCTTTAGCTGGAATATCTTTTTACAGCTGCCACAGGAGAATCCAGAAGGCTGTTAGTGATTGTTAGCTTCCAGACAGGGGTAACAGTAGGACAGAGGATCTGTGGCTGTGATAAGACCAACGTGGGAGAGGCACCAACTCAAGAAAAAGCCATTTTTAGCTGCAGGTAATCCTCTAATACTCCAAAAAGAAAGGCAATTCAGGATGTTAGTTCACACATCTAGTGTAATAAAGGATTTCTGGATTGTTCTCAATCGGCAAAGCCAGTACATGCAAACTTTGGTGAGCTGGTTCACAGGAGTGAGCAAGCCTAAAATAGAAAGTTTAATAATAAAGCCAGTTGAAAATAGAAATAAAGTATATATGCATAATCATGTGGGAGTTTAAAATTAAAAAAAGGAAAAAGTATAGGCCAAATGAATTCATGCCAGCATAAATGTCTGTGCAGCAAAAGAACCTCCACCAAACACAGACTCATCTTCTACTTACACCAAGCAAAAAACAAACAAACAGATAAACATCAAACACAGCCTGCTCACAAATAAGGAGGAAAATTACACACAGGACAGAAACTTTGAAATAGACAGAATATAGGAGCATTTAAAAAAAAATACACTAGCCCATACGGGGGGGTTACATCAACACTTGTCCATCAGTTTGATTCGAACCTGCTGTGTCCATGCATTCTTTGTTTTTTGTGCCCATTGGATTTAATCCCTAGATGGCTTTAAAACTGACTAAAGGTAGAAAACAAGAGCAAAAAGAGAAGAGAATAATGAGAGAAAAACTGTAGAAGCAAAAAGCAAGGAAGTAAGATACAGAGAGAGATTAAGATAGATAAACAAGGAGAGACAGATTGAGACAGAAGTCAAGAACGAGTGATATAAAGAGAGGGGAGTGATAGAAGTACACAGAGGAGAACAACAGGCTTTTTCTAATCGTAGCCTGGGGGCTTGTTGGGCAGACAGTCCATTACTCAGACCTCACCAACAGGTTACCTACTTAACACGCACAGCTAAAAATAAAAACTGCTGATATGTCCAAACCTGCACTCAACCTCCACATCTGTCTACATCCAACAGCATTTCATTAACTACACAGAGCTGACTGGTGGAAGCAGCCACAGGCTTAAAGTCCAGAGGCCTTCCTCTACTAAAGACAAATATTTATACACAACTCAAACTCTTTTCTCTGCTTTACCTATGGTTTTTGAAAGCATCCAACATATTAAGTCTGTTAAAATTATTGTTTAATACATGTAATGAACTGAATTGGCCACTGAAACAACTGGAATAACATTGAAAACTTCCCTCAGCCAATGAAAAAGGACCCCATTACTGGAGGAAGCAAAGAAGGAGAGGACGAGAAAGTCAAAGTAAGAACCTCAGAAGGCCATTCAACTTGATTCAGAGTGCTGAATAGCACATTCAGCTGGCATCATTTTTATGAGATTGGTAAATAAAAAGAAACCTGCACATTTATCAGTCTAATGCAACTGGGTATTATAAAAAGCAATGTGGTCTTTGTGAATGCAATGCTGAGTTGTCCATTGTAGTACTCAGAGCAAAAAGGATGGTAGGTAGTAGCCAAAAAATAAAATAAAGAGGAGAAATATTTAAACAACTCAGCAACAAACAAATGATAGAATGAAAACAATTTTGGGGGTGGGGAAGCAGTTTTGTTTTTTAAAATAAAGTTTTGTGGTTCTAGCTTTAAAATATGAGAAAGAGCAGGCTGATACTAAACTACTTCTACTCCACTAGGCAGAAAAGTAGTAAAAGGGCAGATGCTTAAATGGGGGATATTTTAAATGTTAATTACAGCCATGGGAGCTGTGCTTTAATTTATATTACATTTGAAGGTAACGTAAGCAAACACCTGTCATACTTTGATTAAAAACAATTATTCAGGAGCAAGGTAACTGAGTTGACACCACACTTTTTTCTATCTTAAGCGTGGCTGACAGGTTAGGTTCCCTGGTCACCTACTGTTTGTCTGCTAGCTATAATGCTCTCTTGGCCTCCCTCATGTCTCTGCAGAGAGGAAGAATGAAGCCAGCAGACCTTTAGGAATACTGACATGGGGCCTTGACAGATTTTGTCATGCATCCCACTGGAAGTGTCCACAGTATCAGGTAGAAAGGTGATCTTTCCACTGACAGACTATTATGCTGTGGTTCTACTTGATTGTAACATGATGTGTGTCAGGAAGCAGTGTGAAAGTCTTAAACGGAGAAAGGAGACATGTCCAATTATAGACTGAATGACGTATGTGTACTTGTACTGAAACATATACATGTATAAATACAAACAAGAGTTTTAATGGTACTTAAATACATTATATAGCCTTTTTACATACAAGGCCTCTGGACAGATGTTAGGAGAATCAGTCGTGACATTGTCCGAAGTTGCCCTCTCTCTCATGTACCCAGCAAGCGTCCGCTTCAGTTGCATCTCACTATAATAAATACTGAGGTTTAGGTGAGTGTGCAGCCTGACAAGAGGCATGATTACTAACTGCATGCTGTAACTTCACCTGAACAACTGGATATCACATGGAATTCTCACTAGGGAGCTGGCAGGTTAAAGGCTGTTTAATGCACGATCCAACAGCATCAGACATTTGCAGTCTCACAGGCAGCTCTTGTTTAAAAATGTTGAGGGCTGCTATTGGGAAAAACTGAATTTATCTTTGAAGGGATTGGTGTAGAAGCCAGTGACTCAATTAGTCTCTCAACAATGAAAAATCTTACCCTACAAACAGACAAATTGACTTGGTGGGTTTTTCTGCCTGCACTGAGGAGGCTAAGATCATTTTTAAACGAGGCATGTTAGAACAAAGTGAAGTAAGGCTATAAAAATTACAAGGTCAGTACTTCAACACTTTGCTTCAGAAGCATGAGTCAGTCTGTCCATCATCAGCACAGAATCCTGTCAAAATGTCCTTGAGCAAAATAATGAACCACCTACCTGCTCTCACATTGTCAGGCTCTTTGGATAAAAGTGGCAGTTAAATGCTCTACATGTAAAAATGTAAATGCAGAATCTCAGAAGCAGCTCCATCCTTACCCTTATTATACCATTCTAGAGAGCAGTGAGCTCTCAAGTAGCCCTTCTTTTCTGACAGTGTTATGTAATTCCCGGGTGTGGAAGAAGCCCACGGGGGCTAGCTGGTGAACCCCTCAACTGAGAGGCAGCTACGCTTTGTTAAACCGATGAGGCAGAAGCAAAATATGCTGGGTTTAGACAGCTGAACACTCAGAGCCTACTAAGTCCTAAAGTGACAGCCCAGCCAATCAGAGATGGCGCTGGAAGCAACTATGTAGACAATTTGCTGCATTTGAAGTCAAACTAAATGTGTGTAGAGAATAACTACAGAAGGACCAGAGGTATAGATTAAAATGTAAATGTTATTTAACCGCTATAGAAACGTTCACTTCAAGCGACAAAAGAATAAGACAAACCATCGACTTTACCATGTATGAAAGACCTAGATCTTCTCTGTGATTATTACCATACTCTTTTTATTCTTTCCCCACCACAAGAAAGACATTTACAAAATAAAACAAACTATGACTGTGAGCCAGAAATGGATAAGAATATATAAATTATATACTGAAATTTTCTAATGCTGTTTATACCCTAATAATGAGCCTTTTTATTGTAATTACTTTAAATATGCATGTATGATTGCATGTTCATATGGAAGTACATGTAATGTGTAACTATATTATGCTTGTACAGACATATTTTTTTATATTCATTTATATTGTATAATTTAAAATATACTTGTACACCACTGTAAATAAGCTTTATTCTCAGATGTTTTCCCCATGATTACGTAAAGACATCATCTTACCAGGTGTGTGAACACCTGATCATGTTTAGCAATACTGTATATTAAAATATTTTATTTCAATTATTTTGGTCTATTTGATGGTGAGCCATTGAACAAAAGCTATCAATTCAGCTGATTTTCAAGAAAGTATGCTATATCAATATCAGCTCATTCAGGCAATAAAAACAAGTGTGGTCAACATAGTACATTTATATATATATAAAAATGAATAGGGCAATATAAAACAATATATTCAATGGTAGATATGAGGATCATGTCCAGTAGGAATAGACAATATTGTCTATTCCTACTGTAAAGTTTAAAATGAGTATTATTGTAAAATTATTCGTTGCTTCTTTATTTATTTATTTTAAACATACTATTCATATAGTATTTCACCCAGCTGTACTGTGACAATAAATTCTTGTTCAAAATGTCTGAACATACTGTTGCAAGAAAAAGTCAGTGAACACTTTGGAATTATGACAGTTTCTCATAAAATCTGGTGTGATCCTCATTCAAGTCACGAGATACAATCTAATACAAAAACAAAGGGTTTTTTTGTTGTTGGTTTTTTTTTGGGGGGGGGGGGGGGGGGGGGGGGGGGGTTGAACAAAGTCATCACTCCATAAAGTAAACAAACTGCTGAATTTAGTAAGCTGTTGCTAAAAGAACAACCTCGATCAGGCATTTCGTATAGCTGCTTATGAGACTTACAAAAGGATTAGAACGAAGTTTGGACCAAAACACTGTCTGCACATAAACATTCCTAGGAATGTCTGATTAAAAAGTTTTCTTTGGGTCATGTCACAGTATATCAGTTGAGTTACCATCAGGACTATGGCTATGTCAAACCATTCTGTTGTTAAATTACGTGCTGCATTATGCAACCTCTCCAAGGCTCCAGGTCATGGACTGCTGGTCTGACATTCTCCTGTAAAAGTTCTTGATAAAATGTCTACTATATTGGTTCTTAAAGGATTGCAAGGGATCCAGACCCTGAGGAAACCCCACCCCAAGAACTTTTTGGAAAAGGCAGGTGAGTTTTGTTTTTAGCCTGGGCTATCGCTGATTTTGTGTGTTCAATAAAGGCAAAAAAAAATTACAACTGCTTTTGTATTATTAGTTTAGTCAAATTGCGTTGGTCTTTAGTTGTGACTTCAACTGATGAAGATCAGGCCACATTTTATAAGCATATAAGGCAGAAATCCTGATTGTTTGAAAGCTTTCATATTTTTTTTTTTGTCATGGCATATGTACTTGTCAGTAAGTTGTTTTCAAAGTTAGAAGCAAGGTAAGGTGACTGCGGGTATGTGAATAGTGAGAAACCCAGGAATACTACATTTAATCCATTATTTCTCTCCACAATTATAAACAAACGCTACTAAATCAATTTAGCCGGACAACAGCTGAATTACTTTATTCAGTTGTTGTCCGACACTGTAGTATACTGCTCTGGCAGCGCTCATACTGTTCTTCTTTGTACAAGGAAGCAGATACCTGTTCTGTTGATGTGTTAAGGACCTTCTACAGCCCTGTCCAGCTCTCCTAGAGTAACAGCCTGTCTTCTAGAATCTCCTGCATGCTCTTGAGACTGTGCTGGAAGACACAGCAAACCTTCTGGCAATGGCACATATTGATGTGCCATCCTGCAGGATTTGGACTACCTGTGCAACCTCTGTAGGGTCCAGGTATCGCCTCATGCTACCAGTAGTGACACTGACCCTAGGCAAATCCAAAACTAGTGAAAAAAGTCAGAAAAAAGATGAGAAGGGAAAAATGTCAGTGACCTTCACCTGTAAAACAATTCCTGTTTTGGGGGTTGTCTCATTGTTGCCCCTCTAGTGCACCTGTTGTTAATTTCATTAATACTAAAGCAGCTGAAACTGATTAACAACCCCCTCTGCTACTTAACTGAATGGATCAATAGCCTAGAAGTTTAATTGACTTAATGCTATACAACGTATATAGAACATTCAATTATTTTTCATCTCATTCAAATTCATTTTTTCTCTTCTAGAAATCATGCTAAAGTTATGGCACAAATTAAATAGTAATGCATTTATATATTAAAACAAAGCATAATCAGTTGCTTGTGTTGGGTAAATGGCTCTTTCTGCAAGTTTCACTGTAGGTTTTGAAGCCAATTACACCCCTGAATCCAACTACAGAAATACATTCCGTGTTAGCCATCACCATATACTGTCAAATACAGTTATTGATCCTATTCTCAGTTAGAAGGCCTCAACCTAACCCTCAACCAGCCACAGTTGTGGATCAATTGAAAATCTGATGCACTTAAACAGCGCTGTCTCCAATGGGGATGAGGAAACAAAGGAAAGAGCTGCCCTGTCAGAATGGTAAGTGGTGCATTCTGGACCATATTAGAGAACAGTTGCTGTATGAACCAGCAGGATGGTGTGTTAAAGAGCACGTCTGTTGCAAAGCTGCACCCTGGAACCAGGCTAGAGTCCATATGAAGTCAGAGCCTCAAGACTGGTTGAAGGAAATATCTGTTTCATTGTGAGACACTTTTTTTCCCTTTGTTATTAACTTACATAATTAAATGGAAACTATACAGCTGAATATAACACAATGAAAAAAATAAAGCCATAAAATTAGACAAAAGGAGAATGTAGAGAATCTAAAGCACAGATATAAAGGGAAGGGGAAATTACTTAAACAGGGAGAGAGAAAGGGGAGGCAGGGAGACACAAGGAGAAAGCAAGAGGAGAGTGGTATCTGAATGACTGACAGCCAGAATATTAGCTGGCCTCTATCTCTTGGATAGATGGCAGCTCTTTCAATGAAGGATCAGTATTGAAAACAGGACAGAAGATGTGCCGTGTATAAAAAGATACCATAGGAGAGAGATTTTTCCATTTGTGCAAAAAACAAAAACAAAGCGTGCACACACACACACACACACAGTGTGTAGTATACTGTACCTGTAATAACAATATTTTGTTCATCCTACCCAATTCTAGCCTTGCTTAATGTTTTCTACATTAATCCATATGAACCAAAACCACGGGCTCCAGTTTGTGCTCAATATTTTTTTCTACTCTTGGGTCTCTGATGTCAATTTCTGCAAACATTCTTAAAATGGTCATCTCAGGCACACAGTTCTGGCTGTGAGCACAGCAGGCCTGCCCACCTGCTGTTCAAACCTTCTGTTTACAAAGGGAAGGCAATCACAAGAAAGCTGGTGCCGAGAGGGTGGCCTTGAAGGGAGAGAAGCTACAGTTATTGTATCTGAATAGTGGATGAACTGAGGGTCAGCACCGAAGGCCAATATAAAATGAATAGGATTATTCTGACCTCTGAATAATGCAAAGCTTCCCTAGTAGTAATGAAATCAGCACAATCAGTCTCATTTAAGAAGAACTTGGCGATATTATGATGGCAGAGTCTGCAAGTAAGAAAAACAAATATGAACCAAACTCTGCACTGCTTCAGGTCTTGAGCAAGGTGTCTAAGCACCATGTGCTACAGTATACTGTATTTGCTTGGTTGCAGGAAGACTGTCAAGAATACCTTGATGTGTTGATTAGTGGAGTTGTGTGGCTGTGAATGGTGCTGTTATAACAAAAAAGTGTTTGCTCAGCAAATGTTTTTTTCTGTAGATGCAACTATAACAGGGTCTCCATTCATTTCCACTGAGCTACCTCCTTAAAGAAACAATAATTTAATGTCAGATTAAATAAAGGCCCAACAAAAGAAATAAAATGCCACAAGAGATTTAAAAAAAAAAAAAAAAAAAAAGCAAAAACAAACACTAAGTCTTCTTTAGAAACTCCCAAAATGCCTGTTTATTCATAGATTTTGTATCTGAAAGCTTCCAAAGAAAGAGGTTAATTCTAATGGTAAGTGAGGCAAAAACAGACTATATTATAACTTCAAAGTCTGGCCCCTAGTCATAACACAGTCAGACATCGGGATGCAATAATGACTCTGCTTCTCTGCGGACATACCTGGCTTACACAAACACCTTTTTTTTTTTCTTTTCTTTCTGTGGGATGCAGTGAGATAATCTATTGCTATGATATTCAGAGGACACAGCCCATTAATTAAAAACCAGCTCCCCTTGAGGCCTTTGTGCTTGCTTGCTGGTGAGGAAGTTTCTAGAGGCTTCCCTGGAGGGTTGACAGTGGGTGGTGGTGGAGGGGCAACAGCTGGACTGCCTGGCAGATTGCAAATTCATCTGTGTCTGTGTCGCTGCCGTGGCATTTTAATGGTCCGGCTGGTTCTGCATTTCAATAAGCCGAGTATGAAGTACAGACACCAAAATTAAAAAAAAAAAAAAAGGCTAAATTTCATTTTCCTCACAGTAAAACTGACACAACAATTGTAACAACAGCTCTGTTATATTAGTGCTTTTCATCAACGTCCTTATTAAAATTAATAAAGGAGTGCTTAAAAAAATAGCTGATCATTAAAAAAATCTATTAGAAAAATAAAAGTATTTGCTTATTAGATCTCTAAAAATTACATTGCTATCATTAGCTGGCTTTACACAACTGCAACTGCCTCACACATAATTCAGTTTGTGTTGGATAAGTCATTTTCATTAGATTTTTTTTAATCTGCTCCTGAACTGTGTATTTTTTTATTTATTTTTTTGCTTGCATCTCTAAATATGTTTTGATAGAAATATATAATAAATAAACATACATTTTAGCCAGAGGGAAATCATACTGGCAATTTATAATTGATTTTATGGAATTTTAGATGGTGAAGAAATAATACATCTAGAAATAAATACATCTAGAAAAAAATAAATAATAAATAAGGTCATTCCATGAAAAAAGAAAATCTGTGCCTCTGGTCTGTCACAATCAACTGATTTTTTTTTTTGGACAATAACTTTAATTTGCTTATGAAGCCATGCAAATTAGACCCCAATCAATACTGTCGGCTGATTAGCTATTTAACGATATATCAGTATTGGCAAATTTTCATTTGTCAGCCAATAAATACAAATTTTAAATGAAAGTTACAAAGCAAAGAATAAATGAGAGATGCACCCTTTAACCACATTATGAACGTCAACATTGAATAGTTTGTCCACCACAGGGAACCTGCAATTTCCCTGTTGGCAATACAAACAACGAGCTCATCCGAGCACAGTTGAGCAGAGCATTGTTGTGACATTAAAAAGAGTTTAGTTTTAACTTGCACTGTCAGATTCTCATAAATAACTACACATAAGAAACAGGGAAATCTGTTTCATGTGCCTGAAAGAAAAAAGAAAAAGGAAAAAAAAAAAAAGGGGGGGGGGGGGGGGGTGGCTGCTGCCAAATATCAGTATTGGTCTCAAAAATCCTGAGGGGGTCAGGTGAAAACTTTGTCCACTCAACCAGATGAAGAATGATCAGGTGAAGATGAAATGATGATTTATTTGGTTCAAACCCCTTGCTCTGATATATTTTTGGTTTCACTTCAGGAAAAAAAAGGTGACTTTTTTGAAACACACTGACTGTACTTTCTCCACAAGCTGATAAACTGTATCACTTTCTAGAAGGAGGCTAAGCCCCTCTCTCTACATCTGGTGCCTTCCACCAGCTTTTACACTATTAATGACACTTTTATGTTGTCTATTTAAATCCGTTTCTCAAACTGTGGGGAATGCCCCACTGGTGGGGCACAAACAACCTGCAAGCAAAGTAATGCGGAAAAAAAGTGAACATCGGATTAATTTTCACAGTGAAACAGGGAAATTTTGTTAGCATATGGCAGCAGGTAATTTTGCTAGTCATAGTATAGAGACCAGCAAAATATTCAGTCACCGTCTTTTATTTGCATAGAGCCAGCATGTCGCTTCGACCCTCTTGGGGCATGAAGAGATTTCATCCCCCAAAGTGGGGCATGATGGAAAAAGCTTGAGAACCACTGATTTCGATACAGTCTTGCAATTTATTTAAAACAAATTTAAAGTATCTGTAACATTTCTAGGATACAAATAAGAGCTATGCTTTAGCCAAAAATGCTGTACTGTCCCCTCTGTGCATTTGGTAGGTGATGCCCCACTAATGAGATGCCCCTCTCTCTACCTCTCCATTTCACACACAGCATCACTGAGAGAGGTCAGTGCATCCCCCAGGTATCTGACATTTTCTGTGTGTTGTCATTTCCACTGTGGGATAGCTGAATTTCTTATGTGGGGACATAAGACCCCAGAGGATGATGGAGGTGGCGCAGCGGGTCAAACGCTAGATAAAGAGACTTGTTTCACAATGAGCATAAAGTTGTCTGCATTTATAGTACACATCTTTCCACCTGCCAGTACAGTACTGAGATGGAGACATGGCACATTCTTGTGGACATCCTTAAGTTGAATATCTGACAGTTTATCCAGATATGCAGATTGACAGAGTGAACACAGCTACCCAAGTAATGGAAGATTAGCATTTCACCACAGCTAATTAGTTATATTAAAGATGGGTTAAGATGATCTGCTTCTCTCTATTAAATAACTCCCTAAACAAGACCAGGCCAGTTGTCTATATATGCCAAAGACAGAAAGAGAAAGTGTGTAGATCCGAGTAGGAATGAGATATGCCAAGGACCTGAGGGGGTAGTTTGACTGGCTTATGGTATTTCATTCAGTTAAAATATCTTGAGAGAATTAAAGAAGCTGGCAGTCAGTCCTGGCAGAGTTTCAGCACCTGAGGTCTGCAGGGAGGCTAGCAATAAAACACAGGTTTGTCCTCCACTGTCTATCAAGGTGTATGCCTTTGTCCTATGTGTCCGAATAGCTATAACAGGAACATCAGTGGAAATTATGCAGTGAATCAAAATAGAATGTATGAAAAGAAATCTTTAAAACTCTTGAGCTATTTCTTTAGTTATGCATTAATAAGATAAGCGGATTGAAGCATTTCCAATGCCGATACTTAATGAGCTCCATTCTGTCACAATAGAATCCATTTCAAACAGGAAGAGAATATCTGCGGTTCAAGTGGCAGCTGTGGCAAGCTCAGCTGTCTGACAATGTTGACAAATGAAGAGAGAAGACTATGATGTCTGTGGCAGGCTAAAAAAGATCATCAATACTTATAAAGATGAAATAACTGCATAACGATATAAGGCAACTGTACCAAAATTATAAATATCTTACAATAATAACCCATGTTTAAATTCAACATTAAAATATTATAACTATTAATAACAATAATTTAATAACTACACTTGAACTATTTTGGTGGGGTGGCTGTAGCTCAGTAGGTAGAGCAGGTCACCTACTGATCGGAAGGTCAGTGGCTACTCCACGCTACATGCCAGTGTATCCTTGGGTAAGATACTTAACCCCAAGTTGCAACCGTCGGAGTGTGAATGTGTGTGAATGTTAGATAATTAAAGCACTTAGCTTAGTTAATCATGGAAGTGCTTGTATGAATGGGTGTGCATGGGTAAATGTAAAACATGTTGTGTAAGCGCTTTGAGTGCTCAGACTGAGTAGAAAAGCGCTATATAAGAGCTAGTCCATTTACCATAATGTTATCATTTGTGTTTGTCATTAGTTCTTGCAAGTGACAATTTAATTGTCCGTAAACATCAACTCTTATTTTGCTGTTTGCAATTATTGCATTTTATTGTAATAATTAGAATTCAAATTTTTTATTTCATTTTAATTTTAATTAAAGAATGGTTGTTAAAAGTGTTACCAGTTTAGCTTTTGTTGTGATTTAGCTTCAAATCTACAACCTTGTTTCCCAAATAATTGAAACCCTATATTTAATTGTAAACAGAAAAGTTACATATATATATATATATATATTTTTTTTTTTTTTATCCTAAAAGGGAGATGCTGACTGTTACTTTCATTCAGTGAAACCAATGCAGGCATTTGGAAGACTTGAAGCACTCAGAAGAGATGGAAGAGAAAGCTCTTAGTAGAGTGGTGACTGATGGACAAAGTGTACCTATGGCACTCATCAGGTCCAAAGGTAAAATAGAATTCTGAACTTAAAAGCAGCTGGCGAAGACTGCTGGTGATTCTACATTTTAGACATTTCCAATGTTCCCATCCAGGGCATTGAGTGGGTAGCTAAGTGTTCTGTTTATTGCTCTGGAGCCCTTGAAGAAGATTCAGGTCCACTGTGGGGATTGAACCACTGACCATTTTGTCACCATGACAATTACATAAATACTGACATGGTTAAAAGAAACTTTGATTAAATGTCAAGTCCTCAAAAATATATTCACCTGAGAGGCACTTGCATACTGTAATGAAACTGCAGGTACTTTCTAATAGATCACCATGCTGCTCCATAATGTATAACTACAGTCACACAAGGACAGGACTCTATGCAAAAAAACTAAATACACTCTTACTGCTTCCATAGGAATTAAAAGGGTAAGTAGCAGCCGGATACTGCTAATCAAATGCGCTTGATTAATGTATCATTAGCAAGTGTGAGCACCTCTATAAAAGTAGAAGTTTTAGCAGTTTGCTGGTCTGAAGCATTCAGGTGCACGTTAACACAAAACCACAATCTTGCCAATGGACATCCCAGCAAATTCCCCCCAAAATCTGACCATGAAATGCTCAGAAAAACTGCAAAAACAAAGAGCTACATCTCAGACTCCGCATGTTAAATGTTACAATTAGAAAAAGACTAAACAAGTCAACACAGCTTAGGTTTGCAAAGTTGTCTAATGATGAGATAGATTCAACTCATTTGAGACAAAGTAAGGAAAATTTGATGATCTTTATGAATTATATTAAAATTTTCTTCTTTTTTTTTGTTTTAGGCAAAGATATACCAACATAACCATTTTTAAGAAGGTATGCTGAGAACACCAGAAGAATGTGGTTAGAAAGATGAAGGCTGTAAGGATGGCAATATCAACCAGTCATCTCAGTTTTTGAAATAGTTCTACTATAGATTGACTGCCATGAAACTTTGTAGGGATGTCCTTCAGCTGATGAACTTCAATAATCCACTGACATATCTGTAAGAGCCACCCTGGAGATGATTTTTATTATTTAGTAAAATGTCTATTGAATGGCTTGATGTTTGGTTTAAAAATTCACTGTCCTCCCCAAAATAAAACCTAATAAGGTGTGATGATGAGGGTTTGGCTTCACAATGGCTAAATTCAAGTTTAAGAACTGCATTACACACTATACAGGCACACAGTTGGCTATGACTAGATTAATATCTGTCATCTATCAGCTCCCACAATCCGCAGCTCATGTTTTCAAAGAGAAATGGAGGCAATGCAAGATGTATGAGAGAGTGTTGGTGTGTGGGTGTATGAATGTGTCCTCCTTGTGCCATCAAAGGCTTTTGGTGGCTGCCACAAGGCTCCGCCATTAGCACGCAGAGACTGGTTTCCCCTCCAATTATGACTTCTCCACCTCAAAAGAGGGTCAGGTGGTCCTTTCTCAATCAGGACGGAAGAAGGAGAGTGGCAGGATGGAAAGGGAATGAGGACATGAGGCAAGTGCTACCATTTGTGGAAATAAAAGGGAATTCCTGATATAGTGTTGGCCATGAATATTAAGCAGGCTTGGACTGGGAAACTGCTCCTGGTTTCACTGAATAGTTGGTTTGAATGCTACAGTTTCATTTGAAAGAATAAATATATTTTTTAATTCAGTAAGTACATTAAAAAGAAAAAACAAAAACAATATCTGTGAAGCTTTCTGTTATAGTACATACCTTTTTTTAATGCGTTTAATTTATAGAAATGTATAAAGCTGGAAAGATATATAAAAACAAACTGTCTTATATGAAGTACAGAAACACATTTGATTCATATTTTTTACTGCAAGTTATTTATGAGTGTAAATTTAAAAAAAAAACAACCTTAAAAAAAACTACCTTTTTCAGCTGAAAAAGATGCATTTCCCCTTCTTCCCTTCATCCTCACTCTGTGACTCCTTCTTTCCTCTACCATTCGCCTTCCTTATCCTCGGTTTTGCACTTCTTATTTTAACAGGATCTAACCACTTTGCCTGTCATCTTTTCTGACTCAGTTGCTTTTGCGAGACTATTTTCAATTTTTTTCCAAATAGTTCACTCCATCTCCTCTTGCTTCTCTCTCCACTAGGTGATGACAGTGGGTTTATGGCTGTTCATACTGCCTGTAGTCTACAGGCAGTATGAATTTGAAAGGCCAATTTAAGATCAAGAACAAAGGATTAGGCTTTATAATGAAAAATGTTCACCCCAATAGAGGACATGAAGGTCTTTTAAGTCCTAATACCAGTAAAAGAATACTCTGCAGCAGAGATGTTACCTTACGAATACTATCCAATTAGCTCTCTGGTGGGTGAAAGGAGAATAAAAAGACCAAACTCTGACAAAATTAGTCTTTATGTTGTCTGTTTCTACACTGCAAAGCAATCAATGTTGTCATTTGTTGTGTTTGTTGTGTAGGATGAGGATACAAATCTGGAATGGATACACTACATGTACTGTACTCATAGCTATGTCTATACTGACTGTCTGTGTCAAAAGAATCAGCATGCATCACAACTAAGAGGGAGTTACCCTCAGAGGCACAAGTTTAAATAGATATATGATCATTATAGAAATGATAAGAGTGTAGGCTGTAGTTGCAGTTGCACTAGGTTGCAATTTTTATTCCATTCTTTCTCTGCAAGGAGTCAGAAGACAACATACAGAGATATTTGCCCTTCTCTGTTCCCGGATTTATATTATTTATGAATGTGCACATGGCTACCTTTCTATTACACATTCAAAACATTTCAAAAATGACTTGTATATCAAACCCTCTTGCTGTACCCAATGTTTGCTGAGGTGGGTGTTAGCTTATCAAATACATCCCATCAATGTCAGTGATTCAGCTACAAAGTAAAAAGCCCATGTTTCCATTTTCTTCAACATTCCCTCAAAATAGGTGCCAAGCAGAGAAAAATATCAAGGCATCTCTAGAGAGTTCAGATGGGTGTGAAAGAAAGCTGGCTAACTGGTGATTGATGGTACAGAAGCACACACACTTTACAAAAGCAACTACACGGATATAAATGTCTACTATTTTCACCTTTATTAGGTTGGCAGCAACAGCAAAAACCATAGCCTTTGACAAAATTTCAAATTAAAAAAATAGATACTGTGTAATTTAACACACTCGCCTCCTACTCAAAACATCAGCAGCCTAGTTGATTTAACAAAAATGGGTCCACAATACCTGCCAGAATTTTTTTGTTTGCTTTTTTTTTTTTTTTTTTTGGCTGTACAGCAGAGACACACACTATACATACAGCATACCCATATGCAGTATATTGTATAAAGGTTTAAAACATAACATAATAAATAAATATATAATATCCTGTAATTAAACACTTTTTACTAAAAGCTTCTATCAAAGCACTTAAAAGTAAGGTGACCTCTTTGACCAACATAACAGTTTAGATTTTTTTTTTAATATCACTTCAGTTTGGTCAATGTAATACAGACACACAAACAATTTATTTTTAAATATTCATTAAGTGGCACTTTGATTTGAAACCATGTGCCAGGACCACGTTTCACATGACCTGCTACATAAAAGCCTACTAAAGGAATGAATATTTGTGCATCTTCAGACCAATTACTGTAATCTCCACTTTAATTAAATATTCCAGCTTTTGCATTATATGTGTTACAGCTGAGCTATTTTATTTTACGTTATTACAGAGTTTTGCTTTCTCTTGCCTTATATGTTATTGTCACCACATTGTGAAGATTATACAGCACTAATTCAGATCCTAATAATTTCATCTACTACCCCACTACTATGCTCCCAAAAGGAGTACAAAAACACAAGCTATCAAAATAAAAATATATATATATTGTAAGTCTAGTATTTGACACAGTTCTCTACTGTTATACCTCATATATGCCAGATCATATGGCTATTGAAGTGAGTTCACTTGGACATATCTATAGACGTATATATCAAATAGTAGAACATGTAACTTTGAAGTCAAGAATCACATTGACTGTGATAAATTTATGAATTGACCCATTCTCAGTTCAAGTGGAAACCCCCCTGAACTTAACACAAAGTAATGAAAAGCGAAGTCCAGTGGCAATGTATCCTTGGATGTGTAAAATTTCACAAGGTATGTTTAGGTAGCTGGAGAAATGTTTTTAAAAAGTGCAGCATGTCCATGTAATGGCAATCACATCTCAAGATATTTTTTACACTTTTCCTACAAAACACACCTTTAGGCACGTAAACAAAACAATCTATAATGCATTAAAGTTGCATAAAGCAACTATTTGTAATCCAACACTGAATCAACAAACTTGAGTATGTTTAAGAATGCTGATGGTTCCACTTCAGACCAACACACATTACCACAGCTTTCCACTTTGGCCTCAGACTCCTTTTTTTGTTTCTCTCAAATCACTAATTTGAATAAACAAAACAGAACACTGCCAGCACTTATAGTAAACACCACTGACAGTCACTCCCAGAACACAAAGAACAGAACAGAACAATTTCAAATTGACTATACGCTACCTGCTTCACACAAAACTCTGAAGTAAAAGTGGCTGGCGAAAAAAAGTAGAGCCTGTAGATAAACCAAAAGAGGCTGACGCTGGTTTACCAAATCTTGGCTTATATTCTTGAGGTGGCCAGTAAAACTAATCTGGAACGCTCACGTACTGCATGTCAAACATTTCAAAAAATTTAACAAGTATAAGACCCATTTTTACTGCCCCTAGTTAAAAACACCACTTAAAGCAGCAAATGAGGAATGATCTACACAAAGAAGTGTTAGCCCCTTAACTGGCAAGGGCCCGGTGACGGGCCGTTTGTAGTCCCTTTTATATGGCAGGCTAGACCCTCCCATTTTATTGACACGTCATTCGGCCAATCATGTAACTGGCTGCACCAAATCACCTGACAAAGCTACGTGACGCCCTCTGAGTATTATTGGCTCTGGGAAACCCATTTCTTAACATTATTGGCCGAATGAGGTGTCAGTCAAAATGGGCGGGTCTAGCCTGCCATATAAATGCACTTCATTCGGCCCGCGGACCAGACGCAGCCGATTAATAGGCTATGAAATGGGTTGTTCAGAGCCAATAATAACCAGAAGGCGTTATGTAGTTTTTGTCAGGTGATTTTTTTGCTGCCAGTTAAGGGGTTAAGCAGCATAGAATGGAGAGTTACAATATCTAGGAGCTGAGTCTGCTGTGTCTCTTGGTTTCTTGCATGGTCATTATACACTACAAGCAGGGCCTAAACCACAAATGACCAACACTACTACAGCAGCCAAAAGGGAAATAACTGCAAGTAATTTGGCTACAGACTGTTCCTGTATTAATGTGAAATGACTTATCCTTTGACACTGGTCAAAAGATCACAGAATGATCAAAGAAAAATGCATTTTATATCAACTGGAATGACTATACTACTATACTGTGCTGTAATAAAGCATGAGAATTCACAACCAAAGGAAGTCTGTAGGCTGCTCTAACACCACACACCATTTGAACTTGTACAGCAACTGCACAAGATTAGGAAACACTAAACAAGATGCGAGGGTAGAGTACAACACAATAGCTTTGACCCTTTAGAGTTAATAACCATCTCCAAAAAAAACCCAGCAAAATACCATCCCCAACACAATTGATTAAAGACTCCAAATGATGCACAAATGTTATGAGAACAGAGGACATTTCATCTGCCAATTTATCATTTTCCCCTAAGTCCTTGGGTCTGTAGTTTAAGGGCTATTGATTTTCATGTTTATTACAGAATTGACATACCTAAAAGATAATGGAAAAATAAAGAGCATTGTTGGACCAGTAGTTCAACAAGCAAAGACCAGGTAAGCAACCGATAGCCTTAAACATTTACACAACTAAACATGTAATTTTATATCAGATCATTTTTGACTACACACCAACCTCCAGACAGATCAGATTGCATTAATCCTAGCCCCTGTCATCTGCTGCTGGAAAAATAATATCCACAATTATCTTTAACACAGATACCTGCACCACCCAAAGCACACAAAGCTTGTGACATCTTAAGCCCTGCACTATCCCTACTTCCATACCAAGGTGAATTTGTTAGTGGGTTAAAAGCCATACTCAAGAGTAAAATAACTACATCCTCAAAGCAGCTTTTTTAGAAAATTTTTGTTTTGGAATTAAAATATTACAAATTACACCAGGTAACAAATTTCCACTTTTGTCTTGTCTTTGGGTTTAAACTATGTTTTTCTAGTTCTGTACATGTAAACAAACTTTAAAAACAAAAGAAAACATTTTTGATCCCAAAACTTTGCTTTTGTGGTTCAGACAATGATTTGACAAATTTGTCATTTCCCATATACTGCCAGTTACTAGTGGTTTTCATTTAGGTTTTAAGCTTTTTTTTTTTTTATCTTCAAATATTGAAATAGTGTTTCAAAAATGGTAAAAATGTTCAATTAAAAGAAAAAAAAAAATAGCAATGAACCCTAACCCTTCACGCAAGTTAAAAAAAACAAACAAAAAAAAAAAACCTGCTCATTTTAATTTTAAAGATTTATTTCAGAAGTTTCAAAAATAAATATTTGTGTCTTTCAAGTTTATGTTTGCTGTTTTGTGTCCAAAAATAGTTAAAAAAAAAAAATTGTGAAATGTAGCTATTTTGGGGCCAAAAAATAAAAAAAAAATCAATCTAAAATCCACAAAAGCAATGTCTGACAGGAATAATGGACATTTTCTATTGATTTACAATAAAAAATGTTAGAAAATAACACTTGCTTGTCAAAGACAAACATCTTGTTAAATTGTGTTATCCATTACCGAAAATAATGTGGAAATTAATATTTGGATACTTGCATTTATACTACATATTCATCTGTGTATTCACAATCCAGTTATCATTTATGTAAAGAAAGGATATGATTTATTGACTGGTTAAAAATCATAAACTCATGCATCAA
Source organism: Archocentrus centrarchus (assembly GCF_007364275.1). Classification (NCBI taxonomy): domain Eukaryota; kingdom Metazoa; phylum Chordata; class Actinopteri; order Cichliformes; family Cichlidae; genus Archocentrus; species Archocentrus centrarchus. The sequence continues at coordinate 13,008,815 of NC_044349.1, read as the reverse complement.
ACTGACTGAATACTCATAACAGCCACATCAGGAATGCTAAACCAATGGGGTATAAACACAAATGGGGACCTCGAGAAAACAATACACTGCGCTATCTACTGACAGCACTAATTTACTGCTTTCAGTGTAGTAGCCTTAGTATCAGACCATGATAAGCCTAACCTATCTTTTGTCTCAATTTTGAAAATAAGGTGCTTTTTAGCGGGGGTGCACCGATCAATTGGTGACCAGCGATATTCAGTTGATATTTACATTGGTAAACAATCTTGTACAGGTCACATTGCAATACCTGATTTGATGGACATTTGATGACTATTGATAAATATCCCTGTTAAGTAATTCTGTTTACCTTAACACGGATGTCATTTCATTTAAAGGTTTTAATGCTTCTTACAAGTTGCACAGTCCTTGGTATAATGCTGTAATGTAGGGGTATGTTTTGCATAACTGTCACAACAGCATTACATTAGGTTCACTTTCTAAGATTGCCAGCACTTATTCATTTTGTAAAATGTTTAGCAAAGGTCTGAGCAAACACCTTTATTTAAATTTCAAGCAGCTGTGAGCTCAGCGGTTGGCCAATCACCCTTTGAATAGAAACAAAAAAATGGCAGAACACCTGACATCATGACTATAAATCTATCTCACTATGCTCACTTTCCTCTTAAAACAGTCAAAGCCTTATACCGTCTTATTTATCAGCAGCATAATGCTGTTGTCATTGTCGTAACATTTATATGGATAAGTCTAATATCCATTTATAACCTTTAAACAGGTTTGTGAACACAACTGTAGATCACGCTGTATTGACCAATGACAGTCACAGAAAGCATGAAGACATACATTATAAGGTTGATCTAAATCACAGCCACTAACAAAGCTTAACAGACATGAAACAGCATGGTCACATTTGATTTCTGAGGAAATATTTGTGAATCTTTTGGAATTTACAGTTTTGTCTTCCCACTAAGTCTGACTTCACTGATGACATACAGTGAGATGTAAAGGCTAAGAAAGCCTTCATGGTATTGCAGAATAAAAGCCATCATAGGGTACCCATATCTCTTGTAATCTCAGTTTAGATACTGCATTCATTTCCTTGAAAGGCTTTTAATGCAATCACCAGTGACCAAGGTAATGTCACAGTTGTCAGCTGACAAGTTGATAGAACAGTTATCTGTTAAGTGCAGCCAATTTAACTACAAGGTAACTAGTTGCTAAGCTTGTTGGGATTCTTGTTTCCTCATCCTGTAAGAGCCATCTGTTCAGATGGAACATGAGTTTGCCCTCTTTCTTGGTTTAGGCTCCCCAAAGTCCCGGTCATCTGCAGCACAATGGCTGAAGGAGCAAATAGTCTGCGAGAGCCTACGCATGCCCAGCCGGAACACACTATTAGACAGGCTGTAGATGACACAGTTGCAAAAGCTGTTACTAATGGCCAGCCAAGTTGTTATGAAGGAAAGGGCAGGACTATCCAGCACATGGGAGCTTTCTAGCAGAAAGTAGATTATATAGGGCAGCCAAAGCATATAGAAAACACTGGTGATGCGGAAGAGTACCATCGCATAGCGCCGATCTGGTCCATGCCCTCCATGATGCCCACCACCATTCCCTTCACCAGCCTCCATCTCCTGGCTGGGAAAACGTGCACGTCGTTCACTGATCTCCCTGTTGTGTTGCTGGCAAATGCGAAAGATGTGGTAATAGGTAAAGCAGACCACAAGGGCAGCAGGTGCATAGAGTAAGCACACCACAAAGCCTGTGAAGAGGGCAGAGGTCGGCCAAGAGTGTGCGCACCACTCAAAAATATCCCCATGATATCCTGGCTTACCCCAACCAAAGAAGGAGGGCAAGAAAATTAGACTTGAGTAGACCCAGATGAGAGTGATGCAGCCTCGTAGACGGCATGGAGTTACCAACTGGTTGTAAGACAGTGGTTTAGTTATAGCCAGGTAGCGGTCCACACTGATACAGGCCAAGCAGGCCATTGACACGCTCTTTAGAACAGAGATGACATAGCTGAAAACTTGACATGTGACTGGCTCCTGCACACTGGTTGGGTAGTGGAGTAAAGACAGGGTGGGCACCAAGCAACTAAGACCCACCAGCAGATCAGCATAGGCCATAGTCTGGATGAAATAGCTGGTGGTGTAGTGGTGCAGCAGAGGGGCACAATGGAACACAAAGATCACTGTCAAGTTCCCTGCAATAATTAGCACTGTCAAAAGTACAATCACAGCAGTCTCCAGAATACAAGCATCTAGGCCTCCATTCAGCCCCAAGCCCAAGGGACAGGAGTGGTTCGAAGTCCTGCCAGGAAAGAAGTCTCCATGGCTGATGTTGGCAGTGAGCGAAGGGTCTGTTGTCAGTTCAGACTGGTTCATTGTTCTGGGTGCTATCCAGGTGGGTCAGGATTGCAGTCTGTCACCCATATAAGCAGCTGGCCTGAAATTGGAGATCTGTCAGTCTCCCTTCCGTGTTGCACCAGACGTCTGCAGCCAACCTCAGTTCACAAAGCTCAATATCCTCCCTAGCATGCTCATGCTCTCATTCACCTTACTCTCATATTGCTGGGTCTCAATCAAATGAACACAAACTGGAAGAAAATCAATACAGCCACCAGGAGGGTAGGACAACCCGTTCAGCTCTCCTTTCCAATAATGCATGGTTAGTGAAAGTAGGGGGTGGGTAACAGTCAGGAGTAGTAAGAAAAAAGGTGCATTCCTTCGGTGAACCTAAAGCTTTGGCCAGCATGTATCCCAAAGGTGAGCTTCCTTGCTGCTTTGCCTTCCGGGCTGTGGCCTCATCGTCTGATTTAAATGAGAGTTGCCACCAGGAGGCTGAGGGCATGAGATGTCCTCACAAGGGCAGAGAGCAAAGATGATGTGAGGGAGAAAATCACACAAGGTTAAAGCATGACGCAAAGTACAATGCTCCCCTCACTTTACTCATCCTCAGAAGAGATCAAACAAATGTGGAGCATATGGTTTCCATTTAACTCCTTAAGAATAGGTGAGATTTTCTGGGTGCAGTTATAGCTCAAAAATACATTTTAGATGACCACGATGTTTAAAAAAAAAAAATAAATAAATAAAAAATTTTAAAAAACAACAACAAAAAGGCTTCTTATACAGAGTCTGTCTGGATGTATAATTAAAAATGTTTCCGTGAATCAACCCTTTAGTACAATCCAAACTTGCACTTGGGTGCCAGAGTGTTTACTATATAACAGCAGGCTTCCCTTATTTTGGTGGTCCTCTGGTCAGTGTCTGGAGCCCATGTATGCCCAGCTATTGTCTGAATCAAAACACAGACACAGGCTAGAACAACATGGGGATCTCCGCAGGAGATAATGTCACAGCTCTCTCAGCACACATGGTGGTGAGGGAAAATGTGTTTACAAGGCATCCCTAGGCAGCATGAGGTAAAGACCAAGCGCATCTAGATAAGTCTAGATGAGTTCTGCCAACAAAGTGATATAAAGTTTAAATCCAAATGTGCAAACTTGCCTCTCAGCGTTCTGGACTGCAAGTTGCAAAAGACAAGCCAAAATAAAAGTCCAACAGCTGATGAAAGTGTTTAATGTCAGACTCCCATGCAGGCAGGTGTAAGGACTTTCCAGGAGAAATGAGAGGCCATCTGAATAACTCAGTGCTCCACTCACTGGGTCTCCACAGCAATCCTGTCGCAGACACTTGCAGAGAGGGGTTTGGGGATGAATCGAAAATCCATTTATTTAGCCTACAAAACTTGCTACTTCCATTTTCATTGTGGTATTCTTGAAACACTACTAGTGCTTAGAAGGGCTCAGGACCTTCTCATCAAGTGCTTAATGCAACCACAGATTTTCTAACTTGCCTTAGTCCTTTCAAGTATGCGTTCTGCTTAGTTGTGGAGGGGGTCCTATTGCAGCATCTTTAACTCTTCTCTCAGTGCGTCTGTCGACTGAACAAAGCACTGGCAGTACAACAAAAGGGAATCCACTCTAGCAGCATAAAGAGAAGACAAAGTCCCAGTCGGAGTCCCTGTCTTTTGCAAATGGCCCCTTTTACTTCCGATAAACAGGAAAACCCACGTTTTTAATTAATAAATCCTCAGATCCAGGCACACAGAAAGATATGAATGCAATGCATCTGTCCAAAGCAGCAAGTAAAAATGAAAGGGAAAAAAAAGGATGACTGCGCTGATGGAAATGAGTTAAATCTGCAGCGAGGGAAGCGAGGGGACGGAGAGTCCCTCAGCCCTGGTGCAGTGAGGAGAGATGCTGTGACTGGCTTACACTTCTCTCCCTCCCTCACCACACAATCTCTCTAGCTTGCACACTCAAGTCTCTCTCTCTTTCCACACACACACACAAACAGAAACCCTCCCTCCTTCTCGCTGCTGAGTCCTGCCTCCTCCCCTCCCAGCTGCACCTGAGGCTCCCTGCCACATTATCCTGCCTCAGACTGGCTTTCTCCCAGAGGTAAATTTGGATACATTTCCTATTTACATATCACTTATCTCTCAAAGTCTATTTTTGTTAACTAAAAGGCCCCTCTCACTTTTACCCCTTTCCTTTTTAGTGACATATCCCTTCATTACATATATACTTTGTCCAACATAAAAAAGGGAAAAAACAATTTGTTTTTATACATAAAAATCCCCCAACTGCATTTAAAATACAAACAGACAATATAAACATCGATGAGTCACTGTATGTAAAGCGTTCAGTCTCAGCTTGCCACTAAAATTAACTAATTAACAAATAAACAGTGTATATGGCCACATATAGTCAATAAACCTCCATTATCTTAAGAAACATCTTGGATGGTTAGTTTTTGTAAACTTCATCCTCTCCATTATCCAGACAGACTCCAGGTTCTTCTGGTTTCTTTATTTATTCTTATTTACCAATAGCTTAGCACACTTATCTCTGCCCCTTAGTTACAGTTGCCAGGTATTTCAGCCAGTTGGGAGCATCCTGAAAAGGATCAAGTGACAGTAAACTGGCTAATCTAAAGAGTGGATGGAAAGACACTGGCCAGCATTGTGCATCAAAAATTTTAACTTTGTTAACATTATTGTTTCCTATTGAAATAAGTAAGTAAAGACTTAATTTTTTTTGTTGGGTTTACTTTATCATGTTTTTCAACAATTAGACATTAAGCAATAATTCAAATCTATAAACTACAGTATCATTAAATTTAGTGAAATTAATTTTAGCAGAATGTCTAAAGCATATTTTTTCAAGTGACATTTAGTATTACCTTACTTTACTGAACTAATAACCTTTGACACAGCAATACACACGCCAACCAAACCAGTTATATTACCAAAATGAACTTTGACTTAAAAGTTGCAAAGACAGGCTGTGGAAAGTTACAGCACAGAGAATATACCATTTATTTGGTAACACGACTTTGTTAGCTATTACAAGTGTTAGAATTTGATCGACGCATAAGTCAATATGCTTGAGTCAAAATTAGACTTCAACAGGGCAATAAAAAAATTGGTCAGAGGAAGAAATAAAGTTAGATAAAGCGAGGACTAAAAAAAAAGGTTCAAGTAGACAGTTCTGCTGTCACTATGGAAGGAGCCAGTCAATGAACATCTCTCATCACAGTGCTCTTTACCTTTGGAGGTGGACACTGATGAAAAACACGACCAGAAGGCCACCGTTAATAATTCATTCTGCTCCAAAACAAAGCCAGCGGGGCCACTTGGAAACAAAGGTGGAGGCTGATTCACCTTTCACTGCTTCCCAGCATCCCTCCCTCCTCCGTGCCTGGGCTCCTGCTGATTTCAGTCTAAACAGCAATGTACCAGCATAAGAAGGGAGTTTATATCTACATTAAAAGGTGTTTGGCTTGGTGGTTTATCCAGAGCACAGTCAAAGAAGTGCCAGGCTGTTCACCATTACGTTCAAGACACCAATTAATCACTTAGTCCCCTATGACTCTTATGTAAACATACAAAAAAAAAGTGAAAACTACTGCAAATAGTATTTCAAACATGACAAGGGTCAGGTATTTGCAGAGTTCAGCAGGTAGCCAGGTTAAGATAACAGCTTGGGGAAAAGCCAGTTCCTAGCCTGGAAATGTTGGCTCCTCTAGCCCTTTTGGGTTGCTCTGAAAACCTCCGGAAATGAAGGTATTATTAGGTTTAGTTACTTTATAGGGAAGCAAATTTTGACATCAAGAACAGGTCATCATCAAGGTGGACTTCAAGAAACTGAAAGCAGGGATGCACTCCAACCAAGTTAATAAGTAAAGAGGGTAGTTGCATTTGGACTTCCTGAATTATGCAAAATATTGTTGGAAGACAATACAGTGCAGGATCCAATAGACGAAGGCCATCTCATTATTGTTAGAGATTCAGACTAAAACTTTAGTGCTGTCTTCAAACCCTTTAATAAGTTTCAGCTTATTACTGGGATTCAGTGGTGCACTGGCTGGCAATTGCAGGGAAAGTCACAAAAAGAAAAAACTTGGGGGAAATGGGGATGTATATAAATATAAGAAATAATGCAGATGTTTCCTTTCAGTAAGAAATATCATGAGCTCTGGCAAAATACTGTATAGATGGAGGTGGGTTCACCTGGCTTTAACTCTGATCACCAACAACACAAAGCAAGTGCCACCTGATTCCATAGATGGCACAGATGGATTGATGGCAGAAATTTCCACAGAGGCCATCTTCCAAACTGGGCAACACACACTTACACCAAAGTAATCTAGATGGATAAATAACATGCTAGACCAGGGGAAAACATGTACATTTGATTTGGGGGTGAAAAAAAAAGCATATGGTGCATAAATAAATAAATATAATATACACATACACACACAGTGTCATCATGGATATTGCATACATCATAAATGTGACTGTATGGTCAAGCGGGCATGAAGGTCAAAAACAGACTGAAATCACCATCTATTATACTCATTTAATCTCACACTACATACTAGTAAAGACCTCTATGACAACTAAGGTGACGCTGAGATATTTATATTCATCATTCTATAGCTCCTGTTGTCCTTGTGGATCTCTCAGCCATCTTCACAGTCTAGTATAGTATAAACAGACAGTAGAAAGGCGGTCTTAGTACTTAAACTTAGTATAAATTTTTGCTTTAATAAAATAAGTATGACAAGGTAGGTGTCCCTCTGAGTGAAATGCAGGTCAAAGCTGTATGTTGCATTTTCAGAAGCAGTCACACATTGATATTACTGTTTTAATACAAATACGTGAAGCTGTAAGACTGCTGCAGCCAAGTGTTGCAGCCTGTTGCCCTGTGTTGCATGTTTCTACTGTAAATTCGAGGATATGAAATAACATTTTGTTGATTATATTAAGTGATTCCTTCCCAGAGCATTTTTATCTAGCTTAATCTGCAAATAAACAACATTACTACTATATCTCTCATTGACAAATCAAATTTAAAATTAATTAACACCTAGACATAAAATTGCTAATGACGTTATTCATAGCAATTCTTTCAAATTTATTGAATTAGGTGATACAAGCTCGTGGGACTGCAGTGGAAGGGGAAAGACACAGAGTACTTCAAGAGTTAAGCTACAATGGGTATGCAGGCAGAGACAAAGAAGTGACCAAAGATGATGTTGGCTAAATCTCCTTAATGCAGGCCATCAGTGTCAGGAGTCTTTGTAACGCCATCAGAATTCCAAAATTATTTTAATTAATTTTGGCATGGCATCTTAATTTCAGTCAATACTAAAAATTCTACATCAAATCAAAAAGTATGCAAAAGGCACTAAAATTACTGAGTGATTACACCATTTCAGCTGCATACATAGTACACACAAGCTGCAAAGTGTAATTACTAAACATAAAATCTGCCTTAGAGTCATTTTTGTCTTGTTGATTGATTCAGATAACCTACAGTAACTACAGAAATTATACAATTTTTTCTGAAGCTGTGGATAAAAGGCAACATGTCGTTTTATAGCCTCAACTGTTTTCCTACTGTGGAAACAGTAAGGTTAATCTTGTTTGTTGATTTTATATATATATATATTCCTTTCTTAATAGTGTGAATTATCCATCCATCCATCCATTTTCTTCCGCTTATCCGGGGCCGGGTCGCGGGGGCAGAAGCCTAAGCAGAGAAGCCCAAGCTTCCCTCTCCCCAGCCACCTCCTCCAGCCCATCCGGAGGGACCCCAAGGCGTTCCCAGGCCAGCCGAGATACACAATCTCTCCAGCGTGTCCTGGGTCTACCACGGGGCCTCCTCCCGGTGGGACATGCCCGGAACACCTCACCCAGGAGGCGGCCAGGAGGCATCCTAATCAGATGCCCGAGCCACCTCAACTGGCTCCTTTCGATGTGGAGGAGCAGCGGCTCTACTCCGAGCCCCTCCCGGATGGCCGCACTCCTCACCTTATCTCTAAGGGAGAGGCCAGCCACCCTTCGAAGGAAACTCATTTCTGCCGCTTGTATTCGCGATCTTATTCTTTCGGTCACTACCCAAAGCTCGTGACCATAGGTGAGGGTAGGAACGTAGATCGACCGGTAAATCGAGAGCCTCGCTTTTACGCTAAGCTCCCTCTTCACCACGACGAACCGGTGCAGCGTCCGCATCACTGCAGAAGCAGCCCCGATCCGCCTGTCGATCTCCCGTTCCCTTCTCCCATCACTCGTGAACAAGACCCCGAGATACTTAAACTCCTCCACTTGAGGCAAGAACTCGTTCCTGAGCCGGAGATGGCACTCCACCCTTTTCCGGCTGAGGACCATGGCCTCAGACTTAGAGGTGCTGATTCTCATGCCAGCCGCTTCACACTCGGCTGCGAACCGTTCCACTGCGAGCTGGAGGCCCCCCCGTGATGAAGCCAACAGAACCGCATCATCTGCAAAAAGCAGAGATGAGACTCTGAGGCCACCAAGGAAGAAGCCTTCCGCCACCTGGCTACGCCTAGAAATTCTGTCCATAAAAATTATGAACAGAATCGGTGACAAAGGGCAGCCCTGACGGAGTCCAACACCCACAGGAAACAAATCCGACTTATTACCGGCTATACGGACCAAGCTCTCACTGTGGTTGTACAAGGACTGAATGGCCCGCAACAATGGGCCAGACACCCCATACTCCCGCAGAACCTCCCAAAGAACACCCCGAGGAACACGGTCGAATGCCTTCTCCAAGTCCACAAAGCACATGTAGACTGGTTGGGCAAACTCCCACGCACACTCGAATATCCTTGAGAGGATAAAGAGCTGGTCCAGCGTTCCACGACCAGGACGAAAACCGCATTGTTCCTCCTGAATCCGAGGTTCGACTAACGGACGCACCCTCCTTTCCAGCACCCTGGCATAGACCTTACCGGGGAGGCTGAGGAGTGTGATCCCCCGAATTATTATATTTTTATTTATATTTATAATAACTGCGGCTGCTGTTACACCCAAATTTCCCCTCTGTGGGACAATAAAGGCTGTTTCTTCTTCTTCTTCTTCTTCTTCTTAAACTGTTGGTGAACAGTAACCGGAAGGATGCATTATAGAGAGTCACACAGGAAGGGAGGGCTGCTGTGAACAGACCTATATAGTAGGTAGTGGTGTTGCACAGCTGTACTGTGGACATGCAGTGCAGCTGTTCCCTAAAGATACTATAAAGGAGGATGGGATAGTGTGAATATGTGTGAGAGGCTCTGATTGTCATGGGTTGAGACCATCATAGGGAATTGTCTTTCAGCCATAAATGATGGGTGACTTCAAACTTGTGCTTTCCTGTATTTTTACAGGGTGAAAATTTATTGTTAGTATGAAAATGTCAATACATAAAAGATGAGAGAAAAGCTTTCACCAAAGTTCACCTGTAACACTGAATTGCATGTGCCATCTACAGTGGACAGCTAAGCATCAAATGACTCATACTGTGTGCTTTAGCACAGCAAAAAATAATTTAGTACACTACTGATTAGTCAAAGGACAGGAAATGTCATTAGCAGCCTGTTACTGTTTAAAGTCCCTTTGCTTGCGCTGAAAAAAACACCCTAAAATAATGTAACTCTACTCCCTGTGTTCCCTCACCATTGGCAATCCCCACTCACATACTTGGATTCTATTGCTATTTAAAGGGAGACACAAAGTGTGATGATTCAGATTTATAGTTATGGTTTCCAGAGAAATTAGAACTAATAAAAGTAATCTCAAACTTACCTCAACTCCCTCAACCCTACTCCTATAGATTCAGTAGTAGTTTCACTAACTTTTACTATTTGGAAGGGGGGAAAAGGAAGTACCAGAAAAACAGGTGAATCTCGTAAAATTACAATATTTTCCAACATGACAAAACACGTTAATGTTAGTGACCCAAGACATGCGTTTGTCTGAAAAAGTACAATGGTCACAACAATGGTTGCTAGAAGGCTGAAAAAGTACTATGTGAAATCCACGAATGCCTACCCACTATCCCAGGTCTCAAAACTCAGAATATTAACTAATTAGGCAAAGGAAGATGCTGATACAAAGGCTAAAGGAGACACAGAATTGTCATGGAGATAACTTCAAGCAAAGAAAAGTCTATTGACCCTTACAGTTACCATGGCAGCCTCTCTTATGTACTTTGTGTCCCATGTATCTTTATGTGGGTTATCAGGCGTGGGTGTAGTATTATTCCACACTGGCTGCACTGCTGATGTTACCTGCGATTACACAGCGACTTTATATGTCATCACTAAGCTGGCTCCTCACCTAAATTTGAGTCAACAGCAAAATCTAAAGCACCTTAGAAGTCCTGGGAGGCAATCCAGGTAAGATTGGGTAGAAGTGAGAAATTAAAGACACACACAGTACTGAGGAAAAGTCTTCAGCCAGCCCTGATTTCTTTATATTTTTCCAAGGAGAATGGGAATTAGGTGCAGCAATTTATTGAAATGTGCAAGCATACATGGAAAAAACTCTGTTTTTGTAAGGCAAAAACAGAGTTTGTGGAATTCAAATGAGCTTTAAAGTCAATATTTGGTATGACCACCTTTATTCTTGAACACAGCCTGAAACTCTCTTAGGCAGCTGTTGTTCACTGTTCACTGTTGTACCTCACTCCGAACTTCTCCGTACATACTGACAACAATTTGAACCAAAAATTTTAAATTTGGACTATCTCAGCCTTTCCCCCTGTTTCATTCCCTTAAGAATGGCTTCTTGACAGCCACCCTTCCACTGAGACCATTTCTGATGAGGCTTCGGTGAACAGTAGATGGATCAACTGAAGGGCCAGATTAATCTCTCAGGTCCTGTGTCAGGTCTTTGCTGGACCTTTGAAATTTGTTCCTATTTCTTAAGGACATGACTCAGATACTGGTCACATGCTGTAGATGGTTCTTTATGCTGTTATATTTGGCATTTTTCATATATTCAACTAAAGAAATGGGAACAAAATATATCCTTTTGCAACAGGCTAAAAGTAACAAAGTGCCTCAAGATGCAATTTAAAGTTGGTTCTTTGCTAAGTTGTCTGTTCTGTTAGACAATACTGGTTCATCCCTTTGAGTTAGGTGCCTTTTTAATGCTTGAATGGTTCACAGGTCAGTGTTAAGTGGTTCAACAAACAAAAAAGAAGGATCCTCTGAAAATGGTCTGGTACTAAAAATGGACTGGACTAAAAATGAGTAAAAAAGTAGCCAATGTCCAAAGACAAACTTTGAAAGACCTTCCGATAGGGCTGCAACTATTGATTATTTTAGTAATCAAGTATTCTATGAATTATTCCATCTAGGGCTGCAACGATTCATCGATTAAATCGATTCTAAAAAATTATCGACACAAATTTTATTGTGTCGATGCTTCGTTTAAACTCTGCAGCGATCAGCTGTCTCGGTGTAAGCGGCGTTCCTCACTAGCATTAGCAGCATTAGTGCTCCGTCGTCTTTTTGTGGGTTTATTGGTGGCTGGCAAACCAACATAGAACTGCATTACCGCCACCTACTGGACTGGAGTATGAATCGCGCGCGCGCGTGCACACGCACACATTCTATAAAGCTCTCCGTCGCTGCGATGGATTTCCTTTAACACAGAGTGGATCATCTAGAGTTGCCACCTGTCTCGTAAAATACAGAACCCCGTATGTTACGGGACTCCGTGGAATACGGCTCCGTAACATGCGGGGGTTCCGTACTTTATGGGATGGGTAGCAACTCTCGCTGACATGCATTTCCACGCCTCCACTGCTCTCTGTGTGTCTGTGTGTGTTGTGCTCGCTGAGAATTTCAGCTGTTATTTTTGTCTTTACTTCAGCTGTAGCTACCAGAACTGGTTTGCTAGCGACCACAGGCCATTAGCACTAGCCATGGTTCGGTACCGGAAGGACCGCCCCCCAGGACCGAGGGGCTCCGTCAAAATATTTTTTATACTTTAATCCCTTATTAGTGACTAAATATAGACCTGCAGTAGAAACGTATTTTCGAGAATGCTTGTGAATACAAAGCGTTACAACATTACTCACACATGCGCCATGGCTCCCGCAGCCACTAGTTTTTCAAAACAATCATAGAAGGCAGCGGTTTTAACTGCGCAAGCGCAAAGAGGCGAAGCTGTGACGGTGAGCTCAAGTAGTGCAAAAGGAAACGTTTTTCCAGCGTCCAAAACAGCAGCTTTTTCTTTTAGTAACCACCATTAAATCTGTGAAACAGCTGGAGGTCCTTCATCAAGCACCTGATCAGCAAGTGTTAAGGTGAAGAAAAGAGAACTTTGTAGCTCCATCCACCGCTGTTTGTTCCCACGGCGAAAAACTGCAGTATGGAAGTTAAAATATGCAATGAACTGTTAATAAAAAAAAGTATTTCTTATCCGATTAATCGATGGAATAATCGATAGAATAAAATAATCGTTTTATGCAGCCCTAATTCCATCGATTCATCGAGTAATCTGATAAATACTTTTGTCTTATTAACAGTTCATCTGCATATTTTAACTTCCGTAGCTTTACTGCAGTTTTTTGCAGTGTGAAACAAACAGCGGTGGATGGAGCAGCTACAAGGTTCTCCTTTCTTGTTGACACTTGTTAATCAGGTGTTTGATGAAGGACTCCTCCAGCTGTTAAACTGTAAAGGTTTTAACGGTGGTTACTGGGAAAAGCGCTGCTGCTTTGGACACCAGAAAAGCGTTTCCTTTCACTCCACCTGAGCTCACTGTCTAGGTAACGGCTCCGCCTCTTTGCTCTTGCTGCGCATGTACAGACAGACTGCACGTAAAACAACTGCGTGGAAAAATGTCAGCGATGAACCACTCTGTCTTAAAGGTCATTTTTCCAAATGATGAAACCAGTCGCAGCGACATAGAACTTTAATGCTGCTAATGCGGGTGAAACGCTCCGCTTACACTGAGACACCTGAGCACTGCAAAGTTTAACCGAAGCATTAAAGCAATAAATCTGTGTAGAGGATTTTTTTTAGAATCGAATTATTTGAGTTACTTGAGGACCCTACCTTCAGAAAGCCTGGGGAATTATTGCTCAGGGCATTTCATTATATTTTACTCCTTGGGAGCAAAATATAAAGAAATGAGGAGTGGCTCAAAACTTTTGCACAGTATTGTATATAATACTTGTGTGCTGATATTTTACTGAACAGCAACATGGGCTGAGACACAACACTGACACACACATATGTCGTATGTAAGGAAAGGGAAAAAATTAATTCCCTTTGCAAAACTCTCGTTGGAAGACTGTCCATTTGCTACAGTCTGAGCTCCTGCTTGCTGTGGAGAAAGTGCTGCTCCACACTTCTGATTATAGCCTTCGAACCCAAGAAGAGATCCTGGTCTCTGTTAATGCTCTCAAAAACTTAAAAAAAAACAGATTGGTTTTTGGAAAGGCAGGCTTGGAAAGAGGTGGCTGATTTTTTTTTTAAGCTGTGGGTTCAAGCGTGGCGGCACACCTTGGGCTTGTTCAGCTCTAGGGACATGTAAAGGTTGTTCAAATGTCACTAGCAAGCCCCCATTCCCGACCTCAAACACAGTGCTGCGCCAGCCGAGAAAGTTATTTGTGAATGTCTCAGATGCCCTGAGGCTATAGCGTGTGTGACATAGTGTGTATTTGTTACTGCGTGTGTGATGACTGCAAATGAGAGCAGTACAACACCTAACATGATACTTACAATCTACTTTATCATACTCGCCAGCCATGGGCCACATGCTGCTAAATGCTGAGTACATTAATGGTTTTCACATTAGAAAAGGATTTTTCAAGAGGTCAAATATAATTTTGAGGGTCCATAGTACATGACCCCCTGGTGATACATGGTGCTGACAACAATAGCAATACCAAAACAACAATAGTCCAATCATTTTGAATTCAATCAGTATTAAGGTCTGCACTGAGTTCAGAAAGGTATTAATAAGCCCCACATCAGTCTCATTTTGCTGTTATTCGCCTCTCTTCCCTCTTTCCCTCCCTACTTCATCTTTCCTCAGTTCCATTCATTTGGTGCAGCTATTAATAGCCCAGCCAACCGCCTATCAATACCATCACTACTCCAGCAAGACAGAAGATGTGGGCGTGCCCAAGCCAGGGGGATGAGAAAAAATGAGCTGAACAACAGAAGCTTAGTCTTATGTAACAAGAGCATGGGAGAGGAGAGACAGAGAGTGGGACACGGGAGAAAAAAGAACTAAACAACAAAAAAAAAAAACAACCACAGCTCACCAAAACTAAAATAAATATATATATTATATATAAATAAATAATAAAAATCTAGGAAGAGCAAGTACAGTACAAGCCATAAAGACAGATGCCACTGAAGAAAAAACAACGAGAAAAAAAATAGGTAAGGATAACAAAGAAATTATCCCATATTACAGAAAAAAATAAGGGGAAAAGAAAGATCAAAAGATATCTGCACAGCAGTGAAAGTCAGTTAAAAAAATACATATATATCTGCCTCTAGAATGAAAGTAGTCTGCCAGTTATCCTGACGTTTGCATGCATTCTTCTTCTCCCCTTGGTCACTAAAACCTAATATTTGTGGGTTCACAGTCTTTCCTGGCTCAATTTTTCATTCTTTATGTCTACACCCCCATCTCTCTCTCTCTCTCTGTTAGTGCTTATTGATTGAGACAGGTACTTTCACTCGCCTCTGTGCTGCAAAGAGAAAAAAAGAATATTTTATTACCCATAAAAGTGAAGATCTCTGTCTACTTGAGTTCTTATATCACCTCCTACTCCTTCTGCTGCTGCCACTGTCAGGTACAGTGAGGCACTTTACTTACTAGTTTATAAAAAATTAAGAAAGATCACATGAATCTATAACAAAACAATAGCTCTTTGCTGGGCTGCAAGATGTTGGATTTTTTTTTGTTTTGTTTTCATCAAAATAAAGCAGCATAACTAAATCAAAGGTATTTTCATATATGAAACTTAACAGATAAAAACACTTAAGATATTTAAAACCTTCATAGTTAAAGTACATGTTAATTTCACAATGTGAAACTATTGCTACTGCAGACCAGTTTAAAAATCAGTATCAATATACAATTTTTCTTATCTCTGCCCTTCTGACCTTTAACCTTGACTATGATCATTTTCTCACCGATTATCTGTAGTATTGGCATTGAATATGGGTGTGTGTGTGTGAGTGTGAGTGTGAGTGTGAGTGTGAGAGAGAGAGAGAGAGAGAGAGAGAGAGAGAGAGAGAGAGAGAGAGAGAGAGAGAGAGAGAGAGAGAGAGAGAGAGAGAGACCCACTTGCATTTTTACCATTACTGGGTTGCAGAGCTGCACAAGACTGAATTTGTTAACAGAAATCCAATTATGTGCTGTGTTATGTTAGGACAGATTTTACTACCTAAACTGTCTGATTTGGTTCAAATGAATCGTGGTGCTTTAGTCCATGTCAGTTTATTCAGGTTGGTAAGGACACAATGTTATAATGCGCTCACACCACTTTAAACTCAATCAACCAAAAATGCATAAAATAAAGTGCTGAGCAAAATCTTTAGTCACCCTTCATTTCTTTACATTTTGCTTGGAAAATGAGAAAGCGGCGCATTTATTGAAATGTGCAAACATATTTGGAAATACAGTATATAAGCCAAAAACGACTTTATACAATTCAAACAAGTTTGAAAGTCAATATTTGATTTGACCATCTTTATTCTTCAACACAGCCTCTCTCTATGAGGCAGCCTTCTTGTCATTTCTTTAAGTAGTCTTCAGGAATAGTTCTCCAGGCTCCTTGAAGGACATTCAAAGCTCTTCTTTGGATGTTAGCTTCATTTTGTTCTGTTCTCTGTCAAGATGATCCCACACTGCTTCAATAATGTTGAGGTCCGGTCTCTGAAGAAGCCAATGCGTGACTGATAGTGTGCCATTGCTTGTTTCTATCCAGGTATGCTTTTACTACACTGGCAGTGCATTTAGGATCATCATCATGCTGAAAAATCAAGCTGCTGACATAGGACATTTTCCAGATGGTGTTGCACGGTGGATCAAAATCTTTTCTGCATTCATAATTTCATCAATTTTGACAAGATCTCCAACACCACTGGCTGAAATGCAGCACCAAATCCATGACAGAGCCTTCAGCATGTGTTACAGATAGCTGTAGACACTCACTGCTGTTAGGATAAGCGGAAGAGAATGGATGGATGGATTTCAAATTTGGCATACCTCAGCTTTTTCTCCCTCTTTCACTTCCTTAAGAATGGCTTCTTGACAGCGATCCTTCCACCATTTCTGATGCGGCTTAAGTGAACAGTAGATGGATCAATCTGGCCCTTCAGTTGATCCATCTATTGTTCCTATTCCTTAAGGAACAGGAACAGTAGATGGTCCTATTCCTTAAGGAATAAGACTTTTTTCTATTCCTTAAGGACAAGACTTTCAGATACTGTTCATCTGCTCTATGTGCTGTAGAGTTTTTTTTAGGCCTGCCATTTCTTCTTTTGTCCTCCACTTGTCTAGTTTCCCTAAATTTTTTAAGGACGCACTGTATACCATGCCAAGATATGCCAAGTCTTTGGCCAACAGCTCTTTAGGAGTCACCTTGTTACTGCAAAAATACAATTTTATGCCTATCAAACTGTTATCTTTGGCATTTTTCATGCATTCAACTAAAGAAATGGGAACAAAATATATGCTTGTTACTAGCAGCCTGTTGCAAAAAGTGCCTCAAGATGTAATTTAAAGTTGGTTCTTTTCTAAGTTGTCTGTTCTGTTAGACAATACTAGTTCATCCCTTGAGTTAGGAGCCTTTTTAATGCTTGAATGGTTCACAGATCAGTGTTAAGTGGTTCAACAAACAAACAAAAAAAAGATTCCTCTGAAAATGGTCTGGTACTAAAAATGGACTGGACTAAAAATGAGTGAAAAAGCAGCCAATGTCCAAAGACAAACTTTGAAAGGCCTTCAGAAAGCCTAGAGAATTATTGCTCAAGACCACTTAAAAAAAAATTACAAGCAAATCTGGCTCTTTAGAAACAAAATATAAAGAAATTAGATTTTTTCACAGTAGTGCATGTTACACCTGAACACAGCCAGAGGAACAAGCAATAGTTAAATAATAAAAGGTCCAAAAATTCACTTTGAATTCTTGCAAGCTCCGTGGGAGGCCAAAGGGCCAGGATGAGCTGTAACAGTCCCAAGACAGCATCACGTGCCTTTAAATGTCACCACTAAATTAAAGCGTTCTCTGACTTGACACACAGTTCAGAGGAACAGCTGTAATGAACAGCGGTATCTGCAGCACTGGTGAGACATAGATTTGTACACAGTAAAGAAGCATATTTCTTAATTCATTCTCATCACAGTGACATGACCGCTTAACAATTCACACCCATCATCTGGTTTTGATGAAAACAACAAAAACTTGGACTATAGCTGGAACTGTGGAATTATAACATCCACACACAAAAGAACATAATGTGCATTCTCAAGATTCATATTCATAACAGCGACATCAGCCTTTAGGGGCAGATCTTGAGTCCTTTGAGCTAATAATGAGTCATGACAGAAGACCATGATTTTCTTGTTGCAATGCCAGCCCACAGATAAGGATTTGGTATAAAAGTCTATGAAAAGTTATGTTATGGAGACAAACTGATGTGTGTACGTGAGTAAATTCAGCACTTCTTATATAAATGCACTCTTATTAACAGGTGTCCATCCCTGCTGTGTGCGTGTGAGCGTTTACCTTGGTGATGAGGATGCGGTAGTGCTCAAGCAGGTCATGGTTGTCGTGGCAACCAGCCAGCAGCTGCCAGACTTCAGCTCTGAGTGGCTCAGGAATGCCACTGCGAACCAATGAGGACAAACCTTTTGGGCGAGTGGACAGGTTCCCATGCCTGATGTACACACAAGAATACGCACACAAGAGGAATCTATTATTTTACAATGTCAATTCAGCCACTTGAACTTCTATTTCTCATGTAGCTGGATGGATTTTATAAATTACCTTTTAGGTATGACAAGATTAAAATGGTACAAATTCAACCTCTCGAGTGTTGCATGTAAATCTTGAGGATAAAGTTGTTATTCAGCATAAACATAACATACTTGTGCTTCTACTTCTGTTATGCTGTAATAATTCAAGGTTCACTGCATCACTAAAACTGCAATTTTTACTACAGTACTAATTACAGCAGTCAGTTTACTACTGATGTATTACTTTATTTACTACAGTAGTTATGAAGGTCATTATCATGTCAAACTATTTTACTAACATTAACAAGTACACTACTGTAATGTGGCATATTAAAAGCAGTGCTCTGCTCCCACGTGATTAAAAAAATCCTTCTTTTGAAAACCACACTGTCATCTGTTTTTAATGATGCTTGAAATCTTCTCATAACACATTCATTGAAGGCATAAGAATGCAATTTCCCAGTATAACTCACTTCATTATGCTGATGCAACTGAAAGAAAATAGGCTGCAGACTCACACAAAAAGCTTCAAACATCTTTTATTCACTTAATAATGACAGTATCAGAAGCTGAATTTATCAACACTAGTTACTGTAAACTATTGGAATGGACCATTTTTATTGAAACATATGAGTAAGAAATTAGCCATTATACAGTTTCTCCTCTTCAAATGCCGTGCTGTAACCCATTCCATTTGTAATGGGTTGAAAAAAGTGGGTAATTCATTAAAATGTCAACTCTCAGCTATAATTTGAGTAGGTAACCCATAAAAACTTGGATCATAAAACAATCAAACTGCAATAATGGAGAGGACCTTGGTTCTGTACTCTAAATCACACTGTGTATGAGGCAGAGTGGAGCTGACTTTTCTGCACAAGTTGAAGCTGCTAAAACTGCACAAACACTAAACTATTCTAAAATGTCCTGTATTTTCTTTAATATCTGACATTAATATCTGTCTAAATCAAGTTCTGCATTTTAAAATTAATGTCAAAATCCTACATGGCTCTTAAACTGGAACTTAATATGAACCTAAATTGCCAATACATGCAAATTTCCTGTAATTTCTCCTGCTTTTCAGTCATCTAGTTTTTTCTCCAACCCGTATCACAATCTTAGCAGGAGTCAGGTTAGAGATTAAGTTTCATTTGCTTTGGAAGTACTCCTCAGCTGAAGCAGATTGCCACCCAGCTATTGTCGTGCTGGGTCGCTCAAATCCAAATATAGCCCGTGGATGCTGTGATGCACATCTCTATTCTGTATGTTTTTTTATATTCTTCCATTGCTTAGTGCCACTTCACACATTTTGTCTGGTACAATATTTTCCACTCCAGATATCAGTTCCCATGTCATTCAATTTCAGTGTTTTCAGAATTCTCAGTGCCCATATTTCTGTCTCATTTGAAGCCCTACCATCTATTGAGAATTCCTCCCCAGGACTCCAGTATTTTCTCAGGACAGTCTTTGGAAACGTCTCCGGTCCCACTGGAGATTTCACTGTCACTATCTGCAAAACACAGACCAGAATGTCAGTGATATAGTAGCTCATCCCGTTCATGATCCATCACAATTCACAGGTCACTGTAATGTGTGAAGTACAGAAAAAAAGTGATAAGTATTGCTGTCATTGGTTGGATGTACTGCACAAACTAATGAGAGTTAAAAATCAAGTGAGAAGTCCAGGAGGCTCACAGTCAGGTCCAGGACAGATTAATCTTGTTTCACTAAAATTGGACCAATACACAAGGAGGAGCAGCAATTCTTGTGAACTGTGGAGGGAGGGCGCGACAGCCAGCCAGACGAACACCTCACCATTGCATAAGCTTGTCAGTCCTTCGGCCGCTAATAAAGCTACATTAATGTGTATTAGAAGCATGAAGCGTCGTGATGTGTGTAACCTTTGTGTACCTGAGTATACAGTTACTGAGATAAATATTTTGACCTTTAACTCCATACAAAAACTGAATGTGTTGTGCTTTCAGTGACTAAGTACTTAACTAATAAACACAGAAGCAGTAGAGCTTGTTTGGATTTGAGCATTTTATCACTTACCTGGAGAGGGATGACTATTTCTGCTGACAAGTCCCATTTTAACCATGTGAATGTCACAAGCAAATCTTTAGGATCATAGTGACTGCTGTGCAAGAGCCAATAAGAATCAGATATTTATCTTATGTCTGCATCTAAATAATAAATCCATATCAAGCTACTCTGATACCCATTGCATATTTTAAAACCTGTTAATATTGATCCCACAGCTTAAATGGAGGCGGGAGTGCTGGTGTGCAGTGCCTACACCTTCCATTATTGCTGTTCTTCTGCCTGATGGTTCGTGAGGCAGACAAGAGGCAATCAGCACAGTGAACCACTTGTGTTTAGATGCAGAAGCACTAATTGACTGTCTGGCCTGCTCTGCTGCTGGAGAGATGAACTGATCCCCACACAGAAAGCACCCACTAGAACAAACACATACAGATCCACACTCATGCATGTACACTGATAATGTGCATTTTATAATACAGCCATGTCACAGCATCTGTCTATCACTTGGCTGCAAAGAAACGGGTGCTGAAAGGCATTAAACCATGGAGAGAAAAACAAAAACAAAAAAAAACAGAATCAAACTGGACAGTTACACAGATGCACATAATATGCTCTCTTGGTAGCCTTGAATCTTACTTCATAATCCATCTTCATTATTATTGAGATGTGATTTATATGATTTAAAAATATACTAGAAACACAAAATGAATGGAGACCTCTAAAAAAAGTAAAAGAAAGGGCATGATACTGGACTTCAGTTATATTGTAACACAAAACAGTTCAGCAATGGCCCCTGTAAGTGTTGACTTGACATTTAGGAACGAGTTAGGACATTTTCTTCGAGAACATGAAGCCACCATACTGACTGCACTATTGCTCCTATATGTCCTCAAAGCCTTTAGCAGGAGCTTTTCAGGTCTTTATAAATGCTTGATGAGCCCTTTCAAATGGTTCAGACGCAGCACAAAGCAGCTGCCTCTGTCCTCAGATTTGCCAAGGCCAGGAAGCGAGAGTGCATTAAAACTGCCAGCGTACCTGGTGATGAAAGAAAATGTGAAGACGAGGCCTTTACCATTACCCTTTAATCTAGAGAAGGGACTGCACGCTGTCTATGGGATTAAATTCAAATAGAATATCTCTAATTTTGTAGCCACTAGTGGATTGGTTTGTCGATAATAAAGCAAGCAGAGATTTTCCATTAATATCATGGAGATCTTTTATATTTTGTTTAATATTTATGTTGTACTCCTAGTGTAGTGATTAAAACAAGCTTCACCTATCTCTTTATTGTGTTATACATTTTGTAACTTATTGATGGTTATATTGATATGATCATATTAACTGATAAACCAGAGGGACTGCACAGATACAGAATAACTGTAGTTTGTGAAACACGAAGATACAGTATTTGCCTGTGTGTGTTTTAATAATACCACGGCTCACAAACAATCAAAACATGGCGTGAAAGGAAAACCGAAGAAGAAAGAATGTCAGTTTCCACACTGCAGCAAGGAGGAAAAAAATGTGAATGTGTTTGCACACAGCAGTGGCATCTTCACTCGAACTGTATTCATTTCTGTACACAATGACACTGACCTCCAGCTCCATGGCTCTGAGTGCTTCCAATTTTCAGCTCTGGGGGAGAAGAGGGGCGTTATAGAAAAAGCCCTTTTTTAAGGCTTTCACAGTACTAGTTGAAAGCCGTCAGGCACAGCCTTGGCTGGCTCGTGCCTTGGGCAAGTTCGCAGACAGACGTGGGGAAGACAATTTTTTGTCTTGCGTTAAGTTAATATATATTTTAGTGCTTCAAGGAGGGGGAAAAATATATATATATACTGTCAGCCACCAGTGCTCTGTTGGCAGTAGAATCTTTAGGTGGTACAAATCCCCTGGAAGCACAAGTTCTTGAACACATAATTACGAGGTCTCAGTAGATCTTAAAGGGGTGCATATGAACCTTAGTGACTTTATTCCCCATATTACTTGAAAAGCGAATGGCTAATAAGAAGCAGGAATAAGAAATGCTAAAATCATAATAAATATGAACCACTGAGAATACGGTCACTTTCTGTGATTGGCATTTTTATGGTAAGAACTAAGTCGTCCAAGATTTTTAGTAGATGCATTTATAATATGAATGTGAAGATCCTGGATGACATTGTAAAGTATTAACTCAAGAACAAAGTTATAAGATGGGCACCTGCCCAGCGGGATGACAATACCCCACCGGCCTTTGTAGGCTGAGGGGTAAAAAGAAAAAGAAAACCGTTTACAGAAGAAGAAGAAAGAAGACACAGACATGAGATGAGATGAGATTAAGCCTACAATGTCAAATACTCCCACATTGCTGTATGATAGTTGTGAAATCACTTTAATACAGGGACGTTAAAATACATATTTCTCTTTAGGGACTCTTTTGCTTGTTGTAACATAACCCTGTAACATGACACTGTTTTATGTTAAATTGATTTTGTTTACCATGTAGTTGGAACTTATCAACCTATTATATTAACTTATTATATCTATTTTCCAAACAGCATAGTCCTAGGATTTGCGTAATTAAAATAATAATAATATTAACAATCCAGAGATTAGTAGGGGTGTAAAGTTCCAAAACTGAGATCAGATCCATGATACACATCTACAGTGCTGCTGTTTCATCTGTCTGTTTTCCAATGCACTGCAACTCTCCATAAGTTTTTAAGCATCCTAAAAGAAACATAATGGGGCTTTTATGCTCGCCGTTCTCCCCCCTGGTAAACAGTGCCAGCAATGCATCTCTTGATTTTTGTAAACTGGTACATTGTGCCATTGCCGCCAGGTTGAAGAGACAAGTGTACAATCATGTCAGCTTTTACTGCCATTTTAATGATACATCAGTACAGAAGCTCAGAGATTCACAGATTATACAGAAGGAGATGTTGCAACAGTTTGAAAAGATGAGGTCGGAAAAAACTTTGGCTGGGGGTGGGGGCTCTGCAATTTCCTCACTTGCAGTTTGGTTTTGACTTCCCCTCCTATACCAGTGCTGATGTGATGTTTTGTTTGAGTGGCGACACCTATCGTTCAGGAGAATACAGCAGTGTTTACCTGAATCCTCAGCACTGGTATAAATGGTACGGGCCTGTGGCAACATCACCTTTGATGTGTGAAGTGGAGGGTATAATGGGGCCTAAAGGCCTCAGTTACACAGGCCTAGAGACCTGTCGTCCCTGGCCATCTCCGGTCGGTAGGGAAAAATATGTATTCCTCAATTGGTGGGTGACTGGCTGCAGGAGGTTATTGGCTGTCACCAGGTGAAATCAGTCAGAAAAAGGATGCTGCACCAAAAGCTTCCTTATGAATGCTTCAGTTGATAGTAGTCTGCTGCCTTCACTCGTCATTTGCATGAAAAAAGTTTACCGCTGCAAACAACACATTTACACATCTTTTACTTTGAAGGCGAATGGTCTCTATTTTAAGTTTGCATCACACTTTTCACAGTTTCACTAACACTTGGTGAGTAGTTGGCAAA
Source organism: Archocentrus centrarchus (assembly GCF_007364275.1). Lineage (NCBI taxonomy): Eukaryota > Metazoa > Chordata > Actinopteri > Cichliformes > Cichlidae > Archocentrus > Archocentrus centrarchus. The sequence continues at coordinate 12,984,898 of NC_044349.1, read as the reverse complement.
TGGTATGGTATGTTCCACGCAAACAACTGGTGACCACAGCAAGCTGCTAGTGACTGAAGCATTCACAAGGAGGTTTTTGGTGCAGCAGCCTCTTTGCAACCAATTTGACACTAGTGACTACCAGCAACCACTTGCCAACCAGTGTCAGAATACACACTTTTCTCTTGCAGCTGGTGGTTACTGGTGGTTAGTGGTCGGCCTCTGGGTCTGCATGAATGGGGCTTTAGCAACTGATTTCACAGCTACTGCCAGTAATCTCCAACAACCACTCACAACTGCTCAGGGAATACACTTTTTTATCTAGCGACTGCTGGTTGCCAGATGGGTGGATACTGGCAGGTCTCCAGGCCTATGTGATTGAGAGGTAAAGTGGGCATTTTAGATAAGACATGTTTTCATATAAAAACAACAAAAAAAAAAACTGCAGAATGGCATCCAATCAGTGCATGAATGTAAACATTATAAAAAAAAGAGACACAAGGAAGATTATGTGACAGTGATGGCAGAATAATGGCAGAAATTGCTTCATCATTGTAGCCAACAGCAAGGGCACCACTACGTTAGACAAGCATTGTGGTAAAGAAATTATTTAACTGAGCACCTGTTTGACTCTATTATTAAGAGCACACTGTGTCTTGTTTAAACAGCAAATACAGGTCAAGAAATCACTTTGGTAAAGTGCTTAAGTAACACATGCTATTCAACCATGTGTTTATGTTGCTAATTAGCCATGTAGAGTTGATAATGTCCAGTTAAAGCATGCCGAGCTGTAATGATTAGAGAACAGTGAACTGAAAATACTTCAGAATAATATTTTACTTTTAATTTATGACCTATAAACAGAAGAATGGACGAACCAGGGATTAAAAACAGAATAGTTACATTTATGGTGATTGGAGGTTTTTATGAATATTTTGACAACTAAAATTTCATATGATCTCCATCTGAATAAATTGTGGCAGCAATGAAGTAATCTTACTTCTGAAACCACATCAGAATGTGTACACAGCAGAGTCACAGAACCACGCACGCACAATTATCAGCTAAGTGACCACAGAAGTGTGGCCCCCTTTTCCAAATCAGTACTGACATGGAGTGTGTGGTCTAAATTGGAGCCAGGCCTAATTTGCGACACTTGCACCAAACAGTGCTCAGGTGGAAATGCAAGTCCTGTTTATATTAGTGAACTGAAACTGGGTCATGTTTGAGAACCACTGGGGTCTAACAGCCAGTGTTGGTGTCATTAATGTTGCAGCTGTTTTTCCTCCATTTCTTTGGCAACGCTGCAGTTACGGATGGTGAAATATTCACTGTGCTCTGGCTTGTCAGATAAACCTGTCATGTTTAGATTCAATGATTTAATCAAGACAAGGCAGAGAAGCCACTGTATTTAGACAGTTTGCACCAGTGGTCAAAAGCTTCATAAGAAAATTTTAATTACTGCTTTTATATTTCGTCATTACGCTGTATTACAATTTATATAATTATATCAATTCCAGCCATGCAACTGGCAGTGGCTCTTAAGGACCATCATTATCAAAACTATGAGATTTAAGCAAACAACTTCAATGGTCTCTTACCCATGAGTAATAAAGGCTCTTCATGCCACCAAAAAGGGCATGTGGGGGGTGTTTGATGGTATTTGACACCGCACTAACAGCCAACAAGCCCTAACAGGATTGGGCTAGCTCTATACACTCGATGCACAAGCACATCTACAAGCGTGTAAAAATCACAAATAACTATCCAAAACCCCTGAGACTCTGCCTGCAGCTCGCTGTTGTGCACACTGTAACACATCCACAAGCTCTGTTGCAAAACACAAGAATCAGCCTTGTTCCACACGATCTTTCACATGCTTTGCCACACAACCCTTAACTATTTCAAAACACACTTACAGTATCTAAATGCATCTTTGCAAATAGTTATGCGCCTCCATGAAAGTGAACTTCAGTTTTGATGCATGGACCAACAAGGACCAAATTTTCTCTCTCTCTCTTTTTTTTTTTTTTAAATCAAGCAAGAGTAAATTACTTTCATCTGTCACACATGCATATATGACCATGTGTGTGTGCATGTTTGTGTTTTGAGAGTGGCATGACTGATATAAGGAGAAAGAAGAGACTGAGACTTTTTATATTATGATGTAGTATACATTGTATATGAATAACCCAACTGATATTTAAAGTAGAAGGAATTAAAAAGAAATACAAAAAAAAGCAAAAGAGAGACACCTCAATACCTTCATCTGCCTCCTCTTCCTCAGTGGGTGAGGCCAGTCGTCCTTTTTCTTCATTGCTTCTTTCTACCTCCCTCTGGAGACTCACCACCTCATACACAGCATCGCTCTGGCCCCCTCTCTCTGGTGCCTGCTGGGTACACATGCATACACAAATATCAGTGTCCTGGGATGTATAAAAGAAAAAACAAATGGCTGGCTAAACAAAGTAAAGGGGGGGAAAAAAAGTGTCTAGAGTGTAACAACTGATGAATACAACATTAACTTGTATCATAATAGAAGAAATATAGAAGAGAACAAAGATGTTGTCAGGCTTGACCTTCGGTGTCATAAGCAACTGATGTTTATTTCTGGTCCATTCATTTACTCCAGTGCTGCTGCCCCTCTCTGCCACCTGGTAGAATGATCAATGAGCTGTATTGATCTGCCCACTTGCATGGCGTCTAATGACCGACTCAGAGCACAAATTGGCAGAGAATATAAAGCCTGGCCTATTTTTAGAGAAAAATCTGAGCAGGCTTAGGTAACATAATTTGCTTTGCTCTGGCCTCTGCCAGTGAATAGTTAACCCTACAGGATAAATTATTAACAGTGATAAAATTTTAACAGAAATTTGGGCCAAAGAAGGCACACTGCACAAACACGGTACCATCAGGAAGGGATTTATAAGAAAATAATGAAAGAGGAGAAGAAAAAAAAAAGGGATTAAGCCACATTACTGATATATAAAGAAAGAACAGCTCTCTGCCAAATGTTACTGTTTTCTGAATGTTAGGATGTAAGAATAGCATCATTTTCATGCACAAAATAGTGCAATCTCTGCCTTACCAATTAAAGAGTCTTTGCAACATCACCAAGTTTTTGTTACCAATTATGAGCTGCTGTCATCTCTCTGCTCTTGGTCCCAACAATTTCTGAATGCTGCCTGAAGCTTTTACTTGCTCATCTCATATTTTTCTTTAGTAAAAGAGGGCTGTCACTGCTGCAAACCTGTATGTAAGCTCAACTGAGTTTGAACACCCCATTCCAAATTTCCATCACCTTGTGAAAATCAGACCATCTTTTGCTCACATAGCTATATGTGAGCAAAAGATGGTCTGATTTTCACAAGGCATTAAGGTAAAGCTCACATTTCATTCACAAAAGCAAGATTACTTCAATGTCATGTTTTAAGGTTTGAGGAGCCTGCAAAGTGAGTATTTAATGATAAAGAATCAGAATTTGGAAGGGTTTTTTTCTAAAAGCTATGAGTCTTTCGGTTTTTATTTTGGTGATTTATTTTTTTTTTTTTTGTTATCGATTTTCCTTCTAGTTCTGAAAGATTCTTTTGAGGTCCGTTCACAGATTTTCAATGATGCTCAAGTGCTGCTGAGTGCAGGGCCAGTGCAAAATCTTTAGTTTGCACCTTTTGAAGTAAACCATTGTGGATTTTTAAGGTGTGTTAGGATCTTTATCCTGTTATAGAAGCCATCCATTTTAAATCTTCAGCTTTTTTCACAGCATCTGATTTTTGCTTCCAGGTTTTGCTGGTATTTAACTGAATAAATAAAGTAAACTGTTATCCCCAAAAAGTACTGTTTTAACTTTATTTATCCACAGGACTTGCTTCCACAATGCATCGGTCAGGTTTAGGTGTTCATTTGCAACCTTCTGGTGCAGATTTGTTTTTTTTTTGGATGATGAGGGGGCAGGAAAGGTTTTCTCCTAAAGACTCTTCCATAGAAGTGTCTCTTCCTGAAGTGTTTTGTAGACAAAGGGAAGTCTTGAGTTGCATTCTTATCAATCCTAAAAGCCCCCCTTTCAGTCTTCAGGACCTCAACTTGACCTCCAACGTTCCTGTTAGATTAATTTCTTTTCCTGAACTCTTCACCCCGACTCTAAAATTGTACAGAACAAAATACACTAATCTCACTTAATATGTAGGAATGTTTCATGTTTAACTCTTGACGTGCCATCTTTTCCTCACTTGCCTGGTAATAAGTTCTGGCACACATTTTTGCATGCCACTGTTGTGTGTTTATATTCTGCCTCTCCTGATCATTTAGAGCATTATAAATTGTTATTATTGCTTTTGGAAAAACTTTTTTTTTTTTAAGTCTAGCCTGGATTTAAAGTTTAACTCGATCTTAAAGTAAGCTTGGATTTGTCACCAATTATCCAGCCTGCAGCCTCGGCACATTAATTTCTCAGTAAAGCAGACACTGAATACATTTAGTGAAGCAGACAGAAAAAAGTCTAGGAAGTTGCATTCAGATAATGACTCTTGTGTTTCAGATGCTCAATTTTCTTGGCAAAATATGACAATAGGACTACATATTTTATATGCATGTGTATCACCTCTGATTGCCATCTTCCGCAAAAACCTCCACACAATATTATCTTTTAATTAGCTCTTAACCACAGCTCCAGTCCAACACTCTTCCATTTACTGAGGAGATAACTAGAGAGGCAATCAGGCAGACGAGTCAAACCGCTGCTGTTAATTACCCACACACACATAATGAGACAGAGTCTGTTCTTAGCTCCTGCAATCCAAAGCTTCCCCACACTCCACTGCTTTGCCAGCTCCCCACGGCCCACTAAAAGTGATCTGCTTTTTAACAGGGGAGAGGAAGCTCACAGCTTAACTGCATTTTTTAAGTACCTGCAGCAAATGCTCAGAATGGGAGCGCCTTTGTTGGTGGGAGGTGAGTGAAGGTGCATTTTCTCTGAGCGCTTTTTAAACAAAGAAGCTGTGAGTAAACTCCAAAGGTCAAATATTTCAGTGTATGACACACACCATAACTATAATATAGAAGAAGGGTACGGTTATTATTTTGTCTTACCAACAAAATCTATAACACCAACTGTGGTTAGTTTTACTTAGTTGCAAAACAACAGGAAATAAGATAGAATGAGTTAGAGCTTGGCAACACTGCTATTAATTTTCGGAGACAACTAAAATATTCAGCACTGATAGGGTTTATAGTGTATCCATATATGCACTACATACCTGTCTGATGAATATTTTACAGTACAGAGAGATGTGATACAAAAAATGTGATGTAAAAAAAAAACCTGAGTGAATATAATGAACATCAGTGTGCTGACTTGATAATGAGAAACAGGAAGACTAAAGTGGAGACAAAACCAGGAGCTGCTCAAGTGGAAAGAGTTAACAGAAGTCAGCTGATGATACATTTGCATCTTTATAGCACAGACCTTTAGCTTATAATCAACTCTTTCAGTTCTCTTGGGTTTAGTATTTGATCACTGTCACACCATGCCCACAAAAGTCCACTTCTTCTCAGTCTGACCACTTCCTCTACTCCACTTGTCCTCCAAACTGCCTATCCACTGGTGTTTTTGAACAGACTGCTCTGGGATTAGATTGTACAGCCTTTTGAGACAAATCTGATACTGGACTCAATCAGTAAATGCAACCTGACTGAATAAGTGTATAAAATCAATGGAGCTGCATTTCTCTGACATGGTTATGTTAAAATATTTTAAAGTACTATATACAGCGACTGGGGTGATTTGATGAAAATCATGATGAAATGGATTGGCTCAGAAAATCTGAGAGCAAAAATCACATCAATGCCATTTTGTTTTGAAGATGAGTAATTAAATTTCAAGTCTATATTAAGACTCCAGGCAAACCACTAGAAACACAAACAAAGAAATAGTGCAAAATGATTAAAACGTGTTTATACATTAAACCATCTCCCTGATTATGCAAATTCATTTATTCAATAAACAAATCAGCAGAAAATAATGGAACATATAAGCAATATGTTTTGATTGTTTTTAATATTTACTGGGAAACTGAGAAACTCTTAGTGGATAAAATAACAAATGATCTGTCTAATGCAAAAGAATAATAAAATCTCATGTCGAACACAGTTCAGTTACCTAACCCTACTTAACAGTGACAACTATTACAAACCACATACTCTGCTGTCACAACAACCATGACATTTACACATTTCACAAGTATATGGAAAGCATGAATATGTGTGCAGGTTCTGTAAGCGTCGATAGCTTCACTAAAGTTACCTGTCGGAGTCTGAGGTAGAAAGTCTCACTGAAGGTCTTGCGGCTGAAGTACCAGAAGCGTTCATTTGATGGATAGACCCTCACTACAGTTTCCAACAGGAAGCGAACTGGCTCCACTACTTCAGTCACTACCAGGTCCACTGCCACCGTCATGTAGGCCTGTTTGTCTGTAGCAAAGGTTAAAGTGGAAGTATTACATGAGACTGATGGTTTCTCTTGTTTTTTCTGATCATAAATCAAAGGTAGAGGTAAAAGAGAACTCCAATTTCAGCCAGCAAAATCTATTTCCTTATTTATTCTAAATGTTGAAGCATAAGTACAATTGATAGTCAACTATAGGCACAGTTCAGCTTTCAAAGCATTCAGAGCTGTGTGAACTGTGTTGTGAATGGTTTACAAATTAAAAAAAAAAAAAAAAAAAGTCACATCACATCTGCACCTCTTTCCCAGAAAACACTTTAAAAAGTAAAAAAAATTTCACTTAACAATGAATCCAGACATGCACATCTGGTTGGGTTCTACTGAGAGGCAGAAAATCCACACTATGTATCCTCTAGGGAAGCCACACCCCCTAGTGGATAAGCACTCGAGTTCCAACCTGTCTGTAAGTTCAACTGTTAAGTAAAAACTTTATACTTCTAAATAAACTCAAAGCTTAACAACCACTTTTAAACAGATTTTTTTTAATACAACACCTTCATAAAAAAAGAAAGTCTCAAATTAACAAATCAGTTGTGCTTCTGTTCTGGAGACAGTCTAATTATATAGGAGGAACAGGAACAAAAGGACAGCAGGGCTAGATAAGTTATTTCACAGTAGGAGGGTTTTATTATTTGAATCAAGCCGTGAAGGGACACAAAATAAATGCTGACTGCATTTCCTGACTACCAGTAAAAGAAAGTTTAGCTATGGTAGATTAAGTCTCCCGATTGCACAGATTGTTATTAAAAAAAAAAAAAAAATACACATTAAAGAAGTCCATAAGCCTCATTTGCAGTGATATTTGAACACCATTACAAAACGCATGATGAGAGATAATTAAGTTTCAAATATGGCATTAAGTCCCCTCTGATTTGTCTTTGTAAAGGGTAATGCTTAACAACTATAAACACAGGACTGTACACTAAAATTAAGATAAACAGGAAGCTCTGGATTTATGCTCACCTCTGCCCTGTGTTGTTAACTCGCCTTGTTAGTATCAACTTGTGCTATGCTGAGTGTCATCATGCAAAAACAAAGAGCCAATAAAACCTGCACAGTTGCAGGAAAAGTACAAAATGAATCTCCTCAGAATGCCAAGTGTCCACAGCTCAGTTACCCCCACTGCTTGACACAATTTGTTTATGTGTCCACATGGAAAACATGCCAAGCTGTAGGTCACAAGGCCAGGTTCTAGACAGCATTTTATGCCAGAGAATGGATTAAGGCAATTATCACACCCACTCCAGTGCAAGCTCTGCATCTTTCCCAAACGTGACCTTGAGCTTTTAGCAGTCACACTGACAGTAATATATGGAAATAAATCCTGTTGCATTTTTTTTTTCTTACATCTGTTTGTAGAGCTAGTAAACAGGTATTTGTGGGCTGTTATGCGCATGTCCATTTTGTTTATGTGAATAAACAAAAGGAGGACTTTTAGGGTTTTCAGGGCAAGTACACAAATTGCAAAGGAAACACTTTTCTTGCTTTTTGAAACTTTATCTTATATGAAACTGGTACTACCAAGAACAAGTCACAATTAGCTGGAAGGAGAAAAAAGAACTCATCCTAACCTTTAGGTGTGTCTTCATTCAGTGGCTGGAAGGCCGTCATGTTGGGGTTCCATGTTCCTGTGATAATGTAGGCCTTCCCATCAGCGCTCTTCCCCATTGATTCCTGCATATGTATTAATCAGTAGATTATTTTCTTGTAGCAATCTTCTGTTTTAAAATTCTGTTGTGTTAAAAAAAATGGGTTCTGCTCACCATCTCTAGTAGATGCATATCACTGTTGCAGACTTTCTGTCCTGGACTCAGCAGCATCCCAAAACACCTTGAGGGAAGACACAGGAGGTACAATCCACAAATCAATATCAGCTAACTGAACTCCACGGTTACAGTTTGCATTCACCAGCAGGATGAGTCAAGTCAGCCGAGAAAAGGAAGAAACCGGGCAGTGAAAACAGCTCCGTTAGTAAAACTACAATTTTATGTGTTATAAAATTTGAATGCATTAATAATTTATTGTGGTGGCATTCCTGGCTCAGTGATGCTAGAGGATTTATTTAAAAAAAAAAAAAAAAAAAAAAAAAAAAGATTGATAATCTGTGCAGCTGAGAAAAAAAAAAGCCTAGTATGGCTAAGTGCTTTCAATATAATGCAGCCCACAGCTGCCCTATTGCTCCTAGCTGTCCCCTGGAGGACCCAGACACGCTCAGATATTACATGACCATTTAAGGATGCCTCCTCACACACAAGCTTAACCAACGATAATTCCATAAAGTCCTTAATGCTGTTACTTATACTGAAGTGACAGTAGACTAAAAGCTGAAGACTAAGATTAAATGGGGCGAGCCTGACTTGTACAGTTGAAGAGATGGATTCTCTCTTGCACCAGGGGGGAATAAATGCAGTACAATAACTGCAGTGGTGTACTGCTCACCTCTCGATCCCCAGCTCCTTGTTACACATTTGTTGAACTGAAACCACGACCTTCTTCTGGACACTCTGTCTCAGCTTGAAGTAGAACTTATCTCTGTCCTTTGGCACCGGACTGTAGTGAGCAAGAAGGATGAATTAATATATAAGACCAAAATTACTTTGCTATGATTGCACTGCAAGTTTGTTTTGATTTTAAGAGTACTTTAAACTAACAATGATAATGTTATTGCCATTTGTGAGTTTATTTTCTAGAACTTTTTTCAGAAAAAAAAGATAATCTCAGCATGATCAGCCTAGCTATTGATAAAATGTTGTAAGTCTTCTGGTCAATCTTCTTCTGAGTGTACTGTATTTTATATAACAATACATCTGCGGCACTGTCAGAACATCTAGTAGTTCATCCCATGTCAGAGACCAAATAAGAGTATGAAAATGAAAGTTCATCTCTACTTGTTATAAGATGGCTTGTGACAATAGAAAAATTATCTTACTGTACAGATAAGCTATACAATAACAGCTACATAAAACAGCAGTACATTAAATCTTAACCACCTACCAACACATCTGTCTTACTGACAGTCATATGCTGACAAGGGGGGGGGGACTATATTTGTGACATGTAAGTGTGTATCTGCATCTGTGGACCATGTACTTGTAGTTGCCTTTGCCATCATCCTCTCTGATCTCCAGTGAAACAGTGAAGGTATAGAGATCACCGTCAGGTGGACTGGACAGTGTTGTGTCCCTGATGTCTGCTGGCCGTGAAGAACGGCGAAAGGCCGTAGAGAAACTGTACAGGATACGACTGACCTAGATGGACAAGGACAAGAGAAGATAATGAATGAAAAAAGCAAGCTTTGCAGACAACAAGAGAGAAAGGTGATTAAAAAGACAGCATGAGCGATATATTTTAAATGGTAGTAATACATTTTTAAATGACTTTATCTGACTGACTTTAATTGACTGCCGTTTATGATATAAAGATATAAAATGAGTAAATAAAAATTGGTATACACAAAAAGAAAAGCAGACTGGGAAAGAGAAAGAAACAAGAGAAGCCAACAGTGCCCTCAGCTGGTCGACTAGTGTCAGTACTTATAATACTGTAGTATTTTTATATAATCTTGTTTATATAAGAATACAGTGCACAAAGAAATCGGTTCATGTTTCAGAGAGGACTTGTATTTATTATAGTTGAGAATGAATATAAAGTGGACATGGATAGAGTCTACTTCATAAATGTAAAGATACAAAGCAATGTGTAGCTGCAGAATTGTTTAGCTGATATAAATGAAGATAATTTAAGGATTTTTCCAGACTCCCAGAGAAAGAAGTATCTCACCATCTTTCTTTTTATCAACTGTTGTAAATCTTAGGATGAATTAAAAATTATTTACCAACACACCATTTTTAATATATATCCAATAGTATGTCATTATTTACAGGGAAATATTAAAGTATCCAAGCACAGGAACCTGCATCAGATTAGGTATATTGATCTGGTCAGTTCAGCAACAGAGGGGGTTGTTAATCAGTTTCAGCTGCTTTGGTGTTAATTAAATTAACAGGTGCACTAGAGTGGCAACAATGAGACAATCCCCAAAACAGGAAAGGTTTTATAGGTGGAGGCCACTGACATTTTTTCCCCTCCTCATCCTTTCTTACAGTTTTTTCCACTAGTTTTGCATTTGCCTAGGGTCAGTGTCACTACTGGTAGCATGAGGTGATACCCGGACCCAAAAATGTTTGCACAGGTAGTCCAACTCATATGCAATGACACATCAATACGTGGCATTGCCAGAAGGTTTGCTGTGTCTCCCAGCACAGTCTCAAGAGCATGGAAGAGAGTCCAGGAGACAGGCTGTTACTCTAGGAGAGCTGGACAGGGCCATAGAAGGCCTGTAACCCATCAACAGGACAGGTATCTGTTCCTTTGTGCAAGGAGGAGGAGCAGGATGAGCACTGGCAGAGCTCTACCAATTGACCTCTAGCAGGCCACTGCTGTGAATGTCTCTGACCAAACAATCAGAAACAGTCTTCATGAGGGTTTTCACAGATGAGAGCAGGTTCACGTTGAGCATGTGACAGAAGTGAAAGAGAAGCCGTGGACAACATTATGCTGCCTGTAACATTGTTCAGCATGACCAGTTTGGTGATGGGTCAGTGATAGTCTGGGGAGGCATAATCATGGAGGGACGCACAGACCTCTACAGGCTAGACAATGGCACCCTGCCTGCCATTAGGTATCAGGACTAAATCCTTGGACCCACTGTCAGACTCTATGCTGGTACAGTGGGTCCTGAGTTCCTCGTGGTGCAGGACAATGCCAGCCTCATGTCGTGAGATTATGTAGGCAGTTCCCTGGAGGATGAAGGAATTGATATCACTGACTGGCCCCCAGACTCGCCTGATCTAAACCCAATAGAACAGCTCTGGGTCATTATGTTTTGGTCCATCCAATGCTGCCAGGTTGCACCTCAGACTGTACACGAGCTCAGTGATGCCCTGGTCCAGATCTTCAAGGAGATCACCAAGACACCACTCATCATCTCATTAGGAGCATGCGACAATGTTGTCAGGCATGCATACAAGCATGTGGGGGACATACAAAAATACTGAGCACCATTTTGAGTTGCTGCAAGGAAATTTTGGCAAAATGGACTAGCCTGCTGCACCATTTTTCACTTTAATTTTCAGGGTATATTTGAATCCAGTCCTCTGTAGGTTGATCATTTTCATTTCCATCAATGTGGCATCCTTTCATTCCTGACACATTACCCGATTCATATCAGCACAGATATCCAGCTTGATTTTTTTTTCTCCCATTCAGATCTGATGTGTTTTCAAAGTGTTCCTTTAATTTGTATATAATTATAAGCACTAACCACTTTTTTTATTGCAGTGGTGCAACAGCCCTTAAACAAAGACACTGGAACTTGTTCCTACAGTCTGGATTAACATCACTGGCAATCACTCTTAAAGTTCAACTGAAATCACGGCACCCCGAGCTGCTTGCTGGATGCTCAGACAGCTCTTGAAACCCACTTCCTCTGCACCTTTCAGACAACGCAATTAAGGGGAGGCTGCATCTAATCATTTCTGCAACATTCAGAATCCAATAATCACACTTACACACGCCTCTCTTACACAACTATTTGTACCATACTATGTGGTTTATATGCAATTACAGCCACGATAGAAAAATAAAAAGCTGGGACTTCTTTCCCTCCTGGGTCCTCACTCTTTGTTGTGGTCGTTTTTTTTTTCCTGGGGGCAAAGATATTTGTCCCTCAAGTTTTTCCATTTTCTTTGTACATTTCCTCACATGCGTTCCAATAGTTTCAGTAATCTCCCTCCAGGAATTTGTTGACTTTAGGGAGTCCTTATATTGATGCCATGACTATTATTCCTTATACTGAGGCAATGATTGTTATTCTCACTAATGAATTCAAAAACTGTAGTGAAAAAGTATCTGGAAATGCATAGAAGGAATCAACAGTACTGAACAGGGCAATCACAATAGTTGCAGGCTGTATCGACCCGACGTGTAGGTACACTTCTAGGGAGGTGCAAGTCAGGTTACACCATAGGTTAAGGATGTCTACGGCAGCAGCCGTAGAGAGGAATTTTATTTTATTTGGACTTCTAAACATTCTGGTATTAAGTGCTGTACAGCAGAGTAAAATGCATTTTACGCTGCAGTTTATGATATTAAGTATAAAATGTGTATGCAACTCACAGCCTCTTTAATGTGACAGGAGAAAACATGAATCTGGAAGTCCTCTGAACTTCGGTAACTCTCAGTAAAGGAAAAACAGTCACTTTCCACTGAGCCTTCTTGACCACGAGCACAGAACAGCACCTTGTAGATTGGAAAGGAGGCAATCTCTGTGCCTGAAGCCTGGTCCACAATCCTAGGGAATGACAATTTATTTTAAAATCAGGACTGAGATCAGACTTTAAATCAGTGTAAAAGCAGATTAGACTTAAAAATACTTTCATCTGTACATACAGTACAAGAACATTTACAGACACAAGTACAAGTTTTTAATACATTTTAATTAATAATATAATTTATACTAAGTTTAATCAATTTTTCCATTTTCCTGTATCACCTGAAATCCCAGAACAGTTGCCTAAAAATTGCCTGAAACTTATAACATCTTGTGCGTTAACAAATACAGAATTGATATTCAATATTGTACTGTGCCTTACTTAAAATGAGCTCCATCTGGCAGCAGTGTTTCTTAACAAATGGCATTAAACATTTTATGACAAACAGTACCGGTAACTGTAAATATTTCATGTTCCTTTTTTATTTCACGACTCAGGGCAGCTGAAAAGTTTCTCTCTGCTCAGGTCACATTCACTTTGTGACCGAATTTCTACTACTGGCTAACAGGCTTCAGAAGGTGATGGGGACCTCTAACAAGCACATATTTCATGATTTTCATCACTATAAAAATGCATGTTCATCAGATGTACTTCCAATCTGCAGCTACTAGTTTATTTCTCCGGGGTCTATGTCTCACTCATATGCACGGTCTGTCTTATCTGTCTGGCTGACCTGACAGAGCCATCTGGTCCACAGGGGACATGCAGCGTGATGGGGATGGGGATGGCACTTTCAGCTCGCAGGGTGGCCATAGCCCTCTGTGCCTCTGCTTCATTACGAGGGGCTTTGACCCAGGTGCAACCCAGGTAGGACAGCTTGTTGAACTGGACACTGTCCTCCTCCAGGACTGTTGGGCTGTATGGTGGCGGACATGCTTCTGTGAATGGACAGAAAGGTTTTTTGTTTGGTTTTGTTTTTTCCAGAAAAGCTGTGGGTCTTTTTTTTTTTTTTTTTTTTTTTAGCCACGTGGACTTTTACTTCTCTCAGTTTATCAAAAGTTGCCCATGACAGTATAATAACTGTTTCACTAGCATTTATAAACAAGCTGTTAATGCCTCATGTGATTGTGAGCATAGCAGAGAGGGGAAACCACAAAAAAAGAAGAAAAAGCACTGAGAAGAAGTAAAGATAAAAAGAAGGTGAGGTAGAATGATACAGGAAGTTGGGGGGAGTCTTCTCTGAAATTACCTCTAATCCGGAACTTTCAAGCTTTGCAAACAGGAAGCACAACAATGAAAGCTGCAGCTGGATGTCCACTGCTGAGTGACTCTTATTCTACATCATGCTAACCATTTCCTCTTAGTTCCCTCTGCAGCTGTGCAGCAACGAGGCTTTAAAATCATTGTTTGGAAAATGAGCAAAACAGTAAGAACAGAAAGTACATATTTATAGTTTTGTAACAACTAAACCGAAAGTAGGTGGAAGTGAAAATGTATGGTTTAATTTTATCCTTCTTTTGGTCCCTGCATTATCTAACCTTGCCTAAGCAGTACAGTATATGAACCCCTGTTAAGCTGTTTTCAAACATAAGACTTGGACAATTTCCTGACATTTTCCATAGTTTCCCCTTCTTACATGTAGCCCGCTTCAGACACATTCACACAACTGGAAATAATCCAGTGTGGTTTAGCCAAGAGAACTGTGTGAGCAGAGTTTGCAGGAGCCAGCTATAAGCTGCACTATTTACACATCACTGCAGTTCAATATCACATGGGCTTTTTACTAGCTTTCACTGGCTTTTCAAAGGACCGAAATTGCCAAAATCAGAAAGTAAAAAAAAAAAAAAAAATACATACAAGTAAGAATTATTTTAGATTTTCAAATTTATAAAAATGTCACCAAAAATTGATATTTTTGCTTTAATTTGCTTCTGTGTTCATGTACCAACATGTGCTCATTTTTAACATGGTATATTTTATAAATTAATAAATATTTGTTTCTTTACTGACTCATTTACTTATTCTGCATTTTGGTCCTTGCTAATAAACAAACAGTTAATGCAACATCAGAGAGTCCAGATGCCAGCCTTGCTAATCTGATACAATAAAACTGGATTTGGTATGATAGTGGCATGCACACAGATGGATGTTTTCAAGGCAGGAATGAATACACATTCTTTCTTTTATGATGTAGAGTTTTGAGTGAAGCAAGAACAAACACAATAATAAATAATAATACTGTCCCACAGTGTTATAAAGATAAGCTTTACAAAATATGGCAACTATATACTGTCCACCCAGTCACAATAACACTGGTCTGTTCTGATTAAACAAGTTAAATTTCAGGAGAATATTGTCAATTTCCAAATGTCAGTATTAACTAAAGCATCCATCCATCCATTCTTTTCCGCTTATCCTGTTCAGGGTCACAGGGGGGGCTGGAGCCTATCCCAGCTGTCACAGGGCGAGAGGCAGGGTACATCCTGTACAGGTTGCCAGCCTGTCGCAGGGCCAACACAGAGAGACAGACAACCATCCACACTCACATTCACACCTATGGGCAATTTTGAATCACCAATTAAGCTAACCCCACTAAGTGCATGTCTTTGGACTGTGGGAGGAAACGGGAATACCCGCAGAAACCCCACGCAAACATGGGGAGAACTGTATTGTGCAATACATTTAACTTGATGTTAATACTTTTAGATTGAGAGAATGAAACATAACTAACTTTCAGATATCTGCAAGTGGACGCAATGACTGCAAAGAGACCTGAAAAGTCCAGAGTCTATACCTGCAGGCTGGGCCTCTGGAACTCGGCTCTCTGGCTCCTTGTGCTTCTCCATCTTTTCCACATTGCTCTTCTCTACCTTCACCTCATCATCATCATCATCCAGCACCTCCTCCATAGCTTTTTCCAGCTGTTCACTCCCATTCCAAGACATCTTACAGAGAGAAAGAGAAGCCCCAAAAATAAATAAATAAATAAAAAATAAGAAAAAATAAGAAAATAGAAAAGTGTTAAAGAGGTAAAGAGAAACAAGGAAAGAAAACAGGTTGGGGCAAAGGTGAAAAACAGGGAGAGGTTTGTCCTTCACTGATTTAATCAACAGTCCAACATCCCACAGAATTATATACAAATGCAGGTATAAATACAGTGGGGATCTAATTAATCAAACCGGTGGTAGCTTAGGCACATCTAGCTACAAAACCAAAAAGTAGATTTCTAAACCCAGGAGGACAATGATGGTAAAATCTGACCAGTTTTCCGGTTGCCTAGAAATAGACTAAAGGCTAATTTTATGCAATTGATTAAATCAGATATGAAATTGTACCCATATGGCGTTCTGACCTTGAGTCTTGGTTTTCCCTCAGAGCCCTGCGGTGACCCAGCAGAGTTGGACTGCACCAAAACAAACTCCTCACTAGTGACGGTGGCCACGGACTCTGTAGAGCTGCTGACTTTGCCCAGTGAGGAGCTGTCATCCATGGCTAGCCGGTTTACTGAGGGCTAGCTAGGGAGAACAGGGTTAGAGCTCTCCCCTTTACTCCTGTCTGCCCAGCTCTGTAGGAAGGTAGCCTGCATACACAACAAGCAGAGCAACACAAGACTATTCATGTGATCTTCTTATATTTTAGTAAACAGCAGTAAGAATAAAGTCTGTAATCCATTTAAACATACAAGATAACATCAATCCACAATGTTGCAAGCAATAATTTTAAGTAGCGAGAGCTTAATCTAAGCACTGTATCATCTTTGACTTAATAAAACTCGCTAGTAGTTAGGAAAATTTGTAACTCTAACCTTAAATCTATAGTTTCACAATTCCTAAAATTGTACTGTATGCAGTCCTTAGAGTGCAATTAGATCTCTTAAATCTCTCATTTGCCATTTCCCTGCCACAGTCACTGGCAGCTGAATGGGGTCATTGGGCTTTCCTTAATCAGAGTTCAGTACAGATCTATTTTCAACATGTTTTATATGTAGAACGGTTTAGGCATCCAATAATTAAATGCTCGGCAGTTACTCAGAAATGTTATCTATAGCATCCAGCACCACTAGTAGGTTTTGGCTCAGCGTTTTCTTACTTTTTTTTTTAAACTGCTTTACTATTTCTCTAACCTACTTCCCTCATGCCCTTTTATGGAGCAAACTTTGCAGCTTCTCTCTTGTCATTTTGCTGTGATTCAGCAGAATTGAGTTTTACTGTAATCGGTTTCCTGCTAACTAAATAATAGATCATTTGGGCTGGTGCTTGCTTACTGCTGTTAGGCAAGCATTCATTTCTGTCTCTTGCTCTTTTTTTTTTCCTACTCTGTAGTTGTGGACATGTGTGTTAACCAGCAAAGCACTGAAAGACGAGTCAGTCCGGACCTCTGCCCCAGGCCTGCATGTTACATCCTGCTCCATTAGTAATTTTACTGGGTGTTGTTCTACAACACAAAACAAACATGCTTCATGCAAAGCTACTTTATGCGTGGTTATATGCAAGCCCAGATAACACAATCACATTCTTCAGCATACAATTAAGTTTGTGTAACTGTTTACTTAAAAGGTAACACCTTCAGTGGCATTTACCTCCAACTAAACCAGTTGATGAGCAGAAAAATTAAACAGCAACTTATTTGGTAATCAGTAAATAATTTGCTTTATTTTTTCAATAGCAAAATGCCAGAAAATGAATTTGTTTAAATCTGTAAGTGAATATCTTACTTTTCTCTGCTTTGCTTAACTGTAATCTGAATGTATCTGGATATTTTTTAATGTCATTTTAAACTTCAGAAAATTTTAACATTAAAATAAAGATTTTTTTTTGCAGTCCTTGATGTACATATCCTTAGGCAAAGCCAATACAATGCATTGTGTTATTTCTATTGTGCCCAGTTCTTTTTACAGTTTCTGGTAGCTGCCCATCAGCTGGATTTTGCAGTATTTATAATGATACTGTGGAGGGGGGGTAGGGGGTGGGGGTTTACCCAAGCTTACAAATGAGCAAACACACGTAGTCAACAAGAAATGAAAGGGGCATTCATTCACACACAGTGAAACGATTACATGCGGACAGAAGGTTTTCATTCACATTAACCCAGACAAATTATATTCATACATGCATGTGCACACAGACACAAGCAAACATAAGAAAAGCAACGGGGTCATGTGCTCCATTCACACTTATTCAATTACACAAAGCCCAGCGTGGAGCAGAAAAGCAGACACTCCCACTGATTCGCTTACGGAAGTAGCTGCAATGAGAAGGAACAGAGACACACAGATAACGCTGGAAAGTAAGTCACGCCTATCAAAAGTCTTCACTGCTTCTGTTGGACCTCATTCGTCCTGGATCTGAGGTGTGTGCTAAACACACTCAGTATTAAATCATCATCACTGTGTAAATATGGAACAAATATAATCTCCATGTTACACACACAAACAGTCTGGTATAGAAAATGTCACACAGCAAAAAAATTCCTGTAATAAACATGTAAAGTACAAATTGAACTTATAAAAAGAAAGAACATTTTATACATTTTTCTAAGGTATTAAAAAAATACACGCACTTATCCACCAAAACCTCATTTTACTGAGGCAGTTGGTCATTTCAAACCTTGCTACTTCCTACACATTATGCAGTTTCTGCTGAGGCTGGACGAGCCCTTCCGTTTTGGCTTCAACTCAAACTGTAAACAGAGCAGAAATTTGCACCCAGTCATTACAAGCCTATTTAACACTGTCCCAGATGCTACCAATGACTTGTCTGTATGGAAAGTGTGAGTGGCCAGTGGGTTAGACAGACTGCACCCACAAGAGCTGGGCTCACCAGCCACATTACGTCTGTAAGAAGCGAATGAGCGAGTTTGCTCTGCTGCTCTGTTGCTCTGTTGCAGATAACAGCATCAACAGTTTTATCTGTAATGTCTTACAGATCTTGGATGATGGTTAAAAAAAAAAAAAAAACACTTCACTTGAGGAATGTGTGATGGGTTTGTTGTCTGGCATCTTTTCTAGTTGTATCATTGCAACATGTCTCAAGGCTTGTCACCATCACATGATTTAAGGTCTTAAGGTGTTTCAAACTACCTTCTTGTGCGGGCAGTCACTACCCGTCATTTACAGAGATTAGGTGCACACTGAACAAACCTGCCATTGCACAGCAAACCTGTTAACCTGGTACAAAACATAATACATAGTTAAGGTCAGGATTAGGTTTACTATTTTAAGACAGATTAAGCTAAGTTTCATTTATATGTGGTCTTTTGCCTGTATATTGCCCTTTTGCCTTGTATATTAAACTGCTAACTGCTAGGTATCTGTTGGAAAGGTGTCTTTAATGTCTGACTGGGTTTCTTTCTAGGATTGGGGTGTGCCATCCACATCGACAAGCTTAGAAGTTAATTTCCCTGTTCCTGGTAAGCCTACTGGGCAAAAAGCAGCTATTTCACATAAGAGCAACCACAGACAGTGCTGACATCTGAACAAGATCGAGATACAGCCACATAGCCCCAGAAGCCAAAAAAAAGAAACGGGGGGGGGGGGGGGGGGGGCTGCCTTCTGAAACTTAAGCTCTGAAGTTTGCTGGTGAATACAAGAGGCCTCTTAGTGACACCTAACACCTGTTACTGAATCAGTTCCGGTTAGGTCTAACACCAGTCATACAAGTTATTTTCAGAGCCAAACATCTCATCCTGGACTATGTTTGTTTATGGCACTTTCAAAATGATGCCTACCAGTATGCAGGAAGTTCAGGGTTTCAAACTGAAGTGTTCTGTCGTGACAACTTGTACTGAACACTGTACAACACAGCAGCAGCAGGACAGAGCATACAAGACCGTTTCAGTAAAATTGAAACATGAAATGTAGGCTAATTATTCCAGTTAGACTAGTTAGCATTTTGGCCAGTTGTGTAATAACACTTGCTGAAGTAGGCCTTTGTGCAAAAAAACAAAAAAAAAAACACCTTAGGTTTGATGCCAGTGCTGAAGTCTGGCCTATCACCTGTTTATAGAAGTTTATTGATACTGATACAGCCTACTGCCATTTAACAACACATACAGAAGCTTGATTGTTGTCAAAGACTACCAGTATTTCTCCAGGTCAATAAAATGTCATGATCTTTTTCATCACTGATTAATCTGACCGTTATCACATTGTGTGAGTGTGTGTGTGTGTGTGTGTGTGTGTGTGAGAGTGTGTGTGTGTGTGTGTGTGTGTGTGTGTGTGTACAATGTCAGAAAAGAGCAAAGTTCTGTTGTGGTTTATCTGATTTAAGTACAAAGTCACTTTTTCAAACATCACATGTGGCCAATGGAAAACCCAAAACCCCCAAATAATGAACTTTGATGTTTAAAACCAGATGTTCAAATCACAATAAAATATAATGAAGCCAAGTATAGAACTAGGAGATTAGACATATGGATTTAGGTTAAAAACAACAGCAAATATTTGTGTGTGATTAGAGCTTTGTTTAATTTGTAAATCTAGGTGAATCTACAAAGAAAGGTGAAAGAAACCATTAGATGTCCTTTGAAGTAAAGCAACTCTGCTCTCTCCCTTTAAAGGCTTAGAAGCAAAAACACTGACACACCACTTCTCAACTGACCATGAAACACAACAGTCCACTCATATCGCCAACTAGATAAAAGCAGTAGATCACCCCTTCCCCCTTTTATTCTCTTATAGTTAACCAAGGAAATATTATTTAAGGTGCCTTTTTCACACTGAGCACCCAGGCCAAAATATTTTCACACGTTTGTGAATTTAAAGTCCTGAATTTGTCTTCCAGGTCAACAGGACTGTACTGATGATGTCATCCTGGAGCTGATCCACAGACAGGGGAACAAATGCTGTGACACTATGACAGCAGCTGCAGCAACGCCACTGGGATGAAGTACAGGCACATTATTTTGACTACACAGCTGTACGCCTGTAAGCCGGTCAGAAAGCGCTCAGCTGTGCGGAATATGTCACAGCTTTTTAAATGCTCTTTCTGAATAAAACACTAAAACTGGCTTTAAAACAAAGCCAGCTGTAAAAAAGTGTCACCTGAAGGTGTTGTTAACTCAGGGATCCTTGTGCTGTCTTCCACCTGACGAGGAAATTATTGGTGTTTGCAGATAATGGGTTTGTGGTCAGAAACTCACGGGCATTTCTTATTCTGTGTTTGAGGGCAATTCTCTCGTTAATTACTACAGTAAACTGTTACTGCTCCTATCACTGATGACTGCAGGCCCGCATGGAGCTCATCACCGAGTCTCTCTCAGCATCCACAGCAGGCTAGCACGGAATACCTTGGCAGCTTTCCGCTTTAAGCAGTAGTTTAACCACAATTTAGTACGCTGAATGACACTGCTATGGCGTTATGCCAGAAACGCATCTCCGGCGTTACTGTCAAAAGCACACATTTGTAAAGCGAACGGATTTCTATCACACTAGCTAACTCAACCCAAACGACGTGCAGGGCTAAGTTATCTACACAGTCACTACCGCCGTGCTCATGCAAACACAAGTCCGTCACCAGCAGAGCTCCAGACAGGCAGCCAGCTGTCAAAACAGGTGAGCGCAAGGTTTAAAGGGTAGTACCTATACGTGCCAGGGTACAGATGCGAGCTAAAGCTAAGTTTTGCTAAGGCTAACCAGCTCGAAGTCCAGCACACTTAGACCACAACTCGGAGGGAAAATGAGGAGGAAGAAAAAGGAAAGCGACATTTCTTTTATTCGTGAATGTAAACGTGACACTGAAATGATCACAACTGTTGATAAAAGAGCTGTCAACTTACTTGTTTTGAGCCTTAGAGAGTTGCCTGCTGGAGTTGCAACCAAGATCGTTTGTGTTTGAGATGAATCACTCGGGAGTTTAGGGACACGCCTTCCGGTTTGGAATGTTAGCGTTATCTCACGCATGCGCTGTGCTCTTGTAGTCCGGCTTTTTAATTTTTTCTGACTTAATTAAAAAAAAAATTAAGATTTTATAGACAGGCAGACAGACAGATAGACAGACAGACAGACAGACAGACAGACAGACAGACAGACAGACAGATAGATAGATAGATAGATAGATAGATAGATAGATAGATAGATAGATAGATAGATAGATAGATAGATAGATACTTCTCTCCTGACCTTTTCCATACATATTTTTTAACCCAAAATTTGGATTCATCACTCCATCAGACCTGTTTCCAGACCGGTTCTTCAGCCACCTTTCCAGGCTTCAGTGAACTGAAGTGCTGGATTTTTTTCCTATTTCTGAAAAACATGACTTTCAGATACTGATCATCTGCTTTAGCTTTTGTAGCTTCAACTAAAGAAATGTGTACAAATTCTTAACGGCCTGTCACAAAAACACTTAAAGTGTTTAAAGATGCAATTTAAAATTGGTTCTTTGCCAGGTTCTGTTATGTGTAGACTCCACACTGGGTCATCCCTTAAATTAGGTTCATTTTTTTCCATTCTTAGTTGAGTGTTTGAGTGGCTCAACAAAATAAGAAAACAAAAATAACCATTCTTCTGAAAATGGTCAGGTACAAGGACTGAATGAAAATGAATAGAAACGCAGCCAATGTCCAAAGAAAAACATTGAAAGACCTTCAGAAAACCTGGAGAAATGTTTCTCAAGACCAGTGTAAAAAATTACAAGAAAATCTGGCTCACTGAAAGCAAATAATAAAGACAAAATGTTGGCTCAAGACTTTTGCACAGTGTATACATGCACATGCATAGTTTTGTCAATAACCACACAAAAAGTCAATTCAAGCAGTTACAAATTTTTATTTGTCAAAAGTTAACACCATTAAATATTACTGTTTTTGTATTTATTTGCTTTTTAACCACATCTCTAAAAATCTTTTTTTTTTATATATTTTCAAAGATTACTGGTTAAGTAAAGAGTAAAATAGATAGCAGGTAATACAATGTCTAAATAACTGAATAATGACAATAAAACTGTGGTTGTGGACAGCAACATCTCCATGTTGCTCCAGTGACTGAAACCCAGTTTTCACCAGTTTCCTTTGAACCAGTTCACCATTTGGAGATGAACTTATATTTTGCCAGTCTCCTGTACACATACTGTTAGTTATGTATTTGCTCATGTTAGTTAATCCAGAGAAAACCAATTCTTTTCTGTGGTCTTGAGAAGTTTCTATATGCACAGCATACTGGCCCTGCAGTTGAAATCAATTTAATGGTTTAATCACGATAAAGTAATTAAGAAGCTGGTAATAAAGTCTAACTATGCACTGCTGGAAAGAGGTTAGAAAAGTGGATTTTTCTTACATACTTGATAACACTAAGCCTCACAAAACTCTCCAAAAATTCTCACCCCATCACCCATGGCCCACTGACTCCTGCTGTACAGAGTGATATAAAAACAAACATTACAGCAAATATTATTGGGTATGGCAAGCAACACAGGGAATGCATCATGTAGAAAAGGAGCACTGTGAAACACGGATGTGTACACAGACGTTCTCACAATATACGGAAAAAAACATGGAAAGAAATTACATAGTTATTCGCATCGTTATGAGAGTAGTGCCGGAGTATAGAAAGAGTGTGTAGACAAAATAGCACAAACCAGTAAATCAAACTTCCACCTTTAATATGTACTGTATCGCTTTTTCAAACCCCAGCGTGCATCTCTCTCTCTCTCTCTGTTAAGAACATTGTTTTCTAGTTACTATTTACAGTTCAAACTTTTTGCATCTCTGTCAGTAAAGAGAATTTCATTCAGTTCATTTCAAGTGTACCACTGCTGCATTCAGTGGCTCAGGCATCCCTTGATTGTTCACAGGTTTCCACATGAGGGGGAAAACTAGAGCCTTAGCGCTGTCAGCCCACTGGGATTTGTGGTTTTTACGATCCATTTCTTAATACTTACAGTGTGTCTATCTACATGTGCCTCACCATAATATCTCACTGGTGGGCACAGCGATCACAATATTCCCCCAGTGTCACTGATGATATGAAAGCTGCTGAAAGGAGAAGGCTGAGATGAAGAGCTGCAGTAGTTTGCTAGACAGCTTGCATAGAGAAATCTCCAGTCGTCCAGCCTCCTCAACATTTTCTGGCCGCCTCAAGAGATCCACGAGACTACTCGGGGGATGGAGACTATTCCTTTGAATGCATTTCAGCTTTTTGATCATCATAAAATTGCTTCATACTTGCTATTTACTTTTTTTATATCACTGAATGGCAGTCACTGCTACTGACGTGTAGCATGAAAAAAAAATCCCACAACTTATTCATAATAGCCCTCAGTCAGCAAAGATACAGAGAAAGTGGACAGTGAACAAGCGTGTAAGTGTATAACCACACCCTTCATGTAATGGCATTAAGAGATATTTTATTTACTGTGAAAAACAGAATTATTACTTTCTAAGTGAGCATGAAAACATAAAATTTAAGAGTATAAAGTAAGGAACTCGGACTAAAAGGGGACGCTTTAGGTCACTTTATTCTTCTCAGTTAAATCCCTCAAAACCCTGAATCCCAAATAAATGTGATAAAGTAACCTCCACAAATAGCCTTTACGCAGGTGAATAGGTGTCTGAATTTGCTTTGTGGCCGTGTTAGTGGTGGTGCTGGTGTGTGCAAGTGAACAGAGGAGAATCTGTGTGTGTAAAGGTGAAGAGGGGATTTTTTTTTTGTGTGTCTGTGCGTGTGCGTGTGTGGGGTGGTAGTGGTGGTGGTGTGTGTGTCACACCTCAGTGCTGATGGCTCGTGTGTTGGTGTAGAATTCAGGAGGCCGTCCTCGCTGGGTCTCCCTCAGCAAGGAGCCTCGGACAGCAGGCAGTGGCATCGACAGCGCCTGGTTGTCATAGTGTGTGGGCATGTAGGTGATGCGCTCGCCACCGTTACGCATTTCATCTGTAGTGCGGATGTAAAAGGGTGAGTCGTAGGGTGAGCAGCTGGGACAGTAGCTGCGTCGCCCCCTGGTGGTTTTAGTGGGGTTGTAGGATTTGGGTGGCACTGGTGGCGACAGGGACAATGGGGTGATGATCGGTCCGTCCAGGCCTGAGACACTGCAGGCATTGCAGGCAAAGTGTTGCTGAGAGATAGAGCCACTGTCAGACCCATTCTTCTTGCAGCAGTAGTACTGCAGAGAAAAAAAAATGTTGGTATGGTTAAAGGTATATAAAAAAAAAGAGAGTTTTCAATGAGTTTCTACAGCATTTCTCAAAACAAATCAATTCCACTGAGAACTGGATGATAGTTCAGTGTTTTAAATGTGTATACCATTAGCTACAGATTTCTACAGTATTTACAACATAATATTCACAGATACTTGGGGTAACACACATTTACTGGTCCTAGTATTTCATCATTGTTTTCACATATTTGATGCATGCAATATACAGTATAAACATACCTGGAGTCTACAATAACACAGCACGGCTATGATACACAGTAGTATCACTGTGGCCAGTATTCCTCCGGTTATGACAACAGTTCCAGCTGTCATCCGACCAGCTCTCCATCAAACTCTGACACAGGCACAGGAAATTAGTTTAAAAAGAGCTTTATTACTGCTGATATGAAGTTAGCAGTTGAGCACATCACATGTGCAGTAGGTGCATATAGTTAAGAGCCATAATTTGTTGGACAAATGTTTGTAGTTTTGCCTCTGTGCATCAACACAGTGGCCAAACCAAAAATCTGCTACATTTATTTTAAAAAATGAATCCACTGACTGGCTCAGCAAGGCCACATGGCCTGAAAAACCAGCTCAAGATCTACAATCAGGTCTACAATCAAGATGGCTGCAAGTACAACCAGATTACTGGTGTTTATTGGTGATGTGATTGCCGATAGAAGTAGCAGGATGAATTATGACATGTACAGGGTGTGTTCAAGTGTATTCTCTGCTCAGATTCAGCCCAATACTGCAAAATACAATACAAAACGGACTGCAGAAAGACCCACAAACACGCCACAACTGAAAGTGGCTGCAGTAAAGATCTGGCAGAGCAACTCAAGGGAGGAAACAATATATGGTGATGTCAATGGGTTCTAGACTTCAGGCAGTGATTGACAACGAAGGACTTTCATTGAGGTCTTAAAAACCATCCTTATATTTAAAGGACTGTTAGTTTGTCCAATTAACTCTGGGCCTCTGAAAATGGGGGACTATGTATAGAAATGTTTGTAATTCACAAGCAGTTAATGTAATACTTCTTTTAAAGGAGTATTACCCCATTCAGCTTTAAATCACCTTGATTTATCTGCACTTTGACCACATACTGATTGTTTGATTTACAATCCAGTGCGATACAGATGCAAAACTGCAAAAATTGTCATTGTCCATTATATCGTGATGAGCATGACCTAAGCAGGAACCAGCAGAGAGCTGTATGTACATACACATTTGCAAAATGTGCCAACACATTTCCAATTTGTAGAAAACAATGAGAAATTCTTTTTCTTTTTTTATGATGGGCACAAGTGACTAGATGGGGTTAAAATTCATTTCTGATCTAACAAATAATAATAACAACTCTGAAATTAAATGAGGGTATGCAGTACTACAAATTTTGCAGGTAAACTCAATAAAGTCACAACTCATAGACATACAGAAATGAAGTGCTAAAATTTGTGCATTTATCAACAAAGTGCACTGCTTTGAAGCTAAAATGTTTATTTTACGTTGTGCTAGTATTAAATAATGAGCAACTTCAACTACTTAACTTTGTGTAACTGCAGAATCTGAATGCCAAATGTATTCATACAGAAATTACAGCATTCCAGTTCAGTAACACAGACTAAGACATTTTTTAATTAGCAACATAAAAATTTAATTATTTGCATTGTGCCACACATCATATACATACACCGTTCAGGCATAACATTATGACCACCTGCCTAATATTGCCATCATGCCCCCTTTTCTTGCCAAAACAGCAACAGACTGTGATGCACTGTGTATTCTGAAACCTTTCTATCAGAACCAGCATTAACTTTTTCTGCAATTTGAGCTACAGTAGCTCGTCTGTTGGATTGGACCACATGAGCCAGCATTCACTCTCCACTTGCATCAGTGAGCCTTGGCTGCCCAGGACCCTGTCGATGGTTCACCGCTGTTCCTTCCTTGGACCACTTTTGATAGAAACTGACCACTGCAGACTGGGAACAGCCCACAAGAGCTGCAGTTTTGGAGATGCTCTGACTCAGTCGTTTGGCCCAGTTTGGCCCTTGTCAAACTCACTCAAATCCTCACACTTGCCCATTTTTCCTGCTTGTAACACATCAACTTTGAGGACAAAATGCTCACTGTAATATATCTCACCCACTAACAGGTGCCGTGATGAAGAGATAGTCAGTGTTATTCTCTTCACCTGACAGGGATCACAGTGTTATGCCTGTGTTATCAGTTTTTATTATAACTGTGTTATAATTACGTGTATACCTGGTTATGATTATTGGTATTAACATACTCACGTTCAGCAAAGTTGCTTAACACCTGAAAGGAGACAAATAATAATTAGATAGATAGATAGATAGATAGATAGATAGATAGATAGATAGATAGATAGATAGATAGATAGATAGATAGATAGATAGATAGATAGATAGATAGATAGATCTTACATCAGAAGAGTGTTTGAAGGTTTTATGGTTAAAATCAGTTCAAATCTCAGGGGTCACACTGTTTGACAGGTCTGCTCTCTGAGGAGAGATGGAAGGAGGCACAGAAACAGGAAAGATGGAGAGGAGACAGAAATGTTAATTGTGGCAACCTTAACTGTTTTCTTCCACAAGGTGGCAGCAAGACTACAGAAAGCTCTCTCTCACAATGGGTTATGCCTTGTTAAATTTAGCCAGCCCTAAGGAATGACTACAATTACTATAAATGAAAAGGAAGAAGGGAGAAAGGAAAGAAGGGAAAAAAGGAAGGTTAGAAAGTCCTGAAAAACACAAAAATATCTGCAAAACCAACAACAAAAACTGGAACTGTGATTCAATGAATCACGATTTAGGGTTTTACTCCTGCATATAACACAAACAACTGCTTTTACTACCACAACACAGATAAAAAAAATATATATATTGGCGAGTTCAATAAACTCTGTATATGATTGTATTATAACTGCGTCCACCTTTAGATTACCCTTTGGCAATCAATAGTCCAATTCTTCTCAAAAGAAATGTTTAGCTTCACTCCAAATAATCAGGGGAGCAAAAAGGGAGAACAGAATTACAAATCATAGCGTTAAAATGAAAACACTGACATTTGTACACATAAAAGTCTCTAAATCGTCACACACACACATCCTGAGCAAAGTCTCTCTCTCTCTCCCTCTCCTAGCCATGCTGAAATACACACAAACACACACATACAGCATTATGGGATAGCAGCAGTAAAAGTGATTTAGTAGCGAGGGCTCTGATTGGTTAGGGGTTTGGGTCTGCAGCCTGAGGCTTGTCCAGGTGAAGTAAAATCCATTCCTGCTGATAAAAACATGTCCAGCTTGTGACTGGGGTGGAGGTGGGATAAGTTGGTGAAGGGAGAGAAAGGATATAATGCTTGAATGAATTAAAAAAGAGGGAGTAAAGAAGTAATAAGTGGAGTAGCACTAAGAGTACTCCTAGTACACTCATGCAGAAAGGTGTGTGTGCGACATGTCACACAGATGTAATTTCTCAGCCTGTCACTTATGATTTCTGCTGTTTGACATATGAATGGACTTATTTGTTTGCTTGGGTTGCTTTTTTCCTGTAAATGTAATGTGACAGATGATTTTTCTCAGTACACTGAAACAGAAGTGCAGAAAAACAGTTCACTCACTGGAGACTGATACCATGCCACCGTCACATTCTTATATTTTTGTGGGGGTTTTCTTACAGCTGATAAAATACAAATATTTAGAGCCCCACATTAAAATGCTCAACTCTGTATAAGAAATAAACTGTAATAAGGCATGCATAAGGCTGGGGCCACTTTTAGTAATAGTTTTAGCGCATTGTGAGGTTAGACACTGATGTCGGGCAAGAAGGCCCGGCTTGCAGTCTCCACTCGAATTCATCCCAAAGATGTTCTATCAGGTTGAGGTCAGGACTTTGTGCAGGCCAGTCAAGTTTTTCCACACCACCTCGCCTGTCCATGTCTTTATGGGCCTTGCTTTGCGCATTGGTGTGCATGTTGGAACAGGAAGGGGCAAATTCCAAACTGTGGCCATGGAAGAGATTGGAACACCTGAATTCAATTATTTGGATGGGTGAGTGAATACTTTTGGCAATATAGTGTACCTAAATCCATGCCATGCACCCGTACAATTTTTGGATGCAGCCTGCTAATCAAGTTAGCTCATGTTAACCATCTAATTTAAACATGGACGAAGGGTCTGGGTTGGAAAAGTGAAGCCAGTGCAGAAGTGCCTTATACCTGCATTCTATCTGAAGGCCACCTGTGGTTGCAAAAAACTTCCAGCCCTACAAAAGTTAACAGGAAAATGGTTTTCTGACTTAACCTTTGTAAGCACTCTCCTGTTGAGTTTATAGCCTCAGTCACTCATTTCAGGTCATTTTGACAAAAAATAAATAAATAAAATAATAATTAAAATTTGTAAATCTTGGTCCCACTATGTTTCTGTTTCAAAATGGAGGATTATCCGTGATATAATCATCGGCTTATCAGTCTCCAGTCGTTAGCCAATAAGCAAGCGGTTCCACTGTCAGGTCAGCCCGTCATCATGACTCAACACGTGTTTTTTTAACCCAAGGTGGTGATGGTGAAAATGCTAATCACATGGCTTCAAAACATGACTTAAGAAATCAGTTGTTGATGTCACAGTTTTTTATACTGTTTATGGTGTTAACTAGCTAACTAAATAAGAATAATTTTATTGATCCCAGAGAGAAATTCATATGTCTGACACAACTCATCTGCTATTTCTACGAGAATGAAAAAAACCTGATTAAACACTAAAGTCAGCACATCTGGAACCTGACATAGCGACCCCACAGAATCAGAACATTACAGTGGCTATGTCAATCTTTTGTTTACAGTCCATGTTAATTGTATGTAGTAAGCCTACATTTTTGGGTTTTTAACTTTTCCAGCTCACAGTGATGCATTCGTCCACAGTTCACAAGAATCGCTACTCCTCCAACAGCACTGAATCAAACTTCATCTAATGGGTTTTCATCTAAATTGTGCTCAAAGTCAAAGCAAGGGTCACATTTTTTTTTTTTATAAAAAAAAAAAATAATAATAATAAAAAAAACTGAGAATTGTGATGGATCAGGAGCCAGATGAGTTACTACATCAGTGATGTTCTGGTTTTCCAAAAGTACTCAGTTTAATCCATCCATCCTCTTCTGCTTGTCCTGTTCAGGGTCATAAGGGGGGGTGGGGGGTGCTGGAGCCTGTACAGGTCGCCAGCCTGTCATAGGGCCAACACAGAGAGACAGACAACCATTCATAACTATGGGCAATTTAGAATGACCAATCAACCTCACCCCAGTAACTGCATGTCTTTGGACTGTGGGAGGAAACCCACACAGACACAGGGAGAACATGCAAACTCCACACAGAGAGGTCCGGGCCAAGGTGGAATCAAATCAAGACCCAGACTAGATGTCATTCTAGCTGTGAGGCAGTAGTGCTAACCACCACGCCACTGTGCTTCCTACTCAATTTAATATCACTGTGAATTACTGACGCACTAGCTAGAAAGCTACCGTAAACATTAGCTGACTTAAAACCTCTGTACCCTCTTGGTTAATTTTTTTAACATTAATTTTTATTTATTTTTTTAAAACAAGAATAAATTAAAAAAAACCTCCATGTTTTATGTCACCCACAGGTGGCCGACCCAGAGTAGCCCCTGGTAGCTGTCTACACAGGGGCTACCACACTGACTACGAACCTGCAGATATTTTGTTTGTTTTAGATGATAGATTTAACTCATTGTCTCACTGTGCACACAAGGCACACAATGAAATGATCGTTCCAGATCACTCATCTATAGACGAGCATCTGCGGTCATGCAGCCAGAGACAGGCTGCTACCGTTAGGCAATGTGGTTTAAGTGTCTTGCCCAAGGACACAACCAAGCGCAGGGACAGGAGCTCAAACCAGCAACCTTCTGGCTGCAAGGCGAGCGCCTACCCACTGAACCACTGCCACAAGATTAACAGCCATGTGTAATTAACTGATGATATTTATTTGGCCCATTTAATCTGGGCTATGTCTAATAAAGAGCAACAAAAAAAATTTACAACTTTTCAATGATGGCGACTGTATAAACTGCCTTAGATGCTGGTGCCGTGTGCGGTGGTATTGTTGCCCTGTTGTGTCTGACTGGCAGCACAGCAAATTAAGATTCTGAATAAATGCAGTCTTGTGTGTATTTTGAGTTTGTTCTGGTAAAGCATTTCAAAATTTTGAATTTACATTTAGAAATACATAATTAGGTAATTAAAGAATATTTAAATAGAAATTATTAGTATGATCCCACTTTGAGACAGCATTTACAGAAGAATCAGCTCCAGCTTTTTGTTTTAGACA
Organism: Archocentrus centrarchus; assembly: GCF_007364275.1. Classification (NCBI taxonomy): domain Eukaryota; kingdom Metazoa; phylum Chordata; class Actinopteri; order Cichliformes; family Cichlidae; genus Archocentrus; species Archocentrus centrarchus. The sequence continues at coordinate 12,953,642 of NC_044349.1, read as the reverse complement.
TAAAAGACATGCTTTCATTTTAGATTATATGAAAGTGACTACATTATATAATGGACAGAGTGTCTAACTGCTAAATTAGGCAAGTTGAAAACACACAAACACACACACACACACACACACACACACTAAAGCAAAACACAATAGCTCCTGAAGTGTGTTGCCCATCTGTATATAATAATATGCACCAGTGTTATGTTATGTTAAATCAATTTCTTCATTAAAGCACAAAGAGTTGGAAATGCTGTCAGGAGGAGAAGAAAAGGAGCCGGCACTGCATCAAAAGGCTGCGATCTGAACCGCTACACTGGATCCAAGCTCATAAACCATGTTTCTGTCAGAAAGTACACTAGCCCTCAATTATGTGTGGAGACTTATACTGGATGGCAGCTGACAGATTCCTCTTAACATCATTCATCATAACTCTCTTCACCGTGAGCAATCTTAGGCTCGCTACACCAAACTATTTTTCATAATTAATGCCAGTACTGTGACTTGTACTGCTTGGAGGAAATAGAAATGCAGTCACCGCTGTCGCCACATCATCCTTTACTCAGACACACAGACACAAAATAATACATAGGCTTGTTTTTATCTCGTGTTTACATGTTGCTCTGCAAGCACAAACTTGGTTAGATCCATTTGAGGTTCATTTATTTGACAAACTATCTGCATCGGCATGCACTCCACACCCACTTATACACACAGATGCTGTGCACACTAGATACACACACACACACATGTGGAGTACAAGCAGAAAGAAAGTTGGATCAGTTACTATTGGGTCCAGATTAGAGTGGCTCTCAAAACCCCACAATGCCTGAAGAGCCCTGTGTGCTGATAATATTCTTACACGGGCACACACACGCACACACACACACACACACACACACACACACACACACACACACACACACACACACACACACACACACACACACAAACTGCACACATCCAGTATTCAAACAGGCAAATGTACTTAAGCATTAGCAAATACATCAGAACATCCTCATAAAACATCCATTAGAACTGACAGCAGAGTTTTCATAGCACTTAGCAGCAGTCAGTGTACAAAGAGTACCAGCATTTCATTTATGAACACCACTGAGCCCCGGGACTCATAACAACTATCCAATACAACCAGAGATGAAACTGCAGTTTAATCCCACTACATTTAAGTTAGAGTAACTCAGATCATTTGCAGTAATGTGCATACATACTTTAATAAACATAGCAGCTGAGGTCTTCAATGATTCACAGATTTAAGCACAATGTTTAGTTTGCTTCTACACGTTACTGGAGCTCCTGTGACTGTTCATGCACTTCACTTCCCAGAAATTAAAAATATATGTTGCACAGTATCAGCTGTAAAAATATACGTCTTTATTTTTAAATGATGATATGAAAATAAAGTGTTTCTATCAGTTATATGAATGGGTGATAAAATCCATTCAGGACAGCACCGTGTTACAAACTGGAGATGCATTACATACTGAGCTCAGCACATTCAACAATAGTTTAGACAAATCAGACAGGAAATGCATTTTTTCACAATCACAGTTAAATTTCACGCTCTGGCCTGTACAGTCAGGTCCATAAATATTTGGACTATGACAGTTTTGTAATTTGTAAAAAGTGTAATTATCCAGAACCTTACTGACTTGACCATACACACTCTTAAATTGGAGATTTTCTTAATCAAGGAAAGAATTCTGTGATCATATGCTTCAGCTGTCTTCAAGGCCTTTTGTTGTTGCTGAGCTGGTCAGTGCTTTCATTCTTTGAGCTACCAAATGCAAGTTCACCATTTTTAAACAGTTAATGCAAAACTTTTGTTGAACCCCTTGAATTAAAGCTGAAAGTCTGCACTTCAATCACATATTGACCAGGGTTATAATAGTTTTGGATTTTACATTATAGTTTAGTTTTAGTTAGTTTTTACTTTTTTTTCTCTAATTCAGTTAGTTTTAATTAGTTTTCAGAGTGGTTTTGCTCGTTTTTATTAGTTTTTATTTTTGGTTTCATGCTTAGTTTTAGTTAGTTTCAGTATTAGTTTTAGTATTTTCATACCTGATCAGGTGCAAGATTCAAGGCGCAAAAGTGACTATTGTGTAATGAAAACTTGACAAAAGATACAGTTTAAAGAAATATAGTCAACAACCAACTGTTCACAAGACATGCTAAATGTGTGTAATATTAAGGACACACATGAACATCAACAGGGAGAAACAAAGAAAAACATGAATTCCCAAACTCAATAAATTCTACAATAAACTCCACAATAAACTTCAGCATCAGTGCAGCAGATTAATAACGCCTACATGTGGTGTTAAACAAAAACAAACTCTTTGAAGGAGTCAAAGCTCAAATCCAGCTGCATCCTGATGTTCTCACCACCTGAAGCTGCTTCTGTTTTGGAGCTAGCTTGGTTAGGTGCTCGCTAATTAAACCTGCAGGGTCTTTGTATATAACCTACGGAAGTGTCCGACCTCATGTCCGCATTTATGCTTGTGTAGCTGGATTGTGTGTGTTAATTACCTTGTGGTCGTGTGCAGGTGTTTGTACTCAAAGAGCCTCCATACGGGACTCTGCCGCTTTCTCTGCAGACCGCAGCCATTACTTTGCGGACCAGCGCGGTGAGCGCACGCACATGCGCACTCACACAGTTGTCCTGTGGCGCTCCCAGCTTAAACTCGGAGAGCGGAAACAATGATTTCATATCAATCCACAAGGCTTAAAAAAAACCCCCAAAAAACAAGTTAATTTCAGTTAGTTTTAGTTAGTTTTGTAAACTCACAATTCAGTTTTAATTAGTTATCGTTTTTTCCTTTTAATTATAGTTTTTATTTATTTCAGTTAACGACAATGTTTTTTCAATTTCAGTTTTCGTTATTTCGTTCGTTTTCGTTAACTATAATAACCCTGATATTGACAAATACTTATGGACCTGACTGTATAAGTCATCTTGCATACTGGTGCACAGTATGAGTATCAATAAGAGAAGTTTATGTTAGGCCTATCAGCTTCTTAAATAACAAGCTATTTAACTTCAAATTGTGAAAAAAACACCATCCTGTTGCAACAGATACAGTTTAGCATTGTCTTATTAAAATATGCAATGGCTTCCCTGAAAAAGATGCCATCTGAATGGAGCATATTTTGCTCTAAAATCTGTTTATGATGGTGCAATTCCATAGACACTAATGCACCACTATAACATGGCACTGATAACAAGCCAGATAGTCCCTCCTCTCTTTAGTCCAGAGGACATGGTATCCATGTTTTGCTAAAAGAGTTTCAAATTTCAATTTGTCTGACCACAGAACAGTTTTCCACTTTGCCTCAGTCCATTTTAAATGTGCTTTGGCTCAAAGAAGACAATGGCATTTCTGCCAACATTTCCATATGTTCACCTATTCCTCTTCTTTGCATGACAGAGCCATAACCTACATCTGCGGATGCCGCAGTGGACTATATTTACCAACATTGATTTCTGGAAGTTTTCCTGACCCCATGCAATGATTTCTATGACAGAATCATGCCTGTTTTTAATTCAGTGCTGCCTGAGGGCTTGAAGATCACGGGCACCCGATACTGATTTTCAGCCTTGTCCTTTGCACACAGAGATTCTCTGAATCTTTTGATAATGCTATGCACTGTAGATGATGATCAATTTTACATTGAGGACCATTATTCTGAAAATGTTCCACAATTTGTAGATATGGATGTTTGTTGTTGTTGTTTTTGTTGTTTGTTTGTTTGTTTTCCTTTTGCAGATTGTTGAAACTCTGCCTCTTTTTATACCCAATGAAGTTATGGACCTGTTTATGAGATTTGAAAATCACTACATTCTATTTGTATTTGGATTGCACACAGCATCCCAACTTTTTCAAAACTTACAGACTGCATTAAGCTACATTGCACATCATTATTTTCATGACACTATGATTTACACCATATGCTAATCTTTGTTACACCCCATGTTAGATTACATTCTTTACAATAATGACACAGTGCAGAGGACTGTGGTGCTCTTTAGTGATGCTTAAAAGGTTTTATACCTGTAATCATAGGTATTTAATATTTGTTGGCTTTATCAGCCTGTTTTATTGGCTTGTTGGCACTCCACTGTGCTCACTTCCCTTATTGCGTTCCTTTGTCCCTGTTCAGCAAGGCATCTCATTTGTAGGACAAAGATCCTTCACAATGTAAAACTACAGGTTTCCCAGATACTGGTTTTGAAAAAAATCACAGTAATGCACACTTCTCAGAGGCCAGCTCTGTCTTTGATGGAGTGCTCACTTTGTAATCTTGGCCATCAGTCTTTGGAAGCATATGAAGGACCTTGACTGCCCCGGAGGATTTTTGCAAGATTGATTTTTTTGGATCTTAAATTGCTCAGACCACCAGTAACTCGCTGTCACTCTTTGCTCCTCCAAAGACACTACAAACCCCACCTGTACTTAAATGACATAGCTTTGATCCCCCCAAAATGTGTCCTGCAATGTTAACTATTGCTCATGATTAAATGTTTGCAAAGATAAATATGTCTTCTAAGGATCCTGAAAAATTAGTAACGGCAGATGAAAGATAATTAAATTACCCCTTAATACATAAAACCCATCGAATCCTAAAAAACATGCAGACGATGCATAGATTCAACTAACATCAGTATTTGTACCCTTTCCTACATACACCATACTAGCCTGGCCCACAGTATTTTAAATTCGTAACTTCCCATATGAAGTACTAGTTTTGGAAAACCACCATTTTGTCAGCCACATTCTATAGCTTTATGGTTGCAGTTGTAAGTGGAGAGAAAACAAGTCACCCATCCAAACAGGATTCATGGTCACAGTTGAAATGTAATTTGTCTAATCCTGTTATCTGGCATTCCAAAAGCTTTCCTCTATCAGCTTCCTCTCTCTATTATCTGTGTTGTGGCCCGGCGTGGGCATCTGTGTGTGTTTGTTTGCATGCGTGGGTGTGAAGTAAACACAACTGTGTGGGTTGGTTTATAAAATGTGGAATGTCTTTTTTTCTTGAAGATTATTCCTCGTGAAAGCAGAATAATGGGGAAAATGTCAAAAAGAACTTAATCTGTTAAAGCTGTGGTGAAAAACTTGAAACAGTGACAGTTCCAAATGAAATCAGAAGATGAGGTTTCGATTACTGGAATTTTGTTTATGTTGTAGGTTAAAAAGAGCAGCCCGTACACAGTTTACTTCTGCTTACTGTTTGCAGTGCAGCACTAAATTTAAAGTCTTGAAAAATGTACAATAGGTAAATAGTCCCTTTTTTTAGGTTTGTCTCTTTGGCACTGACATTGTGTGTTGTTTTGGGAGCACACGATAAACACTTGGGCACTATCCATGGTGCTGAAGTTACTGGCAGCAAAACCTAGTGGATTCATTGTCCTCCTTCAGCAAGCAGGTTTAGTGAAAACTCAGACTTTGTTAATTGTGAGATTAGGGGAAATCATCTGGTTTTCTGCTCCAGAAAGAAGGTTGCAGCTGAATAATTATATAAAATTATATAAAAAAAAATTCAAATGTAAAATTTGGAAGGTTTCCAGCTTTATGTATTAAGGAAAATTCAATCTGGGTAAATGATGTCTTTTGTGTGTGTTGTGTGTGTGTGTGTGTGTGTGTGTGTGTGTGTGTGTGTGTGTGTGTGTGTGTGTGTTTATAAATGTCATGGTCCACACTAAAAGGTATTTATATTCCTATTCCTTGGTCCACTGGATTGAAATATTTGCTCAGCTCTTTATTTGCTGAACTCTGAGCTCCATTACTCAAAGATTGTTAAACCTGCAGAACAGGACCCACATGACAGATTAGATGTTTTTTTTTTGTTTGTTCACTTTTAAAGCAAGACCTTAGGTAAGTGTATTAATATGGTTAGTCATAACACACAAAAGCAGGTGGCATGGTGGTGCACTGGGTAGCACATGGCTAGCAAGAAGGTTCTGGGTTCGAACCCCTGGTGAGCTGGGGCCTTGTTGTATGGATTTTGCTTGTGTGGGTTCTCTTCCTCCCATAGTGTGAATGTGAGAGTGTGTAGTGTTCTATCTCTCTGTATTATCCCTGTCATGGACTGATGATCTATCCAGGGTCTGTCCTTGATACTCACCCTATGACAGCTGAGATAGATCCAAAAGTACAACGTAAACAAAAATCCACTAATCGAAACCTCATCTTCTGATTTCATTTGGAGCTGTCACTGTTTCAACTTTTTCAGCGCAGCTTTAACAAATTAAGTTCTTTTTGACATTTTCCCCATTATTCTGCTTTCACGAGAAATAATCTTCAAGAAAAAAAGACATTCCAAGGATCTAGTATGACTGTCTGTATAAAACTGGGTAGAGGAAGGAAATGAAAGGAAAACATTGTGGTAAAACCTTCTTATTATCACCGGATAACAAGATTCAGGAATCCATTCAATACATTTTGAGATATACACCAATCAGGTATAACGTTATGACTACGTGCATAATAATTGTGTTGGTCCCCTTTTTGCTGCCAAAACAGCAACAAACTGCAAGATACTGTTGTGTTCTTTAGCATTTTGAGCTACAGTAGCTCAATGTATGTCATATTTGTATTATTTATTTATTTGGGGGGGGGGGGGGGCACCAAGCAATATATCCATATACTGTGATGAAGGGGGGTCATTAAACATGAAGGGTTTGTATTTTTTGTTCTTCCAAACAGCTATTTCAAGTTTTGAGTGATTTTGGCTTTTTGTTTGTTTGTTGGGCAAAAAACACCAAAAACCAAAAAATATCTATGTGTTAAAATTTAAAAACAAAAAAACTTGTGCATCACAGTGCTAATGGAGGCAAACAAATAAATAATGTGAGTTGCATTCATGGCACTTTGAAATTCAGTGAGAAAAAAAAAAAAAAAATATATATATATATATATATATATATATATATATATATATATATCTATAGATATATATATATATATATATATATATATATATATATAGAGAGAGAGAGAGAGAGAGAGAGAGAGAGAATTGCCCACTTTATAAACTTAATCCCACTAATACTAAATTCATTATCTCAGAATAACAAAATATTTTAGTAATTCACAGCTACATGTTTTAGCTACAATGTTCTTCCAATTGATAATGACTTCACTTACAGTATAGGTGACCTTGAAAACCTTCATACAGTCAGGGACCTACAGGAGTTCAACCAACCGTTACTCCATTTTCTCTCTTAAGCTGTCGCAGCAGTTACAGACCAATAGGCAGAGATTGATGACACTGGACATTTTAGTTCAATTACTTGATTTTGCTCGAGGTCAAAGAATGCAGTGAATGTGAAGAACCACTCTCCAGAATGATCCCGTTGGCCCTATAAACCCACATGATCAATAAAGACAATAAAATGACTTCGTTCCTGTGAAGATGGAGAGAGATAGGACAATAGAGAGTTGGAACATGGTTTGAGTTTTTTTCTCCCTCCAATCTGGACCACGTTCTGATGCCCTATACACTTCTGGCAGATTTATAACTAGTGTACATTATGCTGTTATGCAGCCCTCCGGGCTACTGTACTCAAGCCTGCCAGCTCCTGATTCAGCCTTTCTGCACACTCAGTGTGACTCAAGAAGTGGTGAATACCTTTACTCACATTGCAAGTGAAAGATTTATTACTCACAGACTATCTATAATTTCTATACACATATCAAATTCAATTTCCTCCCTTTTCATAAGAGAATATCAGGCCAGTGTGCAGGGTATGGCGGTAGCAGCTGACTTCTGACCTCTACTACACTTTTACTGCTATTATAATATTAAAATACTAATATTACTGTGACTAATAAGTCACGCCATATGCCACACAGAGCACAAAGAAAATAATGGTGAAATATTTTCTCAAAATCTATCAGCCCAAATCAAATCAGTGGCAAAGCTGCCAGTGTCTGTGAGGGCTTTCTACTGAGTCAATTAAAAACCCACAATGGGCACAAAGCCTGCAACAGAGAGCTCATTAACTACTGCAGAAGATTTCACTCAAACACGCTTCATTTAATAAACAGTGATGATCCCGTCTTATGAGAGGCTGTCCAAAACAACTGGCAGATACTTTGACTAACAACAAAAGTTTATAACATCCCGCTTTTAACTATGCAAAAGCTGTCAGAGTGCCCTTTGGCAAGACATTGGAAATTTCAACTCCTGCAGTAGCAGGTTATGTTTACACCCAGATTTAAATGTGTGGATAAGTATAAGCATAGAGCAGGAAAGTGTTCGAAATATCCATGCAGTTTAACTCACTTCCTCAGGATAAACATCCCCATGTTTAGACACAACAGCCCGCAGCACATCCCAGCCAAATTTGGAAGGTAACACTGCACTATTTGTTGCCCATATGATATTTGCTTAGTTCAAGAAGGGAATCATGTGACAAACTCATAATATTACTTTTACTCTAAATTGAGATGACACAGCTCTGAACATCTTGAAATTCTTCCTGGGTAGGATTAAACCAGAGAGCATCATTGGTGGCCTGAACTTGGAAAGAGAAAGTAAACAATAACCTAGTAAAAAGAAAGACGAAGAAGCCATGGCAGCAACTTAAAGAAAGAAGGAAGCTTCATGACAGCAATAAGCATTACTTAAAAAAATCACCAACACTGAGAAAAATATGACAAACTGAGGCCAGAGCTCAAACTCAGTAATTTATCAGCAGTGTCACAGGGTCCGCTGTGTTAAAATTATAGACCAAACTCAATAGCAGTATCATGATTCCAGCTACAGGTGAGCTGATAGAGATGCACAGATTTTAATTTTCTTGACCAATTCCAATTTTTGTAAGTGTGACCTGCCTTTTCTTATGTTTCATAAAACAGGACATCACCTTTTCTTTTTTTTAACTTGTCCCCGTGATTTTGCTTTGACGCTTTCCCTGCTCAGACCGAGGCTGCTGGCTTGTGGCTGACTCTGAGCTCTGGATGGTTTTAGCTTTAGCCACGATCTAAAGAAACTCAAGAACAGAAACAAAGTCGCTGACATCCATCAGTTTGGAAAGGGTTACAAAGCCATTTCTAAGTGTTGGAACTCTAGTGAACCACAGTCAGAGGCATTTATTCACAAATGGAGAAAACAGTGGTTAACCTTCTCAGGAGTGACCGGCCTAATAAAATTATTCCAAGAGCACATCAACTACTCATCAAGGAGGTCACAACAAAACCCTGTTCAGGCTCAAAAATCCTCCGATATGGCTGCAAAGAAGAGTGGGCCAAAATTCCTCCACAGTGATGTGAAAGAGTCATTGCCAGTTATTGCAAATGCTTGATTGCAGTTCTTGCTGCCAAGGGTGGCACAACCAGTTATTAGGTCTAGTGGGCAATTACTTTTTCACACAGAGCCAGGTAGGTTTGGATAACTTTTTTCCCTTAATAATTGAAATCATTTAAAAACTGCTTTATTCATTTTTATTTCGAGTTATCTTTGTCTAATATTAAAATTAGTTTGATGATCTGAAACATGTAGGTGTGACAAATATGTAAAAAACCAAACAAACTAAAAAATCAAGCAAATACTTTTTCACAGCAGTGTAGCTGAGAGTGTGTACAAAACTATTTGCTTGAGGTACTGACAGGTTGTGGGTCAACTGAAAAATAAATAAACAGCGAGTTAAACTTCAATCACCACCACATCTTGTTAAGATTCTTAACAAGCTGAACCGCTAACCTGCTGCATCTAACCACGGGGGAACTCCTCCAACCACAGAGCAACGGACTAACTCATACTTCAAAGCAGAGGGTTTGTATTGATTTTTTTTTTTAATGTCCCATTCTGACAGACTCGCAGGGAAGAACTTGAGCCCACAAAGGACCTGACATTAACATGCAAGCTGCTTTGCACCCCCCCCCCCCCCAAAAAAAAAAAAAAAAAAAAAAACTTTATGAGGTTTACAGGGATTTCATTATAGCTGCTCAGCTCCTCCACTGCTGTCCTGCGATATGCCAGCTTCTTTTCACATTTGGCAGCAGCGCAGTATCACTCAATGCACATCCAGTATAGGGCAGTGAGCAGCCAGGGAAGCTGTAATTACTGTACCTCTATTCTGCTGGTCAGCACAGCAGCCTCATAAAAGGAAATGAAATGTTCCAGCTTTAATCTTAGAGGGAGTAATGTACCGCGAATATTACATTAGCATACAGTTGCAAGAAAAAGTTGCAACAGATGCTCAAATAGATTGAGATGTGGAGAATTTGGAGGCCAAGCCAACACTCCAAACAGTGTCATGTTCCTCAAACCATTCCTGAACAGTGTTTCGTAGTGTGCCAGGATGTATTATTCTGTTAAACAAGCCCACTGCATTCAGGCAATACCATTGCCAAAAAGAGGTGCTTGTGGTCCATCCATCCATCCATCCATTCGCTTCCGCACATCCTGGTAAGGGTCGCGGGGGGGCTGGAGCCTATCCCAGCTGTCATAGGGCAAGAGGCAGGGTACACCCTGAACAGGTCGCCAGCCTGTTGCAGGGCCAACACAGAGGGACAGACGACCTTTCACACTCACATTCATGCTCTCATTCACACCTATGGGCAATTTAGATTAGCCAATTAACCTAACCCCAGTAAGGCAGCACGGTGGCGTAGTGGTTAGCACTGCTGCCTCACAGTTAGAATACCATCTGGAAGGCCTGGGTTCGATTCCACCTTGGCCCAGGCCTCTCCCTCTCTCTGTGTGGAGTTTGCATGTTCTCCCCGTGCTTGCGTGGGTTTTCTCCGGGTACTCCGGTTTCCTCCCACATTCCAAAGACATGCACTTACTGGGGTTAGGTGCTTGTGGTCTGCAACAATATTTAGATAGGTACTATGTGTCAGAGCACTCTCAGCAGAACATTGCCCAGAGCATCACAAAGTCTCCACCAGCTTCCCTTCTTCCCATACTGCATCCTGTCTTTATGTCTTCTTCAGTTAAATGTGCCCAGCTGTGCATATGATGCAAATGGTGTGAGTGCGCACCTTGTTTGTAATTTAAAAATGCAGATCTATCAAAATCTGATCTTCACAAAAGATATATGAGGAAGTGAATCATGACATGAGCAAATGAGGTTCCTGAGGACTTCAGAAAAGGAGCTGTTGATGCTGCAAAACCATCTCTCAAGAGTTTGGACTCCACCAACCCACAATGAGACACACCGTGTACTAATGGAGGAAATACAGGCCCACTGTTAACTTTTCCAGGAGTAGCTGACTAACAAAGATCACTAAAAGAGCAAATTCTTTGAGCTCAGTGTTACACTAAGCACCTCTCTGCTCCTGCACCAGTCCGAGTATCAACTTGTTTGTTCATTATTTATTAATTATTATTTCCAGTGTTTCCACTCAGGTACTGTAGATGACTGGCACAGATTATTTTAATGCTTAAAGACAAATTAAAATAAATAACAGTACTTCAATATCTAGTTTAATTTTCTAATTTTATTTACCCTTAACCAAAAAGGTAGCAGTAACTTTAAGAAATGTGCACAAACAAATCACTTACTCAAATACACAGTCAGCATCAGGAAGGCGCAGGATAACATGCACACTGGCAGGCTGCAAGAGGTTGGATTTACAGTAGGGTGCAGGGAGAAAAGCCACTGCTCTCCAAACAGAACACTGCCCCCATCTGCAGCTCACTAAAGATCACATGGAGAAACCAGAAGGCCATTTTAGCGATATTTTACAGAGATCCGAGCAAAGTAGATCTTTTGGTTGAAATAAGAAGAAATGCTTCACTTCAGCATAAGAACCTCATCCTATCTGATGATCTAATCATGGTTGTGTGAGTGTTGTGGTTTGAGCCTGTTCTACTGCATCCAGGCTAGGATTGTTTGTAATGAATTTTAAATGTGAAATGCCTCAAGGAAAATGTCAGGACATCTGTCTATGAACTGAATCTTAAGAGAAAAAGTGGGTCGTGCAGCAAAACAATGATGCAAAGCACGCAAGCTGTGCTGCCACTGGTCAAAGAAGAATGAAGCTCGAGTTTTGGAAAGGCCAATCCAAGTCCTGACCTCGATACAAGAGAAATATTGAGGAAGTACAACATACAGTCAACTCACCAGCATCCCAGAGTTTAAACCATACTGTAAAGAGGAATGGTCTAAAATGCCACCATGCCATTAGATAGTCAATGTTATTTACTTCATCTGTCAGTTTTAATATTGTGGATGATCAGTAACAAAGATGCTTCCACTGCATCTTCTCTAAGAATTACGGATCACTTTCAACGTTTACATTTCCATTCTAACCCCAAATTATAGCAGATGTACAGTACTGTGCAGAAGCCTTGACCCACCCCTCATTTCTTTATATTTTGCTAGCAGAATGGGAAATAGGAGCTGCAACTCATTGAAATATGTGCAAACATACATAGAAGCATCTGCTTATGTTGCAGTACTTGTTTGCTGACCTCAGTGTCTCTTAGTGTTAGCGTGTTTCCCCTAACGTTTTATTTCAGTTTATCCATTTCTCCAGTTCTAGGTTTTGGAAGTTATAGCTTTCAGTTTATTATGTGTTTCACCCTTTTGGAATTCCTGCCTCTTGGTTTTCACCATCCTGACAATAAACGGCTCTCCTTTTATTCACCTTAGCCTGCCTCTGCGCGTGTGTATTTGGGTCCTCAACATAACATTCAGTTTGCACGTCCTGCAATTCATGACACTGATCATCTTGAAAGTCAATATTTGGTATGACCACCTTTATTCTTCAACACAATCTGAACTGTCTTGTGCAAATTTTGTTGTAATTTCTTTTCTTCTATATGTTGTCAAGTTAACACAGAGTTCAGAAATAAATATTCATATGTGAATGTGCTTGAAATGCAGCATTAGAAGAGAAGAGAAGAGAAGAGAAGAGAAGAGAAGAGAAGAGAAGAGAAGAGAAGAGAAGAGAAGAGAAGAGAAGAGAAGAGAAGAGAAGAGAAGAGAAGAGAAGAGTTGAGTTACCGCCTAGCCGTCATACACCACCAGTGCGCCAGATTATAAGAGGAGGGCTATCGTTACCAGACGTGACTGCTGATTACACTTAACTATTGGGATTGCTGGTAGGTCAAGTCAGCAGAGGATAGCAGGGTTGGTGTCTAGATCAATAGGCAGTAGAGCTAGGCGAACCTCCTCAACCAGCTTCAGCAGTTTCTGTAAATATCTAATAGGGTAAGACCCACAGATCAGAAACTCTAACCCGTTAGACTCCTGTGCAGGGGTATGACTGGGATCTGACACTGATTAAGCTGCTCAAATTTAGAAGAAAGTGTTTACCTTTTGGTGGGAAAAAGTCTCATTTCAGGCTCAGAATCATTCACTTTAACAAACTAATGACTGATGATGTCTTCGTAGTTTTCATTTGACTTATCCTAAGTTCTGAATTCTTACCTTCTTACTTTCCTACCACTTTAGACTAAAAATCCAAGTATGTCAGGCTTCATTTATCTAACTGCAAAATTAAGATGAATATAAACCACAAACCAGGCTAAACATCTTTGTGGAAATGGCTGTCAATCATTCTTTCAGGTCTGAGCAAAGTCTCTGCCAATCTTCACTCCCTACAGTGCAATTCCCACAGCTGTCAAAACAAACCCCAGTGAGACAATCCTTGAGTAAGAATGACTGTCGGTGTGTTGATAAAAGCTATTTCAACACATAGCTGTGAAGCAAACTGAATGTATGACCTTCAGCTTGCAGGATGGTAACTGAATCCACTGTACCATCCTGCCAACAGTCAGGCAAACTGAAGAGGAAACACTTCCAGAACAAACAACCACTCAGCTCTCCTCTCATCAGTTAGGCAGTGGCTCTCAGGTAATTGTTTTTGAGAGGGTCGCTTATGAGTTCATATAAGTCACTGCAGTAACTGCAGTTTGTCTCGAATACATTAGTAAGACTGAGGTAGTAAGGACTGATCAAGAATAAAAAATAAATAAATTTATGCAGACACAAAATTCCAATCTGCTGTAAAAGGTTTGTCTCCATTCTTTGCAGCAGTAAGTTGTTGTTCTCATCCCATCCCGTGCAATCTTGGTTTGGGTCAAGAAGCAGAGAAACAGCTTGTGACAGGATTTCTAGCTTATTGTAGGCAGGAGGAAACAGATGAGAGAGAAAACACAGCCTGCAGAATTCCAACAGCTTCATCATACACCTATTTCTTCATAAGAACATCGGTATCTTCCCATGCATCGCAAACTAATCTGCTTAAAGCAATATTGAGATTAGGGTTAAGGATTAGGGTTAAGGTTGAGATAAGGTTTGCATGGTTTGAGTTAATGTGATTTCCCAAATATTTTATTTGACATGGATTAATGTAAAGGTTGGTTGGTTTACTATGTTGTAATTGACAGACATTGACTTTGTATCTAGTTACTTCTAATAGACCTTAGGCTTTAACTTGCCCAGCAAAAAAAAAGGCTGGATATCCTTTAAGAGATTAAACTCTTACATGCAGTACAGGACAGGGTATTTTGGCAGAATTATAGTTACATCTCAGCCATGCCACATGTTTTATTCATATTCAATATATATTTTAGTACACATCTTCTATGGTCACCTCAGGTCATACGAATATTGTCTGGATCTGGTAAGCTGTCCTATCTCGTCTTTACAAACCAATGCAGGCTCCTTCACAGCTCCTTCTGAGCAAGAGAATCAGAAAAACTGCTTACTGCAAGTATAAATGTTAGATGTGAGCTTCAAGCAGTGCTTGCGTAAGAGAGCGGTTACAGAATCGGTTCCACGTTTCAGATCATGCTGAATAAAACAAAGCTGGGGAGCTGATGAGTAGTGATGACAAAGAGATGAAATTTCAGGAAAGATGTATTTTTAAGAATAAAAATTAGAATTAGCAGTAAGATAAAGCATTTCCTGTCCAGAAAAAAAAAAAAAGCTTTAGGCCAAAAACAGGAGATACTTAAGAGCTGAAGTAGTCAAAGTAAGACTGTGGCATTCACAGGCCACATCATGAGTGCAAAGTGTTTTTAATTAGATGGGAAGATTTTTGTTCATTTTGTGAGGATAAAGGTGCCCTACTTTTACTTTTGCCACAATTCCAAAGTGTTTTCATGCCACATTACTTTTTCCTTTTCCTGTTTAAGGAATGTAATCATATAGAACTCCTACCACAGAAAATCTGTCCCAGACTTCATGTGACTGTTGAGTTGGAGGAAATGTCCACTGGCTTAAAACTATCAAAAGGTGAAACTTTGTGCATGACATGGGTTTGTATGACGTGGTCCAGTGTGTGTTTTTGTAGGCGTACAGACGATTGTATTTGTCAGTATTTGAAACTCTCACTGAAGCATGAACTGCATATGAACTCCAGACAGTACTGGGGGGAAAAAGGTTCCCAAATATTGCCCTTTCTCACATGTAGCATACAGCAAGAGATAGTCCACTTCAGACACATTCTCAATGATGGAAATACATTTAGTTTAGGCGGAGGTGTTGCCTGGATAGAGCATGCAGGAGGCTGTGAATTCACTGGACTATTACTTGCTCTATTCTTAAATGGACAACATATTTTGCACAAGAAAGTTAAAAGAGTGTTAAACCCTGTGATGGACCTCAAATACAGGGACATCGATGACTATGTTTTGAAGAGAAGCAAAAAGGACTTTGGGGGAAAATCTAAATAGTTCAGTGAGAATTATTTTTTCCCCTGATTTCCAAGACGGGAGAACAAAGGTTCATGGATGTAGTGAAGGAGGACATGCAGAGGAAGATGATAGGGATAGGGTGAGATGGAAGCAGATGATTCACTGTGGCAATCCCTAATGGGAGCAGCCAAAGGAAGAAGTTATAATGTGATAGCATAGGGTTAGGATTAGGGTCTTCACCAATTTCAGTTCTGACATGCACCTGCTGCAGATCCTCAAAAGTTCAAGGCTACCTCTAGAAGCGGTATGTATGTGTCTTTGTGTGTGCGTTTTTGATGAGTCACCGCAGATAGAGCAGCCAGCAGCAGTAGAACTACTTTAGCAGATAACAGCATTTCTTTTCCAGAGGCCACCAGCTCTGCCAACAACCCTTCTGCTCCTTCAGTTCAACTTAATCCAGCATACCTGCGCTTCAGAGCAATGTATGTTCACAACCAAACGCAACAAGGTGTGTGCAGTAAGTGTTACAAATTATGATCTAAGGCCACTAAGAATAACTGAAAGTAGATCTCAATTCATATTGAATAAAAGTTTTTGAGTTGGCTACAAAAGCAGAGAAGGCACTGCATGGAGGTCTATGGGAAAACAACCCTTCAGCTCACTTGATCGCTTCCCTGATAGATTTTATAATGTCGTTCATTGGTTTAAGCTTTATTTAACACAGCATAATGTTCATTTTGTAAACTGTGGTCCCCGTTATTTATATATATATATATATATATATATATATATATATATATATATATATATATATATATATATATATATATATATATATATATATATATATATATATATATAAAAAGACAACAAAGCAAGGTACAGCTTAAGTCGTGGCTTTCTTGTGAATAACCAGTTGCTACAATATGAGTGTGCAGTGTCCTTCAGTTTCTCAGTCAGAATCACCCACCAAGATGTAGTGATGGCCAAAATGCTCAACCCAAGACTTAAAAAACAGGACTTCACAAAGCAGAGAGTGATGTCACAATGGCTAGGTTCCTCTTTTATATACAGTCTATGCATGAGGGGGCCATATGAGACTGTCACAAGCTCACAGGAGCATAAGGATGCGCACCTCTTTTGCATGTCGTGTCTGTGAGCTATTACAGGAGTGAAGCAGAAACTGATTCCCAAAGAAAACAAAAAAAGACAAAAAAAAATATTTATAAGGCTCTATAGTTTTAAGCTGTGCCAAGAACCATATATTCCAATGGTAATATTTGTGTGTTAATCATGTATCAGTCTTCTAGGTGTTAGGTGTGCAGCTTACAAAAGGTAAATAAAGGAATTTCTCTCTTTTTTTTTTTTGGCACATTTACAAGGTAAAAGTAGCTTTCTCCTCCAGACACTCATGTTAGAAACCAGCCATCACTGTAGAGTCTATTTTAAAATTCCAGCTGGTGGATAATGAAAGACCTTACATGCTGGTCTGACTGACTGACTGAGCTGCTGTTAGAAACTAGAGTTTTACTATCCTGTCCTGCTCATGCTGCACTGCAGTTTGGACATGGCTCGCCTCACCTTTAATGTGCGACTATGGTACGCTCAACTCGCAACTTTGATGGCAAGAAGCACCAATCCAGCAGCCACAAAAACCTTAAGGGCTGATGAATAATTCACGCACAGCTCCTGAAACACTGAAACGCTTTCCCCTTCCCTGTGTAGTCTGAGAATCTCTCCAGCGACCCCAACAAACACACACGGACATACACGCACATACGCTGCTACAGCAACTTAAGTACACTCTTTCATGCATGTTGTCCCAGAAAATACACTCAGTGCGGTGTTAGCAGGAGGATGCGAGGACTTTACAACCAAAGGCGCACTGAGTACAGCAGTGTGCTTCCAGAAAGCAACAGAGAGAATCTCTGACATACAGGCCTTCCCTAAGGTAACAATGGCTGTACTTTGATTTCAAAACACCACAGGGCAGTTTGAGACTGTCACAATTTCAGTGGAAGACACTTACAATTATAATATGCATTATGTCACACACAGCGCCTACCAACCTTCAGATGTTCATCTTGTGGGGACATGATGCAAGACTGTGGGTCATGCCTAACAGCAATATTCAACCACTAGTGGAGGATTTATTCTCAGCAGACTTTTAATGTATTTTCTTTAGGTCCATGATCTAATATCACAAGAACCACAGAAATTATGAAAACACAAATTCTTATGCAAAGACATACTGCCTTACAACCTCTGCATGCTGCATGTGACCAGTGAGGTGCATCTGTCCCAAGAAACTGGCTTTCACTTTGCCCAACAGGTTTCAAAAATGCTTTAATCAGTCAAAACAAGGATAAATAATCCCAGTGTTCCTGCATATGTAGCAGAAAAAGAAAAAAATTACATGCAGCATGCAGATTTGTCAGGGTTTAGTTCCTAATGTAACTGAGGCTGATCAAATATTTAGTCACACAGCCAGAGAGGCAGTTATGGAGCAGCTTGGTACTGACAAATCAAATGTTGCTAGCAGCCAGTTGTAATTTCCCACTGTGTTTTGAACTGTAGACACAGCGCACCATTACACAACCTGCGTATTAAATACATTTTGTCTGTTGCTGCTGTGTTAGCTGTGACAGCGCTGACTGCAGACTCCTCTGGGAAATCAGCCCACTTCCTGTTGTATCAGCCACTGGAGGTGAAGGAATTAAGAAGTTTGTGTGTGTATGTGCGCGCATGTCCACGTGTGTGTGTGCGCACACATTTAGGGTGGGTGAAAGCAGGAGGATATAGAGAGACTGCTCTACAGATATTTCGTCAAGCTGTATTTTCCAGCCTCTCTCGATGAGAAATGGGTCAAAGAAACAAGGAACCTGCCGCTGAGTTTTAATGTGGTAGAATTTAAGCTGCCGACAGCACAAAATGAAAAAACATAAACTCTAAGGTCAAGGTTTTGTTTAAATCTTTAACATGAACATATGTGCTCATGGATAAAACACTACTTATAACAAAGGTGAAGTCATCAATCATTATGTCCTACAAGACTGCATACCAATGTTACTGTCATAACAGCTGTCAGTGGCTTCACTGTCAAGACAAGAGATGCAAAACCACCATCATGTAGCAGCTTCTCAACAAAGTCCAGCAGGCACTGCGAGCATATCGAGTTTAATCTAAAATGACTTGCAAAAAAATTAAAGTCAGGTTATGTCTGTGTAGATTCTCAGTCATCCAGGTCATAGTAGTCTCTGGAGCTTGAAAAAGGCGACTGGACTTCTTTTTTGTTTCTTGAAGACGTTTCACCTCTCATCCGAAAGGCTTCTTCAGTTCTCAACCACACATGATCAATAGAGGGTCATAACCACCTCCAGGAGACTATGCCCACAGGGGTTTAAATACCTGGGTCTCTCCACCATTTGGTTGAGAACTGAAGAAGCCTTTCGGATGAGAGGTGAAACGTCTTCAAGAAACAAAAGAAGTCCAGTCGTCTTTTTCAAGCTCCAGAGAAAGTCAGGTTATGTGCAAATGAAGCAGCAGCACAAACACATTAAACATTTTGGTAGTTTTCAGGAGAGTAATATAAGCATACACATGTTTTGAGCATATAACAGTGTAACTACATTATATGACAATATACATGACCGGTGTTATCCACAGAAATATTGTATAAAAGATTGACATGGCCACCACGACAATGCCTACTGATTAGTGAAGTCCTTCTGTGAGGCCTCAAGCCGAGCTTTTGTGCCATCACCGTTTTGGTGTTTTGAAACTGGATATAACAAAGCATGGATTTGACTGTGAAACCGACGCCACCTGCTAACTGGCTAAGAATTTTTGTTTGAAAAGTTATCAATTGAGCACAACCTGGATAGTCCCCCCCCCTTTTCACATTAATAGTGACCAAAATATGAACTTCCAAATGACCTTAAACTTCAGCTCATCAGGCATCAGGAAAATTCTTACTGAGGTCACAGAGCAAGGGAGCCAGACAGCATTATCCTATAGACTTCTATACAACTGGATTTTTTTTTTTGTAACTGCAGATGTCACCTCCTGCTGACCACTGAACAAAAATGCAGGGCCTCTGTGTCACTTTTCAGACATGGAAACAGTGTCCATCTTTGATACAGTCTTTGTGGTAGAGAGGCAGGGGGCAGGCATGCAAGTGCACAAGCGTCATTATGTTTGTGCATGTGTGTGTGTGTATGCAAGCGAAAGGAGGTACAACCACTTAAAACCACTTAATAAATCATACTACATACTTTGTGAAAGTATACATAGAGCAATAATCAGCTGCATCTTCATGAAGTTCATCATCCTGTGGCCTCAATAAGCCACAATAAGCTACAGCATAGCAGCACCAGTTCTCCATCAGGTTCTGGTCAGAGTTGCCCTCCAATTCGCAGCAGATCTCTGGAGCTGAACAGGAAACAGGCTATTGGGATTGACTCACTTTTGAAGCCAGCCTCAAGTGGCCATTGAAGTAACTGCAGTTATTTGCAAGTGACGGTTTCATTTTTCAGCCTAAGACGTTGAGATGATTTACACCTGAACATTTTTCTTTTTTTTTTTTTTTTGTCTAAAAGTCTGCATTATAGTTCACACTCTATATGTCTGATATTTTTTCCTTTCCAGGTAAAATGGTTAGTAAAGTGCCACCTTGTCTGTACTGGTTCTCAGTCATCCAGGTCATGGCAGTCTTAAGTTTTTTGAAGATGTCTTACTTCTTATCCAAGAGGCTTCTTCAGTTCTAAAACCAAAAGGTGGCGAATCCCAGGTATTTAAATCCTAGGAACCTAGAAGTAAAGATGTCTCTTGGTCTCTTGAATGAAAGGTGAAAGAAGTCCAGCTGCCTTCTTTTTCAAGCTGACAAAAGTGTCATCTTGTTTGTACAATGAGGCCATTAATTGGCTGTGTCTGCTTTTACATCCTATGTACAAGCAGTCTTTGTTTCATATTTTGCATGCAGTACAGTAAAGGGACTTTGAGCTTAACCTTTTTCAATGGCCCAGGAACTGAACCTAGAACCCCAGCAGTGACACTCAGGACCCTTACCTCATGTCTGTTTAAATACGTCTAACTCAAGGTGATATACAAACCGCTCCCCACAAGTACTGAATTAGCAGTCACTGACTTCTACACATCACTTTTTAATGCATTTTATTTAATGAATTACCAGCAGGGGGTCACAGTAGACTCAAAATGGCAACTCCACCTCCACCTCCAGCTGAGCTTGTCCACTCTCACTTTATCTCCACTGGGAACATTTCACGAAGCATTAAAAAGTGAAAAGGTAGCTTCAATTATAAAAATTCTTTGCTGGGTAATGTGACATTTTCAGCAGCCTAACGAAATGAGAACCACTTCTAAGCCCCAATCATCCCAATCATAAACTACAACCACAGATTAAAAAAAAAAAAAAATCTAAATACTAGGGAATTTCAAAACGTCTTACTCTGTGGTTACAAATCCAGCCGCACAAACCGCACATACCTGATCTAATTACATGGTCCGTTGGTCAATCTTGGGCCAATCCTGTCGAGTCTGACCATGAAAAATCCACCAGCATCCTTAACACAGTAAGAGCAAGACAGTGAAACGCTGTGCATGGGACTGCGGCGGAACTTCTCCAAGGATGAGCCGGAGTCCAGAGCGCGCACAGCTGCCGGGGAAACTAAACACCACCGCCGTGGAACCAGCAGACTAGAGGTCAAATGTACGGCTGTGAAGACGGCCAGAAACGGAGGACACTGAAAAATGGAACATAGTCACGGCGCGGGAACCGGAGGAAAACAAACAGATAAGGACGAGGACAACTCCGGACGAGCGCTTTTTTACGCGCATGTAGTGTGCAAAAACGCTTTCGCCTCCACTCAGAGCCGTGTTATTCTCGGGACTCCAATTGAGAAAACAACCGCCGGGAAGCTTGAAATCATAGAATTTCAAACGGACACATCCAACAAGTGCGGGACGCGAAGGAGAAATGACGCTGCTGGACGGACCGGGAAACGGTGGGAGGAGAGGAGCCGCCCCACATCACACAGACGTGATGTGGTAGGCCTAGATTTAAGGGGCATGCCATATATATATATATATATATATATATATATATATATATATATATATATATATATATATATATATATATATATATATATATATATATATATATATTTTTCAGTGTCCTCCGTATATATATATATATATATATATATATATATATATATATATATATATATATATATATATATATATATATATATATATATATACATGAGCCAGGTATAAGAGAATATTTACAACTTAGGTTCCACTTAACTCGCTGCTGATAGAAATTAAGTGGGATCTCTCTGAACTAATCACGGACCATAAGCTATAGTATAAACTTAGTATGCACCACATTAAAAATATAAGTGCCACAGAGTACAGTACTGTTAACAGCAGTAGAATTCAAAATGCTTATACAGTAGAATAAAGCAAGTTAAAAGAATTTTATGCAGTCATCGTTATAGTGATATTATCGGGAGATTTAACATAGCTATGACGACGCCTTCAGCCATACTGATTACGCATAAACTCCTATGGACTTAAGAATACAACCTAGATATTACCCTGATGGTTGGTTCAGAATGTTCCCATTAGAAAACGAAGGCTGGGTAATGCTACAGTAAACCCCCCCATACACAGACCATTGAGCCACAGTAATTGATTTGCCCTCAATCACTGTTCCTTTAATCTACTTACTGTTGCAGCCAAGTCAACGCAAATATTGACGAAGAGGGAAGGCCTGGCTGACTAAAAAGGGATGTGCAACGAAAGTGAGACACACAGATTTATGCATGTTAATCCAAGAAGACGAGGACAGCGGAAGCCAAGCAGTCGGCTTCAGGTTCACAAACTATGGAGGACAAAAACTGCCAAAATCATAAAAGAATAAATTGTTGGCATTAATGAAGTTATGAAATATAATTTGATTTTTCTTTGAACCTTTGTTTTAACTGCCCTATTTTTTTATCTTCTAATTTTATGTTCTCAAATTTGTTATCAATAAATTCATTCTTTAGATTCATTTATGTAATATTTGATTGTATTATTTTTAGCTGAGCTAAGTGATTTGATTCTAAGCAATCTCCTGAGTTTAGGCAGCTATTAATGCTGTGAGAGGTAAGTCAGGCAATTAGAGCAGCTGACTAGTAGCCCAAAGGTTAGTGGTTCCAGTTGCTGTTCAGATGCTGGCATCTCCTCTTTCTTAGGTCCCCATTTTGGTACATGATGCCTGCAGAACATACAAAAACTTGACTGAACTCATCTTTAGAACACTAATTTGTTTCAGTCCTTATGCAACAGCTATAGGATGATTTCTACAGGCTGAAGAACAGCAGTCACTGCAGGACAGAAAGATCTGCACATTTATACTCTAAATGAGCAGCACAGGTTCATGCATTCACACATGGCTTCCCATGCTTAATGCAATCTTACTATAAGTGCACAAAAATATTAGAAAAGCAATTCAACACTGTAATGCACACCTAACTGAAAATTTAGTACGTCTAACCAGTGGCAGGCTTATTTCAGTGTCCTGCAGCCTCAGAGCATGGTTGCCTCTGAACATTAAAAAATAGAAAACATATTACATGTTTAAATTGAGACATTTTACAATTTAATGAAAAATATTTGCTCATTTTGAATTCAATGGCAGCAACACGCCTCAAAAAAGTTGGGACAGGGGCAACAAAGAGCTGGAAAAGTAAGTGATACTAAAAAAACAACAACAACAACAAAAAACTGCAACTAATGCATCTTTGCAACTAATAAGGTAAATTGGCAACAGGTCAGTAACATGACTGAGTATAAAAAGAGCATCTTAGCGAGGCTTTTCTCCTCAAGATATGCAGAGCTTTACCAAGCTGTAAAAATCTGTCTACAAATTGTGGAACAATTTCGAAATAATGTTCCTCAATATAAAATTGAGAAGACTTTGAACATCTCATCATCTACAGTACATAATATCATCAAAAGATCCTCTGGAGAAATCTCTGTGTGCAAGGGACAAGGCTGAGAATCAGTGTTAGATGCCTGTGAACTTTGGGCCCTCAGGCAGCACTGCATTAAAAACAGGCATAATTCTGTCATGGAAATCACTGCATGGGCTCAGGAACACTTCCAGAATTCACTGTTGCTGAACACAGTTCACTGGGCCAGCCAAAAGTTAAAGCTCTGTCATCCAAAGAAGATATGTGAACATGGTCCAGAAACACTGCCGACCGAGACAAAGTGGAAAACTGTTCTGTGGTCAAATGAATCGAAACTCGAAATTCGTTTTTCTAAAACATGGTTGCCACATCCTCAGGAATAAAGAGTGGAGGGACCATCCAGCTTGTCATCAGCATTTAGTTCAAAAGCCTGGATGTCTGATGGTATGGACTTTGTAGCACAAGAGTCTGGGTGCTTAACTGGCCTGCATGCAGTCCAAACATTTCACCAACTGAAAACATTTGGAGCATCATGAAACGAAAAATATGACAACACCTCTCTCAAAAATCCAACAACTGGTCTGCTACACAGTGGTAAACATGGCCCTGTCCAAACTTTTTTGAGACATGTTGCTGGCATCAAATTCAAAACAACCATTTATCAATTTAAACATCTGATTTTTTCTGTGTTCTATTGTGAATAAAAAATGGGTTTATGAGATTTCCAAATGGGGTGGTGGGGTGGTTAGCACTGTTACCTTGCAGCTAGAAGGTCTGGTTTCAAATCCACCTTGGCCCAGGCCCTTCTGTGAGGTGTTTTTCTCTGAGTATTCTGGTTTCCTTCAAAAGACATGCAGTTAATGGGGTTAGGTTAATTTGTGATTCTAAACTGCCCATAGGTGTAAATGTGAGCATGAATGGTTGTATGTCTCTCTGTGTTGGCCCTGCAACAGGCTGGTGACCTTTTGCCCTATGACAGCTGGGATAGGCTCCAGCCCTCCCACAACCCTGAACAGGATAAGCAGAAGAGAATGGAGGGAGGGAGATTTCCAAACATTCATACTCACATTCACACCTATGGTCAGTACTGAATTCAATTCAACTTTATTTATACAAAATCCCAACAGTTGCCTCAAGGCGCTTTATATTGTAAGGTAAAGACCCTACGATAATTACAGAAAAACACCAACAATCAATACAACCCCCTATGAGCAAGCACTTGGCAACAGTGGGAAGGGGGGGGGGGGGGGGACCTTTTAACAAGCGGAAAAGTCCGGCAGAACCAGGTTCAAGGAGGGGTGGTCATCTGCTGCGACCAGTTGGGGGTGAGGGCAGTGAGACAGGACAAAAGACATGCAGTGGAAGAGAGCCAGAGATTATTAATAAGTAATGATTAAATGCAGAGTGGTATATAACCAGAGTAAAAAGAGGTGAGTGAAGAAGAAACACTCAGTGCATCATGGTACAGTAACCTCTCAGCAGCCTAGGCCTATTGCAGCATAACAGTGGGATGGTTCAGGGTCGCCTGATCCAGCCCTAATTATAAGCTTTATCAAAAAAGAAAGTTTAAAGCCTAATCTTAAAAATAGAGGGCGTCTGTCTCCCAAATCCAAACTGGGAGCTGGTTCCATGGAAGAGGGGCCTGAAAGCTAAAGGTTAATGCCAATAGAGCAAAGTGCTCTATCGGCGTAATATTGTACTATGAAGTCTTTAAGATAAGGTGGGGGCTGATTATTCAAGACCTTGTATGTGAGAAGAAGGATCTTAAATTAAATTCTGGATTTAACAGGGAGCCAATGAAGAGAAGCCAGTATGGGAGAAATATGCTCTCTCTTTCTAGTCCCTGTCAGTACTCTAGCTTCAGCATTTTAGATCAACTGAAGGCTTTCAGGAGCTTTTAGGACAGCCTGATAATAATGAATTACAATAATCCACCCTAGAAGTAATAAATGCATGAATTAGCTTTTCAGCATCACTCTGAGACAGGATATTTCTAATTTTAGCAATATTGGGCAAAAATGCAAGAAGGCAATTCTACATATTTGTTTAATATGTGCATTGCATCTAATCCTATGTTTGACCTTCAGCAAGACCTGTGAAACTACATTTCGTTCACACTATGTCTCATAGTCTGAATGACAGTAAAGCTGAATCTGAGTCTGAGTGTGAGTTGAAGGACATATCCTGGTCAAAAATGACTCCAAGATTCCTCACAGTGTTACTGGAGGCCAAGGTAATGCCATCCAGGGTAAGTATCTAGTTAGAAACCATGTTTCTAAGATTTGTGGGGCCGGGTATAATGACTTCAGTTTAATCTGAATTTAGAAGCAGGAAATAAGAGGTCATCCAGGCCTTTATGTCTTTAAGACATTCCTGCAGTTGAACTAATTGGTGTGTCATCTAGTTTCATAGATAGATAAAGCTGGGTATCATCTGCATAGCAATGAAAATGTATGCAATGCTTTCTAATAATACTGCCTAAGGGAAGCATGTATAATGTGTAACTAGAATTGGTCCTAGCACAGAACCCTGTGGAACTCCATAATTTCCCTTAAGTTTGTGAAGAAGACTCCCCATTTACATGAACAAATTGGAGCCTATTAGGTAGATATGATTCAAACCACTGCAGTACCTTGTCAGAAAGCTCTGCAGTCCACTGTCGGAGGTCATAAGAAGATCATTTGTAAACTTCACTAATGCTGTTTCTGTACTGTGATGAATTCTGAAATATAACGGAAACTCTTCAAATAAACCGTTCCTCTGCAGATAATCAGTTAGCTGGCTTTTTAAGTAATGGTTTAATTACTGTCACCTTAAAGGTCTGTGGTACATAGCCAACTGATAAAGATAGATTAATCATATTTAAGATTGAAGATGGATGGATGGATGGATGGATGGATACTGAGGCAAAGAAAGGTAAGAAACAAATGTGTTAATTGTTGGATTTTATGAAATAATTAATGCTGTACTTACTTTTAATGTTGGCAGTCATCCATACATGTTCTCCAAAAGCTGATATGTGGGGACAGGATTGGGATAGGCACACCAGAAATTGACCCTAATTTCTTATTTAAATTTTAAAGAGTGCTTATTGTGTTGGGTGACTTTCTTTGAAATATCAGCTTCTTGTTATGATAGGTTTAAATAGGAGTAAATTATATATTATATTATATTATATTATATTATATTATATTATATTATATTATATTATATTATATTATATTATATTATATTATATTATATTATAAACTTGGGGGAAAAAGCTTTATCAACTACCAAAAAAAACAAGGATATAGGTTTAGACCTATAAAGGCACACCACATACAATTCTACGTAAAAACTATTTAAATCAAAGAGACGAGAAGGAGAGAATCCATAGTGAGCCAGAGCTATTGCCAGTACTTTGAAGGTGTGTTTGATTTAACTGACAGTATTGACTCTGGGGGAGGTGCAGACACAAGATCTGAGCTTAACATTGCTGGATCAGTCAGCAGTGACCTTCCCTCATTACATCCAGGACGTTACTCTGTATTACATTTTAGCCAGAGGGGGGACTGGATCACAGAAAAAGCAGAAGGGTCTGAGATCACAGAGTCCAGACAATGCAGGTAACACACAAATGCTCTGACAGATACAATAAAATGTTATGGGGAAAGAGGTGGGTGGGGGGTGGAGGGCTGTATAAGTTGAGAAATGTGGTAGTTGACATGGTGATTAACTAACCCTAACTTGTAAAGCAGGCTAGCAGTTTGTGATGAGCATCACCTTTTTTAACCAATAATATAAATAAGAGTTATAGCTGATGAGCTAAACAATAGGTTGTTGCAGTCAATCAAGCAGTCAGCCAGACAAGCTATCCATCACAGTGAGGAGTTTGAGCCAGAGGTTTATAACTCAAGTCTGACCTACACTGTTTGATGGACTGATGGGTTACGGGAAGTGTATTGTGGCAACACCATGCAATGAATGGCGGGCACTAAAGCTGGGTACTAATGAGGCATTGCACTTGGTGTGTGATATTTAAAAAGAAAGTACAACCACAAAAAAATGTGGGATGAAATTTAACAGACTTGTTGCAACAGTGGCATCCTGTCACAATACCACACTCAAATTCAGTGAACTCTCTAGAGCAAATGCTTGCAAAGGTAGCCTTCCTGGCCCGGTGCTTGATTTTATACACCTGTGGGAGATGAGAGGTGTGGCCTAATAGTGTTGTCCATAACACGTAAGCTTGCAAGTCAAAGTTTTCAATCTAAACTGACTTTTTAAGGAAGAGGTCACAAATTTCCCCATCCACCACTTAAATCTCTTTAATGTGCATTTGCACAGAGCCACCACAAAATAACATCCAGTTTCTTTTTATTGTTGAAGAGTTAACAAATTGATTTGTTAGCAAATCAATTTTGTGTAAATTAAAGTTTAATTACTTGGGAATAACATGTAGAATTAAAGGCAGGCCCTGCATACCATGATGAAAACATCATCCAACTGATTTGAGGCTTCTTTGCTGCCATTGGGATTGGAGCACTTTCATGAAAAGTGAATTCCCAAATTAATTTATGTTAGAGTGGCTTATCACCAGTTACACATCAAAGTAAATCTATTAAAGAATCCCTTCAAACAAAGAAAGTCTGCCCTGAAATTCATGCAGAAGTGCAAATGCTGCAGCCCACTGTGAATGTTTAATTCATAGGTTCAAAAATGACATGAAAGGTTTGTTTGTTTGTTTATATTTGTGACTTAGATGAAATCACATGACCAAGGTTTCCAGACATTTTCTTGCCACTGTATGCATTATTGGATTGACTTTAGAAGTCCATGTAAAATATTTTATGAGACAATTTTCTTGCAATTGAAAAATCCCAATTTCATGTTCACTGTGGTCCTGGGTTTGATCTAGCTATTAATATTTAGCTAGTCCATATCACTTTAAAATATAATTTGCATAATAGTTGGCATTTCAGTTTCCTCCATTCCCTTACAGATAAAGAAAAAGGGGCAAAAGCAGATGGAAGGAACAGGGTACATGCAGGAGAAAAACAGGGTGAGAAAAAGAAGAGACCAGGTTAGCAGTACAAGTAAAAAAGCAGGATATAGGCAGAGGACAGAGGAGGAGAAATGGAAAGAAGAGAAGAGGTGAGAAGAAGAGGAGAGCCACGTGGGTGATGATAGATCATGACTAAGCATTACTCTGTTGGCTGTAAGTGAAGCCATTCATCAGGTGACCTGCTGCTCTGTCTGTTCTTCATTCAGTGCTGCTTTTTCTAAATACAGTATTTCATCACTTGTGTTCCACATAGCCAGTTAACATCAGTATCTATTTATACTGAAGTGCAGATGTGCAAGTTCTAGAAACAAATTGCAGTAAATAAAGTGTGCATTTAAATGATTGGTCACCAGCAATCTACAGTAGTTTAGTCAAGCGATACGTAGCAGTAATACAAGACTATTTGTTAAGAACTGTTTTTGTGAGGAATCTTTCCTCAAATATACAATAGCTACTACACAGACCTGTTTGTTACATCTGTATTCGCTCCATCTTTCCCCCAACCAATGAACGAGACCCTTAGAATCCTTCACTCGGAGAAATTCAGTCCTACTACATTTATTCTAGAGGCTGTGACACTAAACATTTTCAAGGACTCAAGGATTCTTTATTGTCATTCGCATCACATTTGCATGCAGTGGAACAAAAGTCTATCCTCAGGTCCCAGAGTCACCCATGTAATACTTATGACAGCTCCAAGTAATTTAAAGAAGAATACATATAAATGTAAGTAACAATAATATAAAGAAAAAAATATATATATATACACATGTATGTGTAAATATATATATATATACATACACATGTATGCATACCTTTATATCTACACACACACACACACACACACACACACACACACACACACACACACACACACACACACACACACACACAGGTGTATATATTTGTGTGTGTGTATATATATATGTATACACACACATATAACACACACACACATATGTACTATTAAACACTAATAAATACTAACAATAAATATGGCATTACAGTTTAGGATGTGGAATGATGGGAGAGACCCGTGGTGCCATGGCAGTGACTTGTGCAAATGACAGCAGCTCAAGTGTGTGAAACAGCAGCATGAATGTATGCAGAGTTGTGCAAGAGCCGTGCAGCTACACAGCCCAGAGTTCAACAGTCTTACAGCTTCAGCGAAGAAGCTGTTCCTCAGTCTGGTGGTCCTGCTCTTAATGCTCCTCAGCCTCCTGCCTGAGGGGAGGGGAACAAAAAGTGTGTGTGCTGGGAGTGTGGGTCCTTCAGGATGCAGGTGGCCCTTTTTATCCATCTGGCGGTGTAAATGTCAGTGGTGGTGGAGACGCTGACTCCCAACAGTCCTCTGTGCAGCCTTCACCACCCTCTGCAGAGCTTTCTTCTCTGCCACAGAGCAGCTTCTGTGCCACACAGCGATGCAGAGAGCCCAGTACGCTCTCCACCACACATCTGTAGAATGAGGAGAGGACTGAGTTTCCGAGTCCAGTGTGCCTCAGCCTCCTGAGGAAGTAGAGGCGCTAGTGTGCCTTCCTGACCAGACTGGAAGTGTTGCTGCCCCAAGTGAGGTCGTTACTCAGGTGTACACCCAAGTACCTGTACCTGGGGACCACTTCCACCGCAGATCCTCCAATGTGCAGGGGGAGGAGGGGGTTTCTGACCCTTGTGAAGTCCACAATCATCTCCTTTGTTTTTGTCACATTGATGCAGAGATTGTTCTTTCTGCACCAACCCTCCAGGTGTTCCACCTCCTGCCTGTAGCCCAACTCATTGTTGTTAGCAATGCATCCGACCACTGCTGTGTAATCCGTAAACTTCACAATTTGATAGCCTGGGTGTTTAGCTGAGTCATATGTGAGCAGGGTGAACAGAAGAGGGCTCAGCACACAGCCCTGGGGGGAGCCTGTGCTGAGGATGATGGGAGAGGAGGAGATGTGGATCCTTCACAGATTGCAGCCTGTTCATCAGGAAGTCCAGGACCCAGTTACAGAGGGAGGAGCTCAGTCCAAGTTTGAGTTGATGTGGGCCATAACCAGTCTTTAGTTGTTGTTGAAGGAATAGGTTGTATATAAAAAAAGAATTTAGTCACCATGACATCATCCATTGGTGGCCATATTATTTGTCAGATAATTAGATAAAAACTGATCAAATAAAATGAACGCTTGTATTGGCATTCACCTGTCAGTCAAAGCAGCCACATCCCCAATAACGTCACTAAAACCATGGACGGTATTAAAGATGGAAATTACCCAATGGTTTGAGATTCTGCATTTTGAAATTTAAGTGTTATCATTTTGGCAGGCACCATATGGATTCTTTGGAACCAGAAGTTACCTTATATGACAACTTCTGGCTTCTGGATTAAAGGGTGGAGTGCAAATTTATCAGCTAGCACTTGCTAGCTTGCTTAGCCAGCTGCATCTGTGAAATAGGTGTATAGGTGTAAACAAAGACACACATATCAGCTAATTAGTGCTAATAGCTAATAAAACATTGGAATTTCACTCACCAAAACTGTGAACTGTAGCCTAAATTTCCTGTTTTTAGCTGACAGGAGCAGCACTCAGTGTGGTCTTCTGCTGCTGTAGCCAATCTGCTTCAAGACTGGGCATGTTGTGCCTTCAGAGATGCTCTTTTGCATATGTAACACATGGTTATTTAAGTTACTGTTACCTTCCTGTTGGCTCAAAGCAGTGTCCTCTGACCTCTGGCATCAACAAGGCATTTTCACCCAGAGAACTGCTGCTCACTGGGTAGCGCTCCCTTTCGGATCTGTCATGGTCCTGGGCCGTCTGCCCAGCATTTTGTGTTTAGTTCTGTCTTCCCTGAGTTTTGTTGTTTTTCAGTTGTTTTGATACGTTTGTTCCCCTCGTCCCTGTCTCCCCTGCTCCATGGTCTTGTCATGATGTCTTGTCCCTGACCTCCTGTGTTTTCATGTTGAGTTTATTCCTAGTGTTGTGACTAGTCTGTGTCTCTGCCCCGTGTCTGTGTGCCAGTCCCCCGTATGTAGTCTGCGTGCGCCTTGGTTAGTCACTTCCTGTATTATTTTGACAGTCGTATGTTCCCTGTGCTTTGTGTTTAGTTTTGCTTCCCATGTTGTTAGTTTCATTTGCTTCACCTGTTGTTCCCTGCTGTTTCCTCTTGCCCTGATTACCCAGTGTGTACTTAAGCCCTCAGTTTTGTTTTGTTCTCTGTCGCGTCGTCTTCAGTGTTCCCTCGCTGTGTGTCTCCCTGCTCCTCCTCAGGTTTTGGTTTAGTCCCTTCCCAGTATAGGTTTGTTTTGTATTTTTCCAATAAATCCCGTTTGTTTGAGTCTGCATCCTGGGGTCCAATTCTGCCTGCCACACACACACGCCATGACAGAACGACGCGACCATTTCAAAGACCCCGCGGACTCAGACCTGTGTGAACGGCAGCTAGCTGTGCAAGCTCACCTGCAGGAAGTGGTGAGGAGGAAGCCGTGGCTGGCTCCCGAGTATGAGGGACAGCTCCGCCGCTCTCACCGCGCTTGGGGAGACTCCAGCTGGGTTAAAGGGTCTCCGCGTCAGAGCTTGCCGCTCTCTCCACCTCCGCCGCCACAGCCCTGTTCATCAGCCGCACTGCAGCAACCGCCCGATACCACTGCCCCACCTCTGCCCCAGCCTTTAGGGATTAAGCTGGGCGGGTTCTCCCTGGCATCAGATTCGCCCCCGCCCGAACCTTTCGGGAAAAGGCTGGGCGGGCTCACTTCCTCATCAGACAGTCCTTTGCCTGCTGCTTCTCTTGCCAGCTCTGCTTCCCTTCCTCTCCCTAAGACGCGGAAGCAGCGCTCGCGATTCAGGAAGATGAGCACGGAGCCAGCAACCCATGACAAGAAGCAGGAATCAGTCACTGTGAGAGAGATGTCCTGTATTGACTCTGCCAGCCCTCCAATGGATCCTGCAGATGCTTCCGTCTTCTTGGACCGGGAACTTGGGCCAGAGGTTCGAAGATTCTTCAGAATCTCCTCCCGGATTTATAACTGTACTGACTCGAAAGCCTTTTCCATTGGATTTTCTGCTGTGCTCAGTCTCTTAGACACCCACCCTCGCTTATTGCTGTCACCCACTATTGCCGGCTGGATGGCTTCTGCTGTTCGTGTGGAGGCACAGATTAGAGCACTGAACTCTCTGTCTTCAGCATCACCAGCAGCAGCACCACAGTTACCCACGCCGCCTGCACCACAGACCACTGTAGCAGCCTCCGAGCCACAGCAGTCAGAGCCCCCAGTGTTAGCTGCAGCAGCTCCTCAGCCACTCCCATCAGAGCCCCAGCTCCCTCAGTCAGCCTCTGTAGCTCTCCCCGCTTCAACTTCCCCAGTGCCAGCTCTCCCCGCTTCAGCTCCCTCAGCCTCAGCTTTCCCTAGCTCTCAGTCAGTTTCCACGCAGTCAGCTCTCCCTAGCTCTCAGCCTGCTCGCCCTCAGTCAGCAGCAGCTCCAGCCGCTCTAGTTCACCCTGCCTCAGCTTTGCCCCCTCCAGTGGTTTCTCTTTCTGTGATCCCCTTGGTCAGTTTAGTTTCACCTCCAGTCCCTTCATCTTCAGTTTTAGTCTCAGTCCCCTCATCCTCCTCAGCGTCAGCCCCCTCGTCCTCAGTCACCTCAGTCCAGTCTGGTCCTACTCCCTCCGTGGTTTCGGTCTCCTCAGCTTCCATACTCCAGTCAGCTTCCCCGGTCCCCACAGCCAGTGCTTCAGCTTTGCCCCCTTCAGTGGCGTCACTTCCCTTAAATCCCTTGGTCTCTCCAGTCAGTTTAGTTTCATCTTCAGTTCTAGTCACAGTCTCCTCGGTTTCCTCCGTGCCCTCTGTCCCCGTAGTCCCTCAGGTCCCCGTAGTCCCTCAGGTCCCCGTAGTCCCTCAGGTCCCCGCAGTCCCTCAGGTCCCCGTAGTCCCTTACTCTACTTCCACTTCTGGTCCCTCAGTCCCTCAGGTCCCCGT
Organism: Archocentrus centrarchus; assembly: GCF_007364275.1. Taxonomy (NCBI): domain Eukaryota; kingdom Metazoa; phylum Chordata; class Actinopteri; order Cichliformes; family Cichlidae; genus Archocentrus; species Archocentrus centrarchus. The sequence goes on along the minus strand of NC_044349.1, from coordinate 12,920,053 downwards.
AGTCCCTTCAGCTCTCCCTAGCGCCCAGCCTGCTTCCACGCAGCCGGCTCTCCCTAGTGCCCGGCCTGCTTCCACGCAGCCGGCTCTCCCTAGCGCCCGGCCTGCTTCCACGCAGCCGGCTCTCCCTAGCGCCCGGCCTGCTTCCACGCAGCCGGCTCTCCCTAGCGCCCGGCCTGCTTCCACGCAGCCAGTCGTCTGCCGGCCTGCTTCCACGCAGCCAGTCGTCTCCCGGCCTGCTTCCACGCAGCCAGTCGTCTCCCGGCCTGCTTCCACGCAGCCAGTCGTCTCCCGGCCTGCTTCCACGCGGCCCCTAGTGCTAGTTCCCTTAGCTTCAGTCCCTTCAGTTTTGGTCCCCTTAGTCTCCCCGGTCCCTCAGGTTCCCTTTGTTCCCTCCTCTGGTCCCTCAGCTCCTTTAGTTGTGGTTCCCCCTGCAGCCTCAGTCCCAGTCTCCTCTGCTCCTGCTCCCCCGACTCCGGTTTCCCCGCAGTTAGCTTCAGTCCCCTTACCTCTTCCGCAGTCAGCTTCCCCAGTGTCAGCTTCCCCGTCCTCAGCTTCCACGCTCTTAGCGCCCTCCGTGTCAGCTCCCCCAGTGTCAGCCTTAGTTCCCCCAGCTCCCTTAGTCTCTCAGGTCCCCTTAGTCTCCTTAATTCCCTCCTGTGCTTCCGTTCCTGGTCCCTCGTTCCCCCTAGTTCCCTCAGTCTCCCTGCAGTCAGAGTCCATAGCGTCAGCTCCCTCGCCCTCCATAGCGTCAGCTCCCTCGCCCTCCATAGCGTCAGCTCCCTCGCCCTCCATAGCGTCAGCTCCCTCGCCCTCCATAGCGTCAGCTCCCTCGCCCTCCATAGTGTCAGCTTCCACGCACCCACCATCACATGCACCCGGTCCATCCCCCAAGCAGCCCCAGCTGCTCAGTGAAGTAGCTGTGTGCCCTACACCGCAGACCCAGCCTGCACATTCGGAGCCTCACCTTGTAGGCCCCGTTCAGCCCAAGGGTCCGGCTCAGTCGGAGCCGTGTTTGAAGCCCAAGGGTTACGCTCAGTTGGAGCGTCGGGCTCGGTTCGAGCCTCCTGCCTCGTCTCGCCGCTGCCGCCGCCTGGAGCGCGGTCGGCCCTCAGTCTCGTCTCGCCACCGCCGCCGCCTGGAGCGCGGTCGGCCCTCAGTCTCGTCTCGCCGCCGCAGCCGCCTGGAGCGCGGTCGGCCCTCAGTCTCGTCTCGCCGCCGCCGCCTGGAGCGCGGTCGGCCCCCAGTCTCGTCTCCTCGCCGCCGCCGCTGGAGCTGCGGTCGGCCCCCAGTCTCGTCTCCTCGCCGCCGCCGCTGGAGCCGCGGTCGGCCCCCAGTCTCGTCTCCTCGCCGCCGCCGCTGGAGCCGCGGTCGGCCCCCTGCCACGATTCCTCGTCGCCGCCGCTGGTGCCGCGGTCGGCCCCCTGCCACGATTCCTCGTCGCCGCCGCTGGTGCCGCGGTCGGCCCCCAGTCTCGTCTCCTCGCCGCCGCCGCTGGAGCCGCGGTCGGCCCCCAGTCTCGTCTCCTCGCCGCCGCCGCTGGAGCCGCGGTCGGCCCCCAGTCTCGTCTCCTCGCCGCCGCCGCTGGAGCCGCGGTCGGCCCCCAGTCTCGTCTCCTCGCCGCCGCCGCTGGAGCCGCGGTCGGCCCCCAGCCACGACTCCTCGTCGCCGCCGCTGGTGCCGCGGTCGGCCCCCTGCCACGACTCCTCGTCGCCGCCGCTGGTGCCGCGGTCGGCCCCCTGCCACGACTCCTCGTCGCCGCCGCTGGAGCCGCGGTCGGCCCCCTGCCACGACTCCTCGTCGCCGCCGCTGGAGCCGCGGTCGGCCCCCGGCCTCGACTCCTCGTCGCCGCCGCTGGAGCCGCGGTCGCCCGCCTGAGAGGTTTGGACTCTGCTTTTTGGCCCCTTGGCCTGGACGGCCCCCTGAACTATGGACTGTTTGTTCCCCCTGGCCGTTGCTCTTTTTGTTTCTGTTTTTGTCATAGCTCCTGAACTGTTCCTTGTTTTGACCCCGTTTTGGACATTGGAGCTCTCCGGCCTTGTGCCGTCGCTTTTTGTTTCATCCAGTTGTTTTTTTTCTCATTCCTGTGTTTTGTCCCTGTTTTTGGACTTTGTCCCGGCCTTGTGCCCCTGCTGTTTTTGTTCTGACATTGTGATTTTTGATGTTTTGCTCCCTGCCTTTGTTGCTCCCTGCCTGGTTTTGTTTTTGTTCCGGTCCCTCCGTCCTGGTCCCCCGCCTCCCTCCCTGGTCTGGTTTTGTTTCCTGTTTTGGCCGTCGGGTGCCGGCCTTTGAGGGGGGGGTGCTGTCATGGTCCTGGGCCGTCTGCCCAGCATTTTGTGTTTAGTTCTGTCTTCCCTGAGTTTTGTTGTTTTTCAGTTGTTTTGATACGTTTGTTCCCCTCGTCCCTGTCTCCCCTGCTCCATGTTCTTGTCATGATGTCTTGTCCCTGACCTCCTGTGTTTTCATGTTGAGTTTATTCCTAGTGTTGTGACTAGTCTGTGTCTCTGCCCCGTGTCTGTGTGCCAGTCCCCCGTATGTAGTCTGCGTGCGCCTTGGTTAGTCACTTCCTGTATTATTTTGACAGTCGTATGTTCCCTGTGCTTTGTGTTTAGTTTTGCTTCCCATGTTGTTAGTTTCATTTGCTTCACCTGTTGTTCCCTGCTGTTTCCTCTTGCCCTGATTACCCAGTGTGTACTTAAGCCCTCAGTTTTGTTTTGTTCTCTGTCGCGTCGTCTTCAGTGTTCCCTCGCTGTGTGTCTCCCTGCTCCTCCTCAGGTTTTGGTTTAGTCCCTTCCCAGTATAGGTTTGTTTTGTATTTTTCCAATAAATCCCGTTTGTTTGAGTCTGCATCCTGGGGTCCAATTCTGCCTGCCACACACACGCCATGACAGGATCATTCTCTGTAAATCCTAGAGATGGTTGTGTGGGAAAATCCCAGGAAATCAGCAGTTTCTGAAATTCGCAGGCCAACTTCTCTGGCAACAACACCCATCCCTTGTTCACTGAAATGACCTTTCTTCCGCATTCTGATGCTCGGTTTGAATTTCAGCAGGCTGTCTTGACTATGTCTAGATACCTAAATGCACTGAGTTGCTGCCATGGGATTGGCTGATTGAACAGATGTACCTGAGATGTGCTCTGGCATAGTAAAGCAGAAGTGTATTAAAACTTGTATTCTAATTAATGGGCAATGTACATTTGGAGTCACATGAGTAAACACTTTACAGATGGATATATGGTTTGAATCTCTTGTTGTTTTAGGTCTTACCGGATACAAGATAATCTTGAGTTTACTAATTATGGTCCAATTTAGAACAGACAGCACAGCAGGGTATGTTTAGGGTAAGCCTACCCTGAGATTGACAAATCGCTACCACTTGAGCCTGTAGTGTCCCTAGGTTTGAGAGACAGATTTCTCTCATGATGTCTTGTTTCAAAAAAAAAAAAAGACAATGATGAATGGCCAAAACTATAATTAATTACTGTGATGTAATTGTCTGAGCTGCTACTATTTTACCGTATGCACAAACTTTGGATGCTGTAGGTGAAGTGATAATAAATTAATAAAGCTTTTGTTAATAAGGATGCTCTGTTCCCTCACATCTACCTTCATCCCTTGGTTTATGGGCGATTCCTGCTAGTCGGTTCTCTCTCTGTCACTTCCACTTTCCCACGCTGTCAGATTCACCTCATTCTCAATTTCATCATTCTGCTGTGGTTTAATGAGTCCCTGTTCTTTAAAAATTCATTGCTTTTGTGTCATTCTGCCTTTGAGACCATCTTTCCTAAAGCCCTCCTCATCCCGCATTCACCTCCACCTCATCGTTCATGGCCAGGTAATTTCCATGCAAGTCTCAAACAGCTGCTAACTCCACACCACAATCACCACCGCTGTTTACACTCCAGGGTCCTGTCCTATTTCCTGTTATGATTTGGGACTCGGCTTACTGTGATGCTTGATCAGAGTCTAATCACCAAAGTACTGTTATTACTTAAGCTTGTGTACATCTGTATTCTTTCCTTCTCTGTATTGAAATGCTTAATGTGCTACATTGATAATCTCATCCAACATCACTATTCTGTCTGTTTTAGGACTTTAACATGCCACAGCCATCATGTTGTACAATAGCATGCTACTGTACAAGGAAAAAGCTGGATACTGTAGCTTAATGCAACAAATGCCTGTAGTGAAGGTCGAGTCCTGCCACTGTGACTGTTTAAGACAGAACACTGCTGCTCTGTTCCTGACGTTGTCTGTACGAGTGGATTTGAGCCTGTTCATCCCAGATATGTTGTACAGCTGACTGTCTTTTGTTGTACAAATCCTGTCTAAAGCACCAAAGGGACTTTGGCAGAATGAGCAGAGAGGGGTTTAACTACAGAGATTTACACTACTTACTGGAGGGCAAACTTACTCCTTACAGAAGCATTTTCTACCTCATGGGTATAATGGCACATTATATTTTAGGGAATGATTGGGGTTTTTGTTGTTTCTTCAGATAGATAAGAATGGCAAATGAGACAAAAAGGATACATGAGGAAGATACAGCCAGGGAAAGACAAGACAACCAACAGAGAATAAAAAATGTCTGTGGGGACAAACAATGCCTAGTGATGGTGCATGTTGTGTCTGTTGTCACTGAGCATGGCAGTTTGATGCATTGCACTGCTGGACCAAAGACAATTCTGCGAATTGTGAATGCGAACAGTCTGCCATATCTGCATATCAATTATTTGTGGCTGCCATAAATACAGTTTAATGGAACTGTCAGTGTGTGCCATTGCATATTAACTGAACCTGGAGCTCAGCTGCAGCTGGTTGCTGCTGGCAAACAAAACTGGACACATCTGCATCCAGGTGGAGAACAGCAGGAAGTGTGGCACTTGATTTAAGGGACCTGTACTGACTTGAATATGGATTGGGGGGAGGGGGGGATTCTAATCAACAACTGTGCTGTATATTTCCACTACATGTTAAGTGGTCATAATTTGAGGTATGTTATTGGTATAAAAATGTTCTTGTCCATTAATGTATTTTTTCATTATCAAAACAAGATCACATGGTGGCGCAGTGGTTAGCACTGTAGCCTCGCAGCAAGGGGTTCAAATCCATCATCTGGGCAGACCTTTCTGTGTGGAGTTTGCATGTTCTTCTCATGTTTGTGTGGGTTCTCTCTGGGTACTCCAGTTTCCTCCCACAGTCCAAAGACATGCAATTAGTGGGATTAGGCTAACTGGTGATTCTAAATTGCCCATAGGTGTGAATGGTTGTCTGTCTCTCTGTGTTAGCCCTGGTGACCTGTCCAGGTTTCCAGGTTTCCTGGACCCTGCCTCTCTCCCTATGACAGCTGGGATAGCCCCCCCCCCCCCCCCCCCCCCCATTACATATAAGGAAAGAAATCATGATCCATTGACTTTATTCCACATTTCAACAGCCTTGTGGTTTTATGGAAATGAATGTTTGTAGTAGTTTAAATCCAAATAAAGACTTGGCCAATTTTTCACAAAAGTGATTTATGTGTTTATTAATGTTAAAACAGTTAATGTTTGAGGTTGTGTTTAATAACCACTGAACCACAGAAGTGTTAAAAACACTTCCTTCATTCCTCCATACTAAGCAGAGGTTAAAAAAAAAAAGGGTCAAAAAGGATGATCCAAACCGATCCTCCTAAAGGTCAGATTTGCTGCAAGAGAGAAAAGACTCCGTGCCAACTATAAGCTCACTGCATTTAAACTATATATGTAGTCATAGGGGGTGGCTTCAAGGGCAAGAAAAGAAAAGCAGTGCAGCATTAGCCTTCATCCATCTTCTTTTCCTCCATCCATTTGTCCTTTCATCCTTTTGTCCTTCCAGCAGGCAGCCTTCCTATTTCCCCCTGAGTGTCTTTAAGGCTCCCATCATTTTTCACTGAGTCATAAATTATATGACTCAAACTGGCAGAGGTCAGTGCTGATAATTTAAGAAGAGCTGGATGTGGCATGTTTTTGTAAGTAAAGGCATAATTAAAAAAAAAAAAAAACTACAGGAAACAGATATTAAAGCCACAACTAGAATGCCACCTGTTATAGCTGACCATAATGCACTCAACAAAGTGCTAGTTAGGCAACATGTCTTTATTTCCAAAATGAGACAACAGTGAAGACAAAAAAAACAAAAATATTAATTCCAGTGTACACCATATTAGCAGATTTGAGCCATACTATGAAGATATGAGTACTGAGAAAGTCAGAAGGAGTTGCACTGTGTCTTTGTGGATCTACAGGAAGCATACAGTATGATGAGATGCCAAAAAAGGCACTCCTGACTTCTTTACACCTAAAGAAAGTAGCCGAAAGGAAAGAAATGCACCATATTATTATATTTAACACTTTTATAAACAGAATACACTTAAAAAAAAATACCTTTGGTCTACAGCTTTGTACAGCCCCTCTGATTTTGGACTATCTTGCAAGCACTATGCAACCACAGAATTGGAGTTCTGTGTTATTTTAGAAATTCTCTGGTTTTACCAACCTGTTCACTTTCATTGTGTTTGACAAACCAATCACAATACACCTATGTCACTCAAAATTCCTCACATATCAGAAACTTCCTACTACAGCGGTAGCTAATAAAGTCCCTAAAATTGGAGCGCTACTCTATGTTGTTCCCTGGTTCCTGCAGTGAAGAATAGAAAAAATAGGTACTATCTCCAACAGTTACCAGAACCATTAAAAAGTTCCTGTGGTTCAAAAACACCTCTATAAAGCATAATTCTATGTGCTGATACTGCTGGTATGTATGAAAGAAATAGCCTGAGGGATTAACGGGACGATGATGATTCTCCCCTAGCTTCCTCCAGTTGTCCTAAAATGAATAAAATTTTTTAAAAATTCTCCAACATATTTAACCCTATCAAATCAACTGACCAGGAGTGGCAATTTAGGGCTCAACAGGAAGAAGTTTACGGATCAACTGAGCCTTTCTGTGTGCAGGAATTTTGTGCCTGCATGGATTTCCTCTGGTTTCTCTGTGTTGACCCCATGATGGACTGGAACAATGTCCTTTGGACAGACAAGACCAAAGAGGAGCTGTTTGGCTATAAATTGCAGCACCATGTTTGGATAAAACTAAACGCAGCATATCAGCATAAACACCTTATACCAACTGTCAGCATGGTGGTGGAAGGGTGATGATTTGGGCTTTTTTTGGGGGGGGGATCTGGACACCTTACAATCACTGAGTTGACCATGAACTCCTCTGTGTACCAAAATATTCTAGATTCAAATGTGAGGCCATCTGTCTGATAGCTAAAGCTTGGCCCATTCATGCAGCAGGACAATGATCCCAAGAAGCAGTTGTAGCAGCAAATCTGCAGCAAGAATGGCTGAAAAAGAAAAGACCCAAAGTGTTGCAGTGGCCCAGTCAAAGCCCAGACCTCAAGTTGATATAAAGGCTGTGACAGAACCTTAAGAGCTGTACATAAACAAATGCCCACAAACCTGAATGAACTGAAGAAACATGAAGAAGAGTGGGCCAAAATTCTTCCACAACAATGAGAGAAACTGACAAAGTCATTCAGAAAACAACTGCTTTATGTCTTTATTGAGGTATTTTTTCCTTTTTGGACAGGACACTAGCAAAGAGCAGACAGGAAAGTAGGGAAAGAGTGCAGGTGCATGACATGCAGCAAACAGACCAATTCAGAATCAAATCCAGGCCCCTGATGTCATAGTCCTACACTGGTCTGTTTTCTATTTTGGCCTTCCAACTCTCCACGAGTCTTGGTTGGGTTGGGCAGGTGAGGATCCACCTGTGGGTGGAGCTTTGGTTACCGGCTCTTCATCTTGCCTCACCTGTTGCTCATCAGTCTCATCCTCAGCCAGTACTTAAGCAGCTCCAACGTCCAGTCTCAGCCGGTTTGTCTGCGTAACTGTAATCAGGCTCCTTCATGACTCCCCTGTGTTTTTGCAAGCTCGTGGGCCTAATGTCTAAGTTTCCTTGATTCTCAGTGATTCCTGCATGTAACCTACCTGTTTGAGTAGCTGGACCATTCCCTCAAGAATCCTTCGCCGGAGAATTCAACGCATCTACTCATCACCCTCCTACAAATCCATTCAGCAGTGCAAAACAGACCATTGGCCCCCCTCCCGGAGGGGTTACATACAGGAAACAGTGAGAATTCTACCCAGAAAAACCAAGTAAGCCGTCTCACTCACCACATACATTTCTGTGGACCCTCCTATCTCTCCTCTCTCTCTCTGTGGCTCACCCCCAGTACAGTCCTCTGGCACTCCCTCAGCTGGCATCTCCACCTGTGCAAACTTGTTATTCAATAAATTAATTGAACTGTTTGTCTGCCTTGAGTCTTGCTTCAGAGCCCACTTTGTTTTATTGCCATTCTTGCATCTGATGCCTGCAGCCTTTCAGCACGTGGGTCACCTACTCAACCAACTGAATCACAGCAGTATCGGTGATTCCTTCAAGTTGTTGCTGCTAAAGGTGGTTCTACAAACTATTGTCTCAAGGAGTGTGCTCAGATTTTTTTTTTTCCACACACCGCATCTGCATTTTGGTTTAGTTTTGGTTAATAAATAATGCCATGGTGTAATGTGTCATGTGTTGTTCATCTGAGACCCGGTAAGGACAATACAATTTTGGATTCTGGCTTTTCTTTCCATAAAGAGAGCTAGTCTATCAAACTTCCCCAAATCTGGCAGTAGATGTAAAATGTGGAGACAGACATCTAAATTATCAACAGATTTGGATTTGGTTTGTCTAATTACCAAACCAAAAGCCTGTGAAACAAAGCAGTTTTCTTTAGACAGCCTGGTTTCAGGTTTTGACTGTAAATCAAAGCCATCAGATCTTCATGCTTCATTCAGCACAGGGATGCTGTGCTGCTGTCGGCTGCTAATTCAGCTGCAACCACATTACTCTCCTCCCTAATAAGGTTTACTGAGGGTCTGTCTTCCCAAGCTGCACCCTCCTCCACCCTCACAAACATCATAATGGAGCTTGACGAAAGCATGTGCCTTTGCTTCTTGCAGTGTGCTCTTGTTAATGAGCATTGTGCATGTGATTGTGCGCATACAGAAACATTTCGGTGTGTGAAGGCAAATGTTGCCCAGTTTGAAATGTGTCATCAAATGCATGTGTGAATTTCTGTCTAGACTTTTTTTTTTTTTTAACAGATCTTAATACAGAAAAAAGGTCTTGTGTTGCCAACGTTAAACTGGAGCTAATGTCGACAAAACTATTATGTATCAAGTATAATGGAAGTTCTAAGTTACACATAAAATGTGTGCGTTTATAAATTATGTACGTTAATATTCACTGATTTTGTTTCAGTGAGAGGATGAGCCATTCTCATTAGTAGCCTTTAAAAAGGATAATTAGGTGAGCCAGTAAAGGTCAGGAAGCCCAGCAGGATGCAGACAGTGATCAAGAACTCTACACTCAGCTTTGACCTTCACACGTCTGGGAACATTTTGGCAGGGAAGCTCTAGCTTCTTCCCTAGGTTTTAGAAGGATGCATGTTGTTCATTATTAGCTCATTTCCTGCCCTTTCTGAAAATTGTGTTGTGCAGCTTAGCTAAGATGCAAATACATTTTTTCCCCATAACTATTGTCTTTGGTCAGTAAAAGGTCTTGACTTATGAGCGTCATTAAGTTCAGATTTTTTTTTTTTTCTTTTCATAACTTGTCTGTGCTATTTTAGTCTTCAGTCATATTTATTCCTTGTGAAGCACAAGTTTCAGGTGCTGGTGCATTCAGCCTCACTGGAGTCACACATCTGATGCAAACAGGTATTAAAACAAAAAAATAAAAATTGTGTGAGTCTGCAGGATGAGGCCAAGTACAGATTAAATGCTGTGCTGAAGGTCACAATGACATTGGGGAGAACCAGAAATGAGGAAAGCTCTACAGGTGCACAATTACAGGCCAAACACTGAAACTAGGAAAGGGACCAGGAACATTTATGAATTAGTTTAATATGCTAATTTTTGACAATCTGTGAAAAAGTCATTTCAATTCAGCCTCCAGAGGAAGTGTATCCTTCACCAAATATGTAATCCAACCAAAAACCAACGTCCACCTGCTGGTTACTTAGCAGAGCACATATACCAAACATCTACTGTTGGAAAGAAGCCAATGTTCCCCACCGACAGCATCTTCTGAAACATCCAGTATCTGAGGTGAATTTAATGCACTTTGCCAGTTCTCACTGATTTCTTATCTGTTTAGTGACTGTTTGCAGGGCAGCAGGAACTGTGTTCTCTGGTCTCTTTTTCTTTTAACTACAATTTTTAAAAAAATGTATAAAAACTGAATAAAGCAGTCCAAAAAAAAAAATAAATTTATTTTCCCAAATAAAATTTGTCAAGTTTTTTGTTCACTACAACAGCATCTGAAATGCTTTAATGCTTTCACATTAAACAAAACAAAGCATTTAACATGTCATCACTAATGATGGGTTGAGAAAATTATAAAACTTTTTTTTTTTTTAAATAAGAACTTTACTTTAAGTGCTTTAATATAAGTGTATTCACATATATTAAAGATCCATCCACTTTCTGTATGTGTATACCATACTATTCCAGTTACACAAATATCAAACCTTTAAACGAAGGCAAACATAGTTAAACTTTTCTGGATTAAAAATAACACTGCCCACAAGTTGTACAAGTCAGTACATAAACTCAAGTCCTTGCTGATAAAGGCTGACAAGATAGATTATCACATGTATAGTTATTAGGAGAGAAATGCTCCACATTTATTCTGAGTCATTTATGTAGTCAGTTGAGTCCTTTTGCATTGGATCCAACAGTCTCAGCCTATTCGGTCCCAAACAGAGGAAACATGATGCCACAGTTTCAAGGGTGACAGGGAGAAATGGGTCCACCTGAAAAAAAAAAAAGAGTCACTCACATTTAATACAAAAACATCTGTCATTACGCTTTCAACATATTTCCAGTATTTAAGAAAAAAACAACTAACACTGAAAATAATGAGTACAAGTTTTCCTGACTCATGTTTTTTTTTTTTTAAATTGGATTAAGTAAAGGGAGGAACCAGACAAGTCAGGACAAGGTAGATCCATGGGAAAGAGTTTCAATAATCTTCAGGGTATATCATCAATAAGTTGCCAAATTTTGCCATTATACATTTTTAGGATGTACTTAAACATATCCTCTAACCTGTCAAATATTAATTCTCATTGAGTTTTTTTTTTTCTCTCTATTTGTGCAGCTGTGTGGACATTGTCATGCTACAGTTTGCAAAAACAATCTGTAGATAAATCTACCTCGAGCCACTAAGTTTGTTTTTATTTTTTTCCCTCTCTCCACATAGCGCGAGTGGAAGCATGGTGGAGCAGTGGTGTATCAATATCAGGGCAAATGCAATGAAAGCAGCTTGTTGGGTCAAATAGCTCTGGTAACAGGTCTAACTGAATCTATGTCAGGTTCTCACTGCAGGTACATCCACCACAGCAAGCACCAGGATGTAAATCAATACCCCCTCCTTCCATCCATGAACACACTAATTTCATTGAAGGCTATTCTGTGTGTGTATGGTAGAGAATGAAAGGGAGATGGAGCAAATGAGGTACATATGTAGGTTAATGAAGGTCATTTTTTAATCCCATTACAAGATGTGTGTACGTGCAGGAGAGCAGACGAGGCTTTTTTAGGACCTTTGTTCCATAATGTTATTCTATCATGAGGACAATTTGTTAACTGTTCTTTCCAAAGACAAGTTCTTGCTATAAACGCCATAAAGCTGTAGTTCTTCATAAGAAGTAATGAATGAGTTTAAAAATGTAATCTAACATTCAAATACAAAGTGATGAGAGAAAGTTAAAGATCACTAACAGTTTCCCCCTTAAATCAAACTCTACAGTAAAAGTCAGTTTATTTACTTATATAAATGTAGCACAGTTACTTAGGAGATGGGATTATTTTGGTCATGACTTATGTGCCAATTGTGAACTTATCTCATGAGAAAAAAACAATGTGTGTATCTGTACCCCAAGTACCATCCTGGATTTGGCCCAGGGCAGCAGTGTGGAGGCTCAGGGTGCTCAGGATTGGAGGTGGTGTGGCCACTGAGGGGGCAGAATCCTTAGGCTGGCACAGCACCTCCTCTGGTGTCACCGCCGTGGGATTACTGACAGGTGGAATTGGTGGAGAAGTCACACTTGGTGTCTGAAAACAGATTTAAGATTTTATTAACAGACAAAAAAAAAAAAAATTGGAAGACTGAATGGGTTTGCCTCCTCACCCTGAGCAAGTCATAACAGGAAACATTACACATTAACCTCAGTGGACAGAAAGCACTGTCAATACAACAGCAGTAGATGAGGTCAGTGTCAGGTGCTCATACCTGGATGTTGTAGATGACCTTACTATCCCCGATATACTCCAGGCCGGGCATTTCATCGTCTTCAACCTGACAAATCAAGAAAATATAAGTACACCTGAAATTTTATTTTATGGACACATTTTTAGCTGAATCTGCTCACTTACTGAAATGACAAACAATTTTTTAGGTAACAACATTTCAAGCAACATAACAGGCCCGCTGCAGATTTGACTGTGTGAATAAATGAATAAAAATATACAATCTATAGATGTATTAACTCTACAATTTCCTGACTATGATTACAGTGAAGATGAGCTACAAAAAGAAAAAAAAAAAACCTTCAGGAAAAAAGAAACTATACAACCCAACAAACATATCCTCAGTTTCGAAACTAATAAAATATTTCACATATAAAATATTTAAATCAGAGTGAATTTTAGCTCATGCATGCATGCTGTCATTTATTAAATCTATGGAGCAGCATGTTGTGCAAGTGTCCCTCTATTTTTGATATTAAGCACGGTTCAGGTTAGCTTCAATTCTGATATATACCAACTGGGATTTAAATGTCAGCTCCACGATAACAATCACCTCTTCTTAAAATGCACATCACTACATTTGGACTATGTAACATTTCTATCAAACTTAAGACAGACAGAAACACGGTCACATCTCCTTCCCCTATGTTCAATTTAACAACTCGCCACTCATAAATATATGAGAGTGACAATTTTGCAATCCAGTGTCCATTAAACAGCCCACTGATTGGCTGCAATCTTATTTATTGTCCAACAACAAGCTGTGACCTTCCAACAGCCTGACTATACATTAAGCAGGAGTGGACTGCAACTCCGCCTTCAGCGATATGATGTGTGTTTGATCTGAGTGTGCATACTAACTGTCTGTGTGTGTGTGTGTGTGTGTGTGTGTGTGTGTGTGTGTGTGTGTGTGTGTGTGTGTGTGTGTGTGTGTGTGTCTGTGTGTGTGTGTGTGTGTGTGTGTGTGTACACATGTGCTGCAGTGGGCCTAGAGCAATGAAAGTATGGCTGGGAAGATAAGCGCTGTGGATAGTAGAGAGCAAAAGCTTCACAGCAACATTAAGACTGGGGAAAAAAATGAAAGTGAGAGGAGGTGGGAGAGAGGCGACAAAGACTGGACTCATAGATAGAACCAGAGACGTAAAGCTGTAAATCCATGAAAAACAAATGACCAATACGGGGAACATTTTGGTCATCTGTAAAAATCTTTAAGAATGCTGTACAAAGCACAGCAGTGACTTGGTGTTAAGCTTAATTATCAGTGTTTAAAGTAGGGCAAATATCTGTGCTCTTTTGAGAGGAAGGGCTCACAAAATGAAGAAATGAATCTTAATTAAACTGATGAACTATGATAGGTGTCTGTCTGTGCTACCTTTAGTGCGTCCATTATGGAAGCATCTCCTTGCTTGTGGGATGAAATCATTTCCTCCTCCACATCTGGCAGGTCAAACATTCCCTCTCCCAAGTAGAGACTCACAAGTGTGTCCTGAACAGACACCTGACATTAAAAAAAACAAAACAAAAAAAACAGCAGGAATGAATGACCTCAGAACCTATCCTGAATTTAAAAAAAAAGAAATACTAATGCATGTGTTATTGTACTTCCACTCTTAATTATGCAGTTGTACACTAGAAAAACTGCCAACTACAAATGCTTTATATGCACTGGTACAGCTCAAATACGAAAAAACACTAAAAGCTTGTCAAAAACTGTCGATCATCATGGCACAAGACCAGCAGGTGTTTTTGTGTGTGTCACTCACTGCTGCAGTATCTGCAGGGCTGCAGGGTGTCCCATGGCCTTGGCTCAGCAGGACAGAGTGGATATAAATGTCATCATCAGTATGTGTGTCACACAGGTAGAGCTGAAGCACATCTCCACTGTAACAGTCCAGGGCACCCACCAGGGTGCGAACACAGGACAGTTTCTTGAATTCAGCTATTGCCTCAAGAGTCCAGCAACCCTACAAGAAACCAAGGCTCATTTATGAATCCAAACGTAAGAGCACTGAGCAGTAAATTCACTGCTTGCCCAAAACATTCAGTTAAATCCTGTTTATAGTATTACAAGACAGCTGATAATATGGCATTAACAAGACACTCGTGCAGCAGTTTATAGAAAGGCTTGCATTTGTAAGGAAACTGATTATTAAATAAGATAAGCCACAGACTCACAGAGGTGGGTTTAATTCCAGCAAGTGAAGATGGAACAGCTTGCACTGGAAGAACCGAATAAGCTGACCTGGGACAAAGACATTCAATGTGGGAAGGACATCATATCTCATACACCTACCAACTTTAAAAAAAAAAAAATATATATATATACATTTAATTTGTTTTTTTAACTTAAAGATTTTTCAGAAGCCCCTACTTGAGAAACTTGAGGTTGGCGGTTGGCACAACCATCACATCACCAAAGTCAACGTAGTACACTTCCACCTGAGTGGGGTTGATCACCTTGTGGATCACTACCCGATAGAACCACATTCCAGCTGGTGAAACACAGCAGACCTGACCCCGTCGAACAAATCGCTGGGGAAGGCGATAGCGCTCCAACACTTGAGGGTAGTGGTAACATCGTCTAGAGGACCGGGGGGGGTGGGGGTGGGGGGTGGTGGTGGTGGTGAGATGTTATTGATCAGAGGAGCAGGCACAATTAAATATTAAGTACGGAAGCTGCTACTAACACATGCACCACCTCATCTCAAACATCATGTCCTCCATAGCTCGGGCCTCCTCAGTCTCACTGAAGCGAATGTAGAAATGTCCAGGCGACTCCACCCATTCCACCAAGACTGCTACCAGCTCTCGAGCAGGATGGCGCGTTGGTGGTTTGAGACGCTGGTTTTGGAGGGCATCGAGGGGCACAGCAGGGCTGTGACGCCCCTGAATCATAGTGTACATTTCAGATATCTACAGAAAGACACATATAAAAACAAAAACAACAAAAAAACAAAAGGTTTTCTATAATATTCAGCTACTCCTCATTATTGCTAGATTTCAGTGTTAAACTTCATAGGTGGATAAAAATCTATATTTTACACAACACAGAGACAATCACAGGCTGTAAAATCGTGGCTTTTACAGCCTGTGGCTTTTAATGTCATTGCAGCAAGTGGCACTCTAATTACTTTAAAGTGGCTGTGGTTAAAACAAACAAAGGATGTTGCCTGACCATTTCTTTGGTCTTATTACTGGTCTCCAGCTCCTTGCTCTCATCATCTACTGTGACGTGATCACCGTCTACTTGCCAGCTCTTCAATGGCAACTTCTGAGCATCATTAAAACTCTCTCTCTCTTCTGAGTC
The DNA here is from genome assembly GCF_007364275.1 of Archocentrus centrarchus. Taxonomy (NCBI): domain Eukaryota; kingdom Metazoa; phylum Chordata; class Actinopteri; order Cichliformes; family Cichlidae; genus Archocentrus; species Archocentrus centrarchus. Next base: position 12,904,365 of record NC_044349.1, on the reverse strand, counting down.
TAGAAACAAAGGCAAAAAAAAAAATTTCTGCTTAGCTGAAAGTCAGAATTTTTCAAGAATGCCCTGAAAAATGATATCTAAGACAACATTATTTATTACAATATGTAACTGAACAAACACAGATGAATGAAAATGAAACAAAATCCCAGGCACTAATGATGAATACACACCCGACTGTATATTGGCACTGCCATGTATGTTCCTGATTATCCAGTCTTGTCCACTGCCACCCCCTGCTGGTTTCAGCTGGAAAGTGTCACCCATCGCATCGACAAGTTCGGTGACACTAACAAAGCCGTTCTGTTGCAGAGGCAAGTCCTCACCAAAAAGCCTCTGAAAAAAAGCAAGAAAGCAACTCATTTAAGATTCCCAAGAAGATCAGTGTGCATCTTTGATTACTGTCTACTCTGATATCAAATGACCTACAGGCGCAAGCAGAAGTAACTGTGTGTTGTGTGTGTTTTCTAGATCTATAACGCACAATAAACAAGAAAGAGTTAATGATTAGGATCTATCTGCTTTTAAAAATCCTTGATCAGTTTTCTCATTTAAGACTCTCTGTTAACAATACATACATGAAAACCATTGTTTTTTTTACCTTGTACTCAGTCGGCAGTTTGTGAACTGATAATCCACCATCTGTTTGACCTACAACCTGCAGAGTTGTAAATATGTTAACACTTTTCATGACACTGCATTTTTGTTTTGTGTTTTTAATATGTGGAACAGCATTGTTAACAAATGTTCCATTTGTTGACCTCTTACTGTCATCTCTTACTGACAAAGCAGTTTCAGCACAATGAGGTCACAGATGTGACACGTTAAATGGTCACACTCTTTGATTCATATTCATACAGCTCTTTATTCCTCACATAGATTAACTATAAAAGCAGCTGCACTTGGAGACTACTGCTTTGCACTTCATGCCCGCATGATTAAAACAGGGCTCTAAGACATATGATTATTAACTAGCGTGAAGACTCACCGCTCGTAGCTTGTCTTTCAGCTCCTGACTAATGGTGCCAGCAACTCCATTCTCCAGAATCTGCTGACGAAGCTGTTCCTCCAGCTAATATTAAATTTAAGGAGAAAGAAGAACCTGTACTTAACAGATACAAGGCACACCAAATGTGTTTTCTCACCGTTACTTGCTTGCATGATTTCATGACAAAACTATTTCTTATTTTTGTGCTGTGAATCTGAATGTTTGACCAAAGCAAGAGTCTTAAAGATGTAGGCATGACAGTTTATCCAGACCACCAAGAGGAAATGGAACACTGGACATTTCATACTGCATTAAAAAACTGATGTTTTTCAGCTGCATTTGAAGGTTCTCCTCAAATGAAAACCAACCTCGAGGACACATTTATCAAAGAGCTGACCCTCTGGGGGAAGTTGGGGTTTGGCTTCCTGATTCTTCTCAGCCTTCACCAACTTGCTGCTGACAGGTGCTGCCTCATTATGGACAGAGTCCAAAGAAGCCTGCGTAGATGACTGGTTCTGAGAAGTCGGCTTCTCTGGAACTTCAGCTGAGGAGAACAAAGGTGTCTCAAAATTCAAACTACTGCAATAACACACATCCTCCACAATTTCAATTTGTCAGTTTCTTTTAGTTTATATAACACCAAATCCCACCATTAGAAGTGCGTACAAAGACTGCAAAGCGCAAACAGGGCAAAACAAAATTACAAGAGAGAGGATACACAAACGTTAAGAAACTGATACATTTCATGCCTGCATAACACCAACTCTCTAAGAACACACCTGGAGGTCTCGTTGGCACTTTGGAATCTGGACTGCCAGTCCTCAGTAATGCTGGCTTTAACAGTGCAGTCCTCTTTGATGAACTGGATGGTCTGAGCAGTGGCTTAGGGACCATATGATCCCTCAGGGACAGAAGTGAGCCAAACCTGCTCTGTTTAATGACAAACAGGTCTGCCGCTGACCCCAGCATCTCTTCAGTGGAGAAGAACCCATAGTTGTAAAAGTGCAGCGGTTGGCCGAAGCAGCGCAAGTAACAGCACTCCAAGTCAGACAACCTAATGGGACCCTGAGAGAGGAGCTACATTATTACTTCATCGAAAGTACAGTGACAGAGCGACATGTTGGTTTTTTTTAATTTTTAAATCAAAAACTGGAAAAAGAAAAGCATGTCAGGTATATTCTCTTTAGAAGGATGTGCTTGAACAGTGCATTTCAAAATGAATGTAAAAAGTCTAGACCTTATGAAGTGTACAAAAATAAAAGACTAACAATAATCTGTGCTCTCACTTTGCTCATATTTTATTTAGTTCAAGGACGCTCGGCTTGTACCATGTAGATAAACCCGCTGCAAAATCTTCAGCAGGCCTTAACAGCCAAGGACATTAAAATTACACACACTGTGCTTGGGTGAGAAATAGTAAATACTTTTCAGTCCTACCTGGGACAGCAGGATTCGGAACTGTGCCCTCAGCTGTGCAGGGACAGATGGAGGCACAGGACCTCTTCTAGGGAGAATCACAGGGCGGGGTAAAAGGCAGCTGGCACCTCCTCTTCTGACCTTTTTGACTGGCTTAGAGCGCTGCTTGGCCACCAGCTCCTCAATGTTTCGAGTAAACTCGTCGCTGATAGCTGCAAAGGGGAAACCGGGGTGAAAACATCAAATTTAAAATTTATCCCAGTGTTCAAAGACAAGAGAAATTAAAGCCACAAGCGGCGATGATCAGGCCCTCGCACCCGGCGCTGGTCAACCCGTGGCACGCTGGAGCCAAGGCGCGCTCGATCAGGATGATTTCAAGAATATATGTTTCCAATTTCCTACATTTAGGAGAAATTACATCTTTTGCTCTCCATATAAACACAACACCGTATTTGGGGGGTGCAGCGTGCAAAATAGGGCATTGGTCTGATTGACTTTTTGGATCGTGATGGTGTACAGAATGTCTCTACCCCATTTCATAAATTTCCAGGAAACTAAATCTTTTGCTGTCCATATAAACCCAATGCAGTTTTTGGGGTGTCGTCACGGCTGTGGCGTGCAAAATAGAGTACGGGTCTCATTGACGTTTTTGAATGATGTCAGAAACGTTGAAACAAATTTTCATGCATTTCAGAGGAACTAAATTCAGAGAAACTAATTCTGTGGGCTGTCATACACATTTTCATTTGCTTCTGTAGGGGGAGCTATTGCATCTATAGCCTTGACTCCATAGTTATGGATTCAGCCTGAGTTTGTACATGAGTGATTTAAATAGCAGGCCTGAAAATGGCAAAAACTGACACCGTCAATTGAAAATGGCTGACTTCCTGTAGGGTTTCGGGTATGGGTCCAAGAGACTTTTTTGTACATCTTAGGATGTTACATGAGCCTGCACAATTTCAGATATGTAGATAAAATGTAGCTCCGGGGCTACGCAAAAAACATGGTATTTCATGATATTTCCAGGTCCCACTAGGTGGCGTTCTAACATTTAGGGACTTTATACATATCATTGTGTTTAGGGCGGGAGGCTTATCAAACCACTAAAGTTTGATGCAGAGTGGGCAATGTGGCTTTGAGTCACTGCCATTTTTGTGTTCATGGCGAAACATCGAACTTTGCCATCCTGCCAGGGTCACACCCTTTGGTGAAAACTCACAGTTTTGAAAACAATGTAAGACCAACTCCTTAAGGCTTTCCAGGGGAAATTTGAGATGGTTCTGCTCACCCACCTTGGAGCTGTACCTCAAAGTGTAAAATATGACATTTCCTGTACCCACTAGGTGGCGCTGCAACTGTCAGTAAATATCATATGTATGGGTTCAGGGGCAGACGGTCATCCTACTGAAGAAGGTTGATCCAGATTGGAGAATGTAAGTTTGAATGAGAGGCAATCAAAATTTCCTGGCGAATGATTGAAATTCACTGGGGTGTCACGGCCACGCCCTCTGGTGAAAACTCACCATTTTTTAAATTTAGATTCCCCCTGGTGTGTAGATAAGAAAAAACAAATATGAAGTTGATAACATCCGAAACCTATGAGTTATTAGAGAAAGTATGAGGGCAGTAAATCACTAAAATCACCCATTTAATTCAAAATGGCAGTCTTCCTGTTGTGTTTAGGGCATTGGACCCTGTGGTCTTTTTTGTTACACATATGTAACAATGTACATGAAACACAGCAGTGGGAACTGAACTAAAGGTGGCACTGTAGAGCCATTTTGAAAGGGTCATGCCTGAAACCATTAAAATACTTAAATTTTCACCAGACCTGACATGTATGCAAAATTTCATGAGTTGTTGAGCATGTTTAGGCCCTCAAAAAAGCAATTAATTTGCCTAAATGTCCAAAGCAATTACAATAGGGCCTTCACACTGGTTGTGCTCGGGCCCTAATAATGCCTCACACACTAAGTTTTTGTTTCACAAAAAGAAAAAAAAAGCATCTACCTTTAAAGAATGTGCTGCCATCTGATCTAAAGTTAATAGACACCACGTCAGGCATCTCCTCAGCCATATGCAAAATGTTTCTGAAGCCCAGGAGTTTCAGGGGCATTGGCTGCCCCATCATGGTGTGGTATTCTCGCTTGAGCTCATCTGGCTCCAAACCCCTCTTGGAGGAAACGAGCAAGGAGCGAACATCCTTCTTCAGCTGAGCCAAAATTTCTTCCTGGTTCATTTTACCTGAATATGCCTGAAAAACACAGCAAGTAGTCAAATGCTAAAGAAAAAAAAAAACAAAAAAAAAAACAGAAACATACTGTACCATGTGAAGCCACAAAATCAACATTATATATTGCCAAAAGTATTCATTCACCCATCCAAATCATTGAATTCAGGTGTTCCAATCACTTCCATGGCCACCAGTGTATAAAAACAAGCACCTAGGGATGCAGACTGCATCAACAAACATTTGTGAATGAATGGGTCATTCTCAGAAGCTCAGTGAATTCCAACATGGTACCATGATAGGATGCCACCTGTTCAACAAGTCCAGTCATGAAATCTCCTCACTACTAAATATTCCACAGTCAACTCTTAGTGGTATTATAACAAAGTGGAAGCAATTGGGAACGACAGCAACTCAGCCATGAAGAGATACACACAGAGTAGGGTCAGCTTTCTGCAGAGTCAATCACTACAAACCTCCAAACTCCATGTGGCTTCAGATTAACTCAAAAACAGTCCATAGGGAGCTTCATGGAATGGGTTTCCACGGCCGAGCAGCTGCATCCGAGCTTTACATCACGAAGTGCAATGCAAAGTGTTGGATGCAGTGGTGTAAACCACGCTGCCACTGGACTCTAGAGCAGTGGAGACATGTTCTGTGTAGTGCCGAATCACGCTTCTCCTTCTGGCAATCTGATGGATCAGTCTGGGTTTGGCTGTTGCCAGGAGAACGGTACTTGTCTGACTGCATTGTGCCAAGTGTAAAGTTTGGTGGAGGGTGGATTATGGCATGAGGCTGTTTTTCAGGATTTGGGCTTGTCCCCTTAACTCCAGTGAAAGGAACTCTTAATGCTTCAGCATACCAAGACATTTTGGACAATTTCATGCTCGCAACTTTGTGGGAACAGTTTGGGTATGGTGCTTCCTGATCCAACATGACTGCACACCAGTGCACAAATCAAGGTCCATAAAGACATGGATGAGTGTGTTTAGTGTGGAAGAACATACCGGGCCGCACTAAAATAATAAATAACTTACATTATTTCAGTTTTATTTATTATCTGAGGCTGAACGACGTTTTACTTTGAAAAATGGGCGGATTCTCTCCGTTACATCCGTCTATGACTCCCTCTTGACGTGTCAAGACGCTTGTCTTGGTCACGTCAATTAAATCGACAAGCGTCACTGGTTCCCTTACCACTAAAGAAATTGGTTGGTTGACCAACATAACGCTCGTTTAAATATTTGAGTGCTCAACCAGAAAAAGAAAAGCGCTATATAAGAACTAGTCCAGTAACCATTTATATTTAGCAACACCGGGGATAGCAGTGAGGCGGACCCTGCCAAGTCAAGCTGATTCTCCGGCGGTCGACACCGCGGCTCTGCATCCAAAACTCAAATCAAAGCTTGTATTGGTGTGTGCCGGCTGATACTAAGTGAGGCTATAGTAGACCCAGTCAACCCACAAGCTAGCAAGAATGAGTTGCAGAGAAACAAGCTCAGGGCTCACACTGATTCAGCGTTATGGTGAGTTGTATTTTTTCATGCGGTTTATAGAGTAAAAATCGCCTAAGTTGAAGTCGCTCAAATCGGATTTTCGCTCTAGTCGGATGGCTTCTACAGCTCCTGATTTTTTTTTTCCTCTCATAAAATCATAACCTAAATCAGTCGGATTTTCGCCTACCTCGGATGAAAAATCGGGTCCCATTGTAATACATTTCCAATTAAACATGATCGCATAAGGCGGATGAGTTTAGCGTTAAAGCCATCCTCAGCTCCTGCAAGCCACTTCCATGCATCGGCTCGTTCATGCACAGCTACACACACTCACAACGCCTGGAGATCGCTTTAGTGTCTATCATATCATAACATTTCATTTCACCGGAGACAATTATGGCAAGCGGGAGGCAAGTGTAAGCTGGTGTTACGTCGAGCCGCGTTTCCCCATCAGATACGGTTTCCCCAGCGTCTCTGCGCCGCTCACGCGGCAAAAATCGCGCGTGCTTGTTCAGCGCTCGTAACCACACCGCCGTGCTTGAGCCGCAGGAGAACTACGGACACCGTGAAAGCTCAAACAACGTGTTTCGGCGAAGTTGTCCCACTTTTTGCAAATGCGCTCCCATCAGATACGTGCGCTCTCTCTCTCTCTATGTTTAGATGTTTATCGATAGATAGATAGATACTCCATATAGCCCATGCGGATAGCTCTATATAACCCAAAACTGGGTGAACACATCTTGATAGCCTAATAACAGCCATCAGAAACCGTTCCCCCTGTGTTAAACTGGGGGAACACATTCTGATGGCCCAGGGACAGCCATCAGAAACCGTTCCCCCTGTGTTAAACTGGGGGAACACATTCTGATGGCCCAGGGACAGCCATCAGATACCGTTCCCCCTGTGTTAAACTGGGGGAACACATTCTGATGGCCCAGGGACAGCCATCAGATACCGTTCCCCCTGTGTTAAACTGGGGGAACGCGTCCTGATGGCCCAGGGACAGCCATCAGAAACCGTTCCCCCTGTGTTAAACTGGGGGAACACATTCTGATGGCCCAGGGACAGCCATCAGATACCGTTCCCCCTGTGTTAATCTGGGGGAACACGTCCTGATGGCCCAGGGACAGCCATCAGGAAACGTTCCCCAGTTTAAAACAGGGGGAACGGTATCTGATGGCTGTTATTAGGCTATCAAGATGTGTTTACCCAGTTTTGGGTTATATAGAGCTATCCGCATGGGCTATATGGAGTATCTATCTATCTATCTATCTATCTATCTATCTATCTATCTATCTATCTATCTATCGATAAACATCTAAACATAGAGAGAGAGAGCGCACGTATCTGATGGGAGCGCATTTGCAAAAAGTGGGACAACTTCGCCGAAACACGTTGTTTGAGCTTTCACGGTGTCCGTAGTTTTCTTGCGGCGCAAGCACGGTGCGCTGGTTAGAGCGCTGAACAAGCACGCGCGTTTTTTGCCGCGTGGGCGGCGCAGAGACGCTGGTGGGCGGCGCAGAGACGCTGGTGGGCGGCGCAGAGACGCTGGGGAAACCGTATCTGATGGGGAAACGCGGCTCGACGTAACACTGGAAATGTTGTCTAACACTAAACCTGTCCGTGGCTCAAAAAAGGTTGGGGACCACTGCAATAGAACACCTTTGCGATGAATTAGAGCGGAGACTGCGAGCCAGGCTTTCTCAGTGTCTGTAAGAATGGTGAAATATTCCCACAAACACACTCTCATATTAAACCCTACGGATTAAGAATGGGATCTCCCTCAAGTTCATATCAGTGTGAAGACAGACAAGCAAATACTTTTAGCAATATAGTGGAAAACTGGCGACAACTTACCTTTCTGTAAACACAAAACTCACTTCACTGATTGAAACGGATTTTTAAGCAGTCTAATAAATATCAAGGAAACCTGAGTGGCCCTCTGCTGGTTTGCACGAACGTCCACATGCCAGCCTAAAACCGGTGTGATTAGCTAAAGTTAGCTAAAACAGCTCTCTGCTTTTGCTAGCGCAGGACAGTGCGAACTGAACAAGTTCACTTTTCGAAGAACTCAAGACTAGTTTAATTCTGTAGAAACCTGTTGTTCTAGTTAGCACCCTAGCTAATTAATTGCAATTTCAAATTCGTCAACCCTTATTAGCTTGCCACTGCACAAATCACTTACCGCTCCCACAGCAACCATAAAAACAAGCGCGGTCCGGCTTCGTGATCGCCCCGCCCATATATTCAGATAATTCAACACATTTTGAATAGAATAGACTAGAATAGAATTCCTTTATTTGTCATTATACAGAATGTACAATGAGATTGGAGGGCCACTCCTGTTAAATGCCATGCAGTAGAAACCCACTTTATAAAAATGTAAAATAAAGCTTCTAAGAATATACAGAAAATAAAATAGAATGTATGAAAAATATACATTATAAAAAATTAAATAAATAGGTAAGTATATGCATATAATAATGAAGATGGCGAGTGTTGCACTTTGGTGAATGAATATTGGATATTGCACATTAGAAGAGTGATAGATATTGTTCAGTATAAATAATATAATATTGCACAGAGATGTGGGTATTGCACAGTTAGAGTTGGTGAGATCAAGGTGGTGATTGCTTTGGCAAAGAAACTGTTCTTGAGTCTGTTTATGAATAATAACTAACCAAAACAATTTTTTTTTTTCCCCCCCCCCCCCCCCAGTTTTGTCACATTTGTGAGACTAACAGGACACCTGCTGCCTAAAGACGTCAGCGGTTATGGATCCAATACTGCCCCTTTTACTAATAGATTTGATCAAACATGAAAATACTGATACATATTTACTTTGTATCTTTCTTACTGTTTATAGTTTATGTGCCAGTAGAATAAAACATATAATGTAAAACATATGCATATGTTTTATAAAGTGAGTGTGTGTGCTTTGCAGAGCTTCAGGAGGGCTACACAATAGAGATTCAGTTTAATTTAGCACAAGTCAGGGAGGTTACAGTAAATTATTTTCTTTTCCAAACAAAGAAAGCTCTTCAAGACCTGACTCTGCACATTCCTTGATAAGACACTCAGTGTGAGCCCTATACTGGCATAATTAGTCCAAACAGTAAAACCCTCAGTCCTGTATTCCACACGTCCCTGTGTGGTGCTGACTTTACCACAGAAGAAGCACAATCTAAGCAAACCCAAAGATTAGGGGTACAAAGTCTAATGGCACTTGAATGCATGTCCCAGATGATTAAATATTAATGGCATGAATTTCAGTTTAACACCAAAGACCACAAATTAGTGGACTTTGGTGTGTAATTTTAGGGGTCTATAAACAAACAAATGTTTAAAAGGGCCATTTCTACTGATCTTTATTATCTTAAGAGGAAAATGTGGGGATGTGTAAGATTAAGAAATACAAGTTGAGAACAGAGACAAACCCTTGAAAACTGCTTCAGTTTTACCAGTTTACAAATAAATATAATATTGGTAAAATGAAATGGGCACACACATCACATGTAAATATTTACATTTCTAATCTTATGATGTCACTGATGTGCCCTGAAAAAAATGACATTTTCTTATTTGTTTGTATGCAGGTGGTGAAAAAAGATCTGGTGAGGCCAGAGCTGAGCGTGGTGTGTTATTACCAAATAGAGAATGTGGCACTGTGCAGTTCAGCTGTATCCAGTCTGACCACAGTGCTGCAGAGTCTGGTTCAGGCAGCAGTCAGAGACGTCCTGGCGCAGCAAACATTCAGCCAAGTCCTGCTGCACAGGAGGAGGATCGGGGAGCAGATACGAGCAACAGTTGACTCCTTTGCTTGTCGCTGGGGCATCAGGGTGGAGAGAGTGGACATGTAAGACCAAAAATAAAAAGTCTCCTTTATTTCCTTGTTGTTCTGTGTTTCCTCTGTAATTCACCTTTTTAAATGAACTTCCTTCAGTGCATCTATTCAGTTTTGTTAATGACTCTTCACTGAAGTCAGTCTCGACTTCCAGTGAATCGAGGGGATTTGTGTAGAATCAACAAACAGCAAAGTGGAGTGACCAGTGCTGACATTTATGAACTAGTTTAATATGCTAACTTTTGCCAATCAGTGAAAAAGTTATTTGGCCCAGGGCAGCAGTGTGGAGGCTCAGGATGCTCAGGATTGGAGGTGGTCTGGCCACTGAGGGGGCAGAATCCTTAGGCTGGCACAGCACCTCCTCTGGTGTCACTGACGTGGGATTACTGACGGGTGGAATTGGTGGAGAAGTCACACTTGGTGTCTGGAAACAGATTTTATTAACAGACAAAAAAAAAAAAATTGGAAGACTGAATGGGTTTGCCTCCTCACCCTGAACAAGTCATAACAGGAAACATTAGCAGTAGATGAGGTCAGTGTCAGGTGCTCATACCTGGATGTTATAGATGACCTTACTATCCCCGATATACTCCAGGCCGGGCATTTCATCATCTTCAACCTGACAAATCAAGAAAACACGAAATTTTATTTTATGGACGCATTTTTAGCTGAATCTGCTCACTGACTGAAATGACAAACAATTTTTTTTAGGTAACAACATTTCAATTAATTTCCTGACTATGATTACAGTGAAGCTTTAGAAACTATTAAAATATTTCACATATAAAATATTTAAATCAGAGTGAATTTTAGCTCAGTTGGAAACATTGCATGCTGTCATTTATTAAATCTTTGGAGCAGCATGTTGTACAAGTATCCCTCCATTTTTGATATTAAGCACGGTTCAGGTTAGTTTCAATTCTGATATCTACCAACTGGGATTTAAATGTCAGCTCCACAATAACCTCTTCTTAAAACGCACATCACTCCATTTGGAATGTGTAACTTTTTTTTTGGCTACAGCAGCTTTATTGACAGTGCAGGTTATGACAGGAAAGCGGGAGAAGACATGTGGCAAAGAGGACAGCCTCGCAGGATGTATAGTGTTGCCTGCTCTACCACTGAGCCACCCCGGTGCCCAACTGTGTAACGTTTCTGATATCAAACTTAAGACAGACAGAAACACGGTCACATCTCCTTCCCCTATGTTCAATTTAACAACTCGCCACTCATAAATATGAGAGTGACAATTTTGCAATCCAGTGTCCATTAAACAGCCCACTGATTGGCTGCAATCTTATTTATTGTCCAACAAAAAGCTGTGACCTTCCAACAGCCTGACTATACAATAAGCAGGAGTGGACTGTAACTCCGCCTTCAGGGAGATGATTTGTGTGTTTTTATCTGAGTGTGCATACTAACTGTGTGTGTGTGTGTGTGTGTGTGTGTGTGTGTGTGTGTGTGTGTGTGTGTGTGTGTGTGTGTGTGCGTGCGTGTGTGTGTGTATACACGTGCTGCAGTGGGCCAGCAGCGATGACAGTATGGCTGGGAAGATAAGCGCTGTGGATAGTAGAGAGCAAAAGCTTCACAGCAACATTAAGACTGGGGAAAAAAAAATGAAAGTGAGAGGAGGTGGGAGAGAGGCGACAAATACTGGACTTAAGCTTAATTATCAGTGTTTAAAGTAGGTAAAGTATATACATATAAAATGTATAGATATATCCTAGTCAGATGCCCGAACCACCTCAACTTATTTATTTCTTTTCTTTTTTCATAATAATATATATAATTATATATGTAATACATATACTACATAATAATATATACTATATATAATTTGGTCTTCATAAGAATTCTGATATGTACTGTGGGCTCAGTCGAGGCCCACCAGCTGGGCCCCTGAGGAGGTTGATCCAGCCATGATGAAGATTGTGGATGAGGAGATGCTGGAAACAGACAGGAGTGGAATGGAATGTTCAGAACTGATGTGACAGTGTAGCTACTCTGCAACATTCTATAGAACCTGATTCATAAGGAGAGACTTTTACTTTGATATGATTCACTTCACCAACTTCAGCGAGTAAACACACACTTTCCAGAGCTACGACCGTAAGAAGTTTTTTAAAACAGCATTTTACAATAAAAACCAGAAGCATCTCCAAACATCATTGGTAAGTACTTACATAGGCAGTTTTAAGGTAATTTAGCTTTATACAGTGGAAATAATACACTTGACTCTTTTCATCCACAATTTGTGTTTCTACATAAATATTTTCTCTAAATCTTGTCGTTGGCTGTTTGCCTTCATCTTGAACACAAAGCGTCAAAAGTTCAATTTGAATTATTGAGATGTTGTGTGATAGAGCAGTGAATGAAGTCATTTTGCAGAAATGTTTGTACAAATTAATCAACTTTTGGGAGGATTTCATCTCTAACAGTGCAGCAAAGCAGTATTAGTTTGTCACAGGAATGCCTGTAAAACTTTAATCTGCAGAGTAACTTGTTACTACAGCTGTTAAATAAATGTACTATATTTCCCAAAATAATATATTTCAGTTTAATCAGTTACCAAATCATAGATGTTAGTATTTGTATTAATGTTGTAACTGGTTGAGCTGAAGCTGAACTAAAAAGTTGTTGAATCAAATCAAAATATAAATACTCTTTTAGCTTGTTAGTATTATTGAATGAATAAAGATTATATATAATAAGAGGGGTGACTATGTATATATAAACAACTGAACTGAATATACATATATGTAAACAATGGAAAGCAAATCACCATATTATGTATACAGTGGTGTGAAAAAGTGTTCGCCCCCTGCCTCATTTCCTGTTTTTTTGCATGTTTGTCACACTTAAGTGTTTCGGAACATCAAACCAATTTAAACAATAGTCAAGGACAACACAAGTAAACACAAAATGCAAGTTGTAAATGAAGGTGTTTATTAGTAAAGGTGAAAAAAAATCTAAACCATCATGGCCCTGTGTGAAAAAGAGATTGCCCCCTAAACCTAATAACTGGTTGGGCCACCCTTAGCAGCAACAACTGCAACCAAGCGTCTGCGATAACTTGCAATGAGGCTTTTACAGCGTTCTGGAGGAATTTTGGCCCACTCATCTTTGCAGAATTGTCCCAATTCAGTTACATTAGAGGGTTTTTGAGCATGAACGGCCTTTTTAAGGTCATACCACAACATCTCAATAGGATTCAGGTCAGGACTTTGGCTAGGCCACTCCAAAGTCTTCATTTTGTTTTTCTTCAGCCATTCAGTGGTGGACTTGCTGGTGTGTTTAGGATCATTGTCCTGCTGCAGAACCCAAGTACGTTTAAGCTTGAGAACACGAACAGATGGTCTGAAACTCTCCCTCAGGATCTCTTGGTAGACAGCAGAATTCATAGTTCCATTTATCACAGCAAGTCTTCCAGGTCCTGACGCAGCAAAACAGCCCCAGACCATCACACTACCACCACCGTATTTTACTGTTGGTATAATGTTCTTTTTCTGAAATGCAGTGTTCCTTTTACGCCAGATGTAATGGGACACACACCTTCCAAAGAGTTCCACTTTTGTCTCATCGGTCCACAGAATGTTGTCCCAAAAGTCTTGGGGATCATCAAGATGCGTTTTGGAAAAATTGAGACGAGCTTTAATGTTCTTTTTGCTCAGCAGTGGTTTTCTTCTTGGAACTCTGCCATGCAGGCCATTTTTGCTCAGTCTTTTTCTGATGGTGGAGGCATGAACGCTGACCTTAACTGAGGCAAGTGAGGCCTGCAGTTCTTTGGACGTTGTTGTGGGGTCTTTTGTGACCTCTTGGATGAGTCGTCGCTGCGCCCTTGGGGTAATTTTGGGCGGCCGGCCACTCCTGGGAAGGTTCACCACTGTTCCATGTCTTCGCCATTTGTGGATAATGGCTCTCACTGTGGTTTGCTGGATTCCCAAAGCTTTGGAAATGGCTTTATAACCCTTTCCAGACTGATAGATCTCAATTACTTTCTTTCTCAATTGCTCCTGAATTTCTTTGGATCTCGGCATGATGTGTAGCTTTCAAGGATCTTCTGGTGGACCTTACTGTGTCAGGCAGCTCCTATTTAAGTGATGTCTTGATTGGGAACAGGTGTGGCAATAATCAGGCCTAGGTGTGGCTAGGGAAATTGAACTCAGGTGTGAAAAACCACAGTTATAGTATGTTTTAACAAGGGGGGCAATCACTTTTTCACACAGGGCCATGATGGTTTGGATTTTTTTTCACCTTTACTAATAAACACCTTCATTTACAACTTGCATTTTGTGTTTACTTGTGTTGTCCTTGACTATTGTTTAAATTGGTTTGATGTTCCGAAACACTTAAGTGTGACAAACATGCAAAAAAACAGGAAATGAGGCAGGGGGCAAACACTTTTTCACACCACTGTAACTGGGTAACTGCATGTGTAACAGTGCATTATATTTGACTCTGATTGTGTTATATAACAAAGTACAAAGTAAGAATTATAGCTTGGTTTCAGTTAGTTCATAAATATGACACTTTTAAAGGTATTTCACTTCTTTATTTAAAGTTAAATACTTAAAAGTTTTTGCTAAATACTCCAAAACTAACTGAATGTGTGCCACAGGATCACAGACAGAGTTTGTCATTCTTTTGTTCTGACATGTAGCACATAACCCCCCCTCTGTCATTGAGATGGACATAAGCAAAGAACTTGAAAGTGCCATTGAGGAGTTCACATGGAAAGAGCTGGATTCCATGCTTGAGGGTGCCATAAATGACCTGTAGGGTCAAATATCAAATCGTCCAACTCCACCTTCTTCACCTGCTGGACCAACCACCCCCCCTCAGCCAGTAGCAGACAATCCTCCTGCACTTTTGCAGCAAGCTCCCCAGTTAACTGCTCCCCCCACCACAGTGCCAGCTCACCTCTGTAGTCCGCCAGTGACAGGTAGCCAGGGACAGGTAAGACATGCAGAGGTAGTGACAGGTGTCATTAGACATTTATTGACAAAGGTACTTAAAATTGTTGGATGCTTCAGGCCAAATGAAAGAAAAAACTCTGCTGTCACCTTCCTTGTATTTTAGCCATGTATAACTGTGGTGTGATGCTTTGCTGATCAGTAAATTTAATCACTGCCAGTGAGTCATAATTCAAAAGTAATAATTCAGGAGAGACAAGCAAAGCTGTCAAGAACAATGAAAACTATGGATGAATGTAGTTTTATGCAGATGTTCTCCTCCCACTGATCACTGTACTCTGTGTTGGTCATGTAATCTTCACTGAATCTGGTGAGGATTAGATTACCAAGGGTTCAGTCTCTCTACACATACTATATGTTTCTGTGGTGTTCATCGTGTGGTCTTTGAAATGCTGTACTAAGTGTCAGTATTATGGATTTTGAACTTTCTCCATCCCTCCACAGACCTTCCTGTATCATTGGCCTGTGAGTGGCATTCCCACAGCAGCCACTGCGCCTCCCACTGCTCCTATTGCTCCTGCTACCCCTGCAAACCCAGTAAGCTCCTGTTCTCACACATATTACTGACCTCTATGAGCCTCAGCAGAAACATTCAGGCACATTATGATTATTCACCTTTCGGTCCTCCAGATGTGTTTTCATCTCACAGATGTCACATGTTCAGTTTCAGTTGTTGCATCTAAAAGAGAGAAAAATTCTGTCATCTGGTGGATATATGATACTATTGCATCTTGTGTGATCACCTGTTCTGTGGTTTTTGTGTTTCCGGTGTAACATACTCCAGATTCCTGATAGCATGGTGCAGTACATGCGTCCTGTTGGAGTACTGTAAGTAAAACACACAAACACAAGTGAACACAGCTGCTGAACATCTGTATCTTCATAAACTCTGTTATCTCATATCTGTTTCTCTGTATCTGTGTGTTGGTGTGTGACTTCACCTCAACTGCTCCTCCACTCAACACACCCACTCCAAAGTAAGTTTGCTCTGCTGCTTTTAGACTTTTTTTTGAGTGGGACTGGATCATGATCTGCAGCTATCTGTCATTTATCTGCAGATGCCTGCGTGAATTATTGTAATCAGTCTCCTTTAATGGAGCTTTAATTCATCTATACAGCTTTACTCTTCGTAAGGAAGAGGAGGAAGAGGAAGCGTCAGGACGAGCAGGAAGAGGGCCGACCATATATTAAGAAGCCACCAAATGCATTCATGTTGTTTTTGAAGGAGCAAAGGCCAATGGTGCAGGCTGAAATGAACATTAATGGGAGTGCAGCAGTGAATGCGGCTGTGGGAGAGAGGGTAAGCGTGTAACTCTACATAGATTTATGCATCTGTTAATGCTTTATACTCATGTTTGTGCATGTGTACCAGCTGTCCTGTAGTTATATGTAGTAGCAGTTTGGATGCTGACAGTGTGTTCTTCTGCCCACAGTGGAAGTCCCTGTCAAAACAAGAGCAGTCCAAATACTACCATCAGGCTGATCAGGAGAGAATGCGCCATGCCCAGCAGCACCCAAACTGGTCCTGCCAAGACAACTATGTAAGTCCAAAGTGAAAACTTATGTCATACATGTCCACTTCACTGCACTGAAGCTGATGAAACACTGTCATTGCACAACTTGTATCAGCTCATGAAAAGTCCAATGTGTTTGTTTTTAGGGGAAAAGAGGAGGAGAGTGCGCAGTTCCACCTGTAGCACAGGTAAGAGGAGATTTCTGGGAAGCACAGCGATTTTTTCATGGGAAATGTGATGAAAACGAGACAAAAATGGAATCTTACTGGATCAAATCGAAGACTGTAAATTCTGTGCATTTCAACAGATGACAAATATGTTTGTGAAATATTTTTAGGCCTCACTGAGAATTGTTTAGCAGTTTGAGTTACACTGAACATTCAAATTAAAACAAGAGAAACCTGCTCACTCAAGGTCAGGGTTATTACAGCTGTTCAAAACACTGTAAATTTTACCACCATGACAAAACAACAAAGCTGACGTACAGAACCTCCTTATATCCCGAAGAACTGACCTCACTTTGACTTTCATATCAATTTATTCAATATTTCCATTAAATGTTGCTCACTGTGGGTTTAAGAATCAACATCGTGTCTTGAAGGTGTTTTTAAAAGTCTCAGAAGATTCAGTGCATTTTTGTTTGATGTTGCAGCATCTGCCTCTAAACCTGGACCCGTTCAACCTGTTCAGGCAAAATTCTTTGGTGACACTGGAGAGGAGCTTCTATCAGTGCTTGAAAACCTCAGTCCCCTCCTTCCTCTAACTCAGCCTCAGGAGCCCTTATCTTCTCAGTCAGACCCCTGCACTGCTCCTGAAGGGTCCCAGACCAGTCCTACTACTCCTGTGGATTTGCATCCATCGACATCAGTGGTCCCTTCACTTAAACCCATTGAACCCATGGCTAATGATATGATGTCACTGCTGAGGCAGATGGATCCCTCCTTTATTCATGCAGACCTGTCTGCTACAGACTTTATTTCAACTTTCTTTACTGAATTTTAACAGCTTAACATACAATATTAATCAGTAGAACACTGAAACAGCAATAGTCACAAAGAGGAAAAACAAGAAGAAGATGTAAGCTACCCCCACCCTGAACACTCCCACTCTAGGTCCAAACACAAGATTGATATCTAGCAGAGATCCAGTTTCTCTAACTATACATAGGAATGCTACATGAACTCGCACATCCATACATTCACACACATTACACACATAAAAAAAAAAAAAAAAAAAAAAAGGAAGAAATAAGTAAATAGATAAACAAGAAAAAAGCCTAATTTTCCTCTGTATCAGGGAGCAGAATGATGGTGCTTACTAAAGACTGGAAGGCTGCTACAGACTTTAGTCTGTTTTATAATTGACTTTAACTGAATTTGAACTTTTGAATTTGAAATTAATTTGAACTTTTGAATTTGAACTTTTGAAATTGAACTTTATTTCAACTTTTGAATTTGAACTTTATTTGAACTTTTTAATTTGAACTTTAGTTGAACTTTTGAACTTGAAATTTATTTGAATTTTTGAAATTGAACTTTATTTAAACTTTTGAAATTGAACTTTATTTGAACTTTTGAATTAAAACTTTATTTGAACTTTTGAATTTGAACTTTACTTGAACTTTTGAATTCCAAATTTATTTGAACTTTTGAATTTGAACTTTAGTTGAACTTTTGAATTTGAAATTTATTTGAACTTTATTTGAACTTTTGTGTATAGGCCTCGTCAGCCAATGCCACTAGCTATCCAAACAGCTAAACAGAATGAATGCAGAAACTCCACAGACTCAGGGATGACATCTTGCAGAGTTTACTGACATCAGTTTTTCTGTGAAACTGTAACAGGATAAACAAGAATACATATAAGTATGACTGCTGCAATAACAATGTGAAAAATCACTACATACACCATTTTCATACGCAGACAGGTGCTCCTTATAGTTAGCTAGCAAAAAACCAAGCTTACTTCAAACATAAAAATGCATATTTTCTCTCCAAATAAAGGTGTCTGCAATAACTATTCTCACATGCCATTAATTCAACTTATAATATTCACAGATGATGCTTTGGCAAGCAAGAAAACAATGTAAGCAAGGCTGAGGAGCTGCCAAGTAGCTGCGACTGTGCTGTGCTTCCTGTTTACAGCTTCTTCTACTGCTCATTTAGATGACTAACCAAAAGTGACCACTAGAGGGCATAGTTTAGCAAAAACACAAGACAATATGAGAGGTGAAACGTCTTCAAGAAACAAAAAGAAGTCCAGTCGCCTTTTTCAAGCTCCAGAGACAAGACAATATTCATCTGAACAGCAAAACGGTGAACATAACACTCCCCACCTGGGACCATAAGAGTCCCACAGTAACATTTAATCACTAAATTGTTCTGAAGACAGAAGCGGAACCACCTCAGTCACTGGGCGGCAGAATGTTCTTTTACAGTTCTCATTTGAAGTTGTTACCTCGACCTTCCTGACTAGTCCGTCTTGGCCTGGAAAAGTCCTTGAGATGACAGCCATAGGCCACTCGTTTCTCTTCACTTGAGTGTCCTTGAGCAAAACTATGTCTCCTTCCTTAAGGCTTGGTCTCTTGTTCTGCCACTTGTGGTGAAGCTGCAGAGTGTTGAGGTACTCACGTTTCCATTTTGACCAGAGCGTGTCTGCAAGACTCTGTACTCTTTTCCATTGTTCTTTTAACATTATCCCATTTCCAAAGTCGCCAGGAGGAGGGGGGTGAAGACCCGGTCTTTAAGGTGAGCAACAATCCCGGTGTTAGAATAAGAGGTGACTCAGGGTCAGATGACA
This sequence comes from Archocentrus centrarchus, assembly GCF_007364275.1. Taxonomy (NCBI): domain Eukaryota; kingdom Metazoa; phylum Chordata; class Actinopteri; order Cichliformes; family Cichlidae; genus Archocentrus; species Archocentrus centrarchus. The sequence goes on along the minus strand of NC_044349.1, from coordinate 12,885,108 downwards.
CTGGGACGAGGGGGTGTGCATTCATAATGGCAGACACTTCAGCCATAAATGTTGACAGCAGTTCATGGGTCAACTGCGCTTTCGTGCAGTCCTGAAGCATGGAGTCGAGGATGCGCCTGGCAATCCTGATCATCCGTTCCCAGGCACCTCCCATGTGTGATGCGTGGGGTGGATTGAAAACCCAGGAGCAGTTTTCCTTACTTAAGTGGTTTTTAATGTCCTGGAGAGCAAGGTTCGTTTCATCCATTTTCAGTGCCCGGGCAGCACCAATGGAGTTCGTACCACAGTCGGACCTGATCTGCTTTGCTGGGCCTCTAATGGCAAAAAGACGTCTCAAGGCATTAATGAAACTGTCAGTGCTCATTGACTCAATTAACTCAATGTGGACTGCTCTTGTGGACATGCATGAGAACATAACCGTCTCCCTTGATGCTTCACAGCCTCATGGAAGTGGCGTATAAGCAGCGTTGCTAGGTAATGTCGACCAGGAATGATGGGGGATAAGTGGTGTCAATATCCAGTTCTGACTGTGCTATCCGGCCTCCGATTCTTATATGACCATGACTGTCAAGGATTGGGTGCAATTTCCAAAGACTGCTTGAGGAAGGGATCCTGGGCCCTTCAAGTATGCACTTGATCTCTTCCTTGTAGTACTCTCTTTGAACACTTTTTACAATGCAGGCCTGCGCTCTTAACATCTCTTCCTCTGTAGGTCGGCAGATATGCCAGCCACAACAGCTGGCAGCCTGGTTGGAGTGAGCGAATGAACGGGCAATGTGGCTCAAATGCGCTATTGCTCTCTTGAGAGTACTGTATTTTGAAAATCTTTCAAAATGTTCAGGACTTAGGGTGCTTCTTACAACGTGTGTCAGGCTTGCGGTCACCTCAGGATGTACTTCAATGTCTAGTGCAGGGTCGACAAGGTCATACGTGCTTTGTGATGAAGACTGCACAGAGGAGTTAGTGAGAAAGGGTGGTCCCTGAAACCACATAGTACTACACAGCAGTCCTGCTGGCACAGATCAAGACCCGTGGTCAGCTGGATTGAGTTCAGATGGTACGTGTTTCCACTGAGTAGGGCGAGTTGACTGGAGGATGCGTTGGACCCTACTGTAATTTCCCCATTGTGGGATCAATAAAGTATCATCATCATCATCATCATCATCATCATCATCATCATCATTGTGCACATAGAAAATCTGCCTGACTGGTTGTATATGTACCCCAAAACAACTTTGCTGTCAGTGTAGTACACAATGTCATCAAACGTAATGTCCATTTCTGCTAAAATCAGCTCTGCAACTTCAACTGCGAGTACTGCTGCACATAGCTCCAATCTCGGGACTGTCAAACCTGCTTGAGGAGCCAAATTTGTCTTTGCAAACATGAAACCAACTTCTGTGTTGTCCGTTGTTGAGACCTTTATATAGGCAACAGCAGCAATGGCCTTTACTGACGCATCGGCAAAAACACAAAGCTCTCTCCTTTGGGCATTTGCTGTGGAGAGGCAAGTATAAGGTCGTGGTATTTGGAGACAATGTAAGTGTTGGAGTGAATCCCTCCATTTAGTCCACTCAGCCTTCATGCTCTCTGGAAAAGGTGCATCCCAGTCCTCTGTTAGACTGTTAAGTTCTCTCAGTAATAGTCTGCCTTGGATTGTAATGGGAGCAAGAAATCCAAGCGGCTCATAGAGACTATTCACTGTAGAGAGGACTCCTCTGTGTGTGAAGGGCTTCTGATTATCTGAAATCTGGAACGTGAAGTTGTCTGTACTTATGTTCCAAGACAGTCCCAGGCTACATTGAATAGGTGAGTTCTCAGCAAAGATATCCAACTTCTCAACATCTTTAGCTCTGTCCTCAGGGGGAAAGGCCTCCAGTACTGCTGGCCTATTAGAGGTGACTTTGTGCAGCCTGAGGTTAGAGGATGCAAGAGTGTATTGCACTTGTTTTAGGATGTGAACCACTTCCTTTTCTGTAGCAAATGACTTCAATGCATCGTCAACGTAGAAATCCCGTTGAATGAATTTGCACACATCTTCTCCAAAGTGCACTTCTCCATCAGCAGCAGCTCTTCGCAGACTTAAATCTGACAGTCATTCGCAATGTATCTCAACACTGTGGTGCTATCAGACCAGAATGTGGATTCCTCAAGTGGCATCCTTAGCTCGTCTCTCATCATTTTGTCAATTTTTACAGCTACATCAGCCGCTGTTAGCTCTAATCTAGGAATAGTGAGTTGCTTCAAAGGTGATACTCATGTTTTGCCAATCAAAAATGAGCAATGAGCTTCACCTCTTTCATTTGTGACACGAAGGTATGCAACAAGACCATACCCTCTCTCACTCGCGTCTGCAAAAAGATGCAGTTGTGCAGATGCTACATTTCTAAATCCAACTGGTTTAAAACACCTGTCCACTATAAATCCTTGTAGTTTTGTCAAGTCCAACAGCCACTGTTGTGACTTCTTAGCCATGTCAGTTGGAATGTCCTCATCCCATGAGAATCTCTTTCCACACAGTTCCTGCAGAATCATTTTGGCTGGGAAAATAACTGGGGACAGAAACCCTAACGGATCATAGATTGAACTCACAAATGACAGAATGCTGCGTCTAGTTTGTGTCATTTGTTTTTCATTGATTTTGAACGAGTCTGTTTCAATGCACCAATTTACTCCTAAGACTCGCTCATCTGGAAGGTTGTCATGACAAAGGTCTAATGCCTTAACTTCAGATGCTCTTTCTGTTTCAGGAATAGAGGCAAGAACAACTCTGCTATTATTATTCCATTTTGTAAGATGAAAACCTCCACTTGCACATAGTTTTGTTAGCTCCTTTACCATAGCGCAGGCCTCATCTTCATTTGACACAGATAAAAGGCAATCGTCTACATAAAAGTTATTCTGCACTGCACTAATGGCCATGGGTGACACCTCATGTGAAGCGTCCTCTGCTGTTTTCTTTAAGGCAAAGTTGGCACAGCTTGGTGACGATGTTGCACCAAAAAAATGTCATTTTGAACTCCTGTAGTGGTTCATCCAGATTTCCCTCAGGCCACCAGAGGAATCGAAGCATATCTGTATCCTCGGGCAGGACCTTTACCTGATGATACATTGCCTCAATATTTGACATTAAAGCAATGTTGTCGTGTCTAAAGCAAGATAAAACACCAACTAATGTGTTTGTCAAATCAGGACCTTGTAAAAGTTCCTAGTTTAGTGACTTTCCCTGAAATGAGACGGCACAGTCAAAGACAACGCGGCGCTTTCTTTTCTGTGGATGGTACACGCCATGATGCGGTATGTACCACAGTCTTCCATCATCACGTTCAAGTTGTTCATTTGGCACAGCAACAGCGTACTTCTTGTCTATGAGTTCAGACATGAACACTGTGTACTCTTTATGAAAGTCTTTTCTCTTCAGCATTTTTCTTTTGAGACTTTCTGCTCTCTGCACAACTAACTCATGGTTGCTGGGTAGTTTGACAGACCGATCTTTAAGAGGAAGGCTTATACACTAATATCCTTCCACTTTTTTAACTGTGTCCTTGACGGAGTCCATGAATTTGAACTTTATTTGAACTTTTGAATTTGAACTTAATTTGAACTTTTAAATTTGAATTTTATTTGAACTGTTGAAATTGAACTTTAATTGAACTTTTGAATTTTTAACTGAACTATTGAACTGTATCATTATTTTTTTGTCCTCTTTATATGCATAAATAAATGCAAACTAAACAAAAGTTGTTTCTCTCAGTATATACAGCAGCACGAGAGGCTATAGGTAGAACAAACTCATGTTTTTGTGTGTATGATGCTGTTTTGTGATAGCCACACAGTTGTCTTTAGCCTCAGTTAGCTTTGTTTTTTGCCAGCCTTAGATAAAACATATTTGGATGTGTTTGGTTGACTTTTAAACTTTCTGGGTGTTTGTGTCATCAGGTTTATTCTACACACTGTCAAACAAAGCAGGGAGTTTATGGCTTTATTTTATATTCATTCAAAATTAACTGTTTAAATAAAGAAAAAAAACCTTTTCTTTCTTTAAAATAAAGGCTAACATTAGATTTTCAAAGGTTATTCTGACCAACACCTTTCTAAATCTGAGGAAACGCCATCCTTCGCTGAGCAACCTCTGAACCACCTAGAAGCCTTCCTTAACCTTGTTTGTGACCTATACTGCTCTGGATGCCAATTTTGTGACAGAGCCATGATGTTTTACTTATGGATGCACAAAACCACTTTTTTATGTCCAATACCGTTATTTTACATTTGCCGATACTGATAAAAGCCGATCTTTTAAAAACCCATTGTTTTTAAATGTCTGGAGACATTTTACATAAGTGAACAGTCTCTCACATGACAAAATCAAAATCTTTTAGTTGTCCCACATACAAGACTAAGGACCAGGGGGAGAGAGCTTTTCAGGCAGTGGCGCCAAAGCTCTGGAACTGTTTACCACGCCAGCTCCGTTTAGCTGACTCTATGGCATCTTTTAAAAAAAGAGTTGAAAACTTTTCTGTTTAACCAGGCTTTCTGTTGACTCTGTTTTTATTCTTTTTGTTTAAATATGGTAATGTTAATATGTTTTTAAAATGGTATTTAATCTAGGGTTTTTTTTTGATATTCTGTTTTAATTATTGTACAGCGCTTTTTGACTCTTTGTCTGTGAAAAGCGCTATATAAATAAACTTTACTTACAACAATCACTCTATCACCTGAAGCCTGCTGCTCCTATGTGAGAAGGTGATGCATTGGCTTATGGTATGTTGTAAATTTCATTAGGGCTGCAACTATCGATTATTTTAGTAATCGAATATTTTATCGATTATTTCATCAATTCCTTAAATAACTGGATAAGAAATACTATTCTCGTATTAACAGTTCACCTGCATATTTTAACTTCCGTACTGCAGTTTTCCCTGTGTGAAACAAACAGGGTGGATGGAGCAGCTACGAAGTTCTCTTTTCTTCACTTACTGATCAGGTGGTTGATGAAGGACCTCCAGCTGCTTCCCAGTAAAGGTTTAATGGTGCTTACAGGGGAAAAAAAGCTTTGTTTGGACACTAAAGAAACATTTCCTTCTGCTGCATTTGAGCTCATTGTCTCTATGACGGCTCCGCCTCTTTGCGCTTGTACAGACAGACTGCACGTAAAACAGCTGATTGCTGTTGTTGTGTTATCAGTGTTTATGTTGAAAAACTGGGGGCTGCAAGAGCGTAATGTTGAAATGCTTTGTATTCACAAGCATTCTCCTAGATTTATTTCTACTGCAGGTCTATATTTAGTAATTAATCAGGGATCAAAGTATAAAAAATATTAAATAATTATTTTTAATCCTGTTCGGCCCGCGACTCAAAATGTGTCTTCAATTTTGGCCCGTCCTGTGACTGTGTTTGACACCCCTGCTTTATGTGAAACAAACGGTGGATGGAACAGCTACAAAGTTCTCTTTTCTTCATGTTGCTGATCAGGTGGTAGATGAAGGACCTCCAGCTGTCCATTTTTAATCGTTAATCAAGTCGGATACGCCTCTCTGGCTGCAGTGCGCGCTGCCGACACAGGGCGAACAGATTTTCACAGGGGAACAGAATTGCGCACAAGACCGGTTGAGCTGCGTGATGCTGACACCCCACCATCGTGTAAAATTACAGCAATTGCGGTTAGTGCTCCGTTTGTGCTGGTTTGTGCCATTAAAATTTTCGTTTGTGCTGCTTTCGTTTCTGAGATATTATGAATTATAAATTTGCGCATTGTCAACTGTCTGTACTCTGTGGTAGATTGTAAATTGCAGTGAAATAATACAGGCGCAAGCAGCGATCCGCGGGGCGGGCTCCTGTTTGCTAAATGTAGTGACAGCAGAGCTCCGAAAGTGAAGCGGTGAAATCCTCACCAGGGCACACAGCTGGCTTTCAGCCAAATAACGTACTCCAGACAGCTTCAGACAAACTATTTCTATTGCGCAGCACTTAAATACTGCCATGAAAATACTGATACATAGGAATATTCATGATATATGCCACATATATATCTTATGTACATTTACTTCCCTGAGAAATTTGTCTGGAAAATAAACATAACTGATTAAAAATACAGAAGCTTACTGTATAATGTTCCGTGCCATCATGAACTTTGTGTTCTGACTGTACAATGAACCACACTGATGGAGACTACACAATGATAGAAATGGCAACTTCGAGGTCATTTGAATACCCTGTTGTTGAAATTCTCTGTTTTCCACATTCTGTTTTGTATAATGATGTAACCAAGATAGATAAGCTGTGACTATATGAAACTGTAAGCTGAATTAGAATGTGCTAGTTCTTCATGCCATCTCACACGGGCATGGCATTCAGTCTGACCCAGATATCTGTAAACTGAAATGGCTTAATTAAATTTAATAATTGGACTCCTTATTCTGTTTGTTTGGTGTCATTTCTGTTCGATAAACGAACACGCAGAAACCTAAAGGCTTAAGCAACACACACTCATGTTATTTAAATTTCTTCAATGTTTACTTTGTATCTTACTAACCGTTTAAAGTGTGTGTGCCAGTAGAATAAAACAAAATATAAAACATATGCATATGTTTTATAAAGTGAGTGTGTGCGCTTTGCAGAGCTTCAGGAGGGCTACACAATAGAGATTCAGTTTAATTTAGCACAAGTCAGGGAGGTTACAGTAAATTATTTTCTTTTCCAAACAAAGAAAGCTCTTTAAGACCTGACTCTGCACATTCCTTGATAAGACACTCAGTGTGAGCTCTACTGGCATAATTAGTCCAAACAGTAAAACCCTCGGTCCTGTATTCCACACGTCTCTGTGTGGTGCTGACTTTACCACAGAAGAAACACAATCTAAGCAAACCCAAAGATTAGGGATACAAAGTCTAATGGCATTTGAATGCATGTCCTAGATGATTAAATATTAATGGCATGAATTTCAATTTTAGGGGTCTATAAACATTTTTTTAACCAGTTTACAAATAAATAGAATATTGTTAAAATGAAGTCATCCAGCATTTCTTTATTCCACGTATTAACTGACCCTCTAAATCTATGAAAAAAAGGGAGACAGTAGTTAAGAAGATGATAAAGTGAAAGCTTATTGTTTCATTTTGATGTTTTATTTTTGATATCTTAACATTTTTCTTTAATTGCAGTCTTTCAGGGTGGGGGTGGTGGTGGGGCACTGCTTTTGTAACAGTCATTAGATGTCTTACTGGCAAAGGATTACCACCATACAATTAAAGAAAAGAGGGTGGTAAGTGGCACCTCCCCACTGCTGTTGTACTCCCACACTCAAACAGTCAGCCTTAATTACATTGATGCACTCTGTCCCATCACCACAGCTGACAGCTGATCAGTCATCCAGCAAAAGGAAGCATCTCCCAGTAGTCACAAATTTTATTTTATTTTATTTTATTTTTTAAATCCAGAGGAAGAAAAGGAAGAAATCGCTCCACTAATCTGTTCTTGCTGCAGAGCATGCAACCAGCATGGAGAAGTCCTCCGATGAGCTATCCAATCAACCACTGAAATCCAGAATGATGCCCAGGAAGGAGAGGGACAGGGGAGCCTCAGTGTCTCCAAGAAGAAATCCTCAAAGGAAACCCAAGGTAGATCAGCTCTCTGAAGCATCATCAGTGAGGAAAGAGAAGCTGCAGACGGAGAGGCTAGGTACACATGGAGTGAAGATGGGGCAAGAGACAGAAGTGAAGTTGAAATCAACTGTGGTGGACATAGACAGCGTGAGAGATGAAGTCAAGGATGAGAATGTGGGGCTTCTGGAAGTAGCAGAACAGGAAGACCGTGAGTCAAAGTGTTTACATTTTTCTAATGTATATATTTTTTCATATTCATTCTGTGCAATCTGAACATGTTGGTTAGCGCTCTTCACATTAAATACTGTGGATCTTTACAGATCTGAAGCACAAGAACCTGGGAGTCTGTGAGTGGCTAGTGATGGTCCTTGTCTTGGCTCTGGTTCTCCTCTTCCTCCCTTTTTCCATCTGGTTCTGTGTCAAAGTATGGACTAAACTTCATCCCAAATATAAGCTAAATGGCAGGACAGAGATCTGAAATTTCTTTAGAAAAAAATAGATGCAAGACACGACAGAGGAAAAACTATGGATACAGTTTGTGATGAAAAAGTGAGGGCACGGATGTTAAAGGATAAGTTAAATTTGTTTAATTCTATCATGGATATGATTGCTTTAGTACATACTAAAGCCCCAGTTTAAAGCCCCAGTTTAAAGTTTGTTATTGTCCTAATACCTTTAATCTAGAAATGCAATGCATGTCTACATGTGGAGTGCTCAATAAAAGTCCACCTCTTTGGGTCGCACATCTAGCTGAGACTTGAGCAAATTCACAAGGACTGTTTGACAGAAGGCTGTCATGTTGATTCACAGGTAGTGAGGGAACATGAGAGAGCTGTGATCTTCAGACTTGGTCACCTACTGCGTGGAAGACCCAGAGGACCAGGTCAGCCCAGATTTTTTTTCAATCTCATCTGTTGACACTGATTACAAAAAAAAAAATCTCATATATTAACCAAATTCATTAATAATGGTTCAGTTACATTAATCGTTTAAGTGAAAGAGATGCTCCAGGAAGCAAATGGGCTTAAATTACCTGCTATGCTATTATGCTGATGCCTTTAAAAGTATAGAGATGGTTAGAATGAGTGGCCCTGTGTCTTTGTACATAGATCCAGAGAAAGCAGATGATAGGGTGCCAATAGAGGAACTATGGTGTTGTATGAGGAGGTCAGGAGCAGCAGAGAAATATGTGAGGGTGGTGCAAGAGATGTATGAGGATAGTGAGACAGTGGGGAGGTTGGTGTGTCAGATGGGTTCAAGTTGGGGGGTGGGATTACATCAAAGATCTGCTCTGAGCCTCTTCTTGTTTGCAGTGGTGATGGCAGGCAGGAATATCTGTGGACTATGATGTTTGCGGACAACAATGTCACCTGTAGTGCGAGCATCAACAGGTAGAAGAAAACCTGGAGAGGTGGAGGTATGCTCTGGAGAGAAGAGGAATGAACATCAGCAGAAGCAAGACAGAATACATGTGTGTGAGACATAGTAAGCAAGAGAGGCGAAAAACAGAGTGCAGGGTGCAGTGGGTGGAAATAAGTGTCAGTGGTGATTTGTGATGAAAGGTTAGCAGCAAGGGAAAGTTTACAAGATGGTGGTGAGGTTGAGATGGTGTAGAGGAGGGATTGGTGGATGTTGGACAAAGGATGTTGAAGATGGAGCTGCCAGGCAGGAGGAAAAGAGGAAGACCACAGAGAAGGTTCATGGATATAGTGAAGGACATCCCGAGGGTTGGTGTGACAGAGGAGGATGCATTCGCTGAAAAAGGGTATTAAAGTTATATTCATTTATTTTCTTAATTAAACTGCAATCTTTTTGTTTTCTTACATTAATCTCATGTACCTCAAACACAAATAACAGTAACCCCATGTAAGGGTGTGCTTTACTGTTTGTATTATTACTTTCTGGCCTGGAAAGTAAGAGGGCAGTGATTATCACTAATAAACATTAAAAAATGTATCTGGGAAATATTTTTTGCATAAATACACAAATAGAAATAATGTAGATCACAGAGATGGTGATGAATTTCTAATTATTATATCCTGTAGCTCTTAGCAGAATACAGTTATTACCAGCAGTTTGTATTAGGGTTGATAGAGTATTATGGATTACAGCTCATGAGAAGACTCACTAGGGTGACATCCAGTTTCCCCCCCTTCCCGGTCTTTTTCCCTCCAGGTCTTCTTTTCTACCTCCCGCTACTTGATGTGTGTCACAAAGTTGACATCCGACTGAAAATGTTGAAGGTTCCTCCTCACGTGGTACAGAAATGGACACACACATCACATGTGTAAATATTCCCATTTCTAATCTTATGACATTTTGACATTTGACATGACATTTTCTTATTTGTTTGTTTGCAGGTGGTGACAAAAGACCTGGTGAGGCCAGAGCTGAGCGTGGTGTGTTATTACCAAATAGAGAACGTGGCACTGTGCAGTTCAGCTGTATCCAGTCTGACCACAGTGCTGCAGAGTCTGGTTCAGGCAGCAGTCAGAGACGTCCTGGCGCAGCAAACATTCAGCCATGTCCTGCTGCACAGGAGGAGGATCGGGGAGCAGATACAAACAACAGTTGACTCCTTTGCTTGTCGCTGGGGCATCAAGGTGGAGAGAGCGGACATGTAAGACCAAAGATAAAGTCTCCTTTATTTCGTTGTTGTGTTTCCTCTGTAATTCACCTTTTTAAATGAACTTCCTGCAGTGCATCTATTCAGTTTTGTTAATGACTCTTCACTGAAGTCAGTCTCGACTTCCAGTGAATCGAGGGGATTTTTGTAGAATCTAAGGAGCTCAAAAGAGTTACCAATTAGTACAATATGAGGGTGTAGCTGCTCTGAAAAATGCATCAATTTCTGGAAAGGATTTTCCTCTTCAGATGAACAGCAAAGTGGAGTGACCAGTGCTGACCAGGCTGGGTTGTGTTTGTGTTTGATTTTCTGTCAGAGATGAGCTCAGTTTTCCTGTGGAGTTACAGCAGAGTCTGGCTACTGAGGCTGAGGCCAAGAGACAACAGCAGATCAAAGTCAGTGCCCGCACCTGTTTTTATAATCTAAGAATCATTGTTTATTATTATTTTAATCCCTTTCTGAGTAAATATGTATTTGTAGAAGCATTAGTAAAACAGCAGCCTTCAACTGCAGTCCTTCTCTTCTCAGGTCAAAGCAGCAGAAAGTGAGATGGCTGCCTGGGATGGATTTAGGGCTTCCCTCCGTCATCTTCAACCTGCCTTGGTCCTGCCTTTCCCTCCAAACCTGAACTCTGACCTTTCATCCCTACCACCCCCTCCTCCCCCCGGTGTGGAAGGCGATGGTGGGGTGACACCTGGGGAGCCAGACACAGACTCGCAAATGATGTGAAACTTTAGAGTTTCTGCTGTATTTAAATTGTGCTCATAATTACCTCACCCAGCGATAGGTGGAGAGTTTATGTTTTTGGTCGCGGTCTGTCTGTTAGCAGGATAACTTGGAAAATAATGAAGGGACTTCAATGAAGAGTTGTGGGTGGTGCAAGGAACAATTGATTAAATTTAGATGGTGATATGCATCACAATCTGGATCAAGGATTTTGTAAAAGGATTCTTTACCAGGTGAGGTAGGCGCTCTGCTGAGTGCCCTTCTAGTTTCAAACTGCCAACTTGAAAAGAAAGGCACAAACATACCATAAAGGAACATAGTTTTAAGTCTTGAAAGATCACTAAAACATCACTAGTTGTTCTTTTAATTTCCTGTTAAATGCAAATAATCTAACTATAAAATTCTAATTTTAATTCAGCCTGATCAGGTTTTAATAACCATCCAGGAAAATGTAACTTCATGCAACAACATGAATGCAGAAACTTTTATTTTTGGAAGAACACAACAATAACACTCACCATAAGGTTAAATAAAGCCACAGCAAACCTTTATATAAATGATATCATGAAGTGATTTTGATGTAACTGATAATTATCATTGATAATTATCAGTTACATCACAATGTTTGTGTTTGTGTTTGTGTGCATGTGGTTTCCCCTCTGTTCACATGTAAACCAAAAAATTTGTTCACACTTTTCAGAATAAATCTAAAGAGTTGCTGCGTCATCTGATCAGCGTTTCTTGGTCTTTTTGGTGCTGCTTGTGGGTTTGGCTGTGGTTGGGCTTTTCTTTGGAGGAGTTGCCGTTGTTTCGGGTGGAGGTGAAGGTGAAGGTGGTGGTTTCTTTTTTCCTGAAACATAAACAGATAAAGACATGTACCACCTCGGTGCTTATATGCTGTTATCTTTTATCAGCTGATTAATCTGCACCTTCGTTACTCCTGGGCTGCAGACTGGGGCGGCACTGCTGTTGTCTCTCCAGGTCTTTTATTGTCTTCAGTGCTTCCTGCAGGGCCTCCTCAGCTTTGAGGGCTCGCTCCTCAGCAATCTTCACTCGCACCTCAGAATCACTAAAGGGGGAAGGAAAGCAGACTCTCAACCATTGAAAAAGCATTATACTGATACATAAGAGGTCAGGAGGGGACAACATTCAGTGGGGGCATGATTTAGATGTAGGTTTTGAGGTTAGTAAACTAAGACATATGAGGCCTTTAGGATTTTAAAGGTCAAAGATCTCTCAGTATTCATCATCATCCATTTATTTCTATGACATCCTTCTGATCTCATCCATCCTTGGCATTGGCAGAGAAGATCTGCCAAGTTTTCATGGGTGCAACCCACATACTCAACTCTGCTGCTCAACCCACACATGTATTTTCCTTACAAATGTGGCACCATTTAAGGGGAAATAAACAGGCTTTCTAGTATAATATTTATTGCTAAAAACTGTTTCTTTATGGTATGAAGTATTGTTACAACAAAGAAATAATCGACCAAACACAAATTTCCTTACTTTATGTGCTAAGTTTAGTATTTTGTACCAACAAGGTCATGTGGAGGAGGGTGGGATAGAAGTATAACAGTGAGTGTCTACAGCCATCCGTAAAGCTAAGAGGGTTCAAGAAAAGTATTTGGCATAACCAAAAACTGACTTTCAAGCTTGTTAGAATTGTACAAACATATTTAAGTTTAATGAAACATGTTTTTGCACACTTCAATAAATTGCTGCACCCATTTCCCATTTTGATAGCAAAATATAAAGAAATGAGAAGTGGTTCAGGACTTTTACACAGCACTGTATACATTTGTGTCTTTGCTGATTTGAAGAGGTTATCAAAAAAAATATCACATTGACAGGCAAAGGATAACAAAATTAAACAAAAGGCATATTTTCAGTAACATTCATGAAACATAATTATTCCACCCAACAATTAGGAAATAAACTCACTGCAGTTCTTGCTGCAATAATCCTACTGTGGTCAGATCCCTGAAAGCTTTCTGGTTATCTTCTGTCACTGGAGACACAACCAGCTCACCAGTCTGATAGACATGGAGAAACAGATGATTAGAGGAGCAGACACACAGGCTGTCCAGTTCTTTAGAAAGCGGCTTCTACTAATATTTAAAATGTGCGATTTTAATTGTCTGACCCTATGTAGATGGACACTGCAAGCTCCAAGCTTTCTTTGTGTGATGCTTCCATCGTAACTAATCAGATTCAGCACAGGGCTCTCACAAACCGCTAGCTCCCCCTGGAGGAGAAAAACACAAATTTTAGTCATATTGCTTAATGTGACAAACGTGAAGCTAGATGTGCTTCTATTATAAAGGTCTGTGCAATTAACTGTTGCATTCTGGGTAGTACTCAACAAAGTACACTTCAGAGAAACTATCAATACTCGATAAACCCTGTGTTGCGTTTTGTGTCTTTCAACAAGGCTCTGTCAAAAAATAAGAGTAAACACCTCATCTTCATTATCATAATTAGATTCATTTGTTAAGTTGGTTAAAAATATGCGTTCAATGACCGATTAATATTATAGCAAATAGTATTGCAATTTGCAGCTTTTTCAGTTACACGTACAAAGCAAAAACCACTTGAACAAATGTTATTTATGATATTACTGAATGCTAATACAGAGTTCTCTAACTCATCAGAGGCACATAAGGAGCCCAAAACTTTATCCTCTCATCTTACTACAGGAACAAACTGTCCTCTGTCATTACTCGGGCGAATGCCCGCTCTCTTCTTTCAGCATTTCACTAACTAGAAACTAACATCTCTTTGTTTTGGCTCTGCATCTGCTTTGACCTCTTTGTCCTCGTTGTCTGTTGTAGATTCTGCTGACACTTCTTTATTCACCTGTAAACACACACCGACCCACCCCCGTGCCCACACAGACACACACACACACACACACACACACACAGATGTGAATATTAGACCTTGACTTTAATAAAATGTGATACTTGAACAATTGCTCTTCCACTCTCTCTTCTTCTCTTCTGTTGCCAGTGCTATATCAGTGCAGTATCAGTGTAAATTCAGAAATACCTTTTTATATGTGCAACAAATACATTTACCAAACTTGTGTGAGCTCGATTTGAGTTGAGTCCTCACCAAAGTCTCCATGCTATCTGCTCTACAGACTAAGACATCACTGTTAGAAATGGAAGAAAGCGGCCTGACAGGCAGCTCCTCAGGAGCACCGTGAACCCTTGTGAGCAGAATCATGCAGGTCTCCACCCAATCACCACACTGCTTCTGGGGACACAAATTCAAGTTGGTATTACAAAAACGTTATTAACAAAGCCTCAATATTACAAATGATACTGTTTGCATGCCGGATCTCTGTTTACCTGCAGCCTTTTGAACTCATTCATCTCATTTTCAGCCTGAGCTGAAAGTGTGTTCATGTGAACCTGCTCCTCCAGAACCAGGGTGCATGAGCTAAATATAACATTTTTTAGATGAGTAAGGCCTCACAAACCATTTTCTTTATTAATCCTCCCTCACTGTGATTTATTTTACATTTAAAACTACGTAACCTGCTTCAGTTTAATGTGTTGTTAACTTAATATTAGAGATATTATCAGTACAATCTGTGATAAAATTCAGTTTAGCACTTGTGTAAGAGAACAAAGGTGATTTATTTTATCACACAGTTACTGTAAACTATAGAAATCTGTAACTGTAGCTTCTGGTACCTGGTGATGTAGCTGGACAAATGATCCAGCTTCTCAGTGAGCATCTTGGCATCCTCATCCAGAGTCTCTTGAGAAATCTCTGGAATGTACTGGTGGAGTTCCTGTTCATGGTTTTGCTCCTTGCTGTGGTTGGGAACCACAAAGAGCAATAAATCTAACATCCAGCGCGTCTGAGCCATGTGAACAGATCTGATCTGACAGGAGAGAAAACAGCTAAACTTAAAAAACAAAAATCCTTGGAAAGACCAAAAATCAGTCTCAAATGACTTAAATATGAAATAAATCACGACTGACACAGCTGCAGCAAACAACTGCTGTGCAAAACCTGAGCATCATATCATATACTATTTCCAAAACTCTTGAAAAAAAAAAAGAAAATGACATAGTACAGTTTACATTTTCAAAACATGTAACCCCCCTTGACAGTATTACTGAACATGCTTGGTACTCACTTCCTCATGGAGTCTGAAGTTCTCACCCTCAATGAGGTTCGATAGGTTGGTCATGAACTCCTGTACGCTGTCAAACTCCTTTTCTGCCTCTGCACTGCTTTTACAAACACACATAAGGAAGCATTTGAGAATCATTGTAAAGAACTGCAGCAAAGTGTTTGAATTTCCTGAAAACACATTAGGTTTAATTTTTCTACATATTTTTTTATATCTGTTACTTAAAAAATCTACATCTCAAGCAACAAATATAATTAGGTTATAAAAGATGTGATTGGCCCTCATCTCTGGGTGCTGTTGAACTCAAAGTCTCACCACAGAATGCATTAATGAACAAAATTAAAGTGATTATAAGTAAGAAGATTATACTTTATGCAAATAAGCTATTCCCACCAATATTCTAGATATTTTATACACCGTCCTCCATTTCCAGAGGCTCAAAATTGATTGTACAACTGACTGAGTTTCATGGCCAGGTGTGGCCTGCTCCCCTGTTATTTCAAAACAACAGTTTGAAATTTGTATTTTATCACTTTTCACTGTAATTTTAAATATAAGACACAAAGAGATATCAGTGGGAGTGAGTGAAGCCTTCATCAGACTGAAAAAAAACAAAACAAAAACAAAATAAACCTATCAGAGATATAGCAAACATTTTACAAGTGGCCAAATCAACAATCTGGTTAGACTGTGATGGAGAGAAACAGCTCATGATCTGAAGCTCACCACTTTATCAAACATGATGGAGGCAGTGCCATGGTATGGGCATGGGCATGTATGGCTGCCAGTGGATCTGGTCCATTAGATTTTATTGATGATGTGACTGCTGACAGAAGTGGCAGGATGATCTATAAAGTGTACAGGGCTGTACTCTCTGCTCAGATTCAGCCAAATGCTGCACAACTGCTCAGACAGCACTTCACAGAGCTAATGGATGACAACCCAAATCCAAAGAAACCCAAGAGTTTCTCAAGTAAAAAGAAATGGGACATTTTTCAATGGCCAAGTCAGTCACCTGACCTGAAACCAACAGAACAGCTTTTCAGTTATTAAATGCAAAACTGAATGCAGAAAGACCCACAAACAAGCAGCAACTGAAGGTGGCTGCAGTAAAGGTCTAGTGGAGCATCTCAAGGGACAAAACAGCATTTGTGTTCAAGACTTCATGATGTCACTGACTGCAAAGGATTTCATCTAACAAGCCTTATATTTAAAGTTCTGTTTCTCCAATTTTTGTAAAAAACTGAATTAAAACTGAGGGTCTGCACTTCAATCACATCTTGATTGCTTGATTTAAAATCCAGTGTGGTGGTGCACAGAGGCAAAAGTACAGAAATTGTATCAGAAAATGGTATCCATCAAATTATGAACCTAGTATTACTAGTTTACAATAATAAACTAGTCTTTCTCAAAGTAGTCTGTTTATGTTATGGACCTAACTGCACCAGGGAATGAAAAACTTACAAAATGTCAGGTTTATTGTTGTCTTTTTTGTTGGAGAAGTGCTGTTGAGCTTCTTCAGTCAAACTCTGCCAATTGTGCAGTGCTTTCTCCAGCTCTAACCAATCAGAGACGGACATCTGTTCTGGCTGTTCAATCACTGCAGCAAGTTTGGAAACCCAGGACTCCATGAGACTGCAGAGTGACATCAAATTCCCATGGAACCCTGCAACAGTATTGTTCAGCAATGTAGTCTGTCCATAATTCAAGGTTTATTAACTCAAATGAGTGATATTAATAAATAATGCAAAGAAAACAAGAAACAGATATAGACAGAAGATTTTGTGATTGCTGTTTCTCTGACAGTGTCATTTTATGGCTCTCACCATTCTCCCCATTAACTTTAATGTCCAGCTCTTTCAGGAGCTCAGATAGGATTTTATCCAGTTCTCTTTGGGCCTGCTGGCCTTGAAGGGGTACACCATCAGCAGCGGGGTGTCTTCTGAACAGCTGAAGGCTCATATTCAGCCACTTTTCCTGGATGCGACCAAGTTCGCTAAGTGTCTGCTGGCAGCTAAGCTGTTTCTCGCCTTGGTGGTGCTCACACTGCAGTGCCAGCATCTGGAGAAAAAGAACACAGAGAACAAATGTTTACTGTTACAGTGTCTGGCCTTAACCATGTCGTGTCATACCCTCTAGATTTTTGGAATATTATGCAAGTAAAGACTACTAAAATGGCCCTTACTGTTTAAACACCAAGCTGTTAGTTTATTTCCAGTTAGAAAAGATTTTTTTTAAAAATGACAGAGGTGAGACGCAGCAGACAGATGACAATGACAGATGATACACAGAAGACTTGACAAGTTGTGATGATTATGAGAAAAGAGGCAAATGTGATTAAAGACTAAAGTGATGAAATTATGTGATTAGATTTTTTTTTTTTTTTAGATTTTTCTAAAAAAAAAAAAAAAACGCATGATGGGATTACTGTAATAATTCAGAAAGCTGCTGGAAATAAGACCCTTCAGATGGATGGTAACATAACTAACACCCAAGACAACAAGGAAAATACACAGAGGAAATAAAAGTGGTGCCTTACATTTGACCACTGCTTCAAATCAGCATGAATTTCTTCCACCGATGTTTTGTTGTATTTTGGATCAGGATGTCTTGAGAAAGAAAGAAGAGCACCATTGTTAGAACACACAGTGAATATAAGATGTCAAGGTGCCAAATTATAGTAAATCAAAGTAAAATTCTCTTTCGCTACTGCCAGTTTAGGATAACATAAAACAACATAAAACATTATTTTTTGGGGGGTATTTTAACTTCCCTTACTTCTTAATTGAGGAGCAGAAGGAAAGCCAGTTGTTGATGCCTTGCTGGATGGCACTGATCTGTGCACAGTGGGCATGTTCAGTCTTCTTCAGCTGGGACATGAAAGCAGTCAACTGCTTTTTCCAGCAGTCTGTGTTGTCCATGATAATGTTTAGGCATTCTGTGTCCTACAGCAGGAAGGGAACTGTTATAGCTTGAGTCTAACTGAGCCACCCGATAGGCTCCAGCCCCCCCCCCCCAAAAAAAATACAGCCACAGATCTGCACCTGTGGCTGTATTTTTACCTTTGATGTGAGGAAAAGGATGCAGTGTTCTGCTGTCTTGAACCAGCTTTGCTCACAGATTTGCAGATGACTAACCAGATGCAGCTTCTTCACACTGATCACCTGACAAAAAATTAAAAGTTAAAAAAAAAATCTTTCAGGCCAACTTGTTTCTGACTTTGCATCTTTGAGCAGAAATTTAATCTGAACAGTCTACTGACCAATATAGTACTTTTAAGACTGATACTGATATTTAGTGATTTTAAACCCTTATATATCAACCAATATTTTTTCTTTCAGACACACAAAACAGATTCCCCTAACATTTTTTATGTGTAGTTATTTATGTGTCTTTTATGACTTTTTTCTCAAAATAGTATTTAGACTTTTTTCTCAAAATTTTGACTTATTCTCAAAATGCACGATTTAATTTTTTTTCTCAACGTGGCCCTAATACTCCTTTGCAGTTTCTCCCATCTCTTCTTTGCTTTTTTTAAAAAAAAATATATTGGTTGTTATAAATGCAGAAACTGATATATTGGCAAATGGCTAATATCGGACTTGCAGCTATATCGGTCGAGTCTACTAAATATTACTATGGAAAAATGCAAAGTTACATTTCACCACCTAGGAATAGATTTGAGCATATTGTGAAATCCAACTCAGTAAAATGTGTTCTACAATCCACTTCCTCACTTTATCTTACTAGCTTTAGACCTCAACAAGAGTTAACCACATAGTACGGTATAACAATCATCTTTCTCATTCTAAATTAAAGTCGTCGCAACTATTATTTGAGAGAAGAGAGAACATACGCAAGATCAGTCCAAATGAACCTACACAATGGCCTCACACACCTTGAGGGCGAGACAGAGGGTAAACTGAGCCCAGCAGTCTCTGTCTTCAGTCATGTGGATCAGCTGAGCCTCCAGGCGAGCCCTCTGGAGCTCATACAGCTCATGGTAAGCCTGGAACCACACTGAGAGGAGCACTTATATCATTTGAGAGATCATAATTTCTGATTTTGCACTGCATGCTTATATTCCATGTTTAGAAAGAATACTTTTTTATCTCTTTCACAACACAAAAACCTGGTTCATATAGACTAACTTTGAGTTGATGTGAGTCTGCTTGAGTGCCTCAGCTAACTGCCAGTGAGCATGCTCCGCCTGCTGGGAAACAAAGGCATCATGGTCTCTGATTTTAGACAGTTCCCTGTGAAGACAACACAGAATAAAACCATCAACATTTTCTTGTCCTTAACAGCACATGATAATATCGTTTATCGCGACTGGACGGCTGATCGTGACTTGCGTACGTGCTAAGCTGCTGAATGGATGATTTGATGTGATGGATCTCCTCTGTGAGCCGACGATCCAGAGCCCGCTGGGCTACAACTTCAGTGTGTAAAGCCTTCAGACGTTGTGGAATTCGATCCAGCAGGGACTGGTAGCGCTGTCTGCACAAACACACACAAGAGCTGCTGTGACAAAAAGGGGTCTAGGGGGTCATTAATGGAAGAGAGTCCCTGAAAATGTCACAATTCCTCCAAGTCTTCTGTAGAAATAATTTTCATATTTAACTTATACTAATGAAAATAACAAATACCACTGCAGACATGTGCTTCATTTTATAGGAGACATTCATATTTTGATACACCCGTTTTAAGACTCATAAGAGTTCTGGCTTTTCTTTTTTACCACTTACACACCCATTCTGATGTGTTGGCTGCTAACCTGAGTTTGGCAAGAAGCTGTCCTCTCTCAGCACAGCCCACACTGACCTGCTGATCAGTTCATGGAAAACAATGTTGTAGATGTTCTGCTCAACCTTCACGAGCTCAAGCAGACCCTCCAGCTGAAAGACAAGTCATTACACAGGTTCTCACACTGCACACATTCTGATATTCCAAGTAATTCTTACCACAATTGCTGACGTTTCTGTGTTCACACACAACACAAATCTTTAAATCTATTGCGGTTATAACGGCAATGCTAATAAAAGCTCAGGTGGGAACAGGTTGGCAAAAGAAGATTTTCACTTTCCTCTTAAGCCATTTCTTTTACATAAGCAAAGAGAGCAACACCAAGATCCACCGTATAGTGCTAACACAGATTACATTAGACACAGCATGAAAAAGAGGAGCGTCTTGCAGATTCACAGGTGTAGGCAGGCGGAATTATTTAAATAGTAAATATTTTTCCAAGATTTTGTCCATTTTTCTACTTAAAGGTTGTACCGGTGTATATTTTTCTATGTAGCGCAGTGGTAGTGTACTTTCTCCTTCTATGTCTATCTGCCTACTTGGGAGACCTCAGTCAGCTCCTCATTCTGCTCATCCACTCCAGCCTTCTCCAGCATATCATCCATCATCTTCATCAGCTGGACCACTTCCAGCCTGCCACTGGGCCTCTAGACAATAAATACACAGAAAGGTATATTATTACACATGTAAGGGTTCCGTTACCTTTTCCTTACCTAACACTTTGCCTATTAAATGGTACACAGGTATGGTATAACATCTTACTATTATTAATCAGCGAAGACTGTACCTCTTAAGCTTATCTATCAAAAAGAGGAATTTGAATCTATGAACTCACAGTGAAGGGAGGACCCGCAGCCTCTGTTCATCATCCTTCAGCTGCACTGTGAATGCACTGCAGAAGAGAAGAGTTGACAGAAAATTTGACTTTAATAATGATAATAATATCAGATTACACAATGAACATCAAAAAAGCAGACTGAACACAGTGAAGCTCACTCCTCGTAGAACTCAAGGCTCCGTATTCCTTTATTTTTCACTATGTGATATTCTTCTGGGATAAACCTGTCGGAGACACACAAGTTCTGAAAGACAAAGCAGCCACGATTATCACCTATACCGTATATTTGTGCACATGCTTACTGAATAGCAGCAAATAGGCGTATGAAATCAGTCATACCACCTGATCATAATCAGTTATGCTATGAGGAGTTAAAATGGAAAATGAGGACAGGTACATTCTGAGGCACATGCTATTTTTGCCCAAAGAAACATTAGCTGAGGCAGCTCACCTCTGTGTCATCAACGCCACTCTTTTCAGTAACCGGTGGCAGGGGGCGTTGTCTTCTTTTTAGTTACCACAGCATCACACAGGAAAGAAATATCACTATATGGACACCATGCAAAAAGAAAAAAAAGATGTTCCTTAGTTTATCAATGATTGCCGAAAAAATAGTCTTTCTGGGACATTTCATGTCACTGCCATTTAGATTTACTGTCAGACTGAAAAACATACTTTCCAAAACAGTATTTATAGCTGACTTCAACTGAGTTATAAATACCAAGTGTCAGAGAAAATTATTTTAAATATATCTAGGTAAGAATTAAGAAATGATATTTACTGTGCTCATAAATAATGAATTAGACACCATACAACATCATTTTTGAGTTCCAGTCCAAGCATTTTGTAGAAACTCGACAGCTGCAGTAACAGTTTATAGCAGTGTGTGTCTGTCTAACTGACCTGCCGGCTCCAGTCAGGGATGTTGGCTGCTCCAGAAATATTTGTATTTTTTGCGTCCAAGTGGATGATGCCAGACTGCAATCTGGGCGTCTGATTCCACAGCCCCTGGATAAGAACCAGTCACAAACGACACTTACAAAGACAAGTGGCATTGTGTTCCTTTAAAAAATAAAATAACATCATTGTATTGTAGAAAAAAAAACCCAGATTTCTCAGACACGCACCTCACTGTATCAATGCATTTTATATTAGCACATACCTTGTGTTGCACGGGAAACTCAAATGGAGCAATGTATATTCCAATAAGGAATGATCATGTAGATGTAAATGGGGTTTGAAGCTACCTCGCAGTGTCGGTCATGTGCAGATTGCCCCAGTGTTCTCCTCTTGCAGACAGTGGAGGTTAGGCTGAGCAGAAGTTCGTGTGGGACGATCTGGTTCTGTCGGGAGGGCTGTGTCTTGATGCTCTCCACTGGGACTTGAAAATTCAGTTCTGCCACTAAGAAAAATAAATCAAAACCATCAGAATCATATGTGTTTAATAACTCTGTCTCTGACCTGATTTTAGAAGCTCCTAGGTCTCACAATTTGTTTACATGTACAATAGAGGGTCTTGTCTTGCATTGTGCATAAAGAACAAAAAGAAATTGTGTTTTTCTATCCAGGTAAGCTTCCACTGCATTGGAAATGTGTTTGAGGTCATTTTCATGCTGAAAAATGAAGCCGTTGCCAATCAGACACTTTCCAGATGGTACTGCATGGTGGATCAAAATCTGACCGTATATTTATGGTTTCTTAATTCCATCGGTTTTGACAAGATCCCCAACACCAGTGGCTAAAATGCTGCCCAAAACCATGACAGAGCCTCCACCTTGGTTTACAGATGGCTGTAGACACTCACTCTTAGCTCTCTGCTGACCTCCTTTGTACATACTGATGAAGATTTGAACCAAAAGTTTCAAATTTGGATTCTTCACTGACGTGTTGTCAGGGATTTTCTGTCCAGTTCTTTTGTAATTTGGTATACCTCAGGCATTTCTTGACAGCCACCCTTCCACTGAGACCATTTCTGATCAGACTTTAGTGAACAATAAATGGATCAACTGAAGGGCCAGATGCATCACTCAGGTCCTGTGTCAGGTCTTTGCTGGATTTCTTCCTTTCTCAGGGACATGACTTTCAGATACTGTTCATATACTGTATAGGTTTTTAGTCCTGCCACTTGCCCAGTTTCCTCAAAATTTTTAAGGACACACTGCACACCATGCTGAGATACGCCAAGTTTTACAGTAATAGTTCTTTGAGAATCATCTTGTTGGTGCAAAAATACTATTTTATAGCTGCCAAACTGTTGTGTTAGGCTTTTTTTGGGGGGGGGGTAGATTCAACTAAAGAAATTATGTGTTTTTGCTTCAAATTGTTAGTAAACTGCCTTCTTTGCTTAGTTGTCTGCTATGTGTAGACACAACACTGGTTCATCCCTTGAGTTAGGTGTCTTTTTTCAATCCTTTAATGATTCATAAGTCCGTGTTGACAAACAACTGTTAGGGTTTGGGCAGACGTGTGTGTTTTTTTTTCCTCTGTTTTTCTCTTTCTTTCTGTTTATCAGGTGGAGAGGTGGGCTGTACCTGTGTCTGCACCTACAAGTGGACCTGCCCTTTCCCAGGATTGCTCTCATGCACCTGGAGGCTGATTGCCTCATAAGTGATGTGTACATAAGGCCCAGCTGTGGCAGCTATTCTCTGCCAAATTGTTGTCGCCATTGTGGTGCTAAATTGACTTTCCAGTTTAGTTGTAGCCCTCATGTGCTTTGCTCAGTAATCTTCTTTCCTCAGCTGTTTCCCAGGTCCCCGCCTGGAGTTTGCTGTTTGTTCCCTGAAGAACTTACCTGTGTTTCTTTGAGAAGTCTGAAGATCACAGCCGGCTCTGTGGAAACAAGGACTTAAATACCTGCTACTCACCTGCCTGCCCACTTTCTACAGAGCCTCCTTCATCTTATCTGTATTCCAGCCTGCCCACCTGTTACCCCTCCTACACTGCAAACACCAATTCTAACAAGTAAGGCCTCAGAGTTCAATATCGTTACACCTTTGCAAATCCTCATCATCAAACCCTCATCTGATGGAAATTCCTACCTATATTACAAGAAAATGGCTAAACCCAACCCCCCCTACAATAGATGGCTGGTTAGATACTATTTTTGAAATACTAAAACTGGAAACTGGGAAGATGTCTGGAAAACGAAATAAGTATCTGTAAGTAAATCTGCTATCTTTCAAATAAAAAAAATAAAAATAGGAGGAAATAGTTCCTACCTAATCGCTCACTTGCCTGTTGTTAATTCAATTCATTCTGTAAATAAACCTTTTAAGACTTTTATTGGTGGTCTGAGTCTGCTGCTTCTTTGGTTCAGTAATTGCAGTAAAAAGCATGACAAAATCATTGCTCTGAAAATGGTCAGTAACAGTTATTGTTTAATATTTGTCTGCCAGATGTGCAACAAGCTGAATTCATGAAATTTGGTAATAGACAAGGGAAGGACCTACTAAGTTTTATGCACATGTACACTGCTTGTTGTTTATAACTGTAAAGTAGAACATTGGCCTAATGTTCTAGTTAATATACTGTTGTCTAGAGGATAGAAGAGCCTTTAGGGAACACACGTATCATGCCAAGTAGCTATGAGGTATTGCATAGGCCACTTGCACCCTTGTTGGGTGTTTGACACTCTTGTTAGTCCAAGCATGGTGTGTAGTTACACTAATGTACTATTTCTATTAAACTAAGAATAAAAGTACTAGCTCAATTTATTGTTTCATAAGGCATAAGTAGCTTGTAGTGATCTTCAAGAGAAAGTTTACTGTGACTGGATTAATTAATGTAAATGTTTTAGATATGTTTGAGATGTATAATAGATACTTATTGAATCAATGGATACTTTAGCTACTTAAGACTTTTTTTGATGCAAATGCTTTTTAGTTTGCTCAAGGAGAGTTTTAAATGCCAACTTTTACTTTTACACTGTAGTATTTCTCGTTATATAAGGGTCTTCATACTATTTCTAACACTTTGCAATATAGTAAACAAATACTTTTCCCACTATTTTCATGTCATCCCCCCTGTTTCAGGGAACAGAGCACGACAAAACCTTCCAGTTTTACTGGTATTTATTTCTGAATGAGGAATTTTCTATTTCACCTATGACTATTTACTGGTCCCCAACCACCAGAAAACTACTACAGAAATCCTAAACTCGCACCGAATTTTTTTTTTTTTGTATGCATGACATATTATGTGGGCAGTAGTTAGTGCCATGTTAAGCTATCCCCTTTCACTGAAACTGCGCCTGTTAGCGTCACCTCTGTGTCCAGCGGCTGCTCCGGCCTCGACGAATGTGGCGCTGAACTGGCTCTCGCTGACGCAGACATCCTGGAGCCGCGGTGAGGATGTTGCACTAAATTCGGAGGCGAGACTCTGCACTTTGACAGTAAAAGGTGAAAGCGAGAAGCCAGTTTTATCTGTTGAACAAACTGCCTCTTTCACTTCTCCTCTGAGCTTCTACTTCCTGGTCGCGTCGCCTTGGGAACGCGTTGCGCGGTTAGATCACTCAAATTTGTTCATTTCTCTGGATCTGCGTTTGTGAGCAATATATACATAAATTATTTCTTGTAATTTGGCGTGTTTCTACATTTAGTGACGGCCCAACAGCACGTATTGTACAGTTATACAGGTCAATATTCTGCTTATTTATGTAGATTTTCTGCGTTTGTTTACAATGGTGATTTATTGAGAACAGTTTCATTTAATTGATCAATTATTTTGACATGAATTTACCACAAATATAGCCTAACGCTTGATATTAGACAATGAATAAATAAAATAAAATTGAAAGTCATTTGCTCATTATTTGACTCATTAAGATGAATAAATGATTTGATAGGTGATTTTAATTACCCACAAATTTATAATCCTAATCTTTGTTGTGATATTTATTATTTCTGATAATTTATTAAAAGTTCCTTTCCTGTACTGAAATTGCCCTCCCATGTGGTAATCCGTCACTGCTCTGCAGGGGAGGGTGTGTAGCCCAGTCTGTGCCCCGTTGAACAGCACGCTGTCTTTTTATTTCTGAGCTATGGGAGCTCTTGATGGTGCTCCAGCAGGACAAGTGTGCATCAAGTGGATCTGGAGTTGACAACGGCGTTACTGCAAGGCAGAAGCGGAGCAACCTGCAGTAAGAGGACAGCGTATGGCTAGACTTGAACACAAGGAACAGGATGATTTCCTGTCATGATTATGGATTTAATTCGTTATCGTCATTTTGAATTACTTGCCTGCACACTACTCATCTCATCACTGTTTGTGACGGAGGGTAAGTGATGGATTTTTTTTTTTTATTTCTCTCTCTTTTTTTAAATCTCTAGCTGTCTGAGTTGAATTTCAGTTTAGTTTACCCTGAGATTTTGTTTAATTTCATGATACACTCATTAAAGTTTCAGTGCAAACACTAAATCAGATTTTTGCACTTGTCCAGTTTGAAACCACAGTGAGAGTCAGATAAAATGACATTCTAGTATTTATCCATTTAGAATACATTCTCAGAAACCTGCAAGAAACCATGCATGATTGTAAATACTTCCAAAAACCTTTTCAATAACTTTTAATTTTTTTAAAGGGGCGGGAATGTGTTGCATTTAAGTTTAGTTATGGGCTTGCATTTCAACTAGTCCATGCTCAGAATTTTAATTACAAGACTTGTGAGGTGACATCATTGACAATACTAATCTCTGCACTGTTTCTAAGGATTGAAAAGCTAAAGATGACTAAAAGAGCTCTAACAATGGGGGGTAGCATAGTGACCCATGAGGGCGGGTGGGAAGACTGGGGGTGGGTTTTGGGGGTGGACAAAAAATGGGACAAAAGGCAATGCTATTTGTCTCTGCTGCTGTCCAAAACACCCAGTAACAACATGTCCTCTTATCACGACCGAAACAGACAGACATATACACCAGCAACATGCATCAGTCCCGAGGAGATGTCAGGTGCCACGCATGTGCCATTTAAAGGCCTACAGATAGGTCCAGACAAAGACCCTTAGATGTGATTTGCATATGAAAAAAGCCTTACATGCTGTGGGAGGGGATGTGCGGTTGGCTGGAGCTGTGTCTCAAATAGCCACAAATGGCTCTGAATACTGTGAACTCTGCCTCAGGGAACATTCTGAATACAGTGAATTGAATAAAGAGTGGAATGGGAACCACCTGTTACCATTTAAATACATGCCAATTATAATACTTATGTAATATTTTTAATATAATTGAAATAACTGAGTGAGTCAGAGTGAAGGTTTCTGTAACATATATGATGTAATCTGATCTAAGTGTAGAGGTTGATCGTTCTTGTAATGATACAGGCATATGGTCAGAGAATTGCCACTGATACCCTTGATCTCGATCATACCCCCGACGCATGCAGCTCATAGCCT
The DNA here is from genome assembly GCF_007364275.1 of Archocentrus centrarchus. Taxonomy (NCBI): domain Eukaryota; kingdom Metazoa; phylum Chordata; class Actinopteri; order Cichliformes; family Cichlidae; genus Archocentrus; species Archocentrus centrarchus. The sequence continues at coordinate 12,857,967 of NC_044349.1, read as the reverse complement.
GGTCTCACTGAGTCCAAGTCTAGACATGTCTAAGCTGCTCCTGGAGAACCTTGCTGTCTGGCTGTGAAACTGATTGACCTCCACCAGTGACAGAAGACTGATAGCTGAGTTTGAGAAGATAGCGCCAAGTGGACCCTAATTGCGCTCTCCTGTGTCTTAATAGTCTCTCAGCTTGATTGTGCTCTTTAAGGGTGTGTGAAGATTATTGTAAAATCTGTGATCATACCAGCAGCATTTATGGTCTCCAGCTTCTGTTATGAGATGGTTCAGTTCAAAACAGCATGCAAATGTAGAGTTTAGACAAGCTTGTTGCCGAAAAAACAGAGAAAAATAGCTAACCTTTTATGACTATGGGAATTTAGAAAGACTTAAAACTCAGAAGACACAGTCCAAAGTAAGTATCCAAAAGCACGAGCCCATAGCTTCTCTAACATGGGGCAGAGCACCATGGATGAACAGAGGCACCAAACACAGCTGAACTGATGTAAAACGAGGCAAATGAAGAGAGAAAGAGAGAGAGAGAGAGAGAGCGAGAACTCTGAAGAAAGCTTGATATAGAGCATAAGGGAAAATTTAGATTGAGCAGGGAATTCCAAAACAATCTTTGCGTTGGATAATTCAGACTCAGGAACAGAGAGGATGCAAACTGGCTCTGACTCAAGAAAAGAGGAGAAATCATATTCGGAAACAGAGGGAACATTGGACTCAGAAACAGGGGAAATGTCAGCTGATTCAGGAACAGTGTCCAAAACAGGAGGTATTGGAGCTAACTCACTTTAAAGTGACTTCCTGCTAAGACAGTAAGAGCTGTTCAAATTTTCAAGCTCCCGAGGGCTCTCTTGTAGACACTGGGCCCTTTATGCACACTTTCCACAGTAAACAGTTCCGTAGTCTTTGCCCCCACAGCACTGGGCAACAATAGGAGGTAATCATGAGTGTTAAGAAAGTCATTAATCCAGTCAGGTCAAGAGTTCCCAGGTCAGAGCT